>NC_047019.1:17453807-18653807 GCF_902652985.1 Pecten maximus | reverse complement strand
CCTTTGAAAACTTAAGGAACGCCTTCATTCTTTTCTGATGAGCGCTCACTTTTTCCATGATTAGCGATCGGCGTTAGAAGTACATAGTTGTGACATGTACGACAGTAATATCGCAACATCACAAATTAAAAGTAACCTAGTTTGACTTCTATACCTTTTTAAAGTAATTACATGTATTTGTGTGAGCCAAAAGTAGAACATTTGTATGTTGCACCCAGTTCACATACTCGCAATTTACATACTCGACCATTGTTATCAGAGAGATAACTCAAAGGGGACAATTGAATAGGACTGACTAGTGTATACTGGCTGCTGCAGTGTCATATGTCATCAATACAAGTAGACGTCCTATTGGACGTGTACTGGACTCTAAGATTGGCTATTACCTAGAAAAGAAGTAAGGCTGGAAACGAACGGCTGGGATGTGTACTTACCTGGAGTTCCTGAACACTAACAAATTATTTCAGTGTTATTTCCAATGATAATTTGCATGTAGGGTTATCACTAAGATCAGATACGTGGTCATGCTTTAAAACATAAAGATTGTCATTAATGTGCTTCGGTCTATTACTAGTCACAGTACGAATACAATATATGTGTTTTAAGAACCAAACATTTGTATTGTTGACATAAGCCTGTTCAGCAGCAGTTTCTTTTCATATAATAACTCTCATTAAAACGTTGGGCTATCGACTTGGGTAGAACTTTAGTATCATGTGATTGTTTTATTCCTGATTTAAAAATTATACTACCTTCTTAGTCTTACTCATATTCAAGGAGATACATTGTATAGCGTCATACCATTTCCCTAGGTTTTAATAAAGATTTTAACTCATGAAGTCTTACGGTATTGTGATAAGTTTTTATTTATTTCATTTTCAATTTTAATATTGCCATTTTTTAAAAAGTTTTTGATATGTCACAATGCATTTGTACAGTGCATCATATAATGTTTTAATAGTAGGTTATTTACGTACGACAGATAAAATGTCTTATTCTGTTTAGCAAATGTAAACCGAATCAAAACGTTTAACACGTGATTGTTGATATTGTATATCAACATCGGTAAGAAGTATTTAATTGTTGAAATAACTTTGGATGATTGGCGGTTCCTGTGTCGGCAAATGTCACCACATTATGACGACAGTCCTTCCTACAGCTTATTTCACGGATGCTATCTTCCCATGTCTTATAATTTCACGTATTAAACTTTCATGGCCACGCCAATGACCCGCGAAATAGCAAAGCTATCATCTCGCGAAAATAACAAGCTTTACGGTACCCTAAGAATATAATAGGAACATTCATATGGTGGTATGTATTAAACGTGTTACTTAATTTCATTTAAACGGATTTTATCTGACACTGATATTCAAGCTGAATAAACGAAAGTCCAAATGAACAGTTTATCGATGTGATATACGGAGAAACAAACTTTTAACAAAACGACAAATGATATTTGTATGCAATCAGTTTATCCATCCGTAATCTAGCAAACCGTTCACGGACCAAAACAAACATGTTTTACTCTTGTACTGGGCAACAACAGAAATATTCTCCGACAAAAGTGCGGTCATGCCTTGTGAATATGGCTGCCAGCCTCCGGTAAAGGGCGCGCCTGTTCGAACAAAAGAAAGAGCTTCCCGCCTGATTATATCTTGAAAATTTCGATCAGAAGGAGCTAGTGGCTTGATGTAGTCTTTAATGGTGTCAAAATATGCAAACAAGTCCCAGATATGGAAGGAATAAGATGCAGGAAAAGGAAATCCGAGTGGATGAACAGGTTTTGAAGGTTGTGACGTCACGACGTATCTATATACCGGTGATTTCATACCCATACTGATAACTCTGGACATTTTATCATTCGGACAACCCACTCGAATATCTGCACCCATCCGTGTGTATTCATATTCGGGTGACGTTACATTAATTGGGTACAATTTCAACGCATCCTCAGCTAGGCCAGGTCCAAACGTCCCTAAATGGCTTTCAACTTGGTGTTGGTACTCGGTCCAGTTCCATGTGTTCATAGTCAAAAGCGTTGGATCAAAGTCTATCTCATTTGCAGTAGTACCTGAAAAAAAAAAGAAGAAAAAATAGACAGAAATTATATAACGATATTGCTCCATATGTGGTTCATTATAGACGATAGTAGTACTGAGAAAATAAAATATTGATTTCATTTCACCGTTTTGGCATGCAATGTGTTTTGATAGTTTGTGCACTCACCAATCATCAATGGGACATCTATAGCGAGACCTTGTTCCCAAGCATGGTAAGGGGGATACGTGACAGCATCTCCTAGGCACCAATTAGGCAAAATTTATCATTCATTATTAAACTCAAAATCCATAAAATATCAAGTAATTCTTTGATGTAGTATATAATGTTATGTATTTAAGCAATAAATGATCATGAGACTTGAATATCTGGTAGCTTTGAAATACTTTTTATCCAAAAAACAAAATGGTTATGGTCCGTTAAGAAAGAAGTGCTGACCGTAAGCAAATGAAGAACGACCCAAGTCAAACGTATTCATAAAAAAACATGACAAGATGCTGTCGGTATGCTTTGTGGTATAGTTAATAAGTGTTTTGGAAACCAGTGAAACCTTGTGTCATGAAAGCCTGATGGTCAGTTACTTAGAATTTACACAGAGTCAACAAAATAACAGAATAAACAGAAACAAATACGAAACAAACAAACAATAATAACCGAATAATCTTTACCGTCTACAACTGCTACTGCGCCATCAAAGTGGCCTTTTATTGGAAGGTCACCTAGGTCAGTCATTCCCCAATATGGAAACACATCCCATGGTACAGCTTTGACGATTTCTGGACCCGGAAGGGCACACAAACACGTTATATTTGTACAGCCGGTATTTTTCAAGAAGACAAGATTATCTTTGGAAGCGTCCTGTGATGTTTTGTTGAAGACTGGTGAGGCACTAAGCATCCACGCTTTGTGGAACAAACCTCTGGCCGGTTCCGAAGCCAACAATGCTATTATACTTGTTCCTCCAGAGCTTTGTCCAAATATCGTGACCTGGTGAACATTGTTACATACAACGCCTTCAGTACATATCACCATTACGGTATAAGATGGAAACTCATATATAGTGTCATGTCTTAATGTCGGTAACCATTCCATGCTTTTGCATTATATATGAGAATATTAATTTTTTTAATCGGATATATCTTAATTGCTGTTTTATCATCACTGCTTATATCATCGCAATTTCAGATTGCTAGTGTTTTTTGAGACATTTTGTTAACCTACATTCAATTTCAACACGTTTTAATTAGATACAGCATATGTCAAATGATTTTTATAAATTGATATATTGAAAACATGATTTGAAAAAAAACCGCAATTCATTTGCAAAAAAAAAATAAAAAAAAATAAAATAAAATTCAATAGAATACATACTGAATCTGGGTTTCCACCAAAGTTCCTGACATTATCCCGAACCCATCTGAGGGCCAGGATTTGGTCCATGAATCCGTAGTTACCAGAGGTGTTGGTCGGTGACTGCTGTGATAACATGGTCAGGGCCATGAATCCAAACGCGTTGAGGCGATAGTTCATACTCACATAAACTATGTTAGTGTCACGTGCTAGTTCCTCTGAGGGGCAATAAGTTGGCCAGTTTCCGCTAAGCTCTTGTAAATATCCTCCGTGGATCCAGACCATCACGTGTAGATTAGCGCTACTATTTACAGTTGGTGTCCATACATTGAGGTAAAGACAATCCTCACTTCCAAGAATAGCTGACGGGTTCTCCGGATTTCTCTGCATACATGTATTTCCATAGTCAAAAGCTTGAAATTTTCCATCCCAACAGTTTCCAGACGCCTTGTTGAGTGGAACAGGCGGCTTCCATCGTCTACTTCCAGTGGGCGGCAGTGAGTATGGAATGCCACGAAAGGCATATCCTTCACCATTATATTTTCCTTCCACGAGTCCACATTGTGTCTCCACTCTTGTTGTTGGTTCACTGATGACATATTCATAAAATATGAAAATGAAGATTCGAAAGAACGCATATAATAAATGCGACATACCTTTTTTGTGTTCGCTCTGGATAAGGTGATGTCTGCATGTACTTTGTTCTTTTCATTATCTAAACTTACAAGGACGTGGAGTTGTAACGGATTAGTTTACCACGAGACAGTCTAACCTAACCTTGTCCACCTGTACTCTACACGTAATAACCAGTCAAAAACAAATATCGTTTACCTGTGTATTTGTTTATCGGTTTGATAAAAAAAAATGATACACAAACTAACTGAACCGTCAAAACAACACGAGGAGATACAACGCGACTTTCACGTCGCTCAAAAACTATTTGATATATTTAATCATATTAGCTGAACACATGAGGTATGTGTAAACATGTACAATTAAAAATATACAGTCTGTTTAAGTAAGCTACATAACATTAGTTGTATATCATCCCAACACCTAAATCGCCTTGAACGATTTACAAATGTATATGACAGGTTTATAAGTGTGCCTGTGAATGAGGTATCAAACATTTAGATTCTTGTCTGAAATTACTACAGTATTCACAATACATTTCGTATTTAAAAAAAAACCATAGGCCTGCTTGAAAACTAGATTAACCATACCTACATATTAGTAACTCTATTTAAAGACACAATACTGACCAGCCACTCTCAAGTATATCAATCTTCTAAAATACACGCTTATCAAAAGTAAGTAGATCTTCGTCATTTATATTGGATTTCTAAAGCAACGTTGCATTGGTTGCTCAAAAGTTTTTTTTAACTTATTTTTATTTTGTAAACGTCTAAATACAACTTTCAGTACAACTAAAAGTAAGGGCTAGTATCGCGTGGGTTCTTTAAACCGATAGGAGTGGAATCAATGGAATGTGGTAGATTTTGGTCAATCTTACACAAAACAAAATTTTTTTGTCATATACTGGACGAAGGCCTATACAAATCATCAGAAAATGAAATTGTGAAAATGATTTGAATTCTAGGCGACAACATAATCATTGAATTTGATATTCATATCATTCGACAGACTATTGGCGTATCCTTGGAAACGAACTGTACCTCGTTGCAGACCGACTTGGTATTGTTGTTTTCATTCGAGGCTGTTTATATTGAAGAACCTATCAAAACCGGTTATACAGACCTTGCATAGTCCGACAATTTCACCTATAGATACATTGATATTGACGTGTTATCTTAATGGATAACAAAAACTTCATTGACAATGTAGGTTCTAAATTCTGTAGAACCTGGAAGCAGAGAAACTAAAACACCACAACATCAGCCGCTTATCTCGATCTTTACTTAAAGCATACTCAACAGGTACAGTTTGCAAATAATTTATGATAAGGTGTTTTCCATTTTTAGATAATAACCTCCTTGCTTCCCCGACTTATTTTGTTTGAATCTCCCAGTAAGTTCGATATCCAAGGCCTTGCTCCCATTATCCCAATTTCCAGGTATCGACGGAGGGGGTCATCGATGAAACATCTTAGGTTTTGTTATATAAACTAAGAAACTGATAGAAGGTTCATAAGGTGATAAATTTATTAGACAAGTGAATTCATTTCATTTGAAGTGAGTTTTAAATAAATTCAAATAGTACATTAACAGTTGCGTTAGATAATATTACTTGCAATTGCATATATCGCATGTTTACAGATATGTTTATACATTTGATATCAGTTTATCCATCCGTACTCTAGCAAACCCTTCATGGACCAAAATAAACATGTTTTACTCTTTTATTGTTACACGGAAACGATCCTCATAACAGAAGTGCGTCACGGTTGTAAATGGCTGCCAGTCCTGTGGTAAGGCGCACCGGGGTTCGAACAAAAGAAAACTTCCATCTGACCAGCTCTGAACGTCGATCAGAGGATCTGGTGGCTTATATAGTCTTTGATTGTATCAAAGTATGCAAACTGTCCCACATAGAAGATACGATGACGGAAAAGGCATCCGAGTAGTGAACAGTTCTACGGCTGTGACGTCACGACGTATCTATATACCGGTGAGTTCATACCCATACTGATAACGTTGACTTTCGTCATGCGGAACACCACTCGGATCTGGCACCCATCAGTGTATACTCATATTCCCGCTGACGTTACATTAATTGGGTATAATTTCAAGGCATCCTCAGCTAGGCCAGATGCAAACGTCCCCAAATGCTTTTTTAACTTGGCGTTGGTACTCGGTCCAGTTCCACGTGTTCATTGTCAAATGGGTTGGATCAAAGTCGATCTCATTCGCAGTAGTACCTGCAAAAATATACACCGACATAAGTACGCATAATTTGGCTAAATGTATTAAATTATAGCATAGGAACTCACCAATCATCAATGGGACATCTATAGCGATACCTTGTTTCCAGGCCTGGTAAGGAGGATAAGTGACAGCATCTCCTAGGCACCAACAAGGCAGTGATTTAATATTTCATTTTTCACAAAATAATTTCCCATTGAAATGATAATTTATGGCAGACAATGCATTTATAAAAGAGTTAAATAACTAAAACTCCCGTATCTTAACACATTAAACCTGCACAAACCTTCATACATATACGTTTCTTACCGTTCAAACTAACGATATTATAAAGCAAACATGTAGTCAATTATCAATTGCTGTTAATCCTGCACGCAGTAACAAATAGTAGAGATAAGTTTAGAAAGAACATCGAAAGAAGTATCAATTGTATTCATATAATAGGCATGTGATTATTCTATAGGTTTAGAGCAGTAAATGTATTTGATACAGTGGCAAATAAAATGGTAATCAATTGAAAATAGGTTTTTATTGAAAGCGAAAACAAAATAAAACGGAAATCGTAAAACTAAACAAATAAACGAATGAAATAATATTTACCGTCTACAACAGCTATTGCACCATTAAAGTGGGCGTTTGTTGGAAGGTCACCTTGGTCAGTCATTCCCCAAGACGGATACTCTTCCCATGGAACAGCTTTTATGACTTCTGAGCCAGAAAGGGCATATAAACATGTGACATTTATACATCCGGTGTTTTTCACGAAGACAAGATTATCATTGGAAGCGTCATGTGATGTTTTGTTGAAGACTACTGAGGCACTAAGCATCCACGCTTTGTGGAACAAACCTCTGGCTGGTTCCGAAGCCAACAATGCTACAATACTTGTTCCTCCAGAGCTTTGTCCAAAAAGTGTGACCTAGTGAACATTATTACAAATAGCAGTAAATATCAAATCTAAGAGAAAAACATGATTTATGCGAACAGATAAGCTGAAAAGGAGGAGAAACGCAATTAGAAATTGTCAAGTTTAATAAAAATTAATATAGATTGTAGATATGATGTAATTGGACGATAGAGAACTATTCTGTCGTTTGTGAACATTTCATTTACGTGCGCTTGATGCCCTCGTCAAATTTCAGTTTGATCCAAGGTACCCTTTCAAAATTATGGAATTGTTATTACATGAAATACGTTCATTGCTCTTATATAGATTAAAATGTAATTGAATGTTCAATGGACTAAGGGGGCAACAAAGATCTAAACACGTTTTCGTCTTTCTATAACAGATCAGATATGAGATATATTGATTACTTACAGTGGTGATTCAGAAACTAAAACAACGCGTAATAATCACTTATCACAGTACAAATAGTGTTATTTTATGAAATATAGAATTATGTATCGTTAGATTAAGCTTTTAGCGTTTTAAGTAACATTTAGATAATATTAATATGCAACTTAATTCTAAAATTTGCCTTCAAGTCTATATAAATTGTGTATCATTTGAAATTGTAAAAACTGCTTTTAATACAAAAGCGAACGTACTGAATCTGGGTTTCCACCAAAGTTCCTGACATTATCCCGAACCCATCTGAGGGCCAGGATTTGGTCCATGAATCCGTAGTTACCGGAAGCATTGGTCGGAGACTGTTCTGATAACATTGTCAGGGCCATAAAACCAAACGCGTTGAGGCGGTAATTCATACCCACATAAACTATATCAGTGTCACGTGCTAGCTCCTCTGAGGGGCAATAAGTTGGCCAATTCGCGTTAGATTCTTGTAAACTTCCTCCGTGGATCCAGACCATTACATGCAGATTAGCACTACTATTTACAGTTGGTGTCCATACATTGAGGTAGACAATCCTCACTTCCTAGAATAGCTGACGGGTTCTCCGGATTTCTCTGCATACATGTATTTCCATAGTTAAAAGCTTGGAATGTTCCATCCCAACAGTTTCCAAACGCCTTGTTGAGTGGAACAGGCGGCTTCCATCGTCTACTTCCAGTGGGCGGCAGTGAGTATGGAATGCCACGAAAGGCATATCCTTCACCATTATATTTTCCTTCCACGAGTCCACATTGTGTCTCTACACTTGTTGTTGGTTCACTGATGACATATTCACAAAATATTACAGCGACGAAAGTATATAATACATGAGACATAGCTTGTGCTTGTTCGGCCAAGATGAGGTTATGTGTATATGTTTCTTTCTTTATCTGATTGTGCAATGACGTGACAGGATGAGCTTATCATTGGCTAGTCTGGCCTACGCTTTGTCTACCTGTACCCAATACGGGACCGAATTCTTTACGCGTACCAGTATATACATTATATCTTATATGCCTAACAAGCAATGTATCTGTAAACGTCTACACCAGTTAAATTAAATATAATCGCCCTTTTCTATCCTTTGTGTCCTATCTCATTTTTGCAAAACTAAATTTGTTTTCTGCCCGAATAATTGTCTTGTGATTGATATTACCCTAGGCAGATGTATCGGCACTTTTTCCACTGGCACATTTCTTATCTCACCCTTGCGGGTTTCTTTTTAGTACGAATAAACGGCGTCTTGGCAGAACTGGCTTAAAATACCATTTGGAGTAGGAATAGGAGCTAGTAGCTATTTTAAGGTAGGACAATGCATCTTACAACAACGAAGGAAATACAGCCGAAACTTATTTAGTCTTTTATCTCTTTCCATCTGCTTGACCACGGAAAAGACTACTTAATTAAAAAAAAACGTAATATGTCATTTAAGCCCCTGTGGATGAGGAGTGAGTCATGGTTATCTCATCTTCACAGAGAGTAATTCTTAAGCCAACACTGTTTTTTTTCCATTATAGTAGAGACAGATAGAATATTTAACCCCTTTTGGGTGAGATAGGAGGATCTCAATGATTATTTTTCTCTTCCCCTGTTTTCCAATTGTAGTGTGAACCAAATCCAAACGTATGTAAACAACAACACGTGGACGGCGGATGACTGTTGTGATAAGGCTGTAGCAGACGTTTAGACCTTACGATATTGATTTCATACAAAATATAAATTCCCGATTAGCTTGTCAAAAAGAACACCAAACACTATGTTAACTCTGATAATTATTACTTATTTTAAATTTCTTTTGTGAATAATATTGATATTTCACATCCAAACGTTCCGGGTCAGGTCATAGTGACGTCACCAGATCGAGAACAAGAGTACCCTTCAAAGAGCACGTGTAGCTTGTCTTTTCCCTAGGGTGAGAAAAGACAATCTACACCCAGGTGAAACTGCGGATATCCCTGTCCTCTTACCATGTTTTTCAATCGTAGTGTGAAGCAAATCAAAACTTATGTAAACAACAACACGTGGAGGACGGATAACCGCTGTGATAAGACTGTAGCAGACGCTTTACACCTTACGATATTGATTGTTTATTTGCGCCATGCAGTTACCATATTACCGATTTTGAACATTTTCACTACGATTTAAATCTTCCACAAATAGTATGCACACAGGTAAACAAGCAGGCAGACATATGCATGTGTGACCCCGTAAACTTAGTTCCGGGTCAGGTCATAGTGACGTTACCCTAACGAGAACATGAGCACGTTCAAAGAGCACGTGTAGCTTGTCTTTTTCCGAGGTAAAACTGCGGATATCCATGTCCAAGGTAAGATAAATTGCCATCATTGCAAATAATTATCTTCTGTATTGCTGTTTATCTCAGTAATGTATACAGTATATATGTCAAGCGGTAGAATGATATGCATATGTTATAATAAACCCTTTTTACTGCTTAATTATGCAATGGTATTTTTCAGTCGCTATCCCTTTTTTACCCAGACAATGTTAAGGTGATATTGAGAAATGGAAACAAAAATATGAGAGTATTTTAATGTTTGATGGATTTATACATGTGTATATCGTTACTATCATGAGCAAATTCATAATTATATTAATCATATGCTTCTTAATTTTGTAATGACGACTAAACATTGTTCCAAAACAAATGACAAGCATTTCAGCCAATTCCGTCAAGTTTCGGTATCATTCGGAAACCTTAGGCACTTTCCATAAACGAGAAAATTCTTTACTTTCTTGTTTGATTCACAGCTTACCATTTTCATGTTGTATGGGAGATACATCGTACGGGCCGCCTGATGTGACTTCTACTTATTGCTGGACAGACATAGTTCTTTCCCACGTGGCGTTGTACCATTTCTATATAACTGCTTTATTATATTGGCTATAAACGAGGAAAATGTATATGCCTGTTAAAATAGTTAGTCTTACATTAAACTGACCACCACCTTCTAAATGATCTGTAAAGAATTATCAAGATGAATTATAATACTAGTAAAAAATCGCGTAATATTTTCCTTTCTTGCATTTTTGCCAGTGAAATATAGAAATTTATCAAACTAATAAAACTATTATTTTCACTGCAGTGACGAGCAGTGCAAATATAAGATTTTGCAGTGAAAATATAAGATTTTGCAGTGAAAATATAAGATTTTGCAGTGAAAATAAAAGATTTTGCAGTGAAAATACAAGTTTTCGGTTTTTAACAAATCAAAGTGGACCTTTGTATAACCTCTTAGAAATTTGCCAATTTTTTTCCAATCGAAGCGGAGATAGATAATTGGTTATTTTGCTGTATTTCTGAAATTTTTAGACAATTTTTTTGATAAAATACTCCCTTGACGTTAGCTATTCATGCACAGAATCTCCTATAACAGCAGAAAACACTTAAATTGTGTTGATCAGTCCTTTCAAAATGGCGCCGTCAAGTTGACGTGGAGTAACGTCACAAAGAGATGACGTTATAACTGATTTCCGGACTTTTTGACGCTATTAAGTTTTCGATATTTTTAATTTTGTACACAATTAAATAAGTTAATGAAAGGCAATAAAAAGAAAATTGAATGGTTTCCCGTTAAATATAACATATATTTTACTCTTATGACAGAATATTTCGATATTTTTCACTCGTGCTTCGCACCAGTGAAAATATCGATATTCTATCATACTCGTGAAATAGATGTTATATTAAACTGGGAACCATTCAATATCCTCTATATACATTAATGGACAGGTGCTGCCGTTAACATCTAACTTCTGAGTTGTCGAATAACGCCATCCGAAAGATTAGGAATTATGTCAGGATACATCCGTTGCGTCGAAGAAAATACCCGAGAATAGCTAAACGAGAGCCTGTCGTCTTGGATTCGATGTCAAAGTAGATTAGATACATCAGGACCATGATTCTAAAAACAATAATCAGTTCAAAACCAAAAATAAAAGCAAAATGTCTGAATTTCTTGATATCATCTCCATGTCAATGCCTTACTTAACGATTCACAAATGTTCAAGATATATTTAATGGTTGTGCTGGCAGATGAGGCATAAAATAATTTGATTTTTTTTTTTAATTTATTTTGATTTATTTGCAGAAGGAGCAGGACTTGCTTAATAACAATGGTATCGCAACCTACATATTTTCCTGGTTTTTTTTTTCTAATAGCGAAATACTGGCCAATTACTCCTCAGTGTTCCAATCTTCAAAAAAAAAAAAAAAATCTTATGTGCTACGTTGTATTGCTGGCTCGAGATTTTGATCAATAAAGGTTCTATGCAAATTTTTTACAAGCATTCTTTTGCAAGTACATTTGTAAGTAAGGGCTAGAGTCGTATCGGATTCCTATTATGGACCAAAGTGGAATTAACGAAATGTGGATTTTTAGGAATTCCAAATAGGTGATGATTCATTTTGACCATTCGCTCTACAAATCGTTTATTCTTTCAAAACGTTTAATTTTTACACTATTTGCATTGCCATTACCCTTTGAAAACTTAAGGAACGCCTTCATTCTTTTCTGATGAGGGCTCCCCTATTCCATGAATAGCGATCGGCGTTAGAAGTACATAGTTGTGACATGTACGACAGTAATATCACAACATCACAAATTAAAAGTAACCTAGTTTGACTTCTATACCTTTTTAAAGTAATTACATGTATTTGTGTTTGCCCAAAGTAGAAAATTTGTATGTTGCACCCAGTTCACATACTCGCAATTTACATACTCGACTATTATTATCAGAGAGATAACTCCAATTGGACAATCGAATGGGACTGACTAGTGTATACTGGCTGCTGCAGTGTTATGTGACCACGCTATCAATACAAGTAGACGTACTATTGGACGTGTACTGGATTCTAAGATTGACTATTACCTAGAAAAGAAGGTTGGAAACGAGCGGCTGGGATGTGTACTTACCTGGAGGTCCTGAATACTAATAAATTATTTCAGTGTTATTCCCAATGATAATTTGCATGTAGGGTTATCACTTAGATCAGATACGTGGTCATGCTTTAAAACATAACGATATTCATTAATGTGCTTCGGTCTATTACTAGTTACAGTACGAGTACAATATATGTGTTTTAAGAACCAAGCATTTGTATTGTTGACATAAGCCTGTTCAACAGCAGTTTTTTAATATAATAACTCTCATTAAAACGTTGGGCTAACGACTTAAGTAGGACTTTAGTATCATGTGATTATTTTATTCCTGATTATAAAAAAATATACTACCTTCTTGGTCTTACTCAGATTCAAGGAGATATAGCGTCATACCATTTCCCTAGGTTTTAATAAAGATTTTATCTCATGAAGTCTTTCGGTATTGTGATAAGTTTTTATTTATTTCATTTTCACTTTTAATATTGCCATTTTTTAAAAAGTTTTTGATAAGTCACAATACATTTTAATACTGTTAGCTTGAATATGCCAATGAACGTAATACTACTACTTGAATTAGTGACAGAAAACTACAAGCTTCTGTACAGTGCATCATATAATGTTTTAATAGTAGGTTATTTACGTACACCAGATAAAATGTCTTATTCTGTTTAGCAAATGTAAACCAAATCAAAATGTTTATAACGTGATTGTTGATATTGTATATCAACTTCGGTAAGAAGTATTTTAATTGTTGAAATAACTTTGGATGATTGGCGGTTCCTGTGTCGGCAAATGTCAACACAATATGACGACAGTGCTGCCTACAGCTTATTTCACGGATGCTATCTTCCCATGTCTTATAATTTCACGTATCAAACTTTCATGGCCACGCCAATGACCCGCGAAATAGCAAAGCTATCATCTCGCGAAAATAACAAGCTTTACGGTACCCTAAGAATATAATAGGAACATTCATAT
This sequence comes from Pecten maximus, assembly GCF_902652985.1. Lineage (NCBI taxonomy): Eukaryota > Metazoa > Mollusca > Bivalvia > Pectinida > Pectinidae > Pecten > Pecten maximus. The sequence continues at coordinate 18,640,301 of NC_047019.1, read as the reverse complement.
GGTGTTATGTATTAAACGTGTTACTTAATTTCATTTAAACCGATTTTACCTGACACTGATATTCAAACGGAATAAACGAACGTCCAAATGAACAGTTTATCGGTGTGATATACGGAGAAACAAACTTTTAACAAAACGACAAATGATCTTTGTATGCAATCAGTTTATCCATCCGTAATCTAGCAAACCGTTCACGGGCCAAAACAAACATGTTTTACTCTTGTATTTGGCAACAACAGAAATATTCTCCGACAAAAGTGCGGTCATGCCTTGTGAATATGGCTGCCAGCCTCCAGTAGAGGGCGCGCCAGTTCGAGCAAAAGAAAGAGCTTCCCGCCTGATTATATCTTGACAATTTCGATCAGAAGGAGCTGGTGGCTTGATGTAGTATTTAATGGTGTCAAAATATGCAAACAAGTCCCAGATATGGAAGGAATAAGATGCAGGAAAAGGAAATCCGAGTGGATGAACAGGTTTTGAAGGTTGTGACGTCACGACGTATCTATATACCGGTGATTTCATACCCATACTGATAACTCTGGACATTTTATCATTCGGACAACCCACTCGAATATCTGCACCCATCCGTGTGTATTCATATTCGGGTGACGTTAAATTAATTGGGTACAATTTCAACGCATCCTCAGCTAGGCCAGGTCCAAACGTCCCTAAATGGCTTTTAACTTGGCGTTGGTACTCGGTCCAGTTCCACGTGTTCATAGTCAAAAGCGTTGGATCAAAGTCTATCTCTTTTGCAGTAGTACCTGAAAAAAAAGAAAGAAAATATAGACAGAAATTATGTCACGATATTGCTCCATATGTGGTTCATTATAGACGATAGCAGTACCGAGAAAATAAAATATTGATTTCATTTCACCGTTTTGGCATGCAATGTGTTTTGATAGTTTGTGCACTTACCAATCATCAATGGGGCATCTATAGCGAGACCTTGTTCCCAGGCATGGTAAGGGGGATACGTGACAGAATCTCCTAGGCACCAATTAGGCAAAACATTATCATTCATGATTAAGCTCAAAATTCATGAAATATTAAGTAATACTTTGATGTAGTATATAATGTTATGTATTTAAGCAATAAATGGTCATGAGACTTGAATATCTGGTAGTCTTGAACATTTATTTATCCAAAAAACAAAATGGTTATGGTCCGTTAAGAAAGAAGTGCTGACCGTATGCAAATGACGAACTAACAAGTCAAACGTATTCATAAAAAACATGACAAGATGCTGTCGGTATGCTTTGTGGTATAGTTAATAATTGTTTGGAAACCAGTGAAACCTTGTGTCATGAAAGCCTGATGGTCAGTTTTTACACAGAATTTACACAGAGTCAACAAAATAACAGAATAAACAGAAACAAATACGAAACAAACAAACAATAATAACCAAATAATAATATTTACCGTCTACAACTGCTACTGCACCATCAAAGTGGTCTTTTATTGGAAGGTCACCTAGGTCAGTCATTCCCCAATATGGAAACACATCCCATGGCACTGCTTTGACGATTTCTGGACCCGGAAGGGCATACAAACACGTTATATTTGTACAGCCGGTGTTTTTCAAGAAGACAATATTATCTCTGGAAGCGGCATGTGATGTTTTGTTGAAGACTGCCGAGGCACTAAGCATCCACGCTTTGTGGAACAAACCTCTGGCTGGTTCTGAAGCCAACATAGCTATTATACTTGTTCCTCCAGAGCTTTGTCCAAATATCGTGACCTGGTGAACATTGTTACATACAACGCCTTCAGTACATATCACCATTACTATATCTCATATATAGTGTCATGTCTTACTGTCGGTGAGCCTTCCATGCTTTTGCATTATATATGAGAATATTATTATTTTAATCGGGTATATCTTAATTGCTGTTTTATCATCACTGCTTATATCACCGCAATTTCAGATTGCTTTTTTGAGATATTTTGTTAACCTACATTCAATTTTAACATGTTTTAATTAGATACAGCATACGTCAAACGATAAATTGATACATTGATAACTTGAATTGAAAAAAAATCCGCAATTCATTTGAAAAAATAAATAAATAAATAAATAAAATAGCATACGTACTGAATCTGGGTTTCCACCAAAGTTCCTGACATTATCCCGAACCCATCTAAGGGCCAGGATTTGGTCCAAGAATCCGTAGTTACCAGAGGTATTGGTCGGTGACTACTGTGATAACATTGTCAGGACCATGAATTCAAATGCCTTGAGGCGATAGTTCATACTCCCATAAACTATGTTAGTGTCACGTGCTAGTTCCTCTGAGGGGCAATAAGTTGGCCAATTTCCGCTAAGCTCTTGTAAATATCCTCCATGGATCCAGACCATCACGTGTAGATTAGCACTACTATTTACAGTTGGTGTCCATACATTGAGGTAAAGACAATCCTCACTTCCTAGAATAGCTGACGGGTTCTCCGGATTTCTCTGCATACATGTATTTCCATAGTTAAAAGCTTGGAATGTTCCATCCTAACAGTTTCCAGACGCCTTGTTGAGTGGAACAGGCGGCTTCCATCGTCTACTTCCAGTTGGCGGCAGTGAGTAAGGAATGCCACGAAAGGCATATCGTTCGCTCTGGATAAGGTGATGTCTGCATGTACTTTGTTCTTATCATTATCTAAACTCACAAGGACGTGGAGTTGCAACGCGTTAGTTTATCACAAGACAGTCTAACCTAACCTTGTCCATCTGTACTCTACACGTAATAACCAGTCAAAAAACCAAATATCGTTTACCTATGTATTTGTTTATCGGTTTGATAAAAAAATGATACACAAAATAACTGAACCGTGAAAACAACAGAGGAAGATACAATGTTACCAGTCCTTTATCTGGTACGCGTCGCTCAAAAACGATCGGATATATTTTATCATATTAGCTGAACACATAAGGTATGTGTAAACATGAAAATGTAAAGTATACAGTCTGTTAAGTAAGCTATCTAACATAAGTTGTATATCATCCCAACACCTAAATCACATTTAACGATTTACAAATGTATATGACAAATTTATAAGTGTGCCTGTCAATGAGGTATCGAACAATGAGATCCTTGTCTGAAATAACTACAGTATTCACAATACCTAGACTTGCTTGATAACCAGGCAAACCCTATCTACACATTAGTAACTCTATTTAAAGACACAAAACTGATCAGCCACTCTCAAAACTAATCAAAAGTACGTTGAACTACTTCGTTTATATTGTTTTCTAAAGTAATGTTGTATTGCTTGCTCGAAGGTTTTTCTTCATCAACTTTTTCTAAATACAACTTTCAGTACAATCAAGTAAGGGGTGGAGCCTTTAAACGATAGGAGTGGAATCAATGGAATGTGGATATTTAGCTTTTGGTCAATCTTGCTCCTAAAATGTTTAATGTATCAGATTGTTTGATAATTCCACTTTTAACACTACAACCACCCATTCCAATTTTAAGGGACGCCTTCATTCGCATGTAATGAAAGCCTTCCTTTTTATGATTGGTAAACGGTGGTATATGTACCTAGTTGTGACACATACTGGACTACGGCTCATAGAAAATAATCAGAAAATGAAATCCTGAGAAGGATTTAATTTCTGAGCGTCAACATAATCATTGAATTTGATATTCATATTATCCGACATACTATTGGCATATCCTTGGTAACGAGCTGTACCCTGTTTATGGCCGAAATGGTTTTGTTGTTTTCATTCGAGGCTGAATGCATTGAAGAACCTATCAGAACAGATAGTATAGATCTTGCATATTCCGACAATTTCATCTAAAAATACATTGATGTTGACGATGTGTTATCTTAAGGAATAACAAAAACTTAATTGACAATGTAGATCGAATAAATCCTGTAGAATTTGGAATCAGAGAAACTACGAACACCACAACATCAGCTGCTTATCTCGATCTTAACATACAGCTAATCAGGAGGAACAGCTTGCAAATAATTTATGATAAGGTGTTTTTAGATAATAGCCTCCCTGCCTCCTCGACATATAATGTTTGAATCTCCTAGTTAGTTCGATATCCTAAAACTTGCTCCTATTATCCCGATTTCCAGGTATCGATGGAGGGGGTCATCGGTGAAACATCGCAGGTTTTGTAATATAAACTAAGAAACAATATAGAAGGTTCGTATGGTGATAAATTTATTAAACAAGTAAATTCATTTCATTTGAAGTGAGTTTTAAATAAATTCAAATCGTACATTAACAGTTGAGATAGATCATATTACTTGCAATTGCATATATCGAGAAGCATGTTTACAGATATGTTTATACATTAGTTTATCCATCCGTACTCTAGCAAACCATTCATGGACCATAATAAACATGTTTTACTCTTGTATTGTTTAACAACGGAAACGTCCTCAGACAGAAGTGCGGTCACGCCTTGTGAATATGGCTGCCAGTCTGAGGTAGAGGGTGCACCGGTACGAACAAAAGAAAGAACTTCCCGTCTGACCATCTCTTGAAATCGTCGATCAGAGGGAGTTGGTGGCTTGATATAGTCTTTGATTGTATCAAAATATGCAAACATGTCCCACATATGGAAGGAATACGATGACGGAAAAGGCATCCCTAATATGTGAACAGGTTCTGAAGGCTGTGACGTCACGACGTATCTATATGCCGGTGATTTCATACCCATACTGATAGCTTTAGACATTTTGTCATTCGGACAACCAACTCGAATGTCTGCACCCATTCGTGTGTACTCATATTCCGCTGACGTTACATTAATTGGGTACAATTTCAATGCATCATCAGCTAAACCAGACCCGAACGTCCCTAAATGGCTTTGAACTTGGCCTTGGTACTCCGTCCAGTTCCACGTGTTCATTGTCAGATGGGTTGGATCAAAATCAATCTCATTCGCAGTAGTACCTGCAAAAATATACACCGACATCAGTACGCATAATTTGGCTAAATATACAAAATGGGATCATATATCATTCGGAAAATGAATTATCGGTATTATCGATAATGATTTTATACAAACTATCTCAGTAAATAAACTTAATATTTATGTTACCTCAATATCTATTATATTTGATCAATTATTAGATGACTTAGATATTTGTTGCAAATGCTAAACTTTCGGTGACATATTTTCAATATTTTGTTCACATGTTTTGCTGCCTCTCGTAGTTAAGTCTTGACATATCACATGACAATTGTACCTGTAGCATAGGAACTCACCAATCAGCAATGGAACATCTATAGCGATACCTTTTTGCCAGGCCTGGTAAGGAGGATAAGTGACAGCATCTCCTAGGCACCAACAAGGCAGTGATTCAATATTTCATTTTCCATAACATAATTTCTCATTGGAGCGATAATTTATGACAGACAATGCATTTATAAAAGAGTTAGATAATTGAAAATCTCGTGTCTTCAAACATTCAATCTTGACAAACCTTTATACATATTAGTTTCTTAACGTTCAAACTAACGATATTATATAGCAAACATGTAGTCAAGTATCAATTGCTGCTAATAGGTATAGATAATAGATAATAAGTTTAGAAAGAACATCGTAAGAAGTATCAATTGTATCCATAGAATAAGCATGTGAGTAAATGAAATAGTAAAAATGTAAACATAGGTTTTGTTGGAAGCGATAACAAAATAAACAAACGGAAATCGTAAAACAAATAAACGAAGGGAATAATATTTACCGTCTACAACAGCTATTGCACCATCAAAGTGGTTGTTTGTTGGAAGATCACCTTGGTCAGTCATTCCCCAATATGGAAACACATCCCATGGTACAGCTTTTATGACTTCTGGGCCAGGAAGGGCATATAGACACGAGACATTTATACATCCGGTGTTTTTCACGAAGACAAGATTATCTGTTGAAGCGTCATGGGATGTTTTGTTGAAGACTGCTGAGGCGCTAAGCATCCACGCTTTGTGGAACAAACCTCTGGCTGGTTCCGAAGCCAATAATGCGATTATACTAGTTCCTCCAGAGCTTTGTCCAAAAAGTGTGACCTAGTGAAAGGTGTTACAAATACCAGTAAACATCAAATCTAAGAGAGAAAAAAAACCCAGATTTATTCGAAATGATATGCTGAAAAGGAGAAGAAATGCAATTAGAAATTGTCAAGTTTTATAAAAATTAATACATAATGTAGATATGATGTAATTGGAAGATAGAGAACTTTTTTGTCGTTTGTGAAAATTTCATTTACGTGCGCTAGGAGCCCTCGTCAAATCTCAGTTTGATCCAAGGTACTCCTCTCAAAATTATGGAATTGTTATTACAAGAAATACGTTCATTGCTCTTAAATAGATTAAAATGTAATTGAATGTTCATTGGACTAAGGGGGACAACAAAGATCTAAACACGTTTTCGTCTTTCTATAAAAGATCAGATATGAGATATATTGATTAATTACAGTGGGAAATCAGAAACTAAAACAAAGCGTAATAATCACTTATAACAGTATAAATTATTTTATGAAGTATAGACTTATATATCGTTATATTGAGCTTTTAGCATTTTAAGTAACATTTAGATAATATTATTATGCAAGTTAATTCTAAAATTTGCCTTAAAGATGACAGTGCAAGTTAAAAAGCATCCAATTGAAATAAAAAAAAATATACATGTACAGATTTCCAAAAATCGTTTCCGAGACAATCCCCAGTTATGGTAGTGTCGTATCTAAGGACGGGCAGACATTTTTCTTTTTTGTTATGCGTGGATACAACCAAGCCGCCGCTGCTATAAAAAGAACGTGCTTCGTCACACTCGCATTCACTCTAACCTCAAGTGTTCACGGTGACACACCTGTATCTTCTACACTATATCTGTACACCACGTGACCTACAACTGTATTCGCGAACGACACCGAACAGAAGCCCTTACCTGTAACCTGAACAGAAAGATGGTCAGTGTCTCTCAGTTATCTTTCAAATCTTGTTGAAAATAAAGTCTCCAAACAAATGCTTGAAGATGCATAACGAATTAATCCCAAATACTCTATCCATCTTCTCACGTGTTTTTCGTGGGTGCAGCCATTTTCATAACAAGTAAACAGTCCGAGGAGTTCCGATTTTTACTCGTATCCTGCACTAGCACTCCTCGGATGTTTTCCTGTTGTCTACACTACACTAGGGCTGCTGTGCGGTTTTATCACGCTTTAATTGCGTTATGACACGTGCACAAATAATACGAAGACACGGAAATTATTTCGATGGAAACTATGGATATAATGATGTAACAATTGTAAAGTTGTTCTTGCTGCATATCCCACTGGAAAGACTCAGGTAGGAATTTACTCATATTTACTCTGTTTATAATTTCATTACGTACATGTTTTGTTGGGGCCCAAATAGTTTGTGTTGCGTATACTATGTATAATGGAGAGATGTGTTGCTATGCGCATGTATCGATAGACTGATACTTGTCTCAATGAACGCACGCGCTTTTATAGCGGCTCGTATCCACGCATAACAAAAAACTAAAATGTCTGCCCGTCCTTAGATACGACACAACCATAATTGGGGGATGTCTCGGAAACGATTTTTGGAAATCTGTACATGTATTATTTTTTTTAATCTCAATTGGATGCTTTTTAACTTGCACTGTCAGCTTTAAAGTCTATATCAATTGGTTATATCATTTGAAGTTGTAAAAACTGCTTTTAACAAAATAGCATACGTACTGAATCTGGGTTTCCACCAAAGTTCCTGACATTATCCCGAACCCATCTGAGGGCCAGAATTTGGTCCATGAATCCGTAGTTACCGGAAGTCTTGGTCGGAGACTGTTCTGATAACATTGTCAGGGCCATAAAACCAAACGCGTTGAGGCGGTAGTTCATACCCACATAAACTATGTTAGTGTCACGTGCTAGCTCCTCTGACGGGCAATAAGTAGGCCAATTCGCGTTAGATTCTTGTAAACTTCCTCCGTGGATCCAGACCATTACATGTAGATTAGCACTACTATTAATAGTTGGTGTCCATACATTGAGGTAAAGACAATCCTCACTTCCTAGAATAGCTGACGGGTTCTCCGGATTTCTCTGCATACATGTATTTCCATAGTTAAAAGCCTGGAATGTTCCATCCCAACAGTTTCCAGACGCCTTGTTGAGTGGAACAGGCGGCTTCCATCGTCTACTTCCGGTGGGCGGCAGTGAGTATGGAATGCCACGAAAGGCATATCCGTCACCATTATATTTTCCTTCCACGAGTCCACAATGCGTTTCTACTATAGCTGTCGGTTCGCTGATGACATCTTTACAAAATATTACGACGACGAAAGTATAAAATACATGAGACATAGCCCTTGTTTGTTCGGCCTTCATGAGGTTATGTGTTTATGTACTTTGTTCCTTTCTTTATCTGACTGTACAATGACATGGAGTAGTACAGGGTTAGCTTATCACTGGCAAGTATGACCTACTGTTGTCTTCCTGTGCCAAACACGTTGTCTCCATTTATATTTGTGTATTGATTTTTGTCGAATAGCATGAAATAAATAGTGAGAATATTACCGAATCCTTTACGCATGCCAGTATATGATTATATCTTATATGCCTAACAAACAATGTATTTAGACATATATACCAGTTAATTTACAGTCTGTTTGAGTAAACAAATATCAATCACAAACGCAGATTCGAATTGTACTGAGCCGCATAGGTACGCCTTATCTATGAGCTAAGTAAGCAACACGTACATAGAATAATGCCATGGATATGGAAATATGTAACTCTTTGCACTAGACAATATGCAGTAATGATTGTTACTCTAAACATGCTGTAATAAGTGCAAATGAATTGTAAAATACACTAATCATTGACAAATCTACTGGGTGATGCAAACAATGGATATCAAGAATTGTCAAACTTATGAAGATAAAAAACACAATAAAAAGTTAATAACATCAAAATAAAATTATCCTCCACTACAAGTTGTTTACAGTCGCAGGCTGTGCATGAAGTGTGACTTTTTAAAGAGCACTGTATTACCTTTTATGCTAATAATCAAATGTTATATTACCGTCTATTTATATTATTTTGTCCTATCTCTTGTTTGCAAAAAAATAAAAGTTGTTTTCTGCCCGAATCATTGTCTTTTTATTGATCTTGTCCTAGATAGATGTGTCGGCACTGTTACCATTGTAACATTTCTTTTCTCACCCTATGCAGTTTTTTTTCCAAAGCCATTGAACGGCGTCATGGTAGAAATACAGAATCGTCACGTCAACAATTTGATCAAGTCTTGTCATCATTGTCTCACATCAGGGAAACGCCAGCATAAGATAAATAAGCTGGCATTCAGGGTATGAGCAAAATAATCCTTTAAATACATTTGGAGTAAGGATATGAACTAGTAGCTATTTGGAGCTAGGACATCGTATCTTACAACAACGAAGGAAAGACAGCTGACACTTATTTAGTCTTTAATCTCTTTCAATCTTGTTGTCCACAGAAAAGACTACTTAATAAAAAAGTAATATATTATTTTTCTGCCCTGTTGAATGAGACATGGTAATCTCAACTCTACAGAGGGGAATTCTTAAGGAAACAGTTGTTTTCATTGCAATATAGACAACCATTGCAAGTAATGATCTTTTATCTTGCCGTTTATCTCGGGAAATTGTAAATGGTATCCACCAGTAGCTTATCCTTTTTTTTACCCAGGAAATGTTAAGGTGATGTTTAGAAATGAAAACAAACATATGATAATATTAGAAGTCTAAAGGATTTATACATATGTAGATCGTTAATATCGTGAACAAATTGAATAATCATCTTAATCATATGCTTCTTAATTTTGTTATGACGGCTAGGCATTGTCCCAAACGAAATGACAGGCATTTCGGTCAATTCCGTCAAGTTTCGGTATCATTCGGGAATCTTTGGCACTTCTCTGTAAACGAGAAAATTCTTTACTTTCTTGTTTGATTCACAGCTTACCATTTTCATTTTCTATGGGAGAGAAATCGTACGGGCCGCCTGATGTGACTTCTACTTATTGCTGGACAGACATAGTTCTTTCCCACATGGCGTTGTTCCATTTCTATAAAACTGCTTTATTATATTGGCTATAAACGAGGAAAATGTATATGCCTGTTAAAATAGATAGTCCTGTATTAAACTGACCACCAGCCTCTAAGTGATTTGTAAAGAATTTTCAAAATCAATTATTATACAAGATCTGAAACTTTAGCATCTGTTATAACATATAGACCAAAACCATAAAGCCTAATTCTATTTATGATATCAGTATTGAATTGACAGTGACCAGCCTTGTCGTATATCGTCATCAAATGAAGTGTACACTTACTGAAAGTTCTTATCTCCACATATGGTGTTATTTATCCATCGAAGACGCTTTTATGAATGGGGACTGCAATGCCGACCGTCAGGTGCCCCCGACTTAAAACAGTCTAGTCGTCCGACCGAGCATCTTTCCTGACGGCGGATTGTATAAATTTATTTGTACAGATCCGTCTGGTGGTTGGCTTGTGGCTTACTCCATGAAATAACTCAACAAATGATATAAAGATACAATCTGAACATTTATTAATAATACATGCAATCAATATCAATCAAATGGAGATGTCGCACAATATGATGCAGTAACAGTTGTGTTTGAAACAAGGGAGTTGTCTCCCTTTAATTAATAGTGATATAGAAATAATTAAAGATGTTCTTAAATAACGTGTGTATTTTTTATATAATATAATAATTTCCTATAATTTCACATATGTATCTGTCCTGTTTCTCCCATTTCTCCTATTTCTCATGTTTCAACTATTTCTCCTGTTTCTCCCATTTCTCCTATTTCTCCTGTTTCACCTATTTCTCCTGTTTAACCTATTTTCTCCTATTTCTCCTGTTTCACCTATTTCTCCTGTTTAACCTATTTTCTCCTATATCTCCTATTTCTCCTATTTCTCCCATTTCACCTGTTCCACCTATTTCTCCTGTTTCCCCTAGTTCTCCTGTTCCACCTATTTCTCCTGTTTCTCCTATTTCTCCTAATTTCACATATTTCTTCTGTTTCTCCTAATTTCACCCATTTCTCCTGTTTCTCCTGATATCTTCTGACTGGACTACTGTTCCTAAATTACATTGTTTTAACTCGAGTACCCTTTTATCAGCTGGCACCCTACCTTCTCCTCTGCTTTAAAGTCCATAGTCTATCAGGAACTCTGCGAATCTGCACTCAAAAACTGCTTCGGGTAGGCTACTCGAGTGAGGTCGGAATGACACTGAGCGTTCGTATCTCCCGGCTCTCAACTTATGGAGAGCTTTAACTAATGAAAACGCTGGAGAATACTAGCACGATACATTCCTCGAGCTCTTATATTAACATGAATAACACCCGAGAGACTCGAATAAATATGAAGTAAATAACTCTAGAAAGGTTCCGAAACTATAAACAATAATGGCTGCCGGTGAAGACGAACCCTATTTTCTGAGATAACTAAAGCCTCTAACGGACTATAAAATGACATAATGTATGTTTAAATGGAATACACATGACATGTATGATAAACTCTTCCGACGCTGAACAATCTTTATGAGAGTCAACATGCATTTATAGAAAAAGAAGATATCATAACAATCGTTGCAACTCACGTCTGCTCGTACATAGTTTCAATACACAGAACTGTTTTACATTTCAAACACATATATCGTTATGTTGCGATGTTACAACATCAAAATTCATTAAGACTTGGATACAATACATGTTTAGAGTGAAGATCTCGGTATATTTAACAATGTGAGATCAATAACAGGTGACTTTCCCTTGATAAACGAGGCACGAAATCGTGTCGATATTGGAACACGTGTTCGTTACAGACTTGTCGCATGAGATTAATTATTATAATACATCACAGTCTGGATTATAATAACCTTCATAAACACAATATAACCACGCAGGGTAAACACAATATGACAGTATTAATTGGTGCCATTCCCATTACATATAAATGACAATATCATGTCAACCTGTACATTTGTACATAATATGAATACTGATCTGAAGTCGATCGGCATAACAGGACTTTCCAGGTTATTGGTCTTTAAGGATTGCTCATGAATTTGTACATCTGTAAAGAACAGGTAATGGTATTTTGAAACAATTGGCTGGCAATAAATTACTGAATACACTCATATACCAAATATTTTGTTTCATCCTAAAATGTTAAGAGCTTAAAACTGTTTCACTAATTTCTTCTATAACATCGGTATTATCTGAACTTTTTCAATGAGAGATTGGGTTTTATGATTTAATGAGTTTAACGTCATTATCATGAGATAATTTATTTTAATTTAGAAAAGATTGAATTCATTTTAATATGTATTTAGAATTCATGGAGGATATGGATATCAACTGAAATACGCTGAAACTATACATATTTGTTATAGTATATAATTGTATTGCTTCTTTCATTGACTTACAACAGAAAACCTTATTTTATTTAACATAATAAGCTGAACACTTTTTTCTTTAAGATTTTTTTTTAAACATCTAATGTCCTTCAATGCACGCTTACTCTCTATCTACAATATGTACATGAGAGTCAATTTCATATGCAATTTATTCAATTAATCAGTTTGATATGTCCTGTTATACGATATGTAAAAGGAATACTTGATCACGTCAATTTATCAAACATTTTAGTCACTTTAAATAAAATATTTAGATCGCAAGTCAAAGTTATCCTAAACGTTTTGATGTTCTTTGTATAAATACTTGATAATGTCAATTCAACCAAACTTTCAGTCATTTGAAATCAAACATTAACACCGTATGTCAAAGTTACTCTAGAAGTATTGATGCCCTTAGTAGGAACAATGTGTGACACAAAGTGTAATATAAGAAGTAGAAGTGTAATATTTTCTTTTATTGAAATTTTTGCCAGTGAAATATAGAAATTTATCAAACTAATAAAACTGATATTTTCACTGCAGCGATAATCCTTGAAAATATACGATTTTGCAGTGAAAATATAAGTTTTTCGTTTTTGACCAATCAGAGCGAACCTTTGTATTCACCACATTGAAACTTGCCCGATTTTTTCAATCGAAGCGAAGATAGATAAATCAGTTATTTTGCTGTATTTCTGAACTTTTTGACAAAATACTAACTTGATGTTAGCTATACATGCATAGATTATCCGATAACAGCAGAAAACGCTTAAATTGCGTTGATCAGTCCATTGAAAACGGCGCCGCTAAGGCGACGTATAGTAACGTCACAAAGAGGTTACGTCATGAATTCCCGTTCTTTTCAATGTTTTAAATTTTGTTTTTATGTACATTTTGTATATGAAAATGCAATAAAAAGAAAATTGAAGGTTTCGCGTTTAATATTGCAGTCGTATGACAGAATATTTCGATATTTTCCCCTCGTGCTTCGAACTATATGATAAAGAGCTGCTGCCATTTATTTCTAATAATGGGACGTTTATAGTGATACTTTTTTTCCAGGCCTGGTAAGGAGGACACGTTACAGCATCTCCTAGGCCCCAGCAAGGCAGTGATTCAATATTTCATTTTTCACAAAATTGTTTTAAGTGAAAGTGTATAGCCATGATTTATGGAAGGCAACATATTTATAAAAGATCTGAATAAGTGAAACATTTAGCCTTTGTTTATTTTGATTTTAAATATTCAAAAAGAGCGATATCATTTTTCCAGCATGTGTTTAAATATTAATTGATGTTAGTAATTATATGATTCTCTGTACGTGTTAACAAATGGTAGAGGTTGTTTTGAGATAAAAGAATACCGCCGGAAAAGGTAATTGAACCTATTAAATAAGCATATTACGGCATTTTCTGTTTGAACAATAAATATAGGGGGGTTACCAGGGGGCAAACAAAATCACAGGAATATAACGGTCAGTTATATTTAGAGCGAAAACAAAATGAACAAACGAAAACCATAAAACTAAGCAAATATGTGGTATTTAGCGTCTACAACAGCTATTGCACCATCAACCGACACTGATTGTATGGTTGGAATAAAGGTATGACTGATTTCTAATCACCTTGTGGTCTTATGTGTATGGTATGAACGTTTGGCTTCGTCGGTTGAGGTGGAATAGCCACTGCCGAATACCTTCGCATACAGTTTGACAGATAGTAACGGCTGGCATACGACAAAAGCAGATCAATAACTATCTCCAGAAATCAAATTTGTGTCATCTTAACCTTATACAAGAATGTGAAGAATAACTGACTAACGAATCTACATTATGTATAATGACATTGTAAGTCATGTAACGTGTTATTACACCGAGCTTTTCTCGTACAGGTAATCCTATAAACACAAAATTAAGGAAATTGTTTATGTATTATAATCAATACAACACATGTTGTTGATACAGTACTCAGATTGTATTAAAACGTTGGTGATGCAAACTCCTATACAATGGTTGTTAATTTCACAGTTCGACACTATCGCCACCCTCGTAATACCGCCACATATTATATGTATATATATCTGTATACGCTTTTGTTAATTAAACCAGTCTTTTTGTATATTTGGTAATCATATTATACATACTTCATTTCTTTTCATCTGATGGTTAATCAATTTGTATATTTTAATGATGAACAGCAATGGATCACGTACTGAATCTGGGTTTCCACCAAAGTTCCTGACATTATCCCGAACCCATCTGAGGGCCAGGATTTGGTCCATGAATCCGTAGTTACCAGAGGTGTTGGTCGGAGACTGTTCTGATAACATGGTCAGGGCCATAAAACCAAACGCGTTGAGGCGGCAGTTCATACCCACATAAACTATATTAGTGGCACTTGCTAGCTCATCTGCAGTGCAATAAGGAGACAAATTGGAGTTAGATTTTTTGTTATCCTACCCCGTGGATCCAGACCATTACGTACAAATTAGCACTACTGTTAATAGTTGGAGTCCATACATTTAAGTAAAGACAATCCCCGCTTCCTAGAATAGCTACCGGGTTCTAAGTATTTCTTTACATTCAAGAAACGCATATCCTTCACCATCACATTTCTATTCCAACTCTAGCTCAACATCTAGCTGTCGATTCACTAAGGACATGTTCTTTAAATATGAAAGGGGTGTATAATACATTAGACATTGCGTGTGTTTGTTCGTCTCGTGTGAGGTTATGTCTACATGTACTTTGTATAGTGATGATTTTATCACTAGATGGACATTTGTATGTAAATACTCAATGTATTAAATGACATTTAGCGTTATCTACCTTAGCTTAACTGCTTACATCATACATTGTAACAATCTGAAACCAAATTAAGTTCGTTTATTTATTTATTTGTTTATCTATAGTTTGTTCGCTTGTTTATTTACAGTGGTAAACAGACCGGGAATTGAGCCTATATTTTATTATTTATACTTATCAAAATTATAGCTGAAACCATCTAGTAACAAAGGAATTCAACATTATTTAATCATTGCATAAACAGCTTGTTTGAGTAAACAACGAAAATATCACTAACAAGGAATATATCATACTAATCCGCATAAAGTATATAAGGGTAAAAGTTTAATTCCTTTACACCATTTAACTACTGTAAAAATCAAGGATACCATGCCTCTTCAACAAAAGGCCTCTTTTGCTTTCTTTCTTTCTTTGTTTTAAGTCATATCAACAGCTTATGTCGTTTAAGGTCGGCCTCGTGTGCGTGCGATATGCATGCGTGAGGAGAGTACATATGTATGTTTTGAGAGGCTGTGGTATGTTCGTGTTTAGTTTCCTTTTGATACTGCAGAATTTGTGTCAATTTATAGTGCTACCTCACTGAAACATACTTACGAGGACACTCAGCACTGAGCAGGAGTAGCCACTACCATGTTTCAAGACTCTGGTATGTCTAGGCCAAAGGGCAGAACCCAAAGCATTCCTAACATGGGCGTTCGCTCAACTGAAGGCCAAACATGAGGCACTATTACGGGAGACATTAGGAAGAAGAGAACTGTTAAGAAAGAAGAAAAACGATAAGATCCCAAATTAAGTCGCCTCTTACGATCAAGGAACAGGGGGCAGCATGTAATATTCCTTTACTTACAACGTATGCAAACAACTAAACGTGATGATTTTATTTTCCAATGTGTTCTTTCTAGATAGCAGCATCCCTGCTTCCCCAACATACGATGTTTACACGTCCCAGTTGATTCGATATTTAACGATTTTGTTCTCATTATCACGATGTCAGTGACGAATGTCGAGTACTGACGGAGACATTGACTACACAAGGTGCAAGTTGGTGAAAACTATAGTAAAGTCGACATTATGATCTGATTAGGAAATTTTCTATTTCCTTATTTGATATAAAGTGCTTGATGCTTGTTGATATACCTGGTGATTTCATTGTCACCATCCTAACTCTCATTCGAGATTGTGATAGGAACCGGATTTGGCCTATATTTGTATGCCGGGTGTCGTTGATGAAGTAGAAGGAATCTCAATACAGATCTATATTCTGCCCTCGTTTAATCGATTCTTAGTTTGAATTATGACTTCGGAAGCATGTCGGTACTCTCTGTTGTTTTATGTCTTTATTCACTCTCAAACGTTAGTTTTCGACTAATTGGAACAACGATGTTTGTGTTTTCACCATAAATTTAACGACGTCTCAGTAGTTGTCATGTGATCAAATATTCACACAAAGGAGATGGGATGGGGGTGTGCGCGGTAGAATGTAAATCTAAATAGTGGAGCGAAACAAATCAGTAACACGAATGACGTCACATTTTGACTATAAATTCCTTATATAATATATAATTGTATTAAAACCCAAACGTACAATATCCAGTTTTAGGATTTACTGAATAAAAACAGTAAATCGGCAGCAAATTAAAGTTCGTTGATGTTAAGGAGTTAATTAAGATAACATTGAGGACAGATAATACCGGCTTCCGGGGAAAGTTTCGGGATCAATGAAATCAGAGATAAATCGGTGGCCCAGAAACACTTTAACACCCTGGGGGTAATCAGATACAATCTTCTCCAACCTGCCGATACTTGTCTGATGATTCCTATGAAACCCCACTAATTCGCCAGAGACCTTGCGTATTTGAAGTATCTGTGGTATGCCATGTAGCTCCCATTGGTACCAGTGGCTACGCATAGAGTTACGATAGGAAGGGGATACAAACAATGCCAATGTTGACGGAAAAACAGCTTTGTGTAATGTAATTAATTTTTCGTTGACGGACAGAAAATATTAAGATAAAAAGAAGATATTGCATATATCAAGTCTAAAAAGAGTTGTTAGGGTGATAGGACGTCATCATCGATGATCCGACACGTGACAGTATGGATAGAGACAAGTGACAGGTTGTTTGAGAGCTTCTTCTGATTGGTTCGTGGAGTAAAAATGGTGATAGTACATCAGTATGATGTTTTGAGTGTCATTACTTACGGTCAGAATCAGGATTAATAGGCTGAAACTGATATTAACCCAATAAGTATAACGGCAGATCAATCAGTTCGTCTAAATATTAAGTATCTGGCGTACTTCGAGATACTTATTGTTATCGTTGTTTGAAAGTGCAAAAGCTATATGGTGTCACTTAAAACTGCATTACCTACATGTACTGAATTAAGATAAGAACCGTCATAAAGATCTAGCTCGTAGTCTTTAGTTATGATTTAGTGTGAAGGCTAGACGTTGAAACTGCAAAATATGTTGTGCTATGTCTGAGATTTGCTGAATTCAAATAATTCTAACAATTTCGGCTCCAAGCATTCACGTTACGCCAGGTATTCATCAGTTCGGGTTCCTTTGTTGGGATTAGTGTTCAGAACATCAGAAGCGTCTGGTTATGAATATGATTTAGCGCGGTCAGGTACAATGCAGATTAGACAATTAGATAACGGTGGAAGATAATGACGATTACAGAGATGAGGAGAGGAGGGTCGAGCTGTAGGTGTATATACTGGGGAATACTTCACTCTATCGGCACCTGGTGTGAGAGGAGAGAGGTATAAATAGTGCACAGTTAGAGTGAGAAGGGGAATATAATGGCATCGACAAAGCTTCAAGAACGAGCAGAGCTGTGTATTGTCCATTAGTATCCTGTATCATTATATACTTCCAATGCCATGGAGTTGTAACGTTTGGAGTTCCTAGACGGAGATGGTCCGATAACTTACCTGTCGGAATTGTGTTATTACCTGTGTGACTTATTTGTGTCACACCTGTCCCTTTCCCCGTTGACATTATGAGCGGAGGGGGCGGGCTCAGCGACTCTCCCACGGGAGGCACGGGGGCAGGGCTCCGGCCGTACCTCAAAAGGAAAAAATCCTCATTTGGCGACACCAAGATCGCTGTTCTAGGTCATGAGGGAACCGGAAAGAGTGGTAAGTCAAAATACGTTTTCGATTCATTTTCGATACAAATCAATTGAAATTTAGTAAATTATTGATGTCATCGTTTTTTTTTTAATGATCTTTTTTTTTTTAAATTGTTATGGCATATTTAATCAAACACAAGGACGACCATGTCTATCAATGAACCGTACGTCCAGTTCATAAATCTGCAGGCATAACAGTATGAATCCCAACCTGTACCTTGGCTCTACACAACCGTATCATTATGTAGACATTAAAGTGCCAAGTGTCATATCGATAATTACTACTGCCTGTTCCTGTTACAGAACAACCTAGTAACTCAAGTCCCCTTTTCTGCTCAAAATGCAGGTGCCAAGCACCCCCTTTTCAACCTCTTTGTATTTCTTGATGACGAGTACTGTCTGAACTTTAGCTGCAGAGCGGTGTAACGACGCCCTTAATTTACTCGCCACATATAATATGCACCACACATTTGCTTGCAATTAATTTGTGATTACTTGAAACTGTGATGCTGGGAAGCGATCCAAAGCATGTTTGGTAATCATGGTGAGAGTATAGAAAGGACTAGAGATAATTATCTGTCTATTCTGGCCTGAAGACAGCACGAATGAAACTCACCCCAGGACCCCCTCCCTCCCTCCCTTCCCCTTCATTACCCTTCCCCAGGTAAAGTTTGGCTTCTGTCGATCTTGGATTTGTCATTCATTGTGCCATGAATTAATCAAAGTTAATTCATGTTCGAAAGTGTTCTAATCTACCAAATTATTTCCCAGCATGACTTGTTTCTTAGTTATTTGAAACTGAAACATATACCGAGTCCAGACCAGGTCTCCAGTTGTTTAAATGCCTAAATACACAAACCATAAAAACAGAACTGTACACTGCACGTGCCAGGCAGTGTTATATTACCAAATATCCCTCCTTGACCAAAGAGATCTCAGGTCAAAGGTCACCACACCAGTCTGACTTCTGGATCAGCTAGTGATTGTATATAAACATACACTTCCTCTCTGTCTTTATCTATTCAATGATCTGGCTCTCTAACATACATACATTCAGGTTAATATCACAGACACGTGTCTGCATGAAAATAAGTCCTAAATCATCACGCTTATATGTCCCTCGCACTTGTACTCTTTGAATACGTTTTATTAGTTAAGCGATGTATAGACACTGTTATGCATATAACTATCATTCATTGCCGATCCACAAATGTCGCGGTATAATAATTGCGCGGTTCGAATCCTTCCTCATAGCAGTTTTGTTTATCACATAGCTAATATAATATACCTGTATCCAACCCAATCTCATGTATGGTAATTATCTTTCAAAATCGCGGTCTAAATCAATGCTACAGCTAACATGAGGAATAGTAGTGGCACTGTCGTCATTTATTTATTTATTATGATATATTAAATACATCCCAACTTATCATTTCATATTTCCACATGTTTGTTATGGCTGTGGTACTGTGTTCATTAGTTTTCTATAGATATTGTTGCAATTTACATTCATGTCAGGGAAGTAAACTGATATCTAAATCATAATCATATCTAAAGTTGCAGACATTTTGGCGCATTTTTCCATCTTTTATTCCGTTTGTAATGTTCCCGTATGCTGTTTTATATTTCCTCTCTACATCACGTTACCTCCAGCACCCTCCCGGTGACCTCTTTCTGTTCGTCTGGTGCGTAGGCAGCGTATAACACGTAAAGTAATCATTTAATCACAATGTCGATGTCGGCGTGAAAACTTGTATAGTTACAATCACTCTGGGAAGGTGTTAAATCATAACATGTATAAGATTCTGACACCTATCAGAATGCACAAAACCTCATCACCCTGGCGTCTATTTTGGTAGTGCATGTGTTAAAAAAAGGAAACGATAAAATTATTTTTAAAAAAATAAGCAGAACAGTACGTAGCCTTGAATCTTTTTTAACTTGGAAGTCACCTTCGGCAAGGTTACATGTTTAATTAACATGAAAATACCAGTTATTGCCCTTTGTCGAAATTTTTGGCTTCTAACAAGACAATGTTTTTTTGGTTTTTATTTAGTTATTCGAACTTTTTCTTCTCTCGTTATCAAGTTCCGCGTTCACTCCGGTGATTATGTGCTGTTTATCCTCCAACAGGCGTTGCGATACAGTAACTCATTAATACCAAGTGAAGTAACAGCTGTTGGGGGTGGGGGGAGAAGTCGGGTAAGAGGGTAGAAAACTCTCGTTCGATATATATATATTTATTTATGTCACACTTGGCTATTTCTATAATTAGGAACATTTATTTTAATTGACATAGGTCCGCCATTAGCTCCCGCTGTTCCTGTAGTTTCGGCAATAACAGACCAGGAAGCATCCAGACAGCGGGTCCTTACAATTTTCCGCTAAATTGTTTAGATAGTTAAAGAAAACATATGCGAAACTGTCGATCAAGTGTGTGTAATTGCTGACATATACTTAGAAGTATGTAGACAGATATACAATACCGAGGTAGACAAAAGGGTCATGACGTCATATCGAGACAGCGAGGACAGACTTAGACACGTATTCCAACTTTCCATTCCTGACCGTATTCATTATTCCACTGGTCTTTGCATATTACAAATATAATGAGTATTGACATGTATGTTGTGTTTTTTTCTGTATTACGTTTTGGAAAAGAGAGGTTTTGTCCTACGAATAATGTACATTTTTATTGAAACAAACATTTCTTCTCTTTTCTTGTTCAAGAAAGCGAAAGCGAACCCGCGCAAAATACACATTGTACTTTGTAAACCACAGGAATATTCTCGCGCCTGCATTCTCAATAGGTCGTCAACCTAGACAATTGTGTGGTATAGTCGGGCCTAATCCATTCGCCATACATATGGTCTTAAGTAAGGTATAGCCTTAATTACACAAGAGTCAAGGCTAATTACGACCCCGTAGCACTGTTGATGAGATCTTACTGCCTTGATAGATGTACCTGTACATTGGACCAAACTGACTATATGCGATCGTCTATGTTAGTTGTTTTCTTAGAATCAAAGACAAACAATAACAAACCACATGCTAGTGGTATTGAATTGTGATTAAGCCTATTAACCGAAAGGTCGCAGGTTCGCATCCAAGTACTTCGATCATGTGACCACGACTGTACAAAGGCACGAAGCGGTTGAGAAAGACGTTTACCTAAAAGTATATATACAACGGCAATGCGCTATTTCAATTTTATATAACTACCCGAGGTACAAATCAATAACAATTATAACACTTTGATTACTTCCGGTTTAACTTGATTACATCCGGTTTAAATCCACATTGAATTTAAGAAGAAGATAAGAAGTAAGCTTTGTACCAGCTGCCCCATTGCATGATTCGCAGGACTTAGATTGAAATGTTACCTTTTCTCTCCTTTTTTCATAATGTCCTCATTGACAAGGTACACTGTCTCATTTATGGCCTTTCTGTGTGGCATTCACCTCGTGATGATTGCTTTGGGTTCTGTCATCTACTCGATACAAACCAGTCTTTAACATTGGTAGTACATATACCTACCCTCTGTTTATTGGTCAGCCCTTCGTGAAACACCCATTGTCAGTTTATAATGTAACCGGTTTCGGTGTCCTGTAATTGAAGTGAGGTGTTACTGTATAGTCGGCATCAGGAAGGAACCTCAAACGAACCGAACATATCGCAGCCTACCAAGAACACACATTCGCGGAAAGGCCGTCCTAAATTGAACCTAGTTGTCGACAGGTCGCTAAGTAAAATAAAAGCAGTTGTATAAGCTATCAGTAAAATAAAAGCAGTTGTATTAGCTAACTTTTAAATGCCACTCAGATTACATGACTTTCCAATGCAATAATAATGAGCCACGGCAGAAATGAAAATGCCCGTAAAAGCATGGAGCTAAATACCTAAGTTAACATAAACTTCCATTAACGGAAAAGAAGAAAGTATTATTGATAGTATTTTAGCTAAACCGACATATTATGAATTACATTACAGAATGTTCCAAACGTACAGTTTGAACAACTCGACCACGTAAGAATGCTCGAGTAAAAATCATCCAGTATCAAGGTCCAGCGTAAGAAAGTGGTGTAGTTTACTGTGGATATTTTCATATAAATCTTCGATTCTTTAATTTTGTTTTCCTGAGAAACATCTCTAAAATACATCGTATTTTCGTTTGCAGTGCACCCAATACTTAAAACGGTTAAAGGAAGTGACGTAACTATGTAAACGTTTCATACAAATAGCTAATGACATATTCTGACCCTGCCCTTCATATCATTAATTTCGATATATCATACTCGTACATGGAAAATTAAAATACTTTAACTAACCTGACATGAAACGATTCTTCCGTACCCCGTTTTATGTTTTAAAAATGATTCACTGAATATGTCAGATGATGTATTTATGTCAGTGTTTAGCAAAGCGTCTAAAAAGGGATTCGCCATTCAAAACAAACATATTTTGTCTTATGCAAACTACCATGGAATGTACCTATGCTTGTATGGTGTCTAGTAGTGGTATTATAAAACCGGAAGTGGGAAGCTATAAAAAATTCCTTACGAAGAAAAACTGTTTGAAGTCTACACCATAACTTATTTAATAGAATATATATATATATATATTGTTGTTTTGAGCATGGTCTGATATACTTGATCGTTACATGCATTTATTACGGTATAAACTAAAACATATCATATGTAATCGATCACGCAACAAGTGGCTCTCTTTAAGAATACTGGTACCTGCTCTAATTTTCTCAGACAAAGCTTACGGCTGGAGTGGTATTCATTATGACGAAAAACAGATTATTGGTTGTACTTCAGTTTATTTGTATTATTAGGGTTTAAAGAGCTATTTTAGTATTGTCTGAGTGTATATTGAGTTCAACTTCTGCCAGGATCATCCACAGAGTTCACTGAAGTCCGGGCTATCAAAGGTTCTACCACAATAGCATTACAGGCAGGAATTCATTCTGTATTATGTAACGATCTCTGTATCATTTACCATAGGCCGGGTCTGGTGTCTATCAATTTGGACAGACCATTCTTCATCTAGATATTTAACTGGCAGACATAGACTATGGAATCGCGGTTTGCCTATAAAATGGTTGATGTATATATATATATGTTGATACCATAAACTATTCAGGTGGTATATTTCACAGATACGTAGTTCAATCATGAAACGCCACCATACAATATGAGAAAAATAATAAAAACAAATCAATTCTCAAACTTCTGAAGCAGCAATAAAAATTGAAGAGTCCTAGAAGAGCAAAATAGCTGCATGGTGCAGATTTATTTCATTTGATATAATTATATAACTTAATATTCAAACGTGATATCCACTCAAGTATCTGACCTTTAAATTACATGTATAAACTTTTATAACCGTACCTATTTTTTTTTTTTACTAAATTTTGACATAAGTGTTATAATTATTTTAAATCAATAATAAAGAAAATGGAGGAATACTTTATGAAAAGTGCGAGAAGAGGAAATTTTTCAATGAATTTGTGTGTACATTGTATATTCAAATGTTCACAGATAAGCATTTAATGCGAGGTTTGACAGAAACAGATGACGACTATCATACTAGCACAACTTAATCGAGCATTTTTAGGGGTAGAAAAAAAGGACTAAAATAACTTAAAATCCTTTAAGCTCTCAAATTGTTTGAACAAATCTTAATAATATTTCGTAATGTTAATAACAAACACATATCAGGATAAAAAATAAAGTAGAAAAACAAAACAAAACAAAAAAACAATTAAGACCGCAAATACCGAAATGGTATCTGATAGTCATTTAGACCGATCTATCTACATCCCCCAGTCTCAGTATTATCGACACGATAGAATTCGGCTCAGCCAAATGAACCATATACTTAAAACATTGATCAGTGTAGCGAATCATGTATCGTCCTTGACGAAAACCACTCCATCCCTCCGCAGGATGTTTACATTCCGGGATGTTTATAGTACATAAACAGCATCTTGGATATTTACACCACCACTTTCTGAGGTCATGACCTCTCCATGTTTGAAAGGTCACGCCGTTCTGACGCTACTAGCTGTTCCTTGACCGTTCTGGCATACTTTCTGAATATGTGTGGATGGAATGTGTTTATCTAAACAATAACTATTTTTGTGATTAGTTTTCTCTATAGCTTGGGACACATTTAACTGACTGTATACAGTTTTTGATGTATGCTATTTCAGTTCCTATAAAATCATTTTGAAGATTAGTTCAAATGTTTTTTGTAACAGTTTTTCGCCATGACGCAACAGTCGTTTCATTACAAATAAACTTGATTTCATTTACAACATTAAAACAGGTCGTAAATATTCCTAGCAAAAACAATGTAATTATTTCCAGGTCAGCATTCTTGTTATTGAAAAGCATGCATTTCTATAAACATAAAGAAAAATTGTTGAAAGTGGCCGAAAGATTATCGCTGCATTTCGGTTTATTATAAGTATATATAAAATGAGGTTTCGTTGCTACAAACTATTCTGTAAATGAACATCGCATTTTTAATGAGGAAACTATGTATCGCACTTACACGGAATATTATATAAAACCATGCAAACAAAGGGATTCTTTTGTTGGGCGTTAATTCCAATAACTGTACTTTAGATATTCAATCTATTCTTATTTTGTGTATAATGATCGAATTCGTTACGTACGTTGTATTTGAGCTTCTTTGTCTATCTATTTTATATGGGTTTCTAAGTGCATAGCATCTTTATTGGATTTGTTGCATCATGTAAGCTGTACTTTTGAGATTTTATTATTATTCAACTTACCGGGTTCTGGTATAGATCTATAGATGCATTTTGGGTTGTACAATTTAAGTACATGAGGCAAATGTCCTAAATTTAAAAAAGAAAAGAAAAAAGAGAATTGATTGAAGGAGAAAAATAGTAATTATACCTTGCTGAAACACGTTGACGAAAACATGACCACGGATATGATCATACTAACTATATTAGCTGACTGAGGTCAAAGCCATTGTCTGTGTGTTCCTGCGACAAACATCAGCATACGGTACCGAACCCCCTGGAATTCTACTGACGTCGCCATCTTGTCTGCCTATGTATTCTGTTAATATTTTGCGTATTTTGTCTGAACACCTCCGCTCAATCACAGTCGTATAGACAATTCATTCATACACACCGCACGTGTATTTCGTGCTGTTTGATCATACATTCGCGGTGGTTTGGTTGTTAGTAGTTGACTTTAGGTACATTGTAGGTATCGTGGTACTTGATGACGCATGATTGTTTGTATACACATGCTAAAGAAAATAGATTATGTGTGTTTATGTAATGTAAAACAAGTAAACAGAACTTATTTCCATGAACAAATACAAAACACTAGGAATGATATGACCAATTAATGACAATTACATGTATATGGTATTTCGCTCCTTTGGAGTGCTCTGAAGATTCCTAAGAGGCTACTGAATTAAGGATATTTCTCTCTTCTCTTTTCTCTCTTAACTTATATTTTGTTTCTTCCGTCTAATGTCTCCCTCTACACGGTCACACCTTGGTATTGAACGTTTGCCTGTATGAATAACTCTATTCCCAAGCCGTTACGTATACCAAAGACAACCTAGAGGTTGTTTTTATATTTCCTGCTTTACACCCATTTAATGAAATAGATTAATTGATAAACACAATCATGGTATGACGTCGATGTGTCCGCTACATGATATTTCAGTGAAATCGCACTATAACCTGACCACATATTTGACAGGCAACGTCCTTAACTGACACTTATATCTAAACATGACTTTAAACAGTAGTACCTAACCAACGTTTCATCTTGACCAAAAGAAGTATTACCTGTGATCTCGGGGAAAACTATGTCATTTCCCTCAAGATTGTCTTCCGTCTCCCGATAACGTTCTATGATAATGATAATATGGAGGTTCTCATTGAATCATGACCAGCTATTTGATTTTTGGTTATATGAGTATGCCCTCCATTAAGCATTGGGGTGTAGGCTTAAATTTACCATTCCGTCCTATCATAGGTTATTTTTCCAACTCTTATAACGTCATTTTCCTTTGCGATTTGACCAAAAAGCACACAATGGTCTTGTCCTAAATAAGGTCACCTTTTGGGATACAAAACCATGGCCACCTTACAATTGATAGGTAAGCGTGCTTGTTAAACATCTATACTAATTTGCATAGGAACATGGCCTTCCGTGTCTTCAAACAAACTCAAGTTCATGTATTCAGCTAAACCGATGAAATACCGATATTCTTATATGTAGGTTTGCTGAAGATCAATATTTATGTCTTCTATATGAATGGCCTTTGATACCCGTATCTTAAAAGCCCCAGTTAGCTTGACATTATGTTTTAATAACCATCCCTTCATAAACAATGTTTATATAACATTTAGAGTCAGATTATAATAATGCTGAATAGCTACTTACACTAATGCGGTAACTATAACGACAAACTAATAATTTAAAGTCATTATGACGTAAATATATCTTTTGAGATTTATTTAAGATTTTTTGTTTTGTTTTGCAGCGTTGTCTGTGCGGTTTCTGACAAAGCGTTTTATTGGAGAATATGACCAGACAATAGGTATGTAATGTATATAACGCCCGAACTTTTGGGTACAACCTTAATTTCTAGTATGCATGGCTTAACTGTATGAGTAAATATTACGTACTGACGGGACTTGATAGAGAACTCCCACAGCTTCATCAGGGTGTAAAATGTTGTTAGGCACCGGGTAACGTATCCAAATCAAAGACGGTTCTTACGGCTCCATAGTAATTGATCCAGTCTGCAACATACACGATATAAAATGTACTCATTGCCAAGGACGTAAGTACAATTAAAATAATTCCTTGTCTGTAAAACACAGTCTCAAGGTAAATCACTGCCATTTATCTGTAAATGATAAGCGTATGAATATCATATGTACACATTAATTTTAAACATTATTCGAGAGGGGAGTGGGTCTAATGAACACAGAATACTTAGCGATGGAATTTTAGAAATATGAAGAGACGTTTAAAGTTAATGAATTCATTTTTATTGCTCATTATCAATGTACAACAAATAGTAGCAGGTTGTTTAAATAGAAATTCTAAAATGGTTCATTTTGGAATTTTGACTTTGATAACATTCTATGATGAGCTTCGTACATCAAAATGTTTTATTTGAGAAATGCTTGTTTAATTAATATGTAATTTCTTGAAAAATGAATATCGACAATTAAATTTGAAGGTTTACTTCTTACCATGTAGACATTTCACGAGTTGATAAGTGTGGCATGCGTACAGGAGAGTGAAGCGAGGTGTGATGAGGGGCTACAATATGCCGTACTTGACTTCACGTGCGTTTCATGTTTACCATCTGTCAGTAAGTGTAGGCGGTATGTACATGCTCGCGCACCTCAATCTGGGGCATCGTTATTCATGTAACACTGTTACAAGTCTGAACACCTCTCTCTTTGATCACGTAACATGCACAATTTGTACATGTATTATAGACCTTAAACAGGACAAATGGTTCCTATCAATCATTACATTTTTGCTACTTTTAAATATGTGTCAAAACCGAGGTCGTTCAAATCTTCAGCAAATCATATCACACGTATATAGGTATATGTACATGTATTAGTCAATGTCAGAAACGTCAAGAAAGGATCATCGCAGTGTTTGAAAATACCCTTTGATGTTATAATGCTAGCAAATCGTTAAAACCTATTCAGAATACGCCAACAATGTATTGTACATGCTGCCAAAGTCGTTTACACTATGCGAACGCGAAACAAATGTACATATTAGAATCGGCAGCCTTAGAACGAACATGAAGTATTGTACAATAGACACACGGGTGATTTTTTTTTAATATGAACTTAATAATCAATATAATATATGTCAAATAAGGAATATATTTCAGGTCCCGTCAGTGATGCTTGGGGACAAAAATGCGGACATCCTGAATTGAATAGATGTCAGGAAAATCAATATGGCCCTAAACAAACTTAAAATTAGGAACAGTGCAATAACTCCTAAACATAATCAATTTCCTAAAAGATATTTGATAATTATTGAAAGCCCAAGAAGATGATGAGGATAATCTGGACCTATCCCAACATTCATCACAAACGTATTTTACCTTCAACTATTTTTTTTCGCGTTTGTGTTGGTTAGTACCAGTGGTTTTGAACACATTTAATATTAGGTTAGATTCGTTCCATGCATGTTGATATGCCTGATGGTTCCATTGTCCGCATTCTAGCTATCACATCTAGAATATGGCTTAGCTCGGCGTTTACCTAGATTTGTAAGACGCTTTCTCCTTCGGAGCGCCTGGCCATATTGTCCTGGCACATTTTTCAAGCTCTGTGCAAAAATATGTTTTTGTTAATATTTTGCCATCCGCTTATCGAATTTGAATTTTAATGATTGATTCTTTATGATGTCGGTATTTTTTGTTGTTTAATACTTTACTGCATTCCTATTATCTTGCAGAATCCAAATATAAATATACAACAGTGGTCGACACAGAATCCATCACATTCGAAATCCTCGACACCATTTCAAACGTGAGTGACTCTGTTATAATCCTATATGTCTATTGATTGTCAGCACAACAACTAGTTTAATATAATCCGTGCCATTATCGATATTGATATTTGTTTGTTTCCCGCTCAACGGTCCAGCAACAATAATCACATAATGGGGCGAAAATCTCTTACATAACTATGCATATACATAGCTAAAACAATGTGGTTAACTACATGTTGTGTCATGCCAGAAGAATAGTATATTTCTTCGCTAGAATGATCATACTTATAACAACGACAACAGGCATTTAAGTTGTCAATTTTAATTTCTAAATCTTTTTTTCAATGTTTGATGAAATTGAAAAAAAAAATAATTCGACTCTT
The DNA here is from genome assembly GCF_902652985.1 of Pecten maximus. Taxonomy (NCBI): domain Eukaryota; kingdom Metazoa; phylum Mollusca; class Bivalvia; order Pectinida; family Pectinidae; genus Pecten; species Pecten maximus. The sequence continues at coordinate 18,610,990 of NC_047019.1, read as the reverse complement.
AAGTTTCCCGAGATTCTTATTCGGTAAAGCGTGCATCATTTTCAAAACAAATGTTGTCTCTTCACTACCATTACATTATATGACATCACGCATTTAACACCGTCGTCATGGTTACAGAGAGAGGATTGCGGTGCTCGTGATGACGTATTACGATGGGGTGATGGATTCATGTTGGTGTATTCTGTCGTCAGCCGGAAGTCGTTTGACGCCTTACAAGAGGTGAAACGGAAAATAGAGGACGCCAAAAAAGGCTCCCCTGCTCCAATCCTTATGGTTGGCAATAAATGTGATCTGGCACATATGCGTCAAGTTACTAAAGATGAAGGTATGGGACATATTTGTTTTCAAAATAAATATGAAAAATGCGTTTTTGGCCATTTTAATGTTGCAACAAAAAGCTAAATGTCACAACTTCGTTGTAGGCCTGATTATGATACGATATTCTAACAACAGGCTAATACATTTTGTAAGCTATTTGAGGACACTTATAAATGCAAATTAGTACACTTATAACTTGTTCATCACAGCCTGAAACACAATTACATTCAAACATACTTCGCATCAATTATAGTGCAGTACCGCATTCTATACTATTTTAATGTTTTAATCCTTTAAAATACAATATATATTTCACGTTCTAATTAATTTATTTTTCCACCTCCATATAAATCAGTAGACTGAAGGAAGCACATCTCTGTGATATTCGTCTGTGTCGATGACCGACAGTTGTATATGCGTGTTTCCCCGTTTACCATGTAGTGCATGTGAAGGACTGGCACGTTCAGACGTGCCCAGCAGGTGACCATCGTAAAACCATCAGGAATGATGAACTGTAACAAACGTTTCTTTAACTGTCAGCACCAACATAACCCAACACCCGTAACTTGTAACTGATTATTTGCTTTGTAATCAGTACAAATCGCCCCACTGTTCTTCGGTGGTTTAAATCACATCATTGTGTTTTTCTATAGCCGTGATGTAAATTATCATGAAGTAATATATGAATACATGGCGATATTGCTCTATGCTATACATGGCAGAGGAGGTCATAATTTAGAACGTATTTCAATAATGTGTTCAATAAACAAAATACAGCTAAGAACCATGATGTTATATCGCAACAACAGAGCATCCCAACATCAAGAGCAAGATATCATCCAATGATAGCATACAACAACATAACACTATCACGTCAAATACACCACACCATAACACCATTACATCAAACACACCTCAACATAACACCATTACGTCAAACACAACATAACACTATCACGTCAAATACACCACACCATAACACCATTACATCAAACACACCTCAACATAACACCATTACGTCAAACACAACATAACACCATTACGTCAAACACACCACACCATAACACCATTACGTCAAACACACCACAACATAACACCATTACGTCAAATACACCACACCATAACACCATTACGTCAAACACACCACAACATAACACCATTACGTCAAACACACCACAACATAACACCATTACGTCAAATACACCACAACATAACACCATTACGTCAAACACACCACAACATAACACCATTACGTCAAACACACCACAACATAATACTATAAAGTCAAACACACCACAACATAACACCATTACATCAAACACACCACAACATCACATCATAACATCAAACACACCTCAACATAACACCATAACGTCAAACACACCACAACATAATACCATAACATCAAACACACCTCAACATAACATCATTACGTCAAACACACCTCAACATAACATCATAACATCAGACACACAACAACATAATACCATAACATCAAACACACCTCAACATAACATCGTAACGTCAAACACACCACAACATAATACCATAACGTCAAACACACCACAGCATAACACCATTACGTCAAACACACCTCAACATAACACCATTACGTAAAACACCACAACACAACACCATTACATCAAACACACCTCAACATAACACCGTTACGTCAAACACACCTCAACATAACACCATTACGTAAAACACCACAACATAACACCATTACGTCAAACACACCTCAACATAACACCATTACGTAAAACACCACAACACAACACCATTACGTAAAACACCACAACATAACACCATAACGTCAAACACACCACAACATAATACCATAACATCAAACACACCTAAACATAACATCATAACGTCAAACACACCACAGCATAACACCATTACGTCAAACACACCTCAACATAACACCATTACGTAAAACACCACAACATAACACCATTACATCAAACACACCATAACATCACATCATGACATCAAACACACCACAACATAACACCATTACGTCAAACACACCACAACATAACACTATAACGTCAAACACAACATAACATAACACCATTACATCAAACACACCACAGCATAACACCATTACATCAAACACACCACAAGATAATACCATTACGTCAAACACACCACAACATAACACCATTACATCAAACACACCACAACATAACACCATTACATCAAACACACCACAGCATAACACCATTACGTCAAACACACCACAACATAATACCATAACGTCAAACACACCACAACATAACACCATTATATCAAACACACCACAACATCACATCATAACATCAAACACACCACAACATTACACCATTACGTCAAACACATCACAACATAACATCATAACACCATTACGTCAAACACACCACAACATTTCACCATCACGTCATCAATTCAAACACATCGCAATAGAGCGTCATAAAGTCAAACACATTGCAATGAAGAGTCATAAGTTTAAATTTTTGTCACTGTCGAACTAAATGTCTTTGTAGATTACTTTGATATGCCCGGGTAGGGTATGTTTTCTTCATCTTCATAATATTTTCTAGCTTTGCTATCATTGTGACAAGAGAGGAAACGAAGTTTTCCCATAGTCTTGAACCGTAACTTTGATCTTAACTTCTCGTCTACATTTGCATCGATGTCTTCCCCTGTTTTTCTTTCTCTACTTGAAACTGAACTGACTATGTACCTGTATGACCAAACATGTATTTGGCGAATGCTTTCGGAAAGACCGACGAGAGGTTTCTTCTCACAGACAGTTTCTCCACATGCAGTTTCCGTCGAAATAAAATAATTGCAATGGAAATATGAGCAGTTTGGACAGTATACACATCTATAGAGACAACTATCTATGACTAGATCTTCTCCCAGTGATTGCTGACAGATGATGTATAACTGCACACATCTACATTTCCAGTGTTTGTCTCGCTGGAGTTTGAAACTGTTCAGCAAACACGTGCTTGTTGTTGATATTCCATTTTATTCCACAATTTTATTAATAGGTACCTGTATATAATGCTACCTCTCTTGAAAACATCTTTCTGTAATTATTTCACATAGTGTCTTGATTGGAAAAACTAAGTAACAATTTCGTCGCGATTTAATCTACAGCTTCTTACGTTTCTATTGTTTAACCGTTCTGAGCTTTTGCCAATTTAAATGTTTTCAAACTATAGCCTTAAAGTGGAATGCATGTATTCATATCGGACTATGGAAGTTGCTTCTTAATTATTGGTACTGTTTAGCGTTTGTCGTTTTCGTTACATTTATTAATTAAGGGTTGGTGTCTGTTTTTTCTAACAATATTGATACATTTCAACAGGACATCACTTTAATTATACGTGACCGTGGGGTCTCTAGCTAGAGTCTCGGCACAAGATACTGTACTCTGCTGTGATTCAGTTGTCCAGTTGTAAAGGAATACGTACTAGGGTAGTGTAAGAAATGTCGTTTGTAAGCTGTTAGCGTTGAAATGACAGCTCCGGCTGTATGATCCTCAGTGAGTTGAGAAAGCTGGTCGCTAAAGATCCAATAACCTCGGATAATGATTCGTGAAAAGCTTTGAGATTGATATGTTGCTGTGATAAAGTGGTATATAAAACTCCAAATTAATTATCATTGTTATACAGGTTAGTCTATGACATCAATATTTGGACAATCTACAAACATAAATCTGTCCTTTTTTCCCTCACTGATCTGTTTATCTGTGTTGTGGTTTCTTAATTTAGGCGTCTCCTTGACACCTGTTCAGATAATAATGACCCTGACTGTTGGTTTCTCTTTGACACCTGTCCACATATGACCCTGGCTGTTGGTGTCTCCTTGACACCTGTCCTCACATGACCCAGACTGTTGGCGTCTCCTTGACACCTGTTCATATATGACCCTGGCTGTTGCGAGAACGTTAAAACCCCTAATGATTTAAAAATAAAACAACATACTGTACAAATATATTTAGTATACATAGTAATCCCAGATAAGAAATTACAGGGTATTTACGTTGTCCCACTCATTATAACCTCTCTTGTCTATCACACAGGTGAGAAGCTGGCTCTGGAGTTTGGATGTACGTTTGTGGAGGTTTCTGCTTCGGAGGATGTCAGTCAAGTAACAGAGGCATTCCATGCCCTCTGTCGGGAAGTTATAGAATTCAAGCGAAGATCAAGGACATTTTTAGATCGTGTATTTGGTGCCTTCGGGAGAGAAAAAGCGTCTTCCTGACACAAATAAATCATGTTTAAAAGTTAAATAGGACAAAATATATTATATCGCTCTTCTGTACACGTTTAAAGATTACGTTCTGAGGAGTAAAATGTTTATGGGATGATAGCAACAGTGCTTGATACAAACAATGCTTCGACTCCCGTGGAGTTCGTCATTGCGTCTGCATCTCGAGTTATGAGGAGCGGCGTGTGCTTTACAAACACATTCGTGATTAAGACAAAGCGGCGTCTACTACAGCATTAGTCGGGATATCACACATTACAGGTTACAGTTTACTATTGTTTTGTTGAGAGAATACGTATGTATTTAAATGTATCATTAAATGTATTTCATTATGTTCTGGTGGTTTATTTTGTATACGAAATATATGTCATTATTAACCATGTTTATTGTGACTATCTGACTGATCACGTGATATGACCTGAGATCATACTGCACGATAGGCCTACCGTATATATATACAGACGAAATAATACTTCCGTAAGACAATCGTTGTAGTTGTAGGAGTTACGATCACAAACGTTCAGCATGAAACATCCCCAGTACTCATGGGGTTACGACCACTTATGTTTAGCATAAAACACCTCCGTTACTCCAGGGGTTACGATCACAACCGCTCAACATAAAATATCCCCGGTACTCCAGGGGTTTCGATCACAAACGCTCAACATAAAATATCCCCGGTAATCCAGGGGTTACGATCACAAACGCTAAACATTAAATATCCCAGGTACGGAAGGGGTTACGATCACAAACGCTCAACATTAAATATCCCCGGTACTCCAGGAATTACGATCACAAACGCTCCACATTAAACATCCCCGGTACTGAAGGGGTTACGATCATAGACGCTCAACATTAAATAGCCCCGGTAATCCAGGGGTTACGATCACAAACGCTAAACATTAAACATCCCCGGTACTCCAGGGGTTACGATCACAAACGCTAAACATTAAACATCCCCGGTACTCCAGGGGTTACGATCACAAACGCTCAACATTAAACATCCCCTGTAATCCAGGGGTTACGATCACAAACTCTCAACATTAACATCCCCGGTACTCCAGGGGTTACGATCACAAACTCTCAATATAAAATATCCCCGGTACTCCAGGAATTACGATCACAAACACTCAATATAAATATCCCCGGTACTCCAGGGGTTACGATCACAAACTCTCAATATAAATATCCCCGGTACTCCAGGGGTTACGATCACAAACTCTCAACATTAACATCCCCGGTACTCCAGGGGTTACGATCACAAACTCTCAACATTAAATATCCCCGGTACTCCAGGGGTTACGATCACAAACCCTCAACATAAAATATCCCCTGTACTCCAGGAATTACGATCACATACACACTCTTCACACCAGGAAGAGAGGGGACGAAGAGAGTCACCTCGTGAAGAGAGGGTGTGTGATCGTTACCCCTAGAGTATCGAATATGAGTATACATTTTTTTAACTGATACACGATCCTTTTGACTTATTTACGACAAAATTCAAACATCAATTATAAACAGTATTTAAAACTAACCAAACATTTATATCCCAGCAAGGCGCGCAGAAAAGGTATAAATATTGTTTTAATGTGAATTGTTTTAGAATTCCCCTTCACTGATTGTTATTGTAGATTTGCAAAAATCATGGCGATAAACATTAAATGATTAAAAAATAATGAAATATTTCATTTATAATCTACCAAATAATGCTTAGAAAAAGTGGTTTAACATTATTAATCGCAGGAGCTGTAGACCTTTTGAAAAGTAAGTGGTATAAGAATGTGGTCTGTACGAACATGCATTTGATATATATTGGAGGAAAAGCACGAAATAACCTGTATATATGTAACAATATAGCCTGGATATATATAACAATAGAGTTCTTATTCATACGAGGTCGTATCATCAATTGAGTACATTTCTCTGATTCGCCTACACACATTAAATACACAAGGTTCCCCACCTAGACCGAACTTCCGCCTTAAGGTCGAGATAATTGGAGCACTAATAATGGATAGATTAATTCGGACGGAGAGAAATATCCTTCCCTTGCCGTCATATACGTAATTAACTCCGTCTTGTACCTCTGTTAGGTATCTACAATCCCTGGAGCATGCACACATTTCCTAGGTTCATTAGCATTCAAACGATATGCTGCATTTCTATTTTGAAAGCCTTGCAGATGTTAAAACATGGAGGACACCCTTAGGTCTCATACTTGATAAACACCCAACCTGAAAACGATTAGACTTGTTTTGGAGAATTCAAACGGCTCCTTTCTGTTGGATAATCCCTGGAATTTTCTTTGATATGGAATCAAAACATTTGAGTGTGAGTTTCTAGAACAACATGGATCTAACACACGATAGTGCTTATACTTTTGCGTATCACATCAGAACACGAGTAATACTTCTCTATTGATAAACATCTCTACATATAAATAACTACAATCGTATGTCTTAAAACAACAAGAGGAGCAAGAGCATGCAAATAAAACCGTAATTCTAACTCAAAACCGACGGGAAGCATGAACATGACACAGATTTGTATGTAAACCCTTGAAAATGTACCAGGAGAGTAAGACCACGTGTTCCAAATGAATAAACGTCTTCAGACTCATCGAAGATCCCTCATTGAAAATCTAGGTCATATCCGGTTTAAGTAAAATCCTCAAAATAAGAATTATATAGTATGAAGCATTGAATACTCCTAACGTTATATCGCAAAAGGAAATAAAATACTTACCACTGAAACTAATTCGTTATTGACAAGTAATTCTAAATTCGAAAAAAAAAAAAAAAAAAAAATCAATACTGAATTCTGATTTTCTCATCACCTTCAATTCTTCAACATTTAACAACGAATGCATTTCTTTGCTTTTAGAAACAATTTGCAAGCTAAACGATGAATCTCAATCCGTTTTTGGTTACAATGTAACTACACAGTGCGGCAGACTGGCGTACATCCAACTGTCTCTATAATGATGATAAGAAAACCAAAATTTAGCAAAGTTTGCATTTACATCTAATTGTTCTACAATAAAACATGGAACATTAAATAATTGTTCTCTGAAGCAATCTGTTTCAATTGAGCCGCTATAATTGCTAGCCGTTTGCAGTATGGCGTGTTACCTGTGAGTGATGTTTCCTCTTCGAGAATGTATACACTTAGCTGCCATGATGCCAAGCTACTTTAACCTAGTAAATGCTTTTCAAAATAAAAACAGCTTATTGCATTCTCATGTAGAGATATAACAAATTCGCCACACTAAGAAGATAGGTAGAGTTATTCTTCTTTTTCCGATGCTTTCTCGGTAAAGGTATTTTCAACTCATTGTATTATATAGTATTTGCTCTTTATGAGGTTTTAATAATAAAAACAAAAAGACATGTGCTTGCGATTCATTTCCGAAATGTGAGAGAATAAGTGTTTCTCTAGGAAAAGATAACGTGAATGATTGATATACATGTATATTTTAATTAATGCATTGCCAATAATATTAAATATAGAACAAAGCAGGTAGTCGTGTGTTTAAGAATATAATACCTGAGAGGTCTTATCGTCCACTCCAGATCTTCATTCGGTCTATATTTGTTTGATTGTTTTTCTTTATTCCTCTTAATTATCTGTTAAATTCGTAATCAAGTCAATAAAAACTAAATCATGTGACCAAATGTCCATCCTGCTCCATGTACCTATGTGTACCGTTGTTTTTATTAATGAAGTAGTTCCTCCACATTTTGTGAAGTGGGCGTGTGGCATTTCTTATTTCTGATATTCAGCCTTTTTGTTCAGTCTCAAATTGAAACATATTAACCAATTGAACATGAAGAGACGACGACTTGCGACTTGCGAAGAATCCAGGATGGGATCCTGACACATATTGTGTTCGTGTGACCGTTCACTCGCAATAGTTAACATGTTCACTGTGGGACAAACAGGAACTTCACTTATGAAGTGACTATCATACACAACTAAGAATCAATAGAATCTTTGATTGGTAAAAAAAAAAAAAAACTGCATTTCTCCAAAATGTCGACAAACGGCTATACATATTAGATCCTAAGACGTCGATTTGGTTATCATTTTGTAAGTATGATAAGTTCCAAATGTAATATGGCCAGCTAAAGTTTATGTGTAAACCCATATATAACATTTCGAAAACAGCCAAGTTACCTGCTTCTTGCAAATAACATGGCTACTTTCAGGACAGGCCATGAATCACGAACAAAATACAGCTTGTGCTTTAACAACACATCCTCCGGCCTCCGAGAGGTTTGAGGTTTGAGCTATTTGCGATATATTTCTAGATTAATTTTTTTTAAATAACGCTATAAATTGGATATCTAACGCATGACTAAACGTCTGTTATACGAAATGTACTGTCCCGTGCAAACGAAACGTCTCCGATACAACGTAGTGTGTTGGAGTTACGTCCCTTACATTAACATGAAAACGGGGATCATCTTCACAGCCATTCAGGTCTACAAGATTTTTGTTTACCAGATATCACTTTACCAACATTTCAACTCCTCAAACTACATCGCATAGTGGCGTCGCAAAATCGCTATCTATATCATATCATATACTTACAAGTAAACACACGTGCCGGGGAAAAAATAAGGCTTTTACCTTTAGTCAAAATAAATCAATACTGCTGAGTTTGGCAGTTATAAGTTGTGTATTTTGCTCACTTCAGATGCGATATTTAAATTGGATGTCTAGTGTTCGATACATCCTATCATCCAGCATTTGTTGAGGGGTTTAAAGTAAGTCTATCCGGCTTTGAATATCGTAATGTGTACATTTCTCGTGAGTCCTGTTCGCTAAGTTACCTGATATAGCCACATGCTCCACAATATGTCTAAATCCAGAGTTCAATCATTACTCACTACCGGGGCAGCATATCTATTGTGGTTACATTGTGAAGAGAACATGGGAATGGAATGTTCATTATTTGTGACTCTGGGTTAAAATGCATCAGAAACACCCACTATATTATGTCAAATTTGTAGTGACAGCTATAGATAATGATTACTCATGTTGTAAGATATAGACTGACTAACGTGATAACAGTCCCATAGTCTACGGTGGCCGAGTGTATAAGGGTTAGGGTCACTCAGCGTTAATTCCAACGTGGTATACCCGTCCTTTTGGAGAAGGGGCATTTGTCTCCTTTTGTTTGATTTTGTTTTGTTTGATTATCATGTACTTATATGATCTCCCCGTTAAAGACCTGATTTTGTATCAATGTGGTATTAGTTGTTTCATGGTTATTTTTGTCGATACTGCTGCGTAATTCATATCCAAATTTAATCATAAATGATTTTCTCGTACTAATATTTCTTTGTATCGTATACTAAGTTGTTATTATGGTAAACTGCTATAATATGCTAATCTAACTATGCGTTTCAAAATGTATAATTTATAGACAATACATAAACACTTTGGATCTTAAAGTTTGTTCTCCACACACGTTGGAAGGGAAACAACTCGAACAGTCATGAACAATTCTCGGCCAAATGTACTTTTCATGGCAGTACTTCTTAAACTTTTAAAATTTCACTTACATTGTAATTGAACAAAAAGAATTGCTCTCAAAATAACACAAGAAAGTGTATTCAAGAGTTCGCTGTGAAAACAAAAAAAAAACAAAAAAAAACGACAACAACAAAAACAAACAACTACATAGAAAGTCCATTATGTGTTTTAATGTCGCGTCATATAATGTAACCAGGCCATTAGCCTCACTTCCCCTGATGTTTTTTTTTATTTAATACCTTTCACCAGACGATGACGTCATATCGATACCAGGGATGATACACTATACCCATGGCCTCCAGTTACCTACTCAGGTGGTGCACTTGAAAAACCCAGGTGTTGTAATTATAAGGACTCGTGAGAGGTAATTAACAATTAAAATCGCATTTGGCATTGATCTGATTCCTTCAACTGTACGATCATTATAGGGTACCTTCCTGTTGTTGGGACGTATCAGGTCTGACACCATCTTGTACCTCCTTGCCTAGGTCGTGACCCCAGTATTTGGAAGTTTACAGAATGATCTACTGACAGTTCAGAATGACAGTGTCGTTGAAATATGCCCGGCTGTTAAGACAATTTGCACTCTGCTGACTTACTTTAGACTCGGCTTCCCCTGAAAATGCATTTCTTTTATCTTACGGCAGCTATTGTTGTCAAAATCAATTTATTGTTATGCATGTTTATTTGATATAACTACAATATGAAACTGATCTTAAATAAAGTATTGACATTCACAAGTATTATTCTGATTTTCTAATGAAAAAAAAATGATAAAAATAAAATTAAAACAAACGACGACGTACAATATACATTTTAGTAAGTAGTGCATTTTATGTAACGTAGTACACTGTAGCCATTCTTGCATTTCACAAAATAGTACAATTTGTTGCTTAAACGCAATTAAAACATATAGGCTAACGTATGACGAATATGTCTAGATTTGTATTAATGAATTAACATTCGTATATCATCTGTTACATAGATTATATATCTACTTATTGATGGTTTCTAACGAAGATCAAGCATTTTGAAACTCCGAAGAATATTGCCTTGTTATGTACGTGATTCGCACAAATTATTTATAAGGAGATAGTTTGTACTCATCCACAACGGATTGATCTCACCGGAAACCGGAAGTAGTTTTAGAAAAAATACTGGAGAGAAAATACCAACACCTAGTAAGTATTTATAGACACCCTCACAATGATATCTTTTTTTAGCTACTTATTAACATAATCCTTTATTTCGGTTGATAAAAACTAATTCTTGCTTCATTATTTCTCCTTTTTTTATTTGTTCTTTGTAGGATAAATCATTATTGTTACAATGTACATTTCTAAATACTGGTAAGTCTCACATACAGTAATATATATTAACATAATCCTGTCGTAATTGTTTTATTGTTGAACGCTCGTTTCAGTTAGATAATATGCTTAATGTTTTAATATACACATGCCATTACACGTAGAACCATGACAAACACTTTTCCCAAACTTTCAGAATTACAGATACTTAATGATTTAACTAATTGATTTGTACCCAGAGTGGTACAATACCATCACAGTACAGAGTTATACAATGTTGATAATATTTACAAACATACCATTGATACCAGCCGGCATTGCCTTACTTTTATAGAACGTTAATAAGATTACGGTATTTAGTACAATAATAAATGTTAACTAAGGTGCGTTATTACGTATGTCAAAACGAACGCCAGTACATAAACACTAAAAAGGTTATCTTAGCTATAAAAAAACCCCTGAAAGTCCGACGTTAGCACTGAAATAAAAAACAAAAAACAAAAAACAAAAAACAAAAAAAAAAACGAATTAGTTAAGAGAGAAACATTTATGCAAGTCTGCTTATGCAGTAAAACAGATGTGAATTTATTGAAATTAGAAAAATCACAAGAAAATCGACCTCGTTTTCAAATTGACCACAAACTACTGCCCAGTCGCGTTAAGGCGCTCCTGTAAAGGTCCGGAACCAAATTCTTTTTTTATTAATTAAGTTCGATAAATTCGTAATTTATTGTCGTTCTTTTCTTCAGTATATTTATTTAATCAAAGTTTTGTAAAGCACAGGGACTCGTCGTATCTATACAGGGACGATTCGACATATTTCCAACTTATCAGCAATACTGTCTGTAATGATAAGTTTTACTGGCAGACGTTTTTTTTATTCCAGCTTCTCAAGAGTTCCCTGTCTGGACGACCAATGATGAATCTTACACAGAAGCCATCCTGTGTCAACGGTCTATAACCGAATACTGAGAAAAACTTCCATCCTCTGTTTCGTTATCACCGAAATCCGTCCTATACTACTAATACTACACTGTACTTTACTCAGACGTACGTCTTCAACGAGTACCGACACCCACAAAAACTTCATGACACGCTTTTAAATATTGTTCTTTTTGCGCTGTTCAATTTGTCCCCAGATTTTAGTTCTCGGGCCAATGCAGACGTGAATTAAATCGCTCCACTAAGCCGTATGACTCCAGACATATTTTCTAATCACCATTTAGTCATTCACTCCAAGAACTACGGTCACCTTATTTAAAAAAAAAACAATGTATGATTTGGAGTCACTTCTATATGTACATACATTTGTATATCGTTCGATCGTGATATAATTGCCGTACATGTACATAATGTGTCGGACGGGTTCAGAAGTCAATCATTCAAAATGTCTAACGTGCGGTGGTGGGGTCAGCGGACACTTGGATTATAGTAATACAGTATAAATAGTGTTTAATATGTAAACATAAAGAACTCAAACTGTCAATTGTAGGTGATTATCGGTAATGTTTTCAAGCCATGTATCGGCTATCGTCAGAAGATTACTTTAACGTCTGAGTGTTAAATAATCAGGAGCAACATTGCGCCTTTAAACATACAATGTATTAAATGATATAACTATTTAATACTCTCGACCATAACTTTTACTGGCAATTAAACACTCGGTCATTACATGTACCATTATATGTTCATTTGATATGTCATTCTGAGTAGTTTGTTTTTAAGATCTTTGGCCAATTAAATGGTTGCACGTGGAACTGTTGACACGGACTTGCGGGGTGTTACACAGATGTGTTGGTATACTTTTTTACCAGACTAACCCATTGAAACCAAGCAGGACTACGGGACACCTTAAGTGAGATTCAGGCGGGTTGTATCCGGTTTGAGGCGAGATTTGTTCAGGATTTGTGATAATGTTGAAGTATACTGTATAAATCAATGCGCATACTTTTGGCATTCTATGTCCAGTTTCGGACAGGGCGACCAGTACTATACGTCAGAACAGAGGAATGTCCAGTCCACAAGGATGTAGAGTTTGTTTGTTGTTATTTCTAAAAATACCACCAGTATCAGAGTACTTCTAAATAACAAATCTCCTGGCTGGCACACGGGCTAATTACTCGGTGGGTACGGCAGCCCGATGAGGCAAAAACGTCCTCACATCTGCCTGAAACAGTGTACTATATGTATATGCACTATAGACTGCACTGCACGATCACGGTGTTTCTTAATAAAGCAATTTTCAACAAATCTTTTAGCAAGATTTATGTAGCTTGTTTATCAGTATTATATGATAAACAATAAAAATAGATAAATAGATAAATAAAAAACGGCATTAAATTTTGAAAAAAAGGGTTGATTATGTGTTTACAGATGCTGAGTTCTGACGTCAGAAGAGGTTTCGATAGATAATCTGTTAAAATGGTTATCAATCCAAACTGTCAGATGCATAAGTGTCTATTCAAACTGGAATTAAACACCGCGCCATTAAATCATTAGATGATGTACAAAACGAACCAACATTAATGTTAAATGTAAGACCTTTGAAACTAAAGTCATTAAAATGTAAAAGCATACATTAAGAAATCCAAAAAGCAGAACATTTAGGATCTTTTGAAACTAAAAAAAATAGAATGTGAATGCATACATAAATAAACAATGAACAAAACATTCAAACATGTCAATATGTCACAAAAACAGTTGTTCCGGATGTGTAAGCGTCTTTCGTTAATCGGCGACACCACCATGTGGATCTAGGGAATGCCTCGTTCTCAAAGTGATAAACGAATCACTAACGAAACTCAAATGTTTGTCATGATTTTCGACAACCGGTATCTCTCGTATAACAATCTAAGATCAAGTTTCAATTATAATTGTCGTATAACAAGGTTTTCCTTTTTAATATAGATCTTCAGAGCAGCTCTCTTTAGATCTGGCAATGGAGGTTTCGGGTTCGATTCCAGGTCAATTCAAATCAATAAATTATCATTATCTAGAGTCGGTATAGTTGTAACAGATCAGACCATGCCGACAGTAGAACTGGATGAATAGAGGATATCTAACAGTGTCTTCAGTAATACCAAATATATTTCACGAGTGGGGCTAATATTTTGATATTTTTCACGAGTGCGCAGCACGAGTGAAAAATATCAAAATATTAGCCACACGAGTGAAATATATTTGGTATTACTGAAGACACTGTTAGATATTCTGTTTATTACATTTTTTATCAACGAAAATCCAACCCCGTATGCTAACTAAGACTACAGCGATAATTTGTAAACAAAAACAGTAGTTTCCCCTGTCCAGGTGCTGACATATATGTCAGGCTTTCTGATTGGTCAATTATTTTGGTATTTTCTAATCTTGAATTTGATTGGTCAAATCAGCAAAAGTGATATTTCACTAGTGAAAAATATGATATTCTTCACCAGTGAAAAATATCACTTTTATAGAATGAATAATTTTGATATTTCACTAGTAAAAATGTAATAAAGAACATTATTCACTTTTCTGGTACGTTATAAATACCCGGATGAACTTATGAAATGCTTGGTAAGGTATTTTAGCGGTTCATGCTATATGATATATATGATAAGTGAGTCAAGCCAACAAGATACTTCACAGGTGCTCCAGGCAACAGATGATCTCGGGTCCACTTGTATATCAGTGACAGGTCAGTTGGGCCGTAAGTACTTCCTCGTAAACAGTTCATACTCTACCCGGTGACCTATCATTTGACAAAGGAAATACAGCTGTACATTGAATCGTAAACTTCCACTTAGCGTTCTGTTACTAAAGTATCATTTAAAATAGTAAAAAAGGAAAAGGTGTAAACTATCCAATGAAAGATTTCTGTAGTGACAACCCATGCATATAACTACAATATAAGTTTCCATTTATTATGAAATCGTTTTCGACGAAAATGAAATTTACAAATCTGTATGTTTCACGCTGTGTACATTTTGAAATAGAGCATTAATCTCGGGAGATTATCATAATCTGAAAGTAAAAACCATAACAATAATTTGAATCCCTAAACTGACGACATGACGTGGTATGACCACAGTGAGGTCCCCGACCTGATTCCATTGTTAACAACTTCCTCTGCGTGACGTAGACATTTACATTGTAGAGAGCTACCAATACAAATGAGTTATGGATATATGACGATTTATATATAGAAAAAAAAAAAAAAAATAGAAAAAAAAAAAAAAAAAAATGAAAAATAAAAAAATTCCCCAAAAACTGGAAGTATTCTGTCTAATAGATGTTTAAGAATGCTGGCAATGTTCGCTATATACCACCAGACAATAGATTTCTATATCTAATTTAAAATTGAAATGCAATACAAATATTGGTCAATATTCCCCAGCCGAGACAAATTGATCCCCCCCCCCCCCCCCCCAACCTTTTGTAATGTATGGCAATTATATCGACGAGAAACATATTAACTAACGATCGAATTAATCAACTGTGTATTTTGTATTCCAATATTTTAGGTTAAGCCTGCTACGTATGGAAGATCGCACATATGCGACCTTGTGCTCATTCGACCTCTAACGGGTTCTTCTAACGGGTTCCAAATGTTACAGTCGTTGGATCGGAATGCTAACAGTTTGCCGAACAGCAGCCATGGGAGATATGTACATAATCAGCAATCAGTATCGGTTGGACTTCAGTCCACACCATTTGATTCAGTGTTGACGAAAACGAGAAACCTATTGGGTATTTTAATCAAAGTGCTTGGTAATGTAAGAAGTTATATGCTTACAGGAAACTTATCAAGTAATGTTTACGTTTAATGCAGTGTATCTGAAGAATTTGGGTATTTTATGCAACAACGATACACTGAATCTTAAATGAAAGTAACCAACAATTAAGTTCAACACAAAGTGTTATTCTTTCTTTAAAAGGGGATGTTTTTTTTTATAATAGGTCATGTGTCTGCAACGATCCTCCTATCTTCTTTGAAAAAACCCAAACTCCAAATATCGCCAGAAAGACTGACTAGAGATACCCAGGTATTTGGTTCTAGGTATAGAAAAACTGTTTAGAGAGACCCAGGAATAGAGCTCTAGGTTCATAATATGGTTCTAGGTACCGAGAGACTGATTAGAAGACCCCGTCATGTGGCTCTAAGTACAGAACGACTGACTAGAGCGACCCAGATATAGATCAAACTCTGAAGCAGTTCAACTTGTCTGTAGGTACAGGGATGCTCCTATATAAACCCAGTCTCAGTTCAGTACAAGGTGCTTCTTGCTTACCTGTAGAGGAAGTGACATTACGGACATATTCCACTCTTCAACGAATTAGTTCTCGTTAAAGATACCAATCGACAAGGCCCCCTATCTCGCGCTGTAACCCAGAGAACAAACACGTGTGTATGTTGGTGAAGGCTCGGCGACACGCTCTGAGATCGGAGAGATCGATGGTATGTCGACCATGCTGGATTCCGACAGGTGGTACCCACCTTTCGGCTGGAACATCTTTCTGGAATGTAGAATATCCATGGACTATCAATATATTGGTTTATGATTTAACACATCAGGTAACACAAACCGGCTACTGGTCATACCGAAAGTTGGTCTTACTGAACGGGGTGTTGAGATACTAGTTAGACCGTGTAGATATGCAACAGTTCAACCACCAGTTGATGTTTTCAAACTTAAATTGGTTTTCAAATTTGAATCACATGATAGATTATTAGATAGTTTTCAACGATATTCAGCAAGTTTTAATCTGGATAGGATATTCGAGACTGCGTTGAACTTTTCGCGTGTCATTACAAATCGGTCCCAGCCATGAAAAGCTAAAATATACGGGATTACATTAGAATGGGAATCATGATTGCACTATAGATTTGTTTCTACGAAGGGCTCGAGCACACAACAAAAAATATGAGCAGATGCCAAATTGTTCGTACATGAAAAGCACATGTTACGATCGCATGAGGTTTTATTGCATACACCATTTACAGTGTTTTGAATTGATGAGGATGTTTAAGCTACCACAGCTTGCAAAGATATCAATATAAATTTGCGAAAAAGATTTTACTGCAGGAAAGTCGAGCTTCATCTGTGATAATTACCGCACAGGCGCGATGTATCGCTACATATAACATGCTATCTAGTGTCAGATGTGCGCGCATGTCCGCGCGTTCAGACAGAGTGACAGACACACCACACATGCCCATTCATGCATGCAACATCAACATGCACCTGACATATCATGTTTTACACGTGCCTTTATCAGACACGACATTCAAGATCTCGTGCATGTCCATCTCAACAGGCTCGTTTTACAGACAATACAGCTTATCTACGTCAAATACAACACATGCGTTATTCCTTAAAATCTGACGCCGACCACTATAACCTTCCAGATGTCCAGCTTTTATTTTTCTGATTTTTTGTTTTGTTTCGCTCTGTTTAAAAAAAATATATGAATATATCAAAAACATTGAGGTTTTGATTAACGTTGTTCAAGGAACTCTAATGGCGGTTTTTGCAAGATTACGCAAAATGTTTCGTAGCATCGCTTGGTAGTTTTAAAACTTACAGCATTAACATGATCAAAAACATAGAAAATAAAATAGGAAGTAAACATATCACGAATGTAACGGAAGAAAGTTTAGTATAGTAAAATAAATCCATTTTCAGATCACATTTGATATTTTCACACGCCATAACATTCTTATGTAAATAGTTTACGTCAGATCTGATCAGATGCACTAAGACGTATCTGTGTTGTACGGACTATGACACGTCTGACTGATGTGGTGTGATGCCGTGGATGTTGACTCCCGAGTATACCTACTGACACTCGGGTACTTTACGTACCATGACACAGCGTATGAATACACTGGGCGGACAGTATACTCAGCTCGGGTACAATACATCTATCTTGAAGACAAATATTTGATTGTAATACCAATTCAGATATCGGTTATCCTTATAATTTAGTGGTTTTGATCCTAGATCACACCTTCAATATATTATTTAATTATATATATTACAGTTTTAGCAAGTACATAAATGGTTCAATGTTTGCCCCAGTGTTCATTAAAAGTTTGTTGCCTTCGTGTAATACAACAATGCCCAGCAATGCGTGACAGTTATGTTGTTATGACGGATTTAGAGAATGAATTTGTAAGGACAACCCTACATGTCAGCAGAGGACACAATGACTGACCCTCGGACGATACACAATTAGTAGACGGTCGCTCTCGCCCAACCCCTCCTGATGTGTAGGTGACACGGAGTGCTGACATACTGATACTATCAATCAGTACCGAACTCAATAGTGAGCCAGTCAAGGAGAAAACAGCCACCCGAGGTACTGCGGTGTTGGGTGTCTTTAGCTCTCTTCTCTATAATGCCTTTGTTTTCCTTCCTACAAAATGCACTTTAATTTCATACACGTGATTGGTAACGAAAATTCCACGGAGTTTTACGATTCTTTCGATCCCCATGCATATAGTCTCAGGACTAATGATCGGCAGGATGTAATAAACTATCCAGAAATCTTGCATGTTCCCTTGTATATGAGGGGTGCTATTTGATACCGGGGTACTCTTTAGGTCTTATCTTGTTTACAGTCCGCGTGAAACTTCGCTAAAAAAAACTCGATGACTTGACTTAATATAACACACTCAAAATAAAATTCAATGTAACGAATCATTTGTTTCAATATAGCTCTATAAATATGTGTACAGATCATTCACAAAAAGAGTATACCCCAAAAATTCTATGATATTTTGTTAGAGCTGGGAAATGGGGAAACACATTGGACACAATAGTTAACACAGTATTTATTACACATCCAGATACCACACATTTCACACATAAATTCCTGATGTATTCAAATACCACAACGGAACACTCTGAAACAACATATGCATAAACATCAGTCGCTCACTATGGGCTTCCCTAACATACCATCTCAAGCTTGACTCTCAACAAATTAAAGCACATGTATACAACATTTGAGTTGGACACAACAACTTCAAATTCTAGTCTTAAATATGGAATGTACACAAACGGCAACCAAATCTATAAGTAAATGTACGGAACTGATCTACATGATAAACCAATACACCATCCTAGTTCCGGTCATCACTAGAAGGAATGCATAAAGAAACATTATAGCGAGCCTGTTCCGTTGTAAATATACGTATAATGGTCAAAAAGGGATGTCATACCAATGTCTGTGACAAGCCATTATAGTGAAATGGCACCGCGAAGTGACCCTGAAGTTGGCAAACACCACGTGAGCATCGCCCTTACAAAAATACTGATATACTGATATGTCGTTAAACATTAACAACCTACACTTTTTAGTTACAGGTATTACACTAGTCTAGTGTTTCCCATTAAAACACCTCACACAACAAGACCAATACTATTACGTATCACAGACCGGGCCCTTGTCTCTAGAATATTAAAATTACAAATGCTACTGAGCTTTAAAAATTTGGTCTCTGGACAAAGTTAGGTAGTCTAGTATGATAAGTTAGTTGCCCAGTTCTTTACATACAGATTTGGAGGTGGTGACCAGTCTAGGTATCATATTCCAACACCAGGACGCACTAAATGTACCTACATTTTCTTCTTCCTAGCTGCGAAGGGATGATAACCTTGAACGACAAAACACCAGTTATAATAAACACTGCCAAACTCTCCTAATATTAAAAAAACGCGTACACTGCCAATATACAGTTTTTCATTCTTCTTCGGCTCTAGATATAAATGTGTAGTTTTTGTGAAAATGCAGTAACGAAATGCAACTTCCTCCCTAGAGAATTCTAGATAACTGTTTTAAGCATCATACTTGCACACTTAAATAAGACAACAGTCATTGTCATCGTCTTCATATCGTGCGTCAATGTGCAAGTTCAGGTCGCCAAACGATCGCAATTCAAATCTAATGTTCCCTCGCCCTAACAATCAGAATGGATATCGCAGCACTTTGCAACTGCAATTGTTAATATGGGCAAGAAATAATGAACAACGAAAGTATCTTATATACTATATATATATGCATGTCCTTCTTCTCAAATAATTTAAAGTTATTATTGTTTAACGAATACCATAATCATGTTTCCTCACTCATGATTATGATACTTCAGAACCCAAGCCTGTGCTAATCCAACGTATTAAAATATTGACATATCTCTCGGTATTTGATTTAAAAGGGCCCCTGGTTATACAATACAACTTATTGCCTGTTGACATCTTTTATATCGACTGGAATAAAAAACAATATTGTCAATGCCAACGCATTGTTGTTGATCTATACTAACCAACTTTCTCTATCTATGGTTCAAAAAATACTAACAACCCGCCATTGTTTGCCTTTGTTTTGTTGATATTAAAATTACACATTTTGTTTGTGTTTCATTTTTAAAATGTAAAATTTGATTGACAACAGGCAGACATGTGCTATTGTATTACATCAACAATGAAAATAAACGTCATGTTATGATGTACAATATGCGATGTGCATTGTACATCTGCCATGTGATTATATGTACATATATATATATGAACAGGCGTGTTAGCAACATACTGGTCAAGCAGCATATCTATACCACCCACACACCTGACACGAAATGACCCATCTGTGCATGTTTTATTATCAGGGTGGACACACACATACATATCTATCATCACCCTATGTAACTCCAGGTAAACGCGGTATCAAGCACCTTTCGACTGTAAATCAAAACCTTCGAACGCGTCAATTATATGGCTCACATGTAGTAAAAGAATGTCCGCTATTCAATTAATTCGATTTGTCATGCAACATTGTATTTTATCCATTGTCAACATAGTCCATTCTATTCCAGAGTTATTTCCACTTTTCTGTAGAGATCACTAAATGCTCCGTGAATTGGGGTAAGTACTGAAGAATAATCCACGATATACTAACTGTATATGATACATAGATAGTGCTTTGTTGTTATCAATATAATGTGGGATCACATTGGAAAACAAAACTTATGGTGTACAACCCATGTACTTATGTATATGTACCATGTGTATGTAAAGGACGTTTGTGACCTAACCGTTCGCGAAAGCAGTACTGTTTTTAGCCAACATGAATGATTACCTGTTAGATAAGATAACCTTGATCGTGTCTGTTTGGCGAACTGAGGATGACGTTATACTGGAGTAGTCTCACTATCTCATTAACAGGCAACGTCACTCGTTTTAGGTAACTGTTACTAAATCGGTACAATTATACTTGGGCCTAGCGAATACGTACTCCGATACTACTAACCCGTCATACTAATCAAATGGGTAAAGGGCAACGTCAAAGAGGAGGGAGCGTATCGGACCTTATTGATATGTTCATCTTTATGGTTCTTTAATTCGACAACAGCAAACAGACCGACCTTGTTCTTAGTATGTGTCCGCAGGTATGTAGGCAACACTGGGGGACGTCTATACGCGGTTTTCAAGCATTGTCAGTCGAACGGTTCTATAATATCTCATTTTCCCCAATCTCGAAAACAATATAAACATTCTTTTGCTCAGAAAAGCAAAGAGTTTTTGATAGCAAAGGTATGTCTTACTAAAAAAAAAAAAAAAATTTAATATATGATGAAAATCGAAGAACACTTTTCTTATGTTAAACTGACCTTAGTTGAATATATGTATTTGATCAAACACAGCGCTTGAATAGATACAGTGGTTATTATTGACTTCAATCACGTTTTCAGAAAGAAAGTGCGTATTACGTGTTGAAATATTGAGTGTAAGTATATGGTATAATTTACACAGTAAACGGAAGGAACACTAAGGTTAATTAAAATCTTGGACAGGAAATTAGTTTTCTTATAAATAAACATACCGTTTGATTGGTATGTTTACCTACATTGTACCTTGTTAATGTACAGATACATGTAGGTATGAATGATAAGGCCCGGGGGCGTTTAAAGGACAAGGAGCGAGGCAGTTCCCTGTAATCTGTAGCAGGTCTTTTAGTTATACCGCATCTCTATGGAATCAACATGACCTGTCGTTGGACATCAAATATGGATATTGCGACCAGATTATAAGTTTCAAAAGCGATATTTTAGAATTAGCTACCGGTATCATTGATAATTAAAAAGTGAATGGTGGTCAGAAATGTCTAGAATGTTTTAGTTCTGTTTGTTTATAGGGTTGACAAGTAGTAATTCACCAATGTTGTTTACGCACGAAGCAGGTACAGCATCTTTCGAATCTTTAACCCCACAGCAGGGGTCAAATTTACTTGATTTTGCACGACGAAGCGCATGGCCGCCTAAATTAAATTAAGAATCTCTCAGAGTAATTAATACAAAAAGCAAAAGGGTCACTGCGAAGCCGAAGTCTAGATATCGAGATTTTATCAGAGGTAACATGTGAGCTACGTGTTTATCTTGCCATGTTTACGTGCCACCAAGGGCGAACACCTTACCTGTAGTTTTTACCTGAGAAACAGGTATACCTCCCAACCCTCCAGGATGTGTAATTTTACCTTAATTTCTTATCAAACCTCTTACATTCTTTTACAGTTGATAAACCACACAATAGCACTACTGTAAGAGTATTGGAGAGTATATAAGGGATTAACATTAGGTTGTGAGGTTAGTTGGCTGCCTATAGTCAGTAGGATATTAACATTTAACTTAAAGGATATCATATATATTCCAGGAACTGTGAAGACATTAAATATAAGAAAACTAAAAAATTATCATTGATTATAATATAGTGTAAGTATCAGATAATTTTAAACATTTGTACAACCGGTTTACATTATCATGTATTTTCAAAATGTGTAGCATGTTCCAAAAATATAAATATTTATGTACATGATATTTCATTATAAAGAGCACATATTAGCTTAGTTTTAACTTTGTAATTGCCATCCGTCTTCACAGAAAAATCAAACTGTTTATACTACATGTATGTGGGACGGACAGAAAGATAACCTGATTTATTTTGAGAAAAAGTTACACCCTTTTTCATTGGTGTGGTGTGAAAAATAACGTGTGAAAGACGGACATTGATAACAAATGCATTTTACAAATCGTGGCGTCCTTTCAAGACCTATTTATAAGAGATAAATTTTGTGTGAATCTTAAAAAAAGAAAGAAAGAAAAAAAACATAAAAAGACATGATTATTTGGAATGTTTGTTGCATGTTTTTTTTTTTATCTTGCTGCGAGGGAAAAGAGTGTAGATTTGATAAAGGTTTTTTTGTTGATTGCAGGTGTACACAGTGCTATGCGAATTCGCCATCATGAGGAACGACGGTTTGAGGTATCAACTGTAAGTATATTTAAGCAAACGTATAAAAGATAAGCATATTATATCATAGCAGGAAAAGGAAGAACACACGCAGTCTGACTAAACCTCAATGTATTAATGTCTGATAACTCTGGAATTATTTTTCATCACAGTTGGTTCATTTGTTAACACTTAAGATTTGAAGATAAGCCTTAAGATATAAATGAAGATATTGGATTCCTGTTTTTTTTTTGTCTTCATTTTTAATCAATATTACGGAAGCTTTAACGGGCACCTGGGAATATTTCACCGTCTCGTTAATATTTTATATACCATTGTGCAATTTATCGTTAATATGAAATATAGCATTGTACAAGTACTCGTTGATTTCTTGTTCTTAACACAATCTAACCGTCTATGAAAACTGAGTTTTGGGCTACCAGTGTATTATCTCTTAAGGATACCTGCAAATTAAAGTAAAATGGTGGATTACTTTGATTCTTACCATTGAAAAAACCTACATCATGTATATTGACAAACAGAGATGTAACTGTACAAATAATCCATAGCTATATTTAACGTACAAAAATAAACTTCTATGAACACACTTACTCTGATAAAATGTGCTAGATGTATTAAGATAGTAATGTTTTAGAAAAAAAGTTTGTGTATTGTAAAATAATTAGAGTATACGTATTAAAAATCAGTACGATCAGAGAAGATAAACTTCAGATTACTGCTAAGGCAACGAGCTTGGAATCTCTAACACAAAAACTGGAAGTACTGACAACCTAAACGCACCCTGTGACCTATTACTGTGGTTTTAAGTTTGTGTCAGTATCGTCAAACTTTGAATTGGCACTGCGGGAAGCCTTTTTCATTTTACTGCGAGTTAACGAACATATGTGTATCACAGGTACCGCATGTGGTGCCGTTAATTATATTAATACAGAAGGTGGTGAGGTGGCACTAGTTAATAATTAAGTGTAAAGTCGGAAGGCGTTTTCATGTCTAGCGTTTTTATTACCATTATAAATCAGGTTGTCCTAACTACTTTGTGGCTTTTTATTGACAATAAATATTGCTACTTCCGGTTATGATATACCTCTGCGACAATTTCCTGTTTGTTATGGTGGTTGGCTAATTTAAATGTTCATTCGTAATTACTTTAGCACTCGAAAGTCTTTACCACATTATATCAGTAAGTATATAAGTTATTATGACAGACTGTATTGATCGTCAACAGTTTCACTTAACATTATCAGTATTCCATGGAACAATGGACAGAAAACATTGTTTTCGCTATTCCCGTTATGAACACTTCACACGTCGCGCAATGTTTTTCGCACTCCCATGATAAGTTGGTGAGCACAATTCAATGTACAATACAATATATGAAATATAATAATCGGCTTGTGACAGGATTGACCTTACGCGGTTGGGCTACACGACCTGACTTTGTGACGCTAAGTATTTATGAATTAAGTTGTCGACAATGTAACCGCCCTTCCGAAGCCTGCACCTGTTCGGTAGCGCTGTCACTATTTCATGGTGAACAAGTGGACCACAGCAGTCCCTATCAAACTGCATTACAGCTACTTACTCCTGAGGCATATGCCCTGCTACCAATATAACTCAGTGTTGCAGTAAGGCTTGTGTCTTTTAGCTAATACAGACCACCTTTATTACAAGCTTATCATTGTAATACATGTACAAGCGGAGGGGAAAATGAGTATGTTCGGGATTTCTTCATAAAACGCTGTTTTCTTTATTGTGGATATTTCTGATAGAAAACACGGATTAAGTTTTGTTTACATTTCAAGAGAATTTCCCATCCAGGCAAGCGATTACTTCATTTGAATGACTGATAGACGGTTGAATTGATGGTCAAGCACTGGCCCCGTCAATTACATCTCTTGACGAGTACTGGAGTAATCCCCCTATCACTGTACTGTACGTCAGTATATGTATATATACGTACGCAGAGCTTACAGAGTGAGAGTGGAGTAGGGAGACCTTCAGTTGTGTGTCAGTTGCTATCTAAGTCACACTCGTCTGGAAACCCATATAACTGTGGGAACTCCGATACTCTTGGCATCATCCAGAACCGCAGAAACATGTTTGTGTAATGCAATGTGCCCTGATACATTGGGGATGGTTATTGTTGTGAAAAACATTCCACATTGAACAATTTATACAAAACAGAAAAATGTGCCATTGAGGCTTGAAAACAACTGTGTTGCCCGTAGTTGTATAAGTTGTGCAGCCAATCTGTATAACTTGTGTCACAGTTCGTATCATGACAGATATTGCCTCTATACACAGGGAAAAGCTCAAAGAGAACATGAGAAACATGTCATCCCCCAACCTTCTCCGCAAGATATCCATGTCGTCAAAGCAACGCCCATTCCGTGTGGTTATCCTTGGACAAAACGGAGTTGGAAAATCAGGTAAGGTTTTAATAATGCAATACATATTAATATACATGTATTAATGTTTTTGATAATGCAATACATATTAACATATTATTAATAATTTTGGGTGTTTCGAAAGAAATGATTTTCGCATGATATAATACTACTATAGCTGTGTATGTTAGTACTCGTAATCAGCTGTATATTGGAATAGTATTGTGTAATATCATTGCTAAGAATTTGAACAAGCTTAAGTAAACATATAGTTAATTAGTATGTCTTAGTTTGAATGTTTTATTTGAGATGATGTTTTGCTGATATTTTAGTACTTTTTCTTTCAATAGATCTTGTTTTATCACTCAAGTTTTAGTTCAAATTCATTGTTTTGCTTACACCCACTGGAATACCTAGTAATTTTCTCCCCACGTCTTCTAAAATCACCGTTAATGTGTCTTCTGTCACTATATCATATTGCATCAGGATTTTAAACACCGCTAACAACTATTATCTGCTCTCTTTTATCACTGTTATGTGATAAAATTGAAAAATGTCTTTTTTCTTTATAAAATACAACATAATTTGATATATACACACACCTACAAGTCAACACCCAATAATGTACGTCAATGTTGGATATATATTTATGTATATACTCTCACGAGTCTTCAATGTAACTTTCATTTGGCTTCGTTGTGAACTTTGTTAGCTGCTGCCGATTTGACATTTGTGACACCATACCACATATTCTATGGAGCCAGAAATGTTATGAGAATGCGACATCTAGTACAATGTGATACAGGAACCGTTAATAATTGAACAATATAAAGGAAAAGTCGAAACGTTTGATTAACTCCCCAGACAAACGTGTATATCACACGGATGGTGGAGCAAATATTGAATCTGTTTGTGGAAATAACAATACAAACATCACGTGCAATAAATCATTGGCCTTTGGCCTCTCTGACATTTCACGCTTAATTTCTATATAACTTAGTTTTAATGCGGTATGTGAGATAGAATCAACATAGTAAAACATTTTATTTATAACGCTTAGCACGATTAAACTACTTAATTCAGCTCATAAAATGTCCAAAAATGTTGTAACCATCTACGAAGTTTCTGATAACAACACTATAGATGTTCAGTAGGTGGCCGTTGTTCCACTATCGCCATCTTACTTCTCTAGTGACCTTTGCACATTGCCGTTATGAAATGTTACTGAAGAATATAGGGATGTATGCATGCGTCGGTAAATGTCAACATATGCCATCTGCTGGAAATATCGTGCTCGGCGAGTGCAAAATGCTCAATTCAAAGCAACACTGCTTCAGGCCCCCAGTTGAAGTATAATGTATTAAGATAGCTTCAGTATATTGTGTTCCCTTAAGTAAAATTTAAGAGAATGTATACTAGGTTTGTGGTACTGTTTCTTTCCATGTGTGCTTAGATTCTTGATACAGCTTAGTCTGACTATCTACCTTTGTTCATACAATACTCAGTTTAGCTGTAACACACACATGTACAGAAATATTCAAGCCGGAGAGGGTTTTGAGACATTATGAAAATAGTATTAAACAAGGTTTACAATGATTCTTAGCGATCAAAACGTGGTAGTTTCAAATTCTCATAACTTATATCATTTCTATTCAGATTAAGAAGACTGATAAAGCAAATGAATGATTATACAATGTTTAATGTTGACATGCCTTTTCGGCAACAAGATGAACCGATATGATTTATTCATGGACATTCTACTCGACATAGATAATTAATCTCGAATCATCGGATTTCAGGAAATGAAAGAACTTCACGTAATGCATAGAATTTACAGGAAATATATATATATATATATATATATTCACTATTTATGACATTAGGGTTGCTTCAGAGAGGTTGAGACAGGTTGAACACACTGTGGAATGTTGAAATGTACGTGTGTAGCTTGATAGCTATGTCCTGGGACATAGTAGCCAATGCCAGAACATGTGTTGTGTAATTAACACTTCCTTTATCGACTAAAACATCTCAAGCAACTTACCACCAACCTGTTGACTGAAGGTTCGTAAGCGTGAAGTTGTGATGTAATCTGAGGTGACGTTAAATTACACTTATCAAAAAAGATCTATTCAAATTTCACTGTCCAAGAAAATATGCTGTAATATAATCGACAGATTAAGAGCGAATGTTTTCCTTCCTAGAGACATCTAATGTAATCAACAATCATCATATGGTTGTTTATGAGGACGTTTTAGGCAATCGCTATGTAATAAGAAACTGGAACAATTTACATATCTTATTCTGTATCATATTACAATTCAATTCATGTATCAGGAGTAGAATAGTAAATTTGCCGACCAATAATATTAATGAATTACAAGTTGTCCGCGTGGGTATGTGACCGCTTCATCTCATCCGTCTATGAACTTCACCATAATAAACATTAATTTACCATAAAGGGACTAGACCGAATGAATATTTTATCTCGATGTTAAAGGGAAACACTTTAACAATATACAATCGCACGCCCCATGGACGTAATTTCACGCCACGTTTGTAAACTAGTTTCCTCGGACCATTTCGTTACAGTGCCTGTATCGTACACTACTTAATTTCAAAAGAACTGTCAACTTACCTTTTCATTCAATACCTTTCATTTCGATAAGGCATCAAAAGATGTTGAGAAAGAAATTTGACTATTTTTTTTAATCTTTTCGGAAAACAACATTGGATACTACTACATGTGTTTCATAGTACTTCTGATCATTTGATAATGACTGCTGACAACCTGGCAAACTGTTTGACGAATACCTGTATGCAAGACATTCTTTGAGCAAATAAGTACATATGTAAAGCTCCAGGTGAGAAGATCGTGTAATGGCCGGAAATTAATTTAAGCTTTTTGTGATATGGAGTTCAGTGACATGTGGATGTTGATTTGTGGTCAGTCATAGCAAAAACATGTCTTGTACATAGACATTAAGGTTTTCTACACTCCTATCAAACGACTGTTTAACCTAAGGAGGACGTATCCTTGGTCTTTGAGGGTTCAATTACATACGTTAAATCTTTCAAGGCTGCGATCCACCTTTTCTATGTGAAGTTCCCGTGTTTGATAGGTACATGGAAATGTAAATAGAACGACCTTCACCTGTGTTAATGGCTGACCTTTAGCGTACGAAGTCTGTCAGAGAGAAATTTGCTGATTGTGCTTAACATGTGTCCTGGCATCAAAGTACGTCACACCGTTTATGTCAGCGAGATATATTCAACCTGTGTGTATCAAAGGGAAAATGCTAACTACATAATACTTTCATGTAGCTTGATGTTTTCTTTGTTTGGTTGAATAATCTCATGTGAATGCATTGTGTCAGTTTGTCGATTTTTTTTCAAATAGATCTGTTCGATCATCTCACTTAAACAATCACGTGCATTAGAAACATGCATTGACCACTAAAACAGATATATATATATATACATATATGTTATCAGATTAGATTTGAGATGATACAATATCAAAGCGAAAAGTGGAATAGATCACTCTAATACCTAACATACTTACAAATGCGGTTAATACGGCTTATTCTAAAACGAAAGCAGGACACAGACATTCAAAATTGGCCACCGCACTATATACACAGAATCCCCTGCAGGTAGGGCGTTAGAATTGTACCTGCTGTCCCCATTGCATGATCGTAAGAGGCGACTAAATTTGGTATCTTATCTTTTCTCTTCTTTCTTAACAACTTTCTTCTTCCTAACGTCTCCCTTGACAATGCCTCACTTTTGGCCTATAGTTGAGCGTTCGCCCCTGTGAGGAAGGCTTTGGGTTCTGTCCCCTGGCCGAGACATACCAGAGTCTTTAAAAATGGTAGTTGCTACTCCTGCTTAGCGCTCAGCATACAAGGAGTGGGACGACTGGTTCGCCGTTGTCAGTATAATGTGACCGGGTGAGGTGTCCTGCTGGGTGTCTTCGGCAGTATGCTTCAGTGAGGTAGCACTTTAAATCGACAAAAGTTCCGGCCTATCACAAGGAGACTTAACACGAACATACCGCAGCCTCCCAAAACACACATACGCACTCACCACACGCATGCATGTCGCACGCACGGGAGGCCGTCCATAAATGACCTTAGCTGTTAATAGGACGTTAAACAAAATAAATCAAATCAAACCAAACCAATATACACAGAATATTATCGACGGTTGTTGTATTGGTAGAAATAAACATTTCACAATTTAAGAAACAACACGGTATCGGATGTTTGTGGTGATCACAATAACATAATATTCTCCAGTCCATTCTCATGTCTAGCTGGTAAGTCCTAATCTTCTTCGAATTTATTGGTCAACAAGTTGTCGTATTATCGACAATCTAGGTAATTCAATTCTAATCTGCTGAACCATTCTGACAACAACAGGTAATACTCTCTAATCTTGGTTAATAATCGCTCCCCGCTGTAATAGTTATTGACTGCCTATTGTGTGTTAGGAGGGAGCGGTCATTATCTATGATGTAATCTCTCTTTTTATCGGAGTATTACAGGTGAAATTCGTAGTCGATTGAACTTAATTAGTAATCCTTTCCAGATGGGAGTACGTGTACACATGCTATTTTTGACATATAATCCGTTTTCGATTCATGGTCTTCGGTCTTTCTTCAGGTACTTATAATTGTTGTTGTGTTGTTAATACTAGTGAACTAGGCCATGCTTTAAATGATTAGTATTTTAAAGAATGAAAATATTTTGATAAAGGCGACAAAAGAACTAGGGTTATGATTAACTCGAGGTATATGGATATAATTCCGCGCGCCGGTTACTGAAGGATTATACAAATATTTGAAGCAGCCATGCTTTAAATAGACATTATACTTCTGAAGGTACCTATGTTTTACAAGACACTACTATAATTATGATTTATCACACCTGTTTGTAGACATAGACCCTAAACTCTTGTCTGTTGAGAGCATAACAAATATCGTCATTCAGAAAAGGCATCGTAGCATACTGTAACATTGTATATACGATAGTATACTAAGTTTATGATGTTTACTATATCACGTCTATAAATCCTATCTAAAACCTAATGTATCCCAGCAAATATTTTCAAGAGCAGGAGAGATTTGAGATTTTTTGACAAGTTTATGTGATCACTGCCAATACTTGTCCATTACATGGATAGGCAGACATTATGCTATTATATCATGATGCTGTATGCATACGGGAAAAATAGTCAAAGAAGAACTAATGGAAATACATGCAAAATATGGCCAAAACTACCAAATGTAATATCGGCCACGGAGAAAAAGAATTAACGCATTCACTAATACATCCATTGTACTATACTCCAGTTTGATATTATTTAGATTTGGATATTGGTACTGCGATTTCATAACCACGTTAACTGTTATAGCAGTTGGGGCAATGTAGTATCCATTGTTGGAGTAGTAAGCGACCTACTTTCGTTTACTTATTCCTTCATGTGTAAATCGTTTAGGAGAAAAAGAATTATCGGAGACAGCGATACAAAAGTCTAGAAGCATACAGGGTTTGTTGCACAGTCATATTATATTAACGTGATTTAAATCATTATAAAAATAGTTTGTTAAGACCTTTGTGGGTGTAAATTGTTTGTCAATTATATTGTTAAGAATGGGAGGGAGGCAGCAGTGCATGATAATGGTCCAACACTGATCATCAGTAAGGAGAACAGTTACTTGGGCGGTCTAGTCAACATTTTACAGGATATCTATCTCGCTGACATGTTTCTGATTTTATCGATATTGAGCGTTATTATCACATAGCTGATTGACTGTCGACACTTGTAATCTTTGACACAGGCTTTCTTCAAGTCTTTAAATTGCTGTTGAAGACATAGAAATATCAGAAATATTTGACATGTTAAATATATAACGACAGGTCTTATATCGTGACTGATCATCAATGATATCTTATTTACCTTTATAATACAGGTGTCACTTCAACAGGTATAGTAAAATGCCAAAAGAAGCCATTCCATCAGAATTGATTATTTAATTGACTTTTGAAAAGTGCAAAATATGTATTCTTTATTCCAAGTTTTCTAAGGCAATAATCCTGTCGTTCTATATTTAAGAAATTAAATTGTTGTGTTGAATATGCTGAATTCACAAGGAATTGCCACAGATACCACTATCACAGAATAAATTGGCATCAGCAGACACGATACACCATAAAACCACAATAGCCGGCTCGAATGGCCCGTTAACCGGTAGTGTTTTGATTAGCTATAGTAACATTACTTGTAGGAATAGTAACGGAGGTGTGGGCCTAGTTAGTGAAGTCCGACGTTGATCCCACAAATAGCGTGTGCTAGGTTAGCATGTACTTTTGTTACTTCTCTCGGTATGCAACGATCATTTACTGATTATTTAGCTAATTGAACGTGATAGAGGGTAAATTGGTACAGTATTAGGAAGTCACAGGTGTATGTCAGTTAATTTTCATTCGGAATACCTTAAGGCTTTATATATCATTCGGGATACATCGGTGTTCTTCTATCAATTCAAAAATATCAATAAGATTTTCTTCCTTATTTACAGTCCCTCGGAAGTTTCATAAATTATTAATGATAGGCACATGTCGGTTGATTCCCTTACAAAAATATGAAGTGTGTCTTAAAAGTGTTCCGTATGCTGATAATGCACTAGATCCGTCGAGTTTGTTGATAATGTACTTCGTTACGTAACCTTACGACAAGGTCACGAGCTAAACAACAGGACATGACTAGACAAAACACGATCCGTGAAACAGGAAATTGTCATAAGCTCAAGACATATTGATCAAATTCCAAGAGGTGCTTTCGGGTTACTTCGATTATTACTGGTAGAAGCTGCATGCTACTCCTCCGGAAACAACCTCTCACGATATTTAATACAATGCTAGCACGAGATGTGCGTTGACACGTAGGAATCAGTGGGAAAATTCATAGCCAGGCATAATATATTGCGATGTTCTGAACTCATTACTTTTGTGGTCTAGGATTTTTTATAAGAGCAATTTCATCATCTATCAACGCTACTAGAGCCCTCATGTGACATTTCTTAAATGGCTAGTATCCGCTTCGAATGAAAAATGATTAACAATATAGGAAAATCTGGATTGTTCTGTAATGATTTAGAACTAGGAAATGTCATTTTAGACTGATATCGCATCTTCATTTTTTATGTCATTATAGACAAACGAAGAACTATTTGTAAACAGTATTAATAATATATTCACGAACGTGTATGTATATACGTAAGTTCAGCATCTAATTCTATTGAAATTCTTTTCCGTCCTTACCATCCACTGAGCGTAATCCGCTGATTAGATTGGACACCCTTGTTTCCTCTCGATACGCACCATTTCATTATGACATGGCCCCGGGATGAAGAGTAAACACCAAGTTCACGAACACTCGACATTTAGACTATTTCTCTTTCCGATTTAAATTCTGATTAACAACCTTTTACCTAAAGTGTTCACCTACCTGGCAACGCTAAAGTACGTGTTAACTACACAGTTTTACGTCACGAAAATGTGAGACTATCTTGTTACATTCTTTATCACTAGCCGAGACGATAACATCAAGGAAACGTCGCATAGAACACATTTACAGTAAACAAAATCTCATGTCAGTTGTATGAACCTTGATTCCGTGTTCATTTAAAAGCAAAAAATATAAATAAGAACTACAATGCCCTTTTACTCCGCTTAGTGTTAGTGGGAGATCTATATTAGAAATGGGGTAGACTGGCTACCGTCCATTTTGAGGGAAAATACAATTAAAAGCTTATACAAGGTTATCTCCCCCTAATTTAAAACACCAGAATTAGACACAGCCACGAGCTCAAATAATAATGCTCAATTTTATTTATAAGTTTTAATAACCTAGAAAACAATGCATTTAAATATGTTTCGTTGTTTAATATAAAGAAGCAATTTTATGTTTTGATTATAATATGGATGTCACTATTGCTAGTGCACAAACTATAAAGCCTTGAGTATGGATAGTGAGGTTACAGTGACGGGAGTATATCTGTTAACGTCTCGGAAATTATATTTCTGATAGACATATTACGTAACATAATATAGCAGTCTCGAAACGACCACAAGGGTGTCCGAAAAAAATGCCATGTGTGTTCTATTGTTTGAGTAAACGTCTGCTGTACGACTAATTACATCATAACAAACATCAGCAAGATTAACGAGAAAACCACATACGTACATGACATATTTGATACATATGTTTCTCCGTCACAGGAATAATGAACGCTACCGATATCGCACTCATTTACATATATACACGTGTAGAAACGTGTCATACGTTTCAGCATGCCAGCATGTCAATAAAAGAGCTAAGTATTATCTACGCATTGCAAAAAATGTACCCATCAACGACGCAGTGACTAACATTGACTTCTGCCTGTTGATTTATAGCTACTGCCGGTACATAATTCATTATTAGTCCTGGCCAATTTCCATGACTTCCATCAATTTGGCATTACTATCAATTAAAGACTCAGTACGTTGCCACTTTAAAGGGAAAGTATCCTTTTTTCATGCATGATATTGCATGCATGCGCTTCTGTTTTCCTAAATGAAAGGAAAAGTTTCCTTGGTGAAATAATACTGATACTGTTTAAAATGTCTAGATTATCTCGTTTCTGTGTAAACCTGACCTATCATCCTGACATCGCGTCACGACCTTTTTGAACTCGGACAGTTTCGTTTGATTCCTAACCTCTGTTGATGCATTAATTAGAATAATAGGATGATTCATTATTTTCAATTCACTCCCAAATGATAGAGACTGAGGTGATCCGAATGCAATACATAATCCATGGAACCAACTTGTGTGCTCCTAATGACAGCGTTGCATAAAAGGACCTCTGCAGTTGATCATATCTGATCTGGCATGATAGCTCTAAACAAATATTTTAGTCATTTGCTAACTCTGAAAAAACAACAATTTGTCGTTTACTATTCAAAGGAGATGACATTTAATACATACGAATTTCAGCTTCTTTGAGAAAGCAGGTTTGGAATGTGATCAAGTTTCTGCTGAAGGCTACAAGTAAACATGACAGAATCAATTATAAACAGTACATCATCTACTTTCAATACTCACCGTGTTTATAATCTCTAACCAAATAACGTCCGGTCACTTGTCAGAGTGTAGATTATAATGTAGCACATGTCAATTAGTTGTCATCCAGGAGAGAGGACATTTCCCCTATAGTGAGGTCGTTGTCACAAGTAATTCATCGGAATATCTATCACGAAATAATGTAATTTTCTATAGGAATCCCAGTCATGTCGGTCAATGGAGGGGTCACCATTATCTTCTGGAAGTCAAGTGGACGTCGCTACTAAGAGTCTGGTAGTTACTGATATACACGAACAAGTTCATATTGGAATTAACGGATCGTCGCCCAGTCGTCTGTAGATTGACATGTGGACAAGTTATCAAAGTATTTACTGACATTTGACAATTTATATTCGCAGGTCAATATTAGCTATTTTAAACTATCAATATAAATTATCATCATGAACTTACATTGGAATGCATAATTCCGTTGGAATGCCACCAATATCAGCGGCAAAAGATGAAGAATTTATACAAAATACAAATCAGAAACATTAAACTGTTACAAATAACTGGTAACCGTCATTAAGATGTCGCCATATGGTCCAAAGGTCATTGTTCTGTTATATCGCGGAAAGTAAAGCTCGCCACTATATACGGATGGAAAAATAAAGTAATAGAAGAGTGACGACCGTGGTTAGGTGAACACATATAGGAGATATAATAACACATACGCAATATTCAGATATCAACTTCCTCTCACATGTATACTGATCCTTTGATGTAGCAATACCACTGGAATGACATAAACACTTTATTTTCAAATAAAAAAATCACAATTAGGTACATTCAGTAATTACAACAATCATTCATTTTAGACATAAAGTAATACTTTATTTGGGGAGAATATCCCGCAAAACACTACTTATAACGAATAAGGCACAATGACTAGTTGTGGGAGAATATCGAGGTGAAACTAATATCTCAACATTTTATAACACGCTAGATGCGAGGAATATTATAGTGACAGGGTTGTCTTTAACCTATGTACAACCACGTCTAAATTCTTGGAAGACGTCTTGTTTTTGTGGCTTACACAGGAAACACGTGTGTTGTGAACCAGATATCCCAATCAAGTCACAGTTCATTAGACTTTATAGTTGATCTCCGCACCTTTACGTTAACAACGCCACACTACGGCATATCAACCGGTACATGCATGACAGAGCATCACAACACGGCGTTATATCAAAGAACTTAAATAAGCCTCAATGACGCACACACAAATTTGTCTTGAAAGAAGAACTTTAAAGAGATAGTGTTACGAAGTTGATTATAATTGTCGCTATCATCATACATGAGATGTTTTGTTTTTTTACTTTTGACTTCATTGTTTCCTAGAGATAGCATATATCGCAAGCCAAGTTGTCATTTATTCGTGGAGCAATGTTGATCCAGTATTTTACCGATTTATATAAGATGTCTTATATATATAAGATATCTTATACATGTATGTTTATTGGATATCTAATAAGTTTATAAGATAGCTTACATGTCTATAAGATATCTTGTTTAAAATTTATGAGCTAATTTATGTAATATATAAGATGTTTCATAAAAAGATATGATATCTTATAAACTTGTCTTTATAAGATATCTTCTATAATATATAAGATATCATATGCATTAGATAAGATATATACTGTAATATAACATATAAGATATCTTACATATTTTTAAGATGTCTTATAAACTTTTATTTATGAGATATCTTCTAAGATATCTCATTAAAGATATACTATATCTTATTTGATATATAAGATATAGCATAAAGAAAAGTTTATAGGATATCTTATAAAGAACGATAATCTCGCGAGAAAGACAAACAAATAAAAGTCCAAGAATGACCGCTTCCTTCCTCTGTAGGGTCACTTCCAATTTTTGTTTATCTTAAAAAATATATAATATACCTCATTTACTGTTCTTTATACGATATATTATACGTTATGAGATATCTTATATAATATATAGGATATCTTATAATCAAAATTATATATCACATTGATGATATAGATATCTTATAAAGTATATAGGATATCTTACTTATTATAAAAGATATCTTATAAAATATCTTATATGATTATATAAGATATTTCGATTGTTTAGAGGAACAAAGACGTATCTCCAACATGGAGTGCTTAGAAGTAAAGGGCCGTATCTCAAATTTA
This sequence comes from Pecten maximus, assembly GCF_902652985.1. Classification (NCBI taxonomy): domain Eukaryota; kingdom Metazoa; phylum Mollusca; class Bivalvia; order Pectinida; family Pectinidae; genus Pecten; species Pecten maximus. Next base: position 18,573,542 of record NC_047019.1, on the reverse strand, counting down.
TCTATTTTTTTGATTTTTAAACATTCGATTTCATATAATTTGGAGAATTCATGGATCAACGTTGCTCCGTTAATAAATGTCGACTTGGCTTGCCATAAACATATCTCGCGGTACCCTTTATAGAAACGAACCTGTTAGGAATTGAATATTTGTTTGGAGTTATATAAAACAAGAAATTGAAAATAAAAAGTAGCATAGTAACTGAATGGATCAAACTAGATCAACTGTCGGTTACTTCATCATCATTTCTGCACTAGATTATTGTGCAATTCAGCTTGATAAATACCTTGATAGGGGCAGTATCTTGTAGTCAGATATCTTTTTGGTTGCTTTATAAGGAATCAATACATACCGAAACTGTCAAAATGAAGACTTTGTTACTAACGTCAAGAGGTGTTTTTCTTCTAGATCCTAACTTTTGTAGTGACATCCATTACTTGCATTGAATATATATCGCTTGATCTGAATGCAAAATCAATTTCCGAATGTAATAATGAAAACAAAGCAAACAAACCTATATATGTTGTATGAAATACATCTTTCAACACATTATTTCTATGTCAAGACAAACTGCATATACAATTCATGTGAGAGACATCATAGCAGGTTTCAAAAGGAGCTTTTTTTCTGAACAAAAATTGTAACTCCCAAGGTTTATTTTTATCAAAACTCTACCAGAAATTCAGCCGTTTTATCTAGGCGGGCATTTCCAGACCTATCACATAGTATTACACGTGTACCATAGCATTACCGTACTAATAAATTGCCTTTGTACTTTTCAGCTCTAACCGTGCGATTCCTGACGAGAAGATTCATTGGAGAATACGACCCTAACTTAGGTAGGTGCCACATTCCACATTCTCATCAACATCCCAGCACCCTATGACCCCTCTCAGCCTGTGTATCTGTTGCGGTTCCAGCTGCCGGCTCCAGAGTTGTCCCAGGTCATACCACCAGATCTTTTATTCTCGCCACTGCCAATCTGAACGGCATCAAAGAGAGAGATTGTAGGACGTTACGTGGAGAAACCACGGGTTATGTTAACAGTAGCTGATAAAACACATAGCGAAAGAAGACGTAATTCCTGGCCACTATGTTCAAGAAAATAAGTTAATGAACTATAAAATAGCATCTCAATAGCGTGATGTCTCTCTTTGTACCATGTATTGTACAGAAATAGCTGTGGGCAACTTCATGTCGATCCGGATGTCTTTTAACAACAGGATGGTATCATTTTTGGTCTTATATAAAAAAAAAACACCCTCCGTATTTTTTTCTTTGAAAGGAAGCAGAAAGGAGTCACCTGAAAATTTCTCGGTGTATTTCGTTTTCTTTTTATAAATAACTGAAAATACACATAACTGCTGCAAAAAAAAAAAGGAAGAAAAGTGTTGAACGTAACTAAACCGTCGATATCATCTTAGTTGAATTCCTAATACAATTTCACACGAGTAAATCTGTCACTTCAATCTCTCTCTTACACGTAAGAAATATCTGGTGTCGTTCTGACACATAGTAAAGTCCGATCTTGAGGACTTTTTAGGTTGCTGTGGATATAATACTCGACAGTCAATAAAACACATGCTGCCTGTTTCCATACATCAAGGTTAGACATGCGATAGCATGATAATGAATTGGACACCATCTTTTTCGTTTTAATGCAAAGGGTTTTCTTACAACCACATTGCGAATTGTGATTAAGTTAATAAATTTCCATTTGGTGAAAAGTGTTTCGTAAATAATTACGACATATGAATAATTCAGCGATGATATTTAATCAGGTTTAGCAATGATATGTTCATTTCAAAATTAAATGTCTGTTAGCGACAGTATGGTCGAATTTGAAAAGAGAAAAGCGTTGAATATAATAAGCAGGTGTACTATTAACCGAAAAGTCCTAATTTGATCTTTTTTATTGTTATTGTGAAAGTGAAAGATCCCGTTTGGCTTCATGTTAAATGTAACTTTAGACGCGGTCTGTTGTTATCTGGGTGACCTTTATATTGCAGAGAAGACGTACAGCTGTAACAAATGTATAGATGGAGACAACGTCACTATCGAGGTCCTAGACACAGCAATACAGGTGAGTCACGTCAAGAAATTAAAAACGACTTGAAGAACTGTCGGATACATACAATAAACAAATTATCAAACCTAAGTAGGGCACTTTGACATACATTCAAAATCCACAGGGACAATGACGTAAGAGACGTATTTTTTTCGAAGAACATCACGTCAAAGAGCCTTTCAATTGATCAATTGACAAAACGTTGGGATCTGCAATAGCTTTCTCATTAGCCCATTAATTAAATAGATATGGTTCGATTTTCTCATTGGCTCAAACATGGTCACGTGGAAGTCAATATTTTAAGAAATTGGCCAGATGTATTTTTTACTTTTAGAAACACCGAGTTGTGATCATTGTGACGTCATAATTCTCAAATGCAAATTCCCTGCTATGAAGTTAAATATAATACATTTCCACGCTGTTGGAAACAAGTTTCATATCAATAGAAACTAACGGCATTTGCTTCGGTCAATATGGTCATATACCGACCTATTAGAGTCTAAAGTAGTTGATTGACCAAGTATAACACTATACTGACCTCACAAAAGGTCCATAATTAATAAATATAATTGTTCTAAACCAGTTAATCAGTTATCAGATTCCACGCTATTCTCACCGATGTATCGAGATATACTTATGTTCTACACACCTGTATGATGGCAAGTTTGGGAGTTCTAAGAGAAATAACGATCACCGCCATTGTTTAGGAACCAGTTGGACATATAACGTCAATGAGAACAAGACACCAACAGCATGTCAATGACTTTTACTGGATTAATATAGGATCTCAACTTATCTTAAAATCAATTTCACATAAATGGTGAATAATAGATAACATATTATTTTTATGAAACTTACTAGAAATGTATCATTAAATAAGATGTTGGCATGGAAGCCATACCCTTATTCTCACTACGTCACAATATTATTATCAGAAAGGTGTAAAATAAGAAACGTCTTGCTGTATGTTATACATATATTAAAAGGTATAGCGAGTATTTATACCTATATAACAGTGGGAATCTAGACTCAATAGTGGTATTATAGACTGACCTCAGATACACTTAAACGCAAGGTGATATACCTACAGTGAATAAATCTTCATTGTAATGCACATTGCTAGAAATTCAATTAAGTGGGATTACAGATCGTATCTTAATGTAAATGTTTATTTTGAATTGCAATTTTCTGATATAATCATGATCTATGGGCGTTTTGGTTTAATGTTTATTTTTCCCTACCAACTCTTTCGTTAAACCGTATCAAATACTTTAAAGTGTCTTCTTCTGTTAATGCCTTTATCGTCTCCCTGATCACAGGAATGTACGTAATTCAATAAATGTTTGCCAAACCCATCAACTGAGAAAAAGGAATAGTACCAATGACACAGACATATATAACAGCTATGGCGTAAATATTGCTTCTAGCGAACCACTTAAATACCTGTATCTATAATTGTATTCCTATTTATACTATTCACACCTAATTGTAAATAGCTATTCATGTATTGCATGTGTAATGTCTGCAGCATAATTTATTAGTGCATTTGTGATAAAAAAACAGGATGTGTGTAACTCGAAGACAGAGCAACAGGATGCGTGCTATTATTTTATATTTTGATATATCTAACAAGGGTGATGATTAAAAGAAATCTAAAGAACAATAACTATTACTTAATATATACTGAAAATTATTCTGACCAATGAATATTGTAGATTTTGCTACAATTAACATAAGTGATGATTGAATACAATTCAAGAACAACATTTGTTACTATATGCATTCTGAAAATTAATTTGGCTGATACTCTTTTTGTTGTAGGGTGAAAAAAATAAAACGGAAGAGAACATCAAGTGGGCAGATGCTTATGTGTTAATGTACTCGGTCACTGACAGCTGTAGTTTCAATGAGTGTAGCCGAATCAAGTTCCTTATAAACTCTTACTGCAAACGAGTGCGTAAGATGAGCATGGCGATGGACAGTGGCCCACAGGGGGCGCCATGTGTACTGGTTGGAAACCAGAATGACAGACTACACGACCGAATGGTCACGGAGGAAGAGGGTAAATCACGCGCCGTGGAACTTGGCTGTTCTGCCTTTTATGAAATATCGGTGCGGGAATCAGTAGACAGTGTTTTTAAAATATTCGAAGACATGTATATTTATCACCGGAAGACGAAGAAGTCAAAACCGTTCTTATACAAACAACAATCGATGCCAAGTATTGTGTTGGAACAAACAGATTCTGGAGACAGTTCGGAGGGCGAGTCGAGGGTAAGGGGACTGTCTCGAAGGCGGCAAGCTCTTTATACTATCAGCTAACGCAACCTTCACTAGATATTATTAGTCATTATGAGGGTTCTGACTCCAACAACGGATACACATAATGTCTGTTTGAATTGTGCATCAAAGGCTGAAAGGATATTGTCTTCACAAAGAGTTCTGCCACAACAGATGGGCGAGAATGATCTTTTGGATATATTTCAGAAAGAGTTGGGACTTTATGAGGCATGCTGACAGTTCAGTGGGTAAACAATAATGGTTGAAGGTGCTGGAGGTTTCTTGTAGTACATGTTATCAAGCACTGAACATTGTCACTCCTATTATTATGAGTCAATGGTGCCAGAGCCATTGGTATACACCAGACAGTGAGTGATCCTTTTCATGGTTCCAGCTCAAAGAATGAGACATCATATCATTCAAATCAATCAGAGTTACCTCCCTTACTTATCGTGGGAGATGTCCGGTGCTCAGAATGCAAATGTGAAAAGGTCGACGGAACGAATTTAGTTATTTGGTTATTTTTTTCTGCTTCTTGTAATTGTAAAGTAAAACACGATTATACGATATAATATCACTGATATATATTTTGTATGTTCATGTTAGTCACGACTACAGTAGACCATGAACTTTTCCACAACTACAGACCTTTATAATCTTCTGAGAACCGATACAGAACTACTTATAAGCTGTACACACAAAACTTTCTAAACATCTACACATTCACTTTTTATAAATAATTCATGAACCTCTATATCAACATGAGTAAAATCTCGCTTGTCTGATTTGGTTTTCAACTGTCAAATTTGTCAACACACTGTACATGTTTTTCATGATTACATAAACCAAACATTCTTAAAATGTTGAAATAAATTGTCCCCAGTGCAATGGAAAGCAGTATATAATTTTTTAAATCGTATTATCAATTGCACATAATATTTAGCATTGAAAGAGTATATATGTATATATATATGAGAGAGAGAGAGAGAGAGAGAGAGAGAGAGAGAGAGAGAGAGAGAGGGGGGGGGGGGGGATTTTTAGAGATTGTAAAGGGAAGATTTAAGATTGGTATGAATGTTATTGAGTTGTTATAACATGTTAAAATATTAAATTGTTATATAACTGAATTTGTGTTGTCTGTCTTTACTTGGAGTTTCATAATATTGATAATTGATAGCTGAAGAAGTAGATGCATTGCTCCTACATCCAACACCATCTTGTTTGTATAAGATAAACATAGATATTTCAGAAACGCCATATTTTTTCTGTTGCAAGAAGCACCTAACAGCAAACCTTGATCGACTTACTTACATATAGGCCCCAGTGTTATGCTGTTGATCTCTCTGTTTACTATACCATGAACCTCGAGCTCGTTGTACCACATTAGGCACGTCATCTATCTTTAAGTGTTGATATTACAGCTATTTTCGTGGTGCTAGTGCCAAGAATATTTCGTAAATGAACAATATCGGACATACAGACGGCGAATTTCCCTGTGCCCGATCGAGTTTGCTGACAAAATCACGTAAAAAGTTCTTATGGCCTAAAAGTAAATAATTTGATAGAAAACATATTTTGATATATAAAACCATTACGTCTATACAAACACGTTTTTGGTAATGGATCGATGTAATTATAGCTTCAACAGTTGTAAAAACTACAGCTCCTAGAGCGTGTGCATCAGTTTGTGAAATAATAGACAGACGCAAAATCGGTATACCCAGGGATATGTTTAAAATCACCAAATTAGCAAAAATATTTTATAGAGTACGTTGAAGTGATACTACTGTGTCATATTGTCTTCGTGGAGTGCTTTATGAACCCAGACACCTGGTTCATATATACATGTAAGTACAAGGTGTACCTATCTAAAGACCTTGGCCTGCCATCGATAATTCCACAGATAACCTTGCGCCATGTTTTGATACATGTACTACATTATAAATTATTAGATGTGTGTCATTTTTATTTGGCTTAAAGGTGAGATACAGGTGAGAGCACCTGTTCTCGTTTATGGCATCACTTGTCTAAACAAAGATCTAACATCACAGCATATCTACCGGTTTGCCATCCATTAGTCCTACACATAAACGTCCGATATCTGTCAAAATGATATCCAAACAATTCTTATATAGTTTATCATAATAAAACAGTTTACGGTGTCACAAATGCCGACAATAATCATTCATAGAAGTCATTATTTTACAAATCTACTCACCTCCAATTGACAATAGCCTAATGCTTCACTGGCCCAAATCCGGGCTTTACCCTATTAACATCACTAACGAAAACCCAAGGTGTAGTTTATCTCGGAACCAATATATCATATCCTGTCTCCTTTGTTCCGACCAAATTGTTTGTAAGAAATCTTATATATAGCTTTACTCTTGTCATAGATACAGCATTGTTGCTAATTATATGCATACTGCTCTGCGGAATATAAATATAAATCGCTTTGTTAGTTCTCGTTGTATGTGGGTGTCCGTACAATGTGTGTTCCCGTTATATATAGTGATAGGTTTCAATATACCTCACGAAACCTCAACCTATTCAGTTTATACTTACACTATAACATAGTCGCATCTCTTTCTACACTTGAATCGATTTAAATCATCTGTTAGCAGTTTAACATCACACTTAACCTCTTTTAAAGTAAAAACCTTGCATGAACATGTACATTGCACATATCTGATATTATTTACATTTTCGGCTATTACTGTTTACATCGAGCTCTACACATGATTAGAAATACATCGGTGGCAATCGATCGGGGTTAAAAGAATCATGTCATATAGAGAACTTTCAAACTAAATAAAAATAAAAAAAAAATAAAATGTTTCATTATTTTTTTACACATATATCTTAAACATTATTTATGGAAAATATCCAAATGAACGAACTTTCCTGTTTTTCTACGGAACATTTTAAGTTAAGGAATATTAATAAAAACGGAGTCGGGCAAGTTGATTTGGTGCACATCATTCAATGTTACAGGTTTATCCTCACATGTAACAGTTTGATGTATTCAAAGGCCCGTACTGTTCTAAACGTGATCTCAGAAAAATGGTACAAGATAAAGCCTGGCATCTTAACGATTAGTTGTCGGATGTGGGGAAGGAATTATGGTTACGGTATAATTTATATTTCCGTCATATAATAGACTGGTGCAACGATGATTATTTAAAAGATGCATGTTCGTGTGCAAATAATAAAATAGCCGACTTTTGTTAATGTGGAAATACATAAAAAAAAAAAATGGAGAGACAGATAAGACAGCAGACCTCAACGGGACGATAAATTATAACTTAATGTCACCTGCCACTTTATCAGCGTAAAAATCAGACAAAAAACTTCACTGGCATTATTTTTAGACCAATCAACTTACTCCGTCTTTGTTCTAAATTGACCTCAATCTTCATCGGTAGACAGTTACTAGTTTTTTTTTTCTTTCTCTCCCCCCCCCCCCCCCCCCCCCCCCTCTCTCTCTCTCTCTCTCTCTCTCTCTCTCTCTCTCTCTCTCTCTCTCTCTCTCTAAACTAATTTTAGCATAAATAAGTAGTATACTGTTTAGTTGGGGATTACTTGGTGCGGAATTCCTGTACCAGCGAGCGGTCCCTGTTGCTAAATTCTGTATTAATGGAAAGTATTCCAGGAGGAAGGTATATGACTATTATTTATAATATAAGAGACTTCCCACTGACAAACCCGCCAGTTAAACATCACTCATATCACACCTCTCAAAAATTTATCATTCGTTATGATCCCCCAAATAGGAACTGCATACCAGAGTGAAGAATAGTTATGATTATTGCACCATGTGCATCTTAACACACGACGATAAAGTATGGAAAGAGGTATCGGCGATAAAACAGTCGGTTATCTTATTTAACGTCATTTGTACTGGTGTTCTTTGGTATTGAGATAGGTACATTTCGGGTAAATACGTACAGTAATACGACTGTGTTTATCGGTAAATTACCGTTGGAAATTCGAGCAATGAAATGACGTTTGTTATGCACATAAAACACATGATAAATCATGTTTATAATCTGTTAAAGTTCTGTCACGAATCTGTATTATTAAATACCTTTAGATACTGATAAATTAAAATGCTGGTAATTTTAAAAGTAAATAAATAAAAAAAATCAGGGTGTGCCTGGTGTACAGTTGAGTGTAAGCTAACCTTTACACCTAGTGCACTAAGTTTAAACTACAGTTAAACTAGTAGTCAAGATTTCAAGATTTTTAATTTAACTCTGACACACTTAAGTGTGTAACAAGATGTCAAACAATATATTTCAATTGTATAACAGGAAAATACAGAATTTCCCTGCACGTACACGCTCTGATATCGCGGAGAGTATGCTTGGTCTCTTTCGTGTTTGCGCAGAAATCGACAGACGAAAACTTCAGTTTCTCTATCGACTTATAAAGCTACCAAATGAATTTCTGGCCAAAAGTCTTCCTGATGCGTGTATATACCAACCTAAATAATGACATTCATGAACAGAAAGGTTTTATTCCCGACATGTTTGATATCCTTAAGAAATACAACCTCATGGACTTATTTGAACACTATATTACTACCAAGATTGAATTTCCATCAAAATTATCATGGAAATTGTTTGTAAATTTCTCCATTAGAAATCGCGAAACAAAATTGTGGACGGACAGAATGAACCGAGACAACGATTTCGACAGGTTTAAATGTGTTCATCGGCATATCCATCCCCGTGGGCTATGGGTCAACCCGAAATCTACATCCGACCTTAATTGCTCGAGATTTGTGTCGAAGCTACTTACTTACCCGCCTCAGAATAACGATCAAATATGCCTCAAATGTGGGAAAAGACGAACAGATCTTATCCGACATTATGTCACACAATGTGGGGCCACTTATTCTGTGAGGGACAGGTTTCTGACAGACGTGCTGGACTTGTGTGGGATTGAAATGTTTTTAATTCTAGACGATACATCAGATGAAGGATTTGTCCAAATCATTTTTGGACAAGAACAGGAAAGCAATGAGGACTCCAAAACCTTCCAGATAATGGCCACTCGCTTTCTGAGAGCTGCATCACATGCATTTCTCGCAGCCAACGACCAAAGCTAAATCAACAGACACGCGCTCCGCGATGCGAACGCGACAAATTATTTTTTCTCTCCAATCTTGAAAACCATAGACTGTAAAAGAAAATGATTGAAATGTATTTATTAATTTGAATTTCCATGTATCTCTTTATGAGGAATTAAAGAATGAATGAATGGCAACGAGAGTAGATGGACATATTGACATATTAAACAGGCTGTAATAAAATGGTGACATTTTCATATACACAAGTAATACATTTTTTTGAAGTTAGTTGTTCTTTAGAATTGTTTGTAATTTTGCAAGAAATATGCTTATTCTTTGTATTAACCGTACGTTACATATTGCAAACATGCACTACACCCTAAGAGGTGATGAACAGCAAACCCCCCATACAGGTAATGGGCAGTACCCAAGGCTACCTGTGATTTTTTACCTGTACTGTATATATAAGGCTATCTAGCAGTTGTATTCAAAGAGTTATTAAAAAGGTTTTGGAAGTTTAGTTTGATGTTATATTTCAACCTTTCTATTCTTGTTAATTATACACTGTAACTAAGTTAAGACAGATTTACTCTATAAATCCCTTAATTAAGTTAAATTGTTCAAGCCAAGTTTCATTTGTCTTTTGGTACTTTATATTTTGTATTGATTAATCAGTTAGATATTTCATATGTTTAATTCCAGTAATTTTGTTTTCATCACATGAAAGTATATAATAAAACATTTGAAAACAATTATCGTTACTTGAACATTTTCAATTTGATACATTTAATTTATATTGTAGTTTGATTTCATATTAAATTAAGCAGCATATTCATAATTTCATTTTTGATGTGATATTATGCTTATTAAAACCTAATTCAGCCCATAATATATGTGTATACATTCAATGCTTAAAGTAAGAAATCTGAACACATAAAGAAATTAATTAAACATTGATTCAACATGTAAAGAAAGAGATTCTTTGAATGTACTGGTAATTAAATGATTATAACAGTTCTACAATTCAAAATTTTAAGTTCATAAAAGATATATGTTACTTGTAATACACCTTCCATCTTCCTTTACTGAAATAGTTGACATTTCTGTACATGTACATGTACCCGTGTGCACGTTCATGTATCTAATACTTTGAAGATCTGCCATATTGGATCTGGTTCCAGGTACATATATGTATCAGTTACAGGTAACACAGAGTGAGATAATGGCCTGAGGGAACAATTAATGTCATTTTTGTTACGAAATACATATACTGGCAAACTTGGGGAGTGGGGGTAGTTTTAAGCTTATATAACACACATACATGTTCATGTAGCTGGAGCGTTGTCATACAACACTTGTATTTGTAATTTCATAATTTTCTTCTATAAAGTTACCTGCTAACAAATATATTATATACACACGTGGATCATGTCGATCTTAAGCCAAATTTGTTTTTGACAGTTTATGCTAACATGTTTTTTGCAATATTGTTTAAAAACAAAATTTTGGGATACATTTTTATCAGCATTTAAGTGTTTCCCTATTGCATTAAAAATAATGATTAATTGTTCTTTACCTTAAAATGTATAACTGATGTGATTTTACCTCTTCTTTTAATTAAAGAAAATCAACACATAAACTATATTTATTGAATATCTTTATTGTGAAGAAAAATGTATACAAAGATTAATATTTTTTTAATGATTCGCAAAAACCTATAATTTTTTGAAAAACATCCACAGGTAGATATTATATATGGGTAGTGTTAGTTGCTAATTACAGGTAGGTAAGGCAGATGAGCCTGGCCCATCATAAATGGAGGGGGAGGGTAATTGGGGACTTGACAAAACTATAGCCAGGTGTTAAAAGACTGATCCTCATCTGATACATATATATAGGTAAGGTGTTATGGAGGTCCATAAGGTGGTGGTAAGGTGGCCATGGGGTATGGGTCCTGGGGCCTACGTAGGTGGCCATGACAACAAGCATGTCCTGATAATATACCAATTATACATAAGGGTACATATACCTAACTTGTTGTGTAGATACCATATGTCTCTTACAGAACATAAATGAGAATATACGAAACTTCTGATTCTTGATTATGTACTATGAAATGATTCCATGGTTGAATTAACAGATATCAGTGAAGTAACAATACATTGAATTTAAAAATATTTTTGTTCTGATAAAATAATAAATATTCAAATATATGTACATATACAGTGTACTTGAGAAAAAAATCTACAAACAGTCATCAAGGGCTAAGGTAGAATAAATCATTAATATAAAATGTATATTAAATAACTTAAAAAAAAATGAAAAGCATCACAATTTTGAAATCAGGAAGATAACCCTTAATTTTACACTATAATGAAATCTTTTAAAAAAAATAATGATAAAGAAACCCACTACAAATCCAATTGATAGAGTTTTAATTCCCTTTGTGCAATATATCATATAAGAACCGCAGCCAATTTTATTTTGAGTTAATATTAGATAAATTTTATTAACATTTAAATATACCTGGTAAAGTCAGGATGACAGATATAAGGCAGTAAATTTACACAGGTCTGTATATGTAACAACTACAGGTATCTAACACAGGTGTCCAGTGGCACTGTCCATTACCTGTATAGGGGGAATTATGGTCACACTTGACTGGACGTAGTGCACTACTAGTTTACCTGTAGCTTAACATTTAATGTAGTGCACTACTCAAGTCAGTGCACTACTCAGGAGTGTGTAAAGGTTATATAAATTAGCACACACTCAACTGTAAGGTGGTCGGGTGGCACAGTGGTAACGCGTTTCAGCTATAATTGGGCTCATCTGCTTTGAAATTTATATTCTGAATAAAACATTTTATACAGAAATCGGAAGAACATTGTAACAATATAAATACTGAAGAACTTCAAAATTGGTTTGCAAAGTTTCTTTTACCCAATGTTCTGTATAAAAACAAATGCAAAGATCTAAAGAAAAGAGGAAGTTTTACGAAAGGAGAAAAAGTTATGGAAATGAAAGTAGCTGAAACGGGTTTTAAGTCTTATAATGGTTATTCAACTTTACAGGAATAAAGCAAATCATATTTTGGTACTCAGATAACTTACCTGCCTTGCTAGGGGGAAACGTGCCAACAAAGGCTGGTCTAAGGGAAGTAACTCCCACTTGCTATAACAATAAACATGGCGGCACTTGGTAGGACGACACGATGTTTACATTCTCTGTTTTCAAAAGTACAGCGAGTGGTGACATCACAAACCCGGAGTATCGGTGAGACTTGGGTGGATAGGAGCTGCATTGATCGTAAGTTGTCACTGAACCTGTCGAGACAAATGTACTTTCCAGGAAGCACTATATGAGCACGTGCCCTTCAAAACACTCACCTGTCAGATTCGCTATTTTCATTTTCGTGACCTGTTACAGAAATGCCCGTGTGGGGCACGATCTTTTTAGCGATTGGTGATGGGGTGTGGGTGGAATAGATGTTGTATTAAACGACAGTGTAAGATTGTATAGGACCAAGTGAATGGATGTCGGAATACAATTTATGTTCCAAAGGCAAATGTGAGGTAACTTTGGGTTTGATGGATACCCCAACAATGTTAGAGGATTACACGTCGAGAACGTTTTGATAGGCGCCTTCACAAAAACAACAACAACAAAAAACCATAGACCTTTAGCTAGCTGAAGTAGTATGAATTTCCTTGTTGGATGTACATGTTCATAAACACTGCAGAATGTGTTTGCTATACATGTAGCTATCACATTTACTTGTACATTTGTACATAATTATGTACATGTGTGAGAGGAGTGAAAAATTGGACGTTCAGACAGGGTTTCGAACCCAGGACCTCCGAACGCTTAGCCGCATGCGCCACTAATTGAGCCACCACCGGGTCACCGATAATTGACCTGGTCCAGTTCCGCTAGTCTACACATAGATTAGAAGTCATTTGCCTGTAACTGATAACTGTTTTATGTAAATTATATGTTTTAGTAACTATTGAACAATAAATCTTTAACAGTGAAGAGTATAGGCCCCCCTAACCAGATCAGACTAGTGGGAATTTCCCTTTAGCCTAGTGGTAAGATGTTTGCCTTAAGAGTGAAAGGTTGCCAGTTCAAGCCCAAGTGCAGGCAGGTTATAGAGTTGGAGCTGTTGACCACTCCAAGTTAAAGCTATAGGAAATCTATGGAAAGGCTTCCCTGGAGCTTAAAAACCTGGGTTATGGATGTCTTGGAGGAGGGGGAGACTTTGTGAAGGAGGGAGTAGTGTAAAAGTGGAAGTATAAGGTCACCCTACTAGCTCAAACTAGAAGAAATTTAATTTCCCTTTTGCCCAGTGGTAGGATGCTTGCCTTGAGAGTGAAAGGTCATGCACTAATTTGAGCCCCAACATGGGGTATTTTTCATTTCTCCTTCCTTTTACAAATCTATACTGTTTTAAATGGTTACGTATACATAATGAATGTTATTTCTTGGTCAACATTTTAGCATGTACGGGACTGACTGAAGACCAAAGGGAGATGCATAGGGTTGCCCTAGACTTTGCAAAGAAGGAATTATTCCCTAATATGGCAAAATGGGATCAAGAGGTATGTGTTTTTTTAGGTCATCTGACCCGAAGGGTCACAATGACCTATAGCCTAGGTCATCTGACCCAAAGGGTCACGATGACCTATAGCCATCGTGCTTCGTCCGTCGTCGTCCGCCGTGCGCCGTCCGTAAACTTTTCACATTTCAATCTTCTTCTCAAGTCCCACCAGTGGGATTAAGCTGAAACTTGCCATAAATGATCCTGAGATGGTGCTGACCAAGTGTTGTTATTTTTCGGGTCGGTCCGAAATCCAAGATGGTCGCCATAGCCGCCATTTTGAAAAACACATTTTAAACTTCTTCTCAAGTTCCACCAGTGCTGTTGGGCTGAAACTTGCCAGAAATGATCCTGAGATGATCCCGACCAAGTGTTGTTATTTTTCTGGTCGGTCCGAAATCCAAGATGGCCGCCATAGCCGCCATCTTGAAAAACACATTTTAAACTTCTTCTCAAGTTCCACCAGTGCTATTGAGCTGAAACTTGCCTGAAATGATCCTGATATGATCCCGACCAAGTGTTGTTATTTTTCTGGTCGGTCCGAAATCCAAGATGGCCGTCATAGCCGCCATCTTGAAAAACACATTTTAAACTTCTTCTCAAGTTCCACCAGTGCTATTGAGCTGAACTTTCCTGAAATGATCCTGATATGATCCCGACCAAGTGTTGTTATTTTTCGGGTCGGTCCGAAATCCAAGATGGCCGCCATAGCCGCCATCTTGAAAAACACATTTTAAACTTCTTCTCAAGTTCTACCAGTGCTGTTGGGCTGAAACTTACCAGAAATGATCCTGAGATGATCCCCACCAAGTGTTGTTATTTTTCGGGTCGATCCGAAATCCAAGATGGCCGCCATAACCGCCATCTTGAAAAACACATTTTAAACTTCTTCTCAAGTTACACCAGTGCTGTTGGGCTGAAACTGGCCAAATATGATCCTGAGATGATCCCGACCAAGTGTTGTTATTTTTCGGGTCGGTCCGAAATCCAAGATGGCCGCCATAGCTGCCATCTTGAAAAACACATTTTAAACTTCTTCTCAAGTTCCACCAGTGCTATTGAGCTGAAACTTGCCTGAAATGATCCTGATATGATCCCGACCAAGTGTTGTTATTTTTCGGGTCGGTCGAAATCCAAGATGGCCGCCATCTTGAAAAACACATTTTAAACTTCTTCTCAAGTTCCACCTGTGCTATTGAGTTGAACTTTCCTGAAATGATCCTGATATGATCCCGACCAAGTGTTGTTATTTTTCGGGTCGGTCCGAAATCCAAGATGGCCGCCATCTTGAAAAACACATTTTAAACTTCTTCTCAAGTTCTACCAGTGCTGTTGGGCTGAAACTTATCAGAAATGATCCTGAGATGATCCCCACCAAGTGTTGTTATTTTTCGGGTCGATCCGAAATCCAAGATGGCCGCCATAACCGCCATCTTGAAAAACACATTTTAAACTTCTTCTCAAGTTCCACCAGTGCTGTTGGGCTGAAACTGGCCAAATATGATCCTGAGATGATCCCGACCAAGTGTTGTTATTTTTCGGGTCGGTCCGAAATCCAAGATGGCCGCCATAGCCGCCATCTTGAAAAACACATTTTAAACTTCTTGTCAAGTTCCACCAGTGCTATTGAGCTGAAACTTGCCTGAAATGATCCTGATATGATCCCGACCAAGTGTTGTTATTTTTCCGGTCGGTCCGATATCCAAGATGGCCGCCATAGCCGCCATCTTGAAAAACACATTTTAAACTTCTTCTCCAGTTCCACCTGTGCTGTTGGGCTGAAACTTGCCTGAAATTATCCTGATATGATCCCGACCAAGTGTTGTTATTTTTCGGGTCGGTCCGAAATCCAAGATGGCCGCCATAACCACCATCTTGAAAAACACATTTTAAACTTCTTCTCAAGTTCCACCAGTAATGTTTGGCTGAAACTTGCCTGAAATGTTCCTGAGATGAGTCTTACCAAGTGTTGTTATTTTTTGGATTGGTCTGAAATCCAAGATGGCCGCCATGTCCGCCATCTTGAAAAACACATTTTAAACTTCTTCTCCAGTTCCATTGGTGCCGTTGAGCTGGAAATGGGTGAGGATGTCGAGGAAGGCGAGCCAACATAGTAAAAACTTTGACATGGCAGCAATGGCGGCCATTTTGTAACATGATTGCACAATCATGGTTTTCCTGAACAACACCTATTTCAAACTTCTTCTCAAATTCCACCGGTGGGATTCAGCTCTAACTTACCAGAAATGATCCTGAGATGGTCCTTACCAAGTGTTGTTATTTATCAGGTCGGTCAGAAATCCAAGATGGCCACCATGGCAGCCATCTTGAAAAACACATTTTAAACTTCTTCTCCAGTTCCACTGGTGCCATTGAGCTGGAAATTGGTGAGGATGTTAAGGAAGGAGGGCCAACAAAGTGTTGTTATTTTTTCGGCCTCATAAAAACTTTGACATGGCAGCAATGGCGGCCATTTTGTAACATGATTGCGCAATCATGGTTTTCCTGAACAACATCTATTTCAACCTTCTTCTCAAATTCCACCGGTGGGATTCAGCTCTAACTTACCAGATATTATCCTTACCAGACCAAGTGTTGTTATTTATTGGGTCGGTCAGAAATCCAAGATGGCCACCATGGCCAACAGTGCCACTATATACTTGCTAGAGAGAATACATACTACAATGATATAAGGGTTTTAATTTAGAGTCAGATGACCGTTAAGGCCCCTGGGCCTCTTGTCTTTATAAGTAACATTAAACTGAAATCAATGATATAAACTCAAGTTTAAAAAAAGGGTGACTGAGTCTTCAATATTGTTTAAAAATTTATTTTTCTATAATCTTACTGCATATTATATATATATATAATTATTTTTTAATGGGTATACATAAATGTATATATTACTGCAGTTTTTTTACATTTATCGAATGGTAGAAATCTCACTGATATATTGTAAAAGTTTTTCTTCATTGAGTATTGTCAATTATTCCTCAGGAGATATTCCCTGTTGATGTACTGAAGCGCTGTGCAGCCCTGGGGTTTGGCGCTGTGTACTGTAAGGAAGACTATGGAGGCACTGGACTGACCAGACAGGATGCCTCTATGATATTTGAGGCCCTGTCCCAAGGGTGTGTCAGCACCACTGCCTACCTTAGTATCCATAAGTAAGTCTAGTTCCCTTTAAGTTTGTATGAAAGGTCGGGAAAGGGAGAGATTCTACTGTATTCTAATGGTTGTTATATGAACATGAACACAGCACCATTAGCTATGATGGGTATTAACTGCGAAAATCGTGAAAAAAGTAAAAACATTTAAAATTTCATAGCCTTTGATGGGATTCTTTTCTGTTGGACCACCGTTAGGACATCCTACTGATGTCTCATTTACAATTAAATGCATTTTAGATTATATTTATTGTCAAAATCAAATCAAATGCAATCTGGGTGAAAGACAACTAGAATAGCACCCCAAGGGGTACCATGTATATTGTCACCCAGATTGCATATATAGAGATAATAAATACAATCCAACAAGCGTTTGTTATATCTACATTTACATATATGTTAAACACTGTCTTTCTTATATAAATACATCCCTAATTTTTACCCATTTCCCTGTATGTTCAATTGGAAGAATAGCATCTTTAAATCAAATTCCCTTCTTTTTTTGATTTTTTTGATTAGCAATGAATCTGACACAGTACAAAGCCTTGCCAAGACAATGATCAACATAGCCCCAAAATGATGTCATAGTAATGCAATTGTTCTTAAATGAAAATCCTATCTGTGTTTGATTCATTCAAAAAAGATAGTAAAGCATTTCCATGACGATCAAAATGACGAAACAAACAGGTCAGGGGTTGACACTAACTTTACCACTGAGCTGCCAGGTTTTGAAATAAGGCAGTCCGGGCGGTCTTATGCATCCAGCCGAAAGTGAAGCCCTTCTTGGGGGCATGTCACTCCAGCACCTAACCCCAACCATGGGGAAAATTGAATTTTATAGACAATTCCCTGCCTTCTAGTTCATTCTAAGCAAAAACTATTAGATCTTATAATACACCAAAGGGTTTTATAAAAAAAAGAAGTTTTCAAAAATAAAATTATTGAAGTACCTGGTAAATGAAGAAAACTTCAGCTGGACATTATACATTTGGCTAAAATAATGTTAGCAGACCATAGGGCTGCTGGTCTTGATACTCTGGAAGCCTGACCAGATTGTAGGCAGCTCAGGGCTGCTGGGCTACTGTTAGTGTCAATCCCTGGACGTGATGTGGTCTTGACTGCATCTATATATCTGCTGATTAACATTGAGGCAATGGGAGAATGCAGGGCCAAATGTAAATATATTCATATTAAATATTCATATTAAAAGAAAATCTGAGCAGATTTGATTATGAACACATTGAGAAAAATAGGAATAAATTATACCATAGTTTTCTCACTGCATTTATATATAATTACAGCATGTGCACTTGGATGATAGATGAGTTTGGCTGTGATGAACTGCGACAGAGGTTTATACCATATTTAGCTTCACTGGACAAATTTGCTTCCTACTGTCTCACAGAGCCAGGTAAGTCTTTATCACGAAGACGGTGAAATGAATGTTAATCAGCAATTTACTAAATTGCACTCAAAAAAGGATTAAATGCATATGTTCCAACTTACAAGAATAATTGCTTAGGAGTGTTGATGAGTAATAGTTTAATTTGAAAGAAGTTTCCTTTGACTAATTTATTGAGATTCAATATACAGGTACCAGGTAACTTAGAATAAAGGTTTAAAATAGGGAGATAATCATTGTCTTCTTATAATGAGAAGTAATTGATTAAAAGAGGCCATTTTCGAAAGAAGTAATAAACAAGACTTTAAATAAATTGTTAGATTATTTAATTTTTGATACCTTGTCGCTACAGATATTTATTTGAACTTTTTAAAGATAGGTGTATTTTGATATTTTGCTAAACATTGAGTGATGTGTTTTTCTTCTCTGCAAAGTTCAAATCTACTAGATAACAATTTATTTTGGATTATATGGATCAACACTTAATATGTTACTTAGGTTGATGTTCTGTTTACATCATTTTCCCTGACAGATTATGGGAGTGATGCAGCTAACATTAGAACGACAGCCGTTGCAAAGGGGGACCACTATGTTTTGAATGGGTCCAAGGTAGGATAGTCTTTTTGTTTTCATAAAATAAATCTTAAATATACCAATGTTGATTCTTTTTTGAAAAATAGCTTTTAAAAATCACTCTTTCAACTTGTAATTGTGATTAGATTTAGTTTGATATTTACGGTTTGAAATAAGATGAGTGTGTTATTAAATAACTGCACATGTTTAAAAAATCAATACATACAAATATAATTACTTTTTTGAAGTATTTATTTTGGAAATACTATGAGGTAATTTAAGGGTTGATGTTTGCTTTATCTAAACATCCTGTATCAGGCGTGGATCAAGGAATTTGAAAAAAAATTCCTTGTCCGAAAAAGGGGGTGGGGGGGTTCCTGACCTCCAGGACCCCAACCCCCCCTGGATCCGCTTTTGTGTATATATGTATGGATTAGTTAATGTATTTTATTGTTTTTCAATAAATCTTTAATCTTTAATGTCATAATTCTTTTTCAGTCTTTTATAAGTGGAGGAGGAGAGAGTGATGTGTATGTGGTGATGTGTCGGACAGGAGAATCCGGAGCTAAAGGTATATCTTGTCTGATAGTTGAGAAGGACTCTCCTGGGCTGTCATTTGGACAAAAAGAAAAGAAGGTAAACCAAATGTAATGAGTTGTCTCCCTTCACATAGCTACATGTAAGCTTTTAACCTGGTGCTACTGATTAGCCAAGTGTAAACTAATAAAGTATAGTGAAGAGTGGGGGAAAAAATCAAATTTAGGGAATGTAATTTTCAGAAAGTTGTGATTTGACTGAAAATGAGTACTACTGTACACTAATCTCATAACTATATTTGAAAATTGATTTACTTCATGAAAAAAAATCCTACAACATTATCTAAAACGTATCACACTTTACCATTGATTATGTACCTATTGTTGGTGTTTTACTTCAAAATTCATAGATACTCATTATTGTCAAATGATCATCTCCATACCTAAATGTAATTACCAGTAATATCCAACATTTTATTAACTCTGACACGGGAGTATATTGCAACATAATAAATTGGTCAGAGGATAAAAAAATGTACTTAATTTGTATCTGAATTTGATTTAAAATGGATAACACTTTTGAAAATTCTATGTAGACAAGAACATGAAATAGTTAACATGATTAAGCGGTTATCTCCCTTAGATGGGATGGAATTCCCAGCCAACACGTCAGGTGATATTTGAGGACTGTGTGGTTCCCATGGAGAATGTGGTTGGACAGTTAGGGGATGGCTTCAAGATCGCCATGAGGGGCCTGAACGGGGGCAGAATTAATGTTGGTGAGAATTTAAAGTAATTATTTTAGATTTAAAATATTTGAAACAGGCATACATATTTAATTTCTATTAATACAGTAACTTCACCTTCTGTTATGAGAAAGTTTCATATACAGAGATTAATGTTTACATCATAATTTATGTGTTCTCCATGGATGTAGAATCTTATCTGGATGATTGATTTCTGTTTATTTTGCTGTGTTGTGTTTCAGCCTCTTGTTCACTTGGAGCTGCCCAGTCGAGTATAGAACTTTGTAGAGATTATTTAAAAGTGAGGAAGCAGTTTGGAAAAACATTAGATAATTTTCAGGTAATTATAATATCAACTAAAATTTTGAAAAGTTTTATTTCTTCTCTTTTGACAGGGTTAGCACGGGCCTTGAGAAAGCCTTGAATTTCACCTTGGGCCTTGAAAAGCCTTGAATTTCATTCCGGGCCTTGAAAAGCCTTGAAAACTGGTCTACAGCTTTGAAAAGTCCTTAAATATTAAAGTTTCATTAGGATAAATGAAACCCTGGCCACTGATCATTTGGATTCAACTTTATCTTTGCCGCTTCGCCTACAAACATTAATAATAACCATGTCAAGTTGTATTTTGATTAAGTGGAAAGCTATATGTTGCTTTTTTGTTCTCTTGTTCCCTCTCAAGATGACTTAGATGATGGGTAAAATCGGCCTTGGATATTTAATTAAGACATTGAAAAAGCCTTCAAATGGCCTTGAATTTGGTTTTTGACATAATCCGTATGAACCCTGTTTGAGGTAAATTGAATTTCTGGAAAATTTGTTAAGAGTTCAATTTTTTGGAACATTTCCAAATTAACCTATTTCATATTCTGTAATTTCATAAAGCTCATGATTATTATCTAAGTTTTTAAATGTTTGGATCTGTTTCTGTTAAATTTCACCTACATACTGTATACACCACCTCTATATCCTAAATTTGTCGAAGAATTTGCCAAAAAAGGAAAGAATTCAGAATTATTTAGCAAATTTTGTGATTTTGTTTTGCTTTTGTTTTAAGTATTTACAGTTTCGGTTAGCTGAGATGGCCACTAATCTGGTTGTGTCCAGGAATATGGTAAGGACAGCGGCCCGATCACTGGACGAGAACTGGCCAGAGAGGGTCATCTTATGTTCTATGGCCAAACTTTTTGCCACAGAAGAGTGTTCAAAGGTAAGAGTGTATGAAATAAAATTGATGTACAAGTAATTTTGTACAATTATATCTGTCTGATTTCCATTGTGTGATTGATCTAGCATGTGTTTTTTACCATTCATATATGGATGAGGAGAATTTTATTTTTTCATTGACAGACTAACAATTTTTACTTTTCTTCCAACACTTCTGGGAAAATGATTCTGCAAATGCTTCTGAAGTTAATTTAACAATAATTTATTTGTATTATGTAAAAAGAAAATAATTTAATCCCTATAAATGAAAAATATAAAGGACACAAAAGTATTCATGTTGATACAGTTAAGGATATGACAGGCTGGTTTTAGCATGAGTCTTGCCTCTTGTACAGTAATTGAGAACTGTCAGTATTTATTCATATTTCAGAAAATTTTAGTTAGATTTTAATCAGAGTTATCCTTCCTTACAGATATGTAATGATGCAATACAGCTCCACGGTGGGTATGGGTATCTGAAGGACTACCCAGTACAACAGTACACCCGCGACACCAGAGTACATCAGATTTTAGAAGGTAAGTAATGTCAATAGTTATTGACAAACTTCAATATTTATATTACCACCATACATATTTAAAGATTACATCAACCATCAAAAAACCCTATAAGCAAACATATATTATGCATATCTACAATTGCCATCTACAACCAGACAGAGATCAGGACCCGGCAAAAATTCTAACAGATATAGATGAAGGAAGTTTTGTAAAGAAAAGCAGAGCAACTTTAAGACCATTTTAAAAGCAAGTTTGTTTTAAAATTGGAGTGTACAGATTGTGCAGAAACAAAAAAAATACAGTTGGGTCAGCAATATTTATATTAGGTAAAAACTTATGTTTTTATTTTTATAATTGTAGGTTGAATACCGTGTTTATATGTCTCCTCTCTGTTTACCAGGTACCAATGAAGTTATGAGGTTATTGATATCAAGAGATTTGCTGACAGATGATGAGAGGAAATATGTCTGAGGAAGTGCCAATAGGACCTGAATAACACTGTTATAATACATGATTCTGTGATATTTAAGGATGACTTTTGATAGCAGTACAACATAAAAGCATGTGAACATTGTGTTTAAGTGATCTGTCAGCCATTCCAGTAGCTTTCGTCATTAGTAACGTGAAAATGTAAATGTAATCCTGTGACAATTAATCTCTGAGGGAACATTTTGTTTAGTAAACAATGCTGTGACAAGTCTCGGAATGAATGTTTTGTTTAGTAAACATTTTTGTGACATGTCTGCGATTGAACATTTTGTTTAGCAAACAATGCTGTGACAAGTCTCCGAGTGAACATTTTATTTATGCATGTCTCATGTCTCATGATGAATGACAGTGAGTGACAGTTGTATCTATGACAGTTCAGCTCAGTATACATTCATATTTTGGTGTTTACACATCTGTCGGTACAAGGAACATGTATACTTTTATGTATTATAATTATAGAGAACATTCCTAATTAATCTGCTGTAATTACAGGCTCCTGATGTCTATACTCTCATATTGGCAAAGGAAATCCTACTTTAGGGTGAGCTGCTGCATCACAAGGAAGATGCTAGCTTATTTTAATGACTATTTTTGATATGGATATATATGGGGACGGGCTAGTAGAGCCCCATCAGTGCCATCAACCAAACCTTTTTTAAGTCTTTTAGCAGTCGGGGCAAGGATTAAAAATGTGTCTCTTTCCATCCGTTAGTTCTGGAATAACCATATGGCCTATAATGCAAATACCCCGACATCCAAATGAGTTCCTGGTGAACCATCAAGGTGTCCTTTGCCTGTTGAGATTGACCCCTACTCATCTGCTTAGTTAAGGAGTGGATGTGTGTTTAATTCATGTCAAACAAAATATATATTTTTAACTTAAACATCATCCTGATTTATGTACATTGTACGTTATATAAGATTTGGACAGAAGAAGCTATTAAATGCATTTGATTCTGAATAATCTATTATATTTTTTTTCACCTTCACATAGGTAATGTCCAACCCACTCAAGAAATATTGTTGAAAAACAGCATAAACAATAAACTGACATTTCTGGCATTTCTTTGTTTCTAATAATAAATTGTGTTGTGAATCATATTGAATTCAAATGATGGTTTATCATGTTGTATTAAAATATAAAGTGAAATCTCTGCTGTGTATATAACAATTTACTATGTTTATGATTGAAAAAATCCACAAAAGTTTGTAATCCTAAACTAACTTCATGAATTAATGCATAAAAAAAACCTTTTAGATCTTGGTTTGCCAAATTTTCTAAATTTTCACACTTTAGTACCCAACATTTACGAAGATATTAGATGTACGACATTAATTTACATGTACATGTATGTATGTTAGTTTTATATAATATTAATCATATACAAATACATTGTACATGTATGTAAAGGTACTG
Organism: Pecten maximus; assembly: GCF_902652985.1. NCBI lineage: Eukaryota > Metazoa > Mollusca > Bivalvia > Pectinida > Pectinidae > Pecten > Pecten maximus. The sequence continues at coordinate 18,549,468 of NC_047019.1, read as the reverse complement.
TATTATTTATTTATATCTTCAGCTGTATCATGTTTGTGTAATTATACTGTCCCTTACAACTTGTGTTATTTACTTGTAATGGTTACATATATACTTGGCCCCAGATTTCAGTAATATTTCTTAACTAATGATAATTCCTTATCTTTTAAATTCGTACACAGGGAAGTATAAACAAACAGTTTTCCTTTGATAGTTAGTTATTACATTCTTAACAACCCATCAACTCTGGAAAGGTGAAACGACAAAATAAATGATGATAATAATGGATATGAAATGAAACAACATCAAACAAGTGAAATATGTAAAACATGTTGATAATGGATATGAAATGAAACAACATCAAACAAGTGAAATATGTAAAACATGTAAAAAGAAATTCTTAGAACAATAATAACTTCTTTTATTGCATTTTTAGCTCACCTGGACCGAAGGTCCGGTGAGCTTATGTCATGGCGCAGCGTCCGTCGTCCGTCCGTCGTCCGTCCCTCCGTCCGTCCGTCGTCCGTCAACATTTACTTCAAATTGCTACTAGTCAAGAAGTTCTAATTGGATTATGACCAAATTTGGCCAGAAACATCCTTGGCAGAAGGGGAACAGATTTTGCATAAATGGTGACTCTGACCCCCGAGGGGCCAAAGGGGCGGGGCCCAATAGGGGAAATAGAGGTAATTCCTTTAAATCGCTACTAGTCAAGAAGTTCTTATTGGATTTTGACCAAATTTGGCCATAAACCTCCTTGGCAGAAGGGGAACAGATTTTGCATAAATGGTGACTCTGACCCCCGAGGGGCCAAAGGGGCGGGGCCCAATAGGGGAAATAGAGGTAATTCCTTTAAATCGCTACTAGTCAAGAAGTTCTTATTGGATTTTGACCAAATTTGGCCAGAAACATCCTTGGCAGAAGGGGAACAGATTTTGCATAAATGGTGACTCTGACCCCCGAGGGGCCAAAGGGGCGGGGCCCAATAGGGGAAATAGAGGTAATTCCTTTAAATCGCTACTAGTCAAGAAGTTCTTATTGGATTTTGACCAAATTTGGCCATAAACCTCCTTGGCAGAAGGGGAACAGATTTTGCATAAATGGTGACTCTGACCCCCGAGGGGCCAAAGGGGCGGGGCCCAATAGGGGAAATAGAGGTAATTCCTTTAAATCGCTACTAGTCAAGAAGTTCTAATTGGATTATGACCAAATTTGGCCAGAAACATCCTTGGCAGAAGGGGAACAGATTTTGCATAAATGGTGACTCTGACCCCCGAGGGGCCAAAGGGGCGGGACCCAATAGGGGAAATAGAGGTAATTCCTTTAAATCGCTACTAGTCAAGAAGTTCTTATTGGATTTTGACCAAATTTGGCCATAAACCTCCTTGGCAGAAGGGGAACAGATTTTGCATAAATGGTGACTCTGACCCCCGAGGGGCCAAAGGGGCGGGGCCCAATAGGGGAAATAGAGGTAATTCCTTTAAATCGCTACTAGTCAAGAAGTTCTTATTGGATTTTGACCAAATTTGGCCAGAAACATCCTTGGCAGAAGGGGAACAGATTTTGCATAAATGGTGACTCTGACCCCCGAGGGGCCAAAGGGGCGGGGCCCAATAGGGGAAATAGAGGTAATTCCTTTAAATCGCTACTAGTCAAGAAGTTCTTATTGGATTTTGACCAAATTTGGCCATAAACCTCCTTGGCAGAAGGGGAACAGATTTTGCATAAATGGTGACTCTGACCCGCGAGGGGCCAAAGGGGCGGGGCCCAATAGGGGAAATAGAGGTAATTCCTTTAAATCGCTACTAGTCAAGAAGTTCTAATTGGATTATGACCAAATTTGGCCAGAAACATCCTTGGCAGAAGGGGAACAGATTTTGCATAAATGGTGACTCTGACCCCCGAGGGGCCAAAGGGGCGGGACCCAATAGGGGAAATAGAGGTAATTCCTTTAAATCGCTACTAGTCAAGAAGTTCTTATTGGATTTTGACCAAATTTGGCCATAAACCTCCTTGGCAGAAGGGGAACAGATTTTGCATAAATGGTGACTCTGACCCCCGAGGGGCCAAAGGGGCGGGGCCCAATAGGGGAAATAGAGGTAATTCCTTTAAATCGCTACTAGTCAAGAAGTTCTTATTGGATTTTGACAAAATTTGGCCAGAAACCTCCTTGGCAGAAGGGGAACAGATTTTGCATAAATGATGACTCTGACCCCCGAGGGGCCAAAGGGGCGGGGCCCAATAGGGGAAATAGAGGTAATTCCTTTAAATCGCTACTAGTCAAGAAGTTCTTATTGGATTTTGACCAAATTTGGCCATAAACCTCCTTGGCAGAAGGGGAACAGATTTTGCATTAATGGTGACTCTGACCCCCGAGGGGCCAAAGGGGTGGGGCCAAATAGGGGAAATAGAGGTAATTCCTTTAAATCGCTACTAGTCAAGAAGTTCTTATTGGATTTTGACCAAATTTGGCCATAAACCTCCTTGGCAGAAGGGGAACAGATTTTGCATAAATGATGACTCTGACCCCCGAGGGGCCAAAGGGGCGGGGCCCAATAGGGGAAATAGAGGTAATTCCTTTAAATCGCTACTAGTCAAGAAGTTCTTATTGGATTTTGACCAAATTTGGCCAGAAACATCCTTGTCAGAAGGGGAACAGATTTTGCATAAATGGTGACTTTGACCCCCGAGGGGCCAAAGGGGCGGGGCCCAATAGGGGAAATAGAGGTAATTCCTTTAAATCGCTACTTGTCAAGAAGTTCTTATTGGATTTTGACCAAATTTGGCCAGAAACATCCTTGGCAGAAGGGGAACAGATTTTGCATAAATGGTGACTCTGACCCCCGAGGGGCCAAAGGTGCGGGGCCCAATAGGGGAAATAGAGGTAATTCCTTTAAATCGCTACTAGTCAAGAACTTCTTATTGGATTTTGACCAAATTTGGCCAGAAACATCCTTGGCAGAAGGGGAACAGATTTTGCATAAATGATGACTGACCCACGAGGGGCCAAAGGGGCGGGGCCCAATAGGGGAAATAGAGGTAATTCCTTTAAATCGCTACTAGTCATAAAGTTATGAATGGATTTGAACCCAACTTGGTCAGAAACATCCTTGGGGTTAGGGGAACAGATTTTGCATAAATGGTGACTCTGACCTTCCAGGGGCCAAAAGGGCGGGGCCCAATAGGGGATAAAGAGGTAATTCCTTTAAATCGCTACTTGTCATAAAGTTATGAATGGATTTGAACCCAACTTGGTCAGAGACATCCTTGGAGGAAGGGGAACAGATTTTGCATAAATGGTGGCTCTGACCCCCGAGGAGCCAAAGGGGCGGGGCCCAATAGGGGAAATAGAGGTAATTCCTTTAAATCGCTACTAGTCATAAAGTTATGAATGGATTTGAACCCAATTTGGTCAGGAACATCCTTGGAGGAAAGGGAACAGATTTTGCATAAATGGTGCCTCTGACCCCAAAGGGGCCAAAGGGGCGGGGCCCAATAGGGGAAATAGAGGTAATTCCTTCAAATCGTTACTAGTCAAGAAGTTCTTATTGGATTTTAATCCAATTTGGTCAGAAACATCCCTGGGGGAAGTGGAACAGATTTTGCATAAATGGTGGCTCTGACCCCAAAGGGGCCAAAAGGGCGGGGCTCAATAGGGGAAATAGAGGTAATTCCTTCAAATCGCTACTTGTCATAAAGTTATGAATGGATTTGAACCCAATTTGGTCAGAAACATCCTTGGCAGAAGGGGAACAGATTTTGCATAAATGGTGGCTCTGACCCCAAAGGGGCCAAAATGGCGGGGCCTAATATGGGAAATAGAGGTAATTCCTTCAAATCGCTATTTGTCATAAAGTTATGAATGGATTTGAACCCAATTTGATCAGGAACATCCTTGGAGGAAGGGGAACAGGTTTTGCATAAATGGTGGCTCTGACCCCAAAGGGGCCAAAGGGGCGGGGCCCAATAGGGGAAATAGAGGTAATTCTTTCAAATCGCTATTTGTCATAAACTTATGAATGGATTTGAACCCAATTTGGTCAGGAACATCCTTGGAAGAAGGGGAACAGATTTTGCATAAATGGTGGCTCTGACCCCAAAGGGGCCTGAGGGGCGGGGCCTAATAGGGGAAATAGAGGTAATTCCTTTAAATCGCTATTTGTCATAAAGTTATGAATGGATTTGAACCCAATTTGGTCAGGAACATCCTTGGAGGAAGGGGAACAGATTTTGCATAAATGGTGGCTCTGACCCCAAATGGGCCAAAGGGGCGGGGCCCAATAGGGGAAATAGAGGTAATTCCTTTAAATCGCTACTAGTCATAAAGTTATGAATGGATTTGAACCCAATTTGGTCGGAAACATCCTTGGGGGAAGGGGAACAGATTTTGCATAAATGGTGACTCTGACCCTCCGAGGGGCCAAAAGGGTGGGGCCCAATAGGGGAAATAGAGGTAATTCCTTTAAATCGCTACTAGTTATAAAGTGATTAATGCATGCATGTTCTAAAAACAATTCTTGGTCTTTCAGACCTTTAGAGAGTCTGGACTTCATTAATCTTTAAAGCAGTTCGGATTCCCACACTATAACCATATATAGCATTGTTAGATTTACAAATAAAACAAATTCAATATGAACATTATTTTGACATTTGGTCTAATCCAACCAGGTGAGCGATACAGGCCCCATGGGCCTCTTGTTTGCCAGTGAAATATGGAAATTTATCAAACTAATACAACTTATATTTTCACTGCAGCGATGAGCAGTGAAAATATAAGATTTTGCAGTGAAAAAATAAGTTTTCCGTTTTTAACCAATCAGAGCGGACCTTTGTATTCACCTCGTTGAACTTGCCAATTTTTCCAATCGAAGGGGAGATAGATAAATCAGTTATTTTGCTGTTTTTCTGAAATTTTCAGACTTGTTTTTGACAAAATACTCACTTGACGTTAGCTATTCATGCACAGATTCGCCGATAACAGCAGAAAACGCTTAAATTGCGCTGATCAGTCCTTTCAAAATGGCGCCGTCAAGTTGACGTGGAGTAACGTCACAAAGAGATGACGTCATTACTGATTCCCGCACTTTTTGACACTATTAATTTTTTATGTTTTTAATTTTAAAACAATTAAACGCTTGGTAGATTGTATTTATTGGCAAGATCAATGCAATCTGTGTGACAGATAAATAGAATGACGCCCGTTATCATGAATATTTATCTGCCACCCAGATTACATTGACATTGACAATAAATACAATCTAACAAGCGTTTAATTTTTAGCTCACCTGGACCAAAGGTCCGGTGAGCTTATGCCATGGTGCGGCGTCCGTCAACATTTGCTTCAAATCGCTACTAGTCAAAAAGTTCCTATTGTATTTTGACCAAATTTGGTCAGAAACCTCCTTGGCAGAAGAGGATCAGATTTTGCATAAATGGTGACTCTGACCCCCAAGGGGCCTGAGGGGCGGGGCCCAATAGGGGAAATTAAGGCAATTCCTTTAAATCGCTACTAGTCATAAAGTTATGAATGAAATTGAACCCAATTTGGTCAGAAACATCCTTTAGGGAAGGGGATCAGATTTGCATAAATGGTGACTCTGACCCCCAAGGGGCCTGAGGGGCGGGGCCCAATAGGGGAAATTGAGGCAATTCCTTTAAATCGCTACTTGTCATAAAGTTATGAATGGATTTGAACCCAATTTGGTCGGAAACATCCTTTGGGGAAGGGGATCAGATTTTGCATAAATGGTGACTGACCCCCGTGGGGCCAAAGGGGCAGGGCCCTATAGGGGAAATAGAGGTAATTCCTTTAAATCGCTACTTGTCATAAAGTTATTAATGGATTTGAACCCAATTTGGTCAGAAACATTCTTGGCAGAAAGGGATCAGATTTTGCATAAATGGTGACTCTGACCCCCAAGGGGCCTGAGGGGCGGGGCCCAATAGGGGAAATTAAGGCAATTCCTTTAAATCGCTACTAGTCATAAAGTTATGAATGAAATTGAACCCAATTTGGTCAGAAACATCCTTTAGGGAAGGGGATCAGATTTTGCATAAATGGTGACTCTGTCCCCCAAGGGGCCTGAGGGGCGGGGCCCAATAGGGGAAATTGAGGCAATTCCTTTAAATCGCTACTTGTCATGAAGTTATGAATGGATTTGAACCCAATTTGGTCGGAAACATCCTTTGGGGAAGGGGATCAGATTTTGCATAAATGTTGACTGACCCCCTGAAGGGCCTGAGGGGCAGGGCCCAATAGGGGAAATAGAGGTAATTCCTTTAAATCGCTACTTGTCATAAAGTTATGAATGGATTTGAACCCAATTTGTTCAGAGACATTCTTGGCAGAAAGGGATCAGATTTTGCATAAATGGTGACTCTGACCCCTAGGGGGCCTGAGGCGTGGGGCCCGATAGGGGAAATTGAGGCAATTCCTTTAAATCGCTACCAGTCATAACGTTATGAATGGATTTAAACCCAATTTGGCCAGAAACATCCTTTGCGGAAGGGGATCAGATTTTGCATAAATGGTGACTCTGACCCCCAAGGGGCCTGAGGGGCGGGGCCCGATAGGGGAAATTGAGGCAATTCTTTTAAATCACTACTAGTCATAAAGTTATGAATGGATTTGAACCCAATTTAGTCAGAAACATCATTGGGGGAAGGGGAACATATTTTGCATAAATGGTGACTCTGACCCCCAAGGGGCCAAAGGGGTAGGGCTCCATAGGGGAAATAGAGATAATTCCTTCAAATCGCTACAAGTCAAAGTGTTCCTATTGTATTTTGACCAAATTTGGTCAGAAACATCCTTGGCAGAAGGGGATTAGATTTTGCATAAATGGTGACTCTGACCCCCAAGGGGCCTGAGGGGCGGGGCCCAATAGGGGAAATTGAGGCAATTCCTTTAAATCGCTACTTATCATAAATTTATGAATGGATTTGAACCCAATTTGGTCGGAAACATCCTTTGGGGAAGGGGATCAGATTTTGCATAAATGGTGACTCTGACCCCAAGGGGCCTGAGGGGCGGGGCCCAATAGGGGAAATTGAGGCAATTCCTTTAAATCGCTACTAGTCATAAAGTTATGAATGGATTTGAAGCCAATTTGGTCAGAAACATTCTTGGAGGAAGGGGAACATATTTTGCATAAATGGTGACTCTGACTCCCGAGGGCCAAAGGGGCGGGGCCCAATACGGGAAATAGAGATAATTCCTTTAAATCGCTACTTGTCATAAAGTTATGAATGGATTTGAACCCAATTTGGTCAGAAACATTCTTGGCAGAAAGGGATCAGATTTTGCATAAATGGTGACTCTGACCCCCAAGGGGCCTGAGGGGCGGGGCCCAATAGGGGAAATTAAGGCAATTCCTTTAAATCGCTACTTGTCATAAAGTTATGAATGAAATTGAACCCAATTTGGTCAGAAACATCCTTTAGGGAAGGGGATCAGATTTTGCATAAATGGTGACTCTGTCCCCCAAGGGGCCTGAGGGGCGGGGCCCAATAGGGGAAATTGAGGCAATTCCTTTAAATCGCTACTTGTCATGAAGTTATGAATGGATTTGAACCCAATTTGGTCGGAAACATCCTTTGGGGAAGGGGATCAGATTTTGCATAAATGTTGACTGACCCCCTGAAGGGCCTGAGGGGCAGGGCCCAATAGGGGAAATAGAGGTAATTCCTTTAAATCGCTACTTGTCATAAAGTTATGAATGGATTTGAACCCAATTTGTTCAGAGACATTCTTGGCAGAAAGGGATCAGATTTTGCATAAATGGTGACTCTGACCCCTAGGGGGCCTGAGGCGTGGGGCCCGATAGGGGAAATTGAGGCAATTCCTTTAAATCGCTACCAGTCATAACGTTATGAATGGATTTAAACCCAATTTGGCCAGAAACATCCTTTGCGGAAGGGGATCAGATTTTGCATAAATGGTGACTCTGACCCCAAGGGGCCTGAGGGGCGGGGCCCAGATAGGGGAAATTGAGGCAATTCCTTTAAATCACTACTAGTCATAAAGTTATGAATGGATTTGAAACCCAATTTAGTCAGAAACATTCATTGGGGAAGGGGAACATATTTGCATAAATGGTGACTCTGACTCCCCGAGGGCCAAAGGGGCGGGCTCCAATACGGGAAATAGAGATAATTCCTTCAAATCGCTACTAGTCATAAAGTGTATGATTGTATTTGAACCAATTTGGTCAGAAACATCATTGGGAGAAGGGGAACTAGATTTAGCATAAATGATGACTCTGACCCCCGAAGGGGCCTGAGGGGCGGGGCTCAATAGGGGAAATTGAGGCAATTCCTTTAAATCGCTACTAGTCATAAAGTTATGAATGGATTTGAAGCCAATTTGGTCAGAAACATTCTTGGAGGAAGGGGAACATATTTTGCATAAATGGTGACTCTGACTCCCGAGGGCCAAAGGGGCGGGGCCCAATACGGGAAATAGAGATAATTCCTTTAAATCGCTACTTGTCATAAAGTTATGAATGGATTTGAACCCAATTTAGTCAGAAACATCATTGGGGGAAGGGAAACAGATTTAGCATAAATGATGACTCTGACCCCCGAGGGGCCAAGGGGGCGGGGCTCCATAGGGGAAATAGAGATAATTCCTTCAAATCGCTACTAGTCAAAAAGTTTCTATTGGATTTTGACCAAATTTGGTCAGAAACCTCCTTGGCAGAAGGGGATCAGATTTTGCATAAATGGTGACTCTGACCGCTAAGGGGCCTGAGGGGCGGGGCCCAATAGGGGAAATTGAGGCAATTCCTTTAAATCGCTACTAGTCATAACGTTATGAATGGATTTGAACCCGATTTGGTCAGAAACATCCTTTGGGGAAGGGGATCAGATTTTGCATAAATGGTGACTCTAACCCCCAAGGGGCCAAAGGGGTGGGGCTCCATAGGGGAAATAGAGATAATTCCTTCAAATCGCTACAAGTCAAAGTGTTCCTATTGTATTTTGACCAAATTTGGTCAGAAACATCCTTGGCAGAAGGGGATTAGATTTTGCATAAATGGTGACTCTGACCCCCAAGGGGCCTGAGGGGCGGGGCCCAATAGGGGAAATTGAGGCAATTCCTTTAAATCGCTACTTATCATAAAGTTATGAATGGATTTGAACCCAATTTGGTCGGAAACATCCTTTGGGGAAGGGGATCAGATTTTGCATAAATGGTGACTCTGACCCCAAGGGGCCTGAGGGGCGGGGCCCAATAGGGGAAATTGAGGCAATTCCTTTAAATCGCTACTAGTCATAAAGTTATGAATGGATTTGAACCCAATTTGGTCAGAAACATTCTTGGAGGAAGGGGAACATATTTTGCATAAATGGTGACTCTGACTCCCGAGGGCCAAAGGGGCGGGGCCCAATAGGGAAAATAGAGATAATTCCTTTAAATCGCTACTTGTCATAAAGTTATGAATGGATTTGAACCCAATTTAGTCAGAAACATCATTGGGGGAAGGGAAACAGATTTAGCATAAATGATGACTCTGACCCCCGAGGGGCCAAGGGGGTGGGGCTCCATAGGGGAAATAGAGATAATTCCTTCAAATCGCTACTAGTCAAAAAGTTTCTATTGGATTTTGACCAAATTTGGTCAGAAACCTCCTTGGCAGAAGGGGATCAGATTTTGCATAAATGGTGACTCTGACCGCTAAGGGGCCTGAGGGGCGGGGCCCAATAGGGGAAATTGAGGTAATTCCTTTAAATCGCTACTAGTCATAACGTTATGAATGGATTTGAACCCGATTTGGTCAGAAACATCCTTTGGGGAAGGGGATCAGATTTTGCATAAATGGTGACTCTGACCCCCGAGGGGCCAAGGGTCCGGGGCTCCATAGGGGAAATAGAGATAATTCCTTCAAATCACTACTAGTCAAAAAGTTCCTATTGGATTTTGACCAAATTTGGTCAGAAACCTCCTTGGCAGAAGGGGATCAGATTTTGCATAAATGGTGACTCTGACCCCCAAGGGGCCTGAGGGGCAGGGCCCAATAGGGGAAATTGAGGCAATTCCTTTAAATCGCTACTAGTCATAACGTTATGAATGGATTTGAACCCAATTTGGTCAGAAACATCCTTTGGGGAAGGGAATCAGATTTTGCATAAATGGTGACTCTGACCCCCAAGGGGCCTGAGAGGTGGGGCCCAATAGGGGAAATTGAGGCAATTCTTTTAAATCGCTACTAGTCATAAAGTTATGAATGGATTTGAACCCAATTTGGTTAGAAACATTCTTGGGGGAAGGGGAACGGTTTTTGCATAAATGGTGACTCTGGCGGGGCCCCATAGGGGAAATAGAGGTAATTCCTTCAAATCGCTACTTGTCATAAAGTTATTAAAGGATTTGAACCCAATTGGGTCAGAATTATCATTGAGGGAAGGGGAACAGATTTTGCATAAATGGGGACTCTGACTTCCGAGGGGCCAAAGGGGCGAAGTTATGAATGGATGTTCTAAAATCAATTCTTGAGATCTTTCAGACCCTTAGAGAGTCTGGACTTCGTCATTTCTTTAAAGCAGTTGGGATCCCTACACCATAACCATATATAGTATTGTTTGAGATTGACAAATAAAACGAATTGAACATGAACATTATTTTGACATTTGGTCTAATCTAACCAGGTGAGCGATACAGGCCCCATGGGCCTCTTGTTATATTTACATTAAGACACGTTAAACTTCACTTTTTCTTTGCTAAATCTGCCATGGGGTTTAAGTTCAGCTATCCCTCTGTTTGTTCAATTGAAAGAACGGCACGTGTGAAATCGATTTCATTGTAGTGCTTGGTTTGCATTCAAATTGATGTGTAATGCAAACCCTCGGTGTGACTACGATCAACAAAGCACCAAAATGACGTCATAATTACGCGATTGTTCTAAGTCGAAATCTTTGCTAGGTTTGATTCACCCGCAACGCATTGCCAAACATTTTTTGACGCTGACGTAAGTGACGTCATGTGATCTGTGCTGTATTTATTTAAGCATTGAACGGCTTTCAGTTGGCATTCATATTGACTATGAATGCCAACTGAAAGCCGTTCAATGCTTATATTTACCATCTGCAATTTTTTTTTTGTCGTGCGATTTTTTTTTGAAATTTTCAAATTCAAATTTCAGTTGGCAGTTCATAAGTTGGTGAACTCGCAACTGAATTGGTAGGGTAATATAGTGGCAGTGCCATACAATGGTAAATATACGGTGATTAATTTAATACTATCTGGTTTAACACAGCTAGGAGTAATGGGAGACTGTCACACAGAAAGTAAATATTTTTGTTTTGAAATTTATGAAATGTAATAAAAAGAAAATTGAATGGTTTCCCGTTAAATATAACATACATTTCACGAGTATGACAGAATATTTCGATATTTTTCACTCGTGCTTCGCTCTCGTGAAAATATCGATATTCTGTCATACTCGTAAAATATATGTTATATTAAACGGGAAACCATTCAATATCCTCTATATATTTTATTTCTTATACACAATGATACTAAGTTGAAGAACCTTGTAAAATGAAGGGCTAGCCATGTATATTTTACATTGAGCTGTTATTTAACTGTTTAGACACCTCATGTCAGAATAATGCGATCAAGTGCATGTAGTGTAATACTACTGTAGTATCCAGTAGAGACATCTCGGTAAGGTGACACATTGAAGTGTTTGGCTCCTGCATGTACAGCATGTAAATATGTCAAAACATGTACAGTGTGAAAGGTTATTGGAAGTAAGCAGATGGAAAAAATATGTCTAAAATATACTGCTATCAAATTACTACTATAGTTATAATTATGCTAATATAGGGGACGCGTTGATTACTATTGAATTGAAATTTGTCACAGATCTTGTTACTGATTGGTTTGTCGAGGTTTTGATAACATTATAAAAAAAAACAGGCAGCATGTTTTCTCACATTTAGTGTTCAAAAGAAAACTTAACAACTTAACAGAAATCTATTTAAATGCATACTTTTTGTATGGCAGGGAATGGCTATTTTGCGATTTCAGTTAATGATTATCACTGCCTAAAGTTATGTACCAATGTACAATGTATGTACAATTTTGCTACAAAATTATGTTTTGAGGAGAATGCTACGCGTGTGTGCAATTGTGGCTGTTCTAATACAGTAACATCACGTGACTATAATATTCTTTGTTTGCCAGGTAGAACAAACATGTACAGTAGTATAGGAGGTTACATGTCTGATCGGGGGTATATATCTGACTTCAGGAGTAGTAACATTATGATTCTGATAAAACACTATTCTATATTTCTGTCTGAACTACTCACCCTACTCAATAAGTTGACTGTATACAGTGAAGACGCTATCAGCACGTCAGTGTTACTATAGGGAGATAGACATCGGAGATGGTATCGACAGTGCATTGATCTACTCACTGAATTAAATGTAGTAGATGTTATCAATGTGTGTGTCTACAGACGTAACTAGTGGCGTTGGTTGTGTAACACGATCACTCCTACACACCTGGGTTTGTTGTCTGTCTGGGTACTCAATACAGTACCCGACACAGGGTCTTGATGGCTAGTATTACTAGACTGTCCCCGACATAGGTTATTGAGAACTGGCCTCACTAGACTGTCCAAAATTCAGTACCCGACTGGCCTCACTAGACTGTCCACAATACAGTACCCGACATAGGGTATTGAGGACTGGCCTCACTAGACTGTCCACAATACAGTACCCGACATAGGGTCTTGAGGACTGGTCTCACTAGATTGTCCACAATACAGTACCTGACATAGGGTCTTGAGGACTGGCCTCACCAGACTGTCAAAGAGGACAGCGCGTTGGCTAATTCTTTAGTATATCAATTTTTCCATTTGCGAATTTCAGCCTTTGGGTCAAATAGATGGTCTTAAAAGAAGATATATACCCTTCACGAGGAAAAATATTCTAAATGTACATTTGTATAATTTAATGATAGATATAGTATCATTGCAAGACTAGGTACATTGTAACTAATACATACTGTGCGCATATTAAAAATAAGAAATAGGACACTGAGCAATCCCGACTTTAACCGAAGGAAAACATATCTAAATGTGTCCGTAATGATATCTTCCGGTTAACATGCCCCTGTGAATCCATTATTACGTACCGTATTTGTATGTAAATGAGGACTAATGAACGGACGGTGCCGGTTAACATGCCCCTGTGAATCCATTATTACGTACCGTATTTGTATGTAAATGAGGACGAATGAACGAACGGTGCCGGTTAGCATGCCCCTGTGAATTCATTATTACGTACCGTTTTTGTATGTAAATGAGGACTAATGAACGGACGGTGCCGGTTAGCATGCCCCTGTGAATTCATTATTACGTACCGTATTTGTATGTAAATGAGGACGAATGAACGGACGGTGCCGGTTAGCATGCCCCTGTGAATTCATTATTACGTACCGTATTTGTATGTAAATGAGGACTAATGAACGGACGGTGCCGGTTAACATGCCCCTGTGAATCCATTATTACGTACCGTATTTATATGTAAATGAGGACTAATGAACGCACGGTAATTATAGTACATGTAAGTACACGTAGATAAGGCCTAATTGATGTATTCTTACAATTTAGTGTTATTTCGTAATAGGTGACGGATGAGATACGGAATTAAATCCACTCAGTATTGTTATTTGTTGTGGATATCTCTCGAGGTATTTCGTAACTGTTATCCACTCGAATCATGACATAATTAAATTCAAGATGGAGTTGCCAGATCTAGGACTTAGGTTCAATTCGTAATTAATGTAAGAACATGTCTTTTGAAATGATAGATGTACTTGAATACAGTTCCTGTGTTTACGTGTATATTTATATCTTGTAAGATTATATTTTATTCATCAGAGTGTTTTTTGAAATCTGCCACAGTGTAACACAAAAGGTGACAGGAGTTACAATGTCGGTATGCATGTAGGTCATAATTCTCCCAATACTATTATTACTCTGCGTCCTTAACAACCTTAGCTGTTGATGGGACGTTAAAAAATAGTAAACCAAACTAAATGCCATTCTACGTATTCGAATTAGATATATGTGCTTATTCGTCTGTTCCTTTAGTTCAGGAAAAAATCTATTAGAAAGTATGTGATCTTTGAACTTGGCTGTAAAGTGCCTCGACATTACGTTGGTATAAAATAAGTAAATTATTTAAACACTAATTCAAATAGCAGAATAGCTCTACAAAACTTATATTTTCGATATGATACATGGTCAAGTAAGTGTAAAGCTTTCAGTAAAAATTACAAACGATGAACGTTCGGCTAGTTTTTGCAGCCGTTCCCAGTTCAGTTATGGGGAATCGCTTGTTTATTTGTGTAGTACCAGCTGCTTCGTTTGTACGAGGATGGTCAGTCTTTCTTCAATTCTCTACCACCTGCTGTCATGTTTGATTAGGTCGCCCAAACATTGCGACATGTTGCTGCATTGTAGGCACAATTTCTAGGAGCTCCTATTTACGAAATGATCTTTCAAATGCTATTTTGGGGTTTTAGGTCACCTTAGACGAATCTCAGGTTTACCTGAGACGAATCTCAAGTGACCTATTGCGATCAAATTTTGTCCGGCGTTGACATGAATGACCTTTACTTACTTTCAATGTCACATGGGTCAACTATGTTAAAATCTTCTTATCAATAACCTTGAGGCCCATACTGATGATGCTGAACCAGAAGCAATCTGTGATGAAAGCCTACCAAATTCATTCAAAAGAATTACCTTGGCCTACTTTCAAGGTCACATGTATCAAATGTGTTAGAATCTGTAAACGACTGCTCCTTTATAACCGAGAGGTCGATACCTTGCTATTGCGCTAGGTCCACGCTGAGGACAACACATGTGTTCCAATGAAGACCTTCACCTACTCTCAAGGTCACAAAGGTCAGACGTGTTAAGATCTCTAAACGACTTCTCGATGATCAATAGGGTCAGGATCATGATATAGGGACAGGCTTTGATAACAGACTGAATATTTTGTTCGGTTGAGTGACCATGACATACGCTCAAGGTCACTCTGGTCAAATGTGTTAAAATTTTGAATTCAAAAGCAAAAATCAGTATGTATTTCAAAACTCAGGCGACCATGAAGCCCCATGGGCATATTGTTCTAGATTTATCCCATTCTTTATCCACTGTAGAGAAAGTTCTCCAATATAACTATAGATAAAACCTTGCCGTTTAGAGGACTTCCATATGCTTTTCTCGTTTTAATGTCGACATTGTAATTTGTATACAATAAAACATAGGATCAAAATGGTACTTTGTATGCCCTCCATACATCCCCCGTTTTTTTTTTTTTTTTTTTTTTTTTGTCTTTACTTATTTCTGCGCGCCTTAAATCCTATCATACCGTCTAAAATAGAACATTTCTGCCGATTCTCGTAGTTTTTCTACTGCTTCATTGCTGTATATTCCAGTTGCTAAACATTTACATTTAGAACGGGTACATTGTTATTTTTAATGCGACAGTACATAGAAATTTCTAAGTTGTTAAGGCAGTAACCAATGTTTGTGAAGATATATAATATACATGTACATGTATAAGCTTTCATTTGAAACTTTTATGGGCAAGCGACATGCCATATCGGCAAATAAGGTCCAGTTTATCCTTTACCAGTTGTTAATTCTCTCATTGTGTAGGTTGTATAAGAAGCAGTATTCTGGAGGTTTCTACAATATTTTAAAGTAATGACGGAAACGTACGGTACGCTTTTCACGATATGATTCGTCGGCCCTGGTGTCTAAATCGTGTGCATACAGTTTTGAGGAAGCTGATCTTGGCAACAACATTATTGGAAACAACAAACATTGATATAAAACAAATCTAAATATTGAATAAAAATAGTCAAATTCCCACAATATATACATTGTGAAAGATAGTGTGTTAAACACGTGGATGATCTGTTTGTTATAGACACTACATATACTGTACATTGATTATATTGATAGCTATATGTACAACAGTACCAAGCATTTTACACGTCTTAGTAGAATAATTAATATGGAATAGAGCCGATTTTCCCAATTAATACAATAATGTTTCAAGTTCATGCTGTCATTGTTGCTGAATGATGTTGAAATCGAGCTCGATTATTTGTACTTTATATTAAATGTTGGCATAATGAGTTGTTGTCTAATTAGTTGTACTATACACCTACTCCATATACATGTAGTAATTGTCAATATATATTGTATTTAATTTTGAATACCTTTTATATGAATGTAAACAAGTGTGTGAGATTTTAGAGCGGTACCATTGTCTCCTGGATGCTGGGTATTCTGCAATGGTGGGAATCTACATCTTGGTAACATCACCATGTTTAACCAGCTAACTATAAACTGAGTAATAATGATTTAAAGTACCGGTTTACTATTTACAGAAGGGCGATTTGTTTAAACCCCCGGAGGTTTTAACAATCGAACGGTATAGGGTGTCTAAATCAGTCTACATACTTATTGTATAAAATCCGTGGATTTATTTTACCTCGATGACAAGCACCTGTGTACTTTCTACAAGTATTTAGTGGTAATGTATTATATTTTCCTTATTACAATGTGGTTTTTGTTTTAAGAAAAAGACGACTCATTGTAATAACGAATAACTTGATACTAAGGTATATTGATCCATGAGGGGACAAATATTTTTGGGGGAAAAAAGTAGAAAAGGGCTGCTTAAAATTCAAATGAAACTAAAAATGGTCCGAAAATCTGTGATTATATCTCGATACCTAAACATTGCAGGTTTGATATAGTGTATTAATATACACTTGTATACTATACTACCGACTGTATTTAGATAAAATCAGATACCAATAATAGGTTACCAAACATATTAATCTGGAGGTACTGTGGTCTAGTGTTAGGACGCAGAGCTACGTGACCGAAGGGTCGCTAGTTCGAGTCCCGGCATGGATGCTCTGTTGTGTTCCAGTCGACACGACTGTAAATGAGTACATATGTACGTGGTAGGGCAGTACAATACATGTCGTGTGTAAGCTATTCGCGCCGAAATGGCATCTCCGGCTATATGCTCCCCAGGGAGTTGAGAAAGACATTGGCTGATACCGAAAGGCCCAACAACCAAGGATAATTATTTATGAAACGCTTTGAGACGGCTTTTTTGCTGTGATATAGCGGTATATGAAAACTCAAAATTAAATGTACATGTATATATCAATTATTGGATTATTACGAAAGAACATTAAACAGAGAGAAAGAATGCTGATAAAATTTGAATAAACCAAATAGGTGACATTGTTACAGGTTAACCATGTTAAAATGTAATTATTCTTTTGAAATGATAAACTGTTTTTCGGAGCTCCATTCTTTATTCTACTAGTGCCTTGGTCGTTATTCTGACGGCTCCAAATTAAACACCGAGAGGATTTTGTCAATGACGATACATTTCCGCGAGGCGAAAAATGGCGAATCAGCAGAAAAAGTATACTGTAATAGTGATGATGTTGGCTTTTATTTACTTACCGAAGTTTTTATTTCTTTAAAATAACTATACGGATGATAACTAATTAAAACATTAAAACATACCTAAAAGGCATGTTTGTATATTTAAGCGTTTAAGTCTACTGCAATGTACATGTAAAATCTAAATGTACTTTAAGATGCATTACATACTAGGAGATTAATAGATGTGTATATATGTATACAAGGTAGATATTTCCCTAACTAGGGACATAAAACTTCGTTAACTGTAGAAAACCCAAACACGTGGGCAAACTCCACCATCACAGTTACTCCGCTACTTCTATCAGCTGGTGAGTGCGCGGGAAGCTATGTATGCTATGCGGCGTCGTTCGGAAGACTCCAGGTGATGACTTTTTGATGACGTCATCAATCTTGAACGTTTGGACGACTTCAGCAACGGGAATGTTTGACTGTTGAAGTAAATTGCAATATATACGACAGGTTTTGGTTTACATCCGGTTATATAAGGTAGTTTGACGTCCAAAAGTATATCTAAGTGATGTGTTCCAACAAAACCTTCGTGCAAAAAGCGGAGTGTTATGCTACAGGTGCGCGCTTGGACTTTGACAGTTGAAGATTGATATTTTGCCCGAAGCTGTGTGACACTAAAGAAGAAAGTTGACTACCTAAATAACGTATGTATTTGGCGTTTTGTAAATACTTCAATACGTTTTATATGTTAGGATTCGCTTAGGTACGTCACACAATAAGAATAGTATAGATTTATGAACATCTGGCATTTTACTATTGTTATGAATCATTGATTAATTTCTTTATGTAATTTACACAAACAAAGTTATATTGTAAAATACGTCAACTTACTAAAACATTGAGATATAATCTAGATGTATAAGTTTTCGATAACTTGTAATTCTATAATCGAATATACTGGATATAAGCGGGTTTATTGGGGATATTTTCAAGTGGATTTGTGTTTTCCTCAGTGTAACTTGGAGCCAGGACCAACGTAATGATAGACGACACACTTAATGTTAAGTGATTTGCATAATTATGAGCGAGAAGATACAAGTTAATACACATATTATTACAGCTTTACACATGTTTCAACATCATGCTAATTACATACATATATACATGTGTGTGCGCGACATGATGTAAACCCACTTATTCTGTAACGTTAAATGTCAATTAGACGAACCACTTGTTAACTAATGCAAATTGTAAGTGCTTCTGACTCCTTGCGCAATTCGCTAATTGAGCCCTACATGAAGGCTATGTTGACGTGTAAATGGTGACTACTAGGACACAAGAAAGTGTTTGCTTTAAAGGTTTTCCCCGGTGTCTCTGTGGTTTTGGACATGAAATATATTTACATAATATGCCAAACGAGATAGTTTCCAGTAGCGTCACCATTCTATTTTTGAAGGAAACAAATGAACATATATGACACATGTATTCTATTATTCATATTGTTGAAATGAATCAGTTCTGTATCATAGATATGGAATGGTATGCGATGAGAAGGACACGTTTTATAATTCCCCCTTTGTCTTCGTATGACTTTCGCTCAAAGATAAAAACAATCTCAAAGCCATTCAATTACGTCATCTCCTTATTGACAAAGCAAAAATTGAAACTATGCATATTTGTATTGGAAATAACAACGAATTCTGTTTTCAGACAATATTGTATAGTATTGATTGATAAGTATGTCTTTATTACGAAACAATTGTAACTGGAAGCCGGTATCGTGGACACACAGCTACCTAGTCAGAGATAATCTATTAGATACGGGCATCAACCACTGAATCTGCTAACACCTTTCATAAGTTGTTTAAGTGATACCATCAGTGGTCAATTTTAGGCTAAAATACATTTGTACGATTTCTTTATCGAGAATGTATGGCGTTTCACACCAATGTCAGTGTGTGGTAATAATAAATAACTAATGAATGGACTACCTGCAGAAATCGGAATTTATTTTCATGTCCTAATTGTGGAGAAGGCGAATTTGCTTTACCCTTCCAACATCAACCCATGATCAGTGTTTTAATCATTATCAGTCGGTGTGCGCAACACAACATGTAAGTTAAAGCTACTTTGATATATACCACCAATTAATGATTATAACTATGGAACACGGAATACCACACTTTTGTGTGTATTTATATACCTATAATATTTCTAGTATTTATCTTTATCTGACTAGGGTTCTTAAACTCGTTTTGTATCTTAATGTTTATAACGGCTACGACAACGGTAGCCAGTCTCGCTAATTCTGCCTTTTAGGCAAACTAAAGACTAGGGCCCAGTTGTTGAAAATATGGTTATAGGCTATTCGCAGTTTTATCAATTGTTTTAAAATACCGATAAATCGTTACTGTTGATTCAGCTTTTTACGTTTTACTGGTCCGCAATATACACTTTTAACAAACCATGTATCTGAATTATATCACTAGTATAGAGATACAGACTTAAGCTTCCATGTGTAACATCCCTTTGTTGAATCATCCGTTTCTTGTTCCGGTAAAGAACAGTTTTCCAGTATCACATAGGCTTTCATTTTTATGGTAATATTGTGGAATCGATGGTTTTCCTATATGTTATGACTGACATGCATTCAACACTTGCTTTCGATGATACTTGCTATTTTGATCAATATAACGTGTGAAGGGTTTTCGTTGTATTTATTGTATTCTTATTAAAAATCGTAGATAATTGAGGATTTAAAATTTAGATTAGCATATAAATTGTACCGGCGATTAAAACACAAAAAAGAGACAGTATTTTTTGTTTAAATAAACGACTGGAATCGTCCCTGTATTATATACCAATTTGTTTGAAGTACCGTTGGTAAATGTACCATACACACTGATTTCTGATAACAAATAACTTTTAAAACTAATCGTAACACTGGTATGCTCTTAGACACACACATCTTGACATTTAATTATCACATATTTGTTGCCCATCAAATCGCCTTTTAATCTTTACGTCCAAATACAATTTATATGCTACAATATATTTTAAATTCTTAGTTTTCTAAGCTACAGTGATCTCTACTTGTCGGCTTATTAACCCTTCCCTGTCACCGGTTACCTTCGAGCCTTACTTAACTGACTTTTTATGTCCTAATTTATTGAGTCCCCCGAGGGATGCGTCAAACATTGGTATTCACGGAGAATGTTAAGTCACGTGACGTTTCTTTACTTAAGATATTACTCCCGGCAGTCACGGCATGTTTATGGAAATTTTAATTGTTTTGACAAAATTATTTTCTTGTAATTGAAATGTCGGTCACTTGTTAATGTGTCACGATTACAATATTAGATCGAGAAAAAATGATAATTTTGTTTTACGTCACAGCATTGTTATAGAGATACAATGTACTCTATTTGGATTATTTACGTTTGCCTGTCAAAGGTTACCTTCGAGCTTCGGACAGGAATTATACCACAAACATGTGGTCAAAAACCAGTGGTTAACAAAAGGAACATAAAATCAAAATAAAACTGTAATACATATTTTAATTCAGCATGCTGTTATCTGAATTATCAATGAATAAATATTGGTATCAATATGAATAAATACTACAGATACTTATTTTCGTTCCGTTATTTTTCGTTAACTCGTCTTTCTCTATTCATCCTATATTCAGTCTGACGGACTATGCCGATTACCTTATATATGTTTTCAGCTTTTGTCTGTTTCCGTACCCTAACATGTACTTGTCATGATATTATTTCCTTCCATTTCGGTATGAATATGGGATTTCCTGACATTTACTTGAAGTCACAGTACACATATATGGTTACCTTACGTTTACTTGAAGTCTCTGTATAAATACATGTAGATGGTTTCCTTACGGTTACTTGAAGTCTCAATATAAATAGATGGTTTCCTTACGGTTACTTGAAGTCTCTGTATCAATATATGGTTTCCTTACATTTACTTGAAGTCTCTGTATAACTATATGTCTGCATTACGGTTTCCTGAAGTCTCTGTATAAACATATGGTTTCCTTATGCTTACTTGAATCTTTGATATTTTTATATTGTTATATTAATACTTCCAATTTACATAAAAGGTGTTGTTTTATTTCATTTTATCTACAATGAAGCGTCGTTTTGATTATACTTCATTACAGCCCTGAACTACTTGTTTGCGCGACACTTGAAGACCCTGTCTTATTATATTAAGTTGTATTGTTTCCGTGATATTTAGTAGTATGTCTTATGACATTTAACCTGACATTTAAGTACAAAAATGTACTTACTTGCCCAGTTCTTCGCTTTCTAATGTATAGTTTGATAATATAATATTCCATGTAAAATGTAAAGTCAACTGATATGAAGTCTACAATTCGATCAACATTAATTTTATTACAAACGAGTAATCTTCTCAAGTAAAATATTCAACTCCACAATTTCATAACTTCATTATTTAACCAGTAGCGGGGACAGATTGTAATTGTATGTCTGTTGTATTTCAATGTCATGTTACTCATAGGCTGTTACTTAATGTGGAATAAAAACAAAACCCATTCTGTTTATTTCCGGAAAGTTGTTTTGATATCCTGACGCAATAGCAACATTTGAAATCCTTATCTATCGGTATCTCCTTGATACCAGTCCTATTTCAATGCTGTTCCAAGTTCGTTACTCTGCGTAAAATAAACAAACAATACATATCATTGATTGTTGTTTTTATCGATGATTTAACGCTCGAATCACACTAAATATAAATGTTGCAGATATCAAGCTGAAATACTCTGTTTATATAAATCTTACGTTAAAATCCAAACTAACATTTAGTGCAGCTAATTATTTTGTAAAATGAACAAAGTAAGTATTATTTTCATCTTCTACAAAGTAATTTATGAGTAATTAAACTGGTTCAGTGAAATGCTAAATCTTATTCAAGGACGATCACTGCATATGATTTAATGTACAAAGTCAGTGCCTTGATTTTGAATATCTTTGTAGAATATTTATGATAGCCCGTGTCAATATCCCCTGCAGGACTACTGTAAATCCACACCTGGTCTAGCGGGACTACTGTAAATCCACACCTGGTCTAGAGGGACTACTGTAAATCCACACCTGGTCTAGAGGGACTACTGTAAATCCACACCTGGTCTAGAGGGACTACTGTAAATCCACACCTGGTCTAGCGGGACTACTGTAAATCCACACCTGGTCTAGCGGGACTACTGTAAATCCACACCTGGTCTAGAGGGACTACTGTAAATCCACACCTGGTCTAGAGGGACTACTGTAAATCCACACCTGGTTTAGCGGGACTACTGTAAATCCACACCTGGTCTAGAGGGATTACTGTAAATCCACACCTGGTCTAGCGGGATTACCTATACAATACTGTAGAGATTGTAGGTAGTTAGACTAGTTATGGAAATCTCCGTCATGTGTCGTTATTTTGACATAGTTTATAATTTATGCGTTTATTCAGAGCTAGCACTGTCGCTGCGAGCAAATCATTACTATCCCAGCACACGACAGTAATTTACCGTAGAACCTTTACGTGTGACAGTCCAGGCTATATTTCCCACGTGTACAGGGATATGTGTTGTATGTTTAGGGATCGTACATGCTTACTTAAAAGGTTTTTGTTCCATTATGTATTGTCTTTAATGTTAAACATTTATATTGCATTTTGGTTTGCAATCTAATGATCAAATGCATTTTATATTGGAGAAATTGCTACCAGAGATGACTTTATTTTGATTGCCATTTTAAGTATGCTGCCTAGAGAGCATAATGCGGGTTTTCTGTCACAGCATTTTCTTTGAAATGCATCATACCGAAATCCGTGAAACTAACATAAAATAATGTAAAAATCGACTAACTGCAAAATATAAAAAGTGTAAGGTATAAGAAATGGAATCAATAGGGCAAGAAATCAACAGTACACCAGGCAATAAGGGCTAATCTTCTTATCTATTGATTTTACCGGGATCACGGACATATCGATCGCTGATGAATACATACCATGGGAAGACATGTAATAAACAACAAGTTAGAACAAAGAATTTTAGATAAAAATATATAAGAGATTGCAATAGAGGGATTTTAATTTAATTGTCTTTTGTGTGTCTGCTTCAGCATCGAATGAAGTTTCAATGGATGTTATTGTCGGTAGAGATGTATTGCAGATGCCTTATGTTTAAGGACCTGTAGCGTGTCGATAGCTAACGCTTCAGGCTGGGCCTAGTGAATAATAAAACATATACCTATCTTTGGATTTAATCAACAAACATCCCAAGGGCTGACCGGTATCAGTTTTTTCATGACGTCACAATTGTTCCCGATATCTGAAGAATTTATGATATCTCCATAACGATATGCTTCTGTAGTATACACGAACCCGCCATTAACGTAATACATCGAGGCATTTTTTGTAAGAGATGTTTGACCCGATTAAAATTTTTAAATGACCCATATGTCTAAATTGTTCATCTGGGTGTATGATTAGGAGAATGGGATTTTAACAAAAATACTCAAATTGTTTGTAAATAATGTGTGTTCTCATTCATAGATGCGTGTAAATAAGTTCCCACGGTATATCTAAACCACAGCTATTTTGTAGGTACACTATTGCGTGTGTTATTTGTATGATTCAGCATTAGATGTGTTGCGCTCTGTTGGTCCAAGTGAAACATATATAAACACGATAGACAAAGAATTGCATGTTTCATAGATGCTTTTGTTCATAATAAGTAAAACCACAAACTTAAAATGTTTGTCCTGTGATTGTAGGATTTGCCTAACTGAAGTGATGGTAAATTATCTATCGCATACTTATGGACAGAATCACAAACTTAAAATGTCTGTTCTATGATGGTAGGATTAGCCTAACTGAAGTGATGATTAATTATATATCGCATACTTATAGACAGAACCACAAACTTAAAATGTCTGTTCTATGATTGTAGGATTTGCTTAACTGAAGTGATAGTAAATTATATATCGCATACTTATAGACAGAACCACAAACTAAACATATTTGTTCTATGATTGTTGGATTTTTCCAAGTAATGATAAATAATTCAACTTTCCTGTAACACTTCTATGCGTATAGTCCCAGTGACAGTAAAACTACAGAGGTTCTGAGAGAATCTACCAATTACACTTGGAGACCTCTGCTACTTCACACACCGGTAAAATGCTCTCCTCATAAATAACACTTTAAGATATATAACCGATTCGACAATTGACGGTCGAATGTGTCGGCCCGGTTATCACGCGAGGGATATTTGATATCGAGTTGTGACTTAAAATGCCTGTATATCTCGGGTACAGATGGTAGTTTATAGTGTTAAAAGTGCATTGTGATTGTAGTCTACGGCTATGTGTTAGTGGCTCCCAACAGAACCAGGAGAAGTCGATATATGGATATATAATTCATTGTTTTCTGCTTTTTCAGGGTTAACTTGTGTTTTTCATGAACTGACTTCTGTTCTATGAACCAAAAATATAAGGTAAAAACATTTTCGTCATATTTGTCTTTATATATAGCAAATCATATTGCATTTCCAGTGTTCCAGTGTTTCTGTGTCAACAGATTTAATGTAAAAGGAATATGATCACTTTTAGTGATATGTTATGATAAAATCTTAATTATCGATGCATGATATTTGTGTGTGTTGCTTCAGTGAACAGGCCAAGGTAGTTATAGTAGTTCTGGATGACTGGTCAGTGTGTATTGATCGGAAGGTTTCAATTGGATAACTTTAAATCTGCCATTGTCATTATAGGAATACGATTTCTGAGTGGTATATGCGATTAGCGAATTGTAATGGCACTTTCGCTATCTATCGTCTTTGATATTTGTTTTCTCTATTTATTGCAAATTCATTTGGAAGCGAATCAGGTACTGTAAATATACACACACGCATATCAGACAGGTAGGCTGCACGATAGCACGAATATAGTGTGTATCGATTTGTTGATATTTACTTATTTATGTGGCGAAGTGTCCCCCGGGGCTCAAAATGTATCGCCAATAGTGTGTGGCCAGGCGTATCGCTACAGATGACCGAGTTGGCGACAACTCGTCCCCATCAATCACCTCTGTCCATTGCTCCGCATCACACCTACATATGAAGATTTCACGTATACTCGTAAAGGTCACACGAGAGCCTGTGATGGGAGTGTTGGAGATGTCTGTTCTAGCTTAATGACCATTTCTTCAGGATAGTGTTCATAAATATATATATGCGTACTGGAGTACATATATGTGTTACTGTTTAAAATCTTATTTCCCATACAGAATGAGTCAGTTTGTGTGCACCCCTAATACGGATTAATTGGGAGGAGATATATAGTGGACTATATAGACAACAAACGTTAACTATCCTGCAGACATCAGCAAAGTAAGTGCCGCCATTAGTAAACATTCTGTACCGTTAGGTCATTAACATAATGTTTACCTTTTCAAAAGAACATTCACTGTAAACATGTGTCAGACAGAGTTTGTATTCGACATCACTGATATAGTTAGTATTGGTGTATGTTACGTTACATGCAGTTCTATCATATTTCTGCATTTTGATGTCTATATAATAGATTAGAATGTCACATCATTTTCGAAAATTAACAGATCCTGCCCAAATATTTATCAGAATTTCACCTGAAAAGTGATTTTGTTAAGTTTACACAATTCGCATTCTAAATACACACTTCTGTTCTTGATCAATAGGGTATCCGTCCATGTAAGTATTGTGTTTCAGTGTTAAGCAAATATACGAGAGAAAAACACACATGTTCTCACGGATACGACGAGTTTGCCTCACTTTCTTGTGTGTTTATTTGTGATATACCCACCATTACTTATCTATCCTTACGGTTTACCTTCCTCATTGCATGCTGTACCACACACCTTTAATCTTATATTTAGATCTCTACCAGCACTATAATTTATCACAGAGGCAAGCAACCACAGGTACAAGTAGAGCTGAAACGTCAATTTAGTATACGGGGTACATATGATACAGTTACTCAATTCATACAGTATAGTTAGACAGGTAATAAGCACATGGACACTTCTCCAACGCAAGGTCCAAATGTATGTATATAAAATTACGTATTAAGGATCATAAGGGATTGGAGGGGAGGGGGGGGGGGGGGGGTATTAAAATATAAACATAATTGAATTAGGAAATTTGGCCTTGTGATACGCAACGTTAAAATCTGTCTAGTCCATGTTCGTAATTAATTTTGTAGAAAGGCAATTTCATCACTCATTTACATGTAGAGTAATGTATGACCTTTATCTAACCAAGACATCTCGACATTTGTAACCAACCACCACTCATAAAGATATACAATTACCATATTGTTACATTTCTAATTTTGATTTAGAGCCTCTACTTTCTTAGGTCTCGCAAGCCTTATACCTACGCTGTAGAGCTGTGCATACGTAAACGTACAGAAGACCTTGTGTTTTATGACTGAATATTACACAGGGTTTGTCACGTTAGACATTACACACATTATTTTCTATTACAGGGGTGTACTTTGAGCTAGGGCGATACAACGGTATGGGGAACGGTAAGTGTAATGTGTATATACTTCTATAATTACTTTCATTGTAACTCATTAATAATTAAACCTTTGTCATTATGATTCAGAAGGTAATTTACAGTACAGTAACAGAGCGATTAGACATAGCAGCCTTTCATGTACATGCAAATTAATTTTCAACAGGCTATATATGTAAAACAGGCATCGGTATTTAAACCAGTTGAATGGAACTTGTCATGTCCGTAAATATGTATTTTGTTATAAAGGAAACTTAGTCTGTTCATGATAGTATGCAAATCTGTGATGGATATGACATTTAGGTGGATATGATCTTATGACTGTTATGACTTTAAAGAAGATATGACCTTTTGACTGATATGAACTGTGAAGGGGATATGACCTTGTGACCGATATGACCTTTATGGTGGATATGACTTTGTGACTGACTAGTTATTTGATGTAGACCTTATGAGTGATCAGTCATTTGAGGTGTATATGACGTTTTCTGAAAGTTATTGAGTACCCGGTATGACCTTTGTGATTCGTATGACCTTGGCAGAAGAAATGACCTGTGCAATGGATTTGACTGTGGTTGATATGACATCTATTTCGATGAAACAATTGTATGACATTTCTTCACGCTATTGCTTTTGAAATTGTAAAAAAACCATTGTAATTATAATGAATATAATAGTGAATGACTTAGGTATGACCTTTTTTGTGATGTGACGTTTTCTTGCATATGGCATTTATGATAGGTGTGAACGTATTATCGTTACAAGTTATTGGTTTTGTTCCTTGTGACCTTGACAATGTTAACTTTATATCGGACCTGAGTACATTGTATTGCCATGGTAGACATACAGAGGTTTGACACTTCTGCACTTTCTAAACGGAAATATCAGATCAATGTATTTAGAGGTGTTCTAGACAGACCGACAACTTGACAGAAATGTTATGCTAATTCCTTCTTTACTGTGATGACAAGGATGAAAGTGTCACTTTACCACCATAATGTCTGCTACGACCAAGCTATGTTGAGGTCTTAGTTTACGTACAATTGGGAAAACCGTCAAATCATATTACTTGGATATAAATAAATCGCGATAACACTGTTTTGTCGTAATAAAACGTTGGTGAATGATAATTAGCGGAGACGCTATGGCCCCCAGCATTTGAATTTTCATTAAACGTATGCACTCTCCCGCGTTCGTCAATCTGAAAGGAAATTAAAAAACAAAACAAAATGTATAAAAAGCAGCAAAACACAAACAAAACTATATTGTATGACATGAAATGTTCGTGTGTACTTTCATTCGTTGATTGGAACTTTCAAATTATTTAAATTATTTTGTGGGTACAATCTTTCGTGGTTAGTCCATGCAATCCATAGAAACCACGAAATAACGAAAATGTATTAGACTGGCCACCAGACCCTAAGTCATTTTTTGTTAAGAATTTCCAAGCTTAATTTTAATATTAGATTATCTGCCCCTAGTTTGAAAAAAAACTTAGGTTCTAGAATCAGACATATCCTAGGGATCAAAATCATGAAGCTCAATTTCATTTATGATTTTAATATTCTAGAGACAGGGGGCCAGTTTAAAAGTTGATATACAACGAGCGTTTTATGTTATACAGTACGATGTTAGTGTACTACTATTAATCCCAATCGATTTTCATAGCTTTTCTCGTTGTCCTCATCCAGTCGTTCTCGACCTGTGAACCAGGCGACAGGAGTTCAAATGTTGCCGTACCCTGTAGGCGTTAGAGCGGGCTGATATCTGATTCCGTTGCACCATAAACTCTGCGACGGTGCAGTGATCTTTACACAGTATTTGTCAAAATATCACCCTAGGCTTTCAACGACTCATACATTTTATTATCGGTTGATTTTTATATTGGACAGATTAAATTCCTTGTCTTATAGAGGTTGGATTAAAATCATGACCGTTTGGCTACTTAATTTGATCTCTGGACGATCTCTGTGGTAGATACCAATGAAGTACACTCATCGGTTACTCTATAAACCGCGGTCCTGTTTTGGCCCGTATTTGTTTTCGATGACTACTGCCATATTCAGGACTCGGTATCTGATCACAAGAAGAAGCGTACCAGACCGTCTGTGGTACCGACCATGAGAGACTTCAATGTAGGCTTACATGCACGACGGTAATTCTATTAGACATATTTTGACTCCGAGTGCCGTTGGCAACGTTTATCGCGACGGCCCAATACGACAGTGATATAGACACAGACATTAAACTATTAAATTGACTCACCAGTGTAAATAACCTGTCAATTAGGACATAAAGAACGGAGAATAGACAGTCTCTACCTCTCACAGGTCCCTTTGGATCCTGACAAGACCTCCAGTTGGCCCCTTTTAGACAAAGGACAGTGAATTGGACAATTCGACAGCTATAACTCCTCTAGACATAGGTGTATATAACACATGTATATGTCCAAACATTTCTTACCTTGACCTAGTGAATGGCAGCTTAACATAACAAGAAATTGATTGCAGGCTGTGACATTTGGTTTATATTTAAATGTCTATTTAAAAAGTCGGGGTTCACGAAATGAACACAGCTAAATACGAAATGCGATTCTACGTATTTGAGCTAAGGGTGCTCGTAACCATTCGGCCATGGTGTTGATAACATATTCATTATCACTGACACGGATCATTAAACACAAATACCCGGTAAAATGACGGATTTGTTCACTTAAGTGATCAATTACACTATCAGAAATCGACCAGATACATCATATCCTCAACTCAGCATAAACATGTCATTTTTTAATACCTAGTATCGAGAAACGTAAACCATATGTATATTTTTGAAAGCTATATTGTATTTGTTGGGAGGTATTACGAATGTCCGTAAGTTTATATCAAAACATTTCGCGTTGAACTTTATACTGTTTAGTATTGTGCCTGAATGGGTAGACTGGTAAAGCAGATACTGCTTCTCTTGTATCTGTTGTCGCCAGGTCTTGGGCAACAAACTAATATGAAGAGTTTTATCAAATACACTTTTCATGGTTTTATTTAATGTCACTTCAAGTAAACTAGTTTTCCCAACAGTAGAGTCAAAAGGTTAAACCAGTTGAATTAAGTATTTTGCCTAAGTTGTCTGTTAAATTGAATTTTACCTCTAAACATAAATGTCACTCACTTTAGCTTAATTGCGAAACATCAGCGTCTGGGATATTCTCTTAAAAATCACCAGTGTCCAAATTTTAATTTAATTAAGTTTCTTAACCTTAGCTTTAAAATACGTAACATAACTAACGAAATTAAGAATGTAAAAATATTACTTGTGATTGGTAGAAGCTAATTACCCTACAACCAGCCCTCAAAGGTCAGCACGAACCCAACATGCCGACATGTACATGCACATTACGAATAATTCCACCCATAATATAATGAAATAGGTGTATATGGGCTTTATAAGTAATTATAGACCTCCATGTTTCATTGACACCAAATCCCACACTTACAAATAGTAACGCATACGAAAGGTCTAGACGTTCAAAAGCGAGCGTTATTTCAAATTATATTGTACATTGTAATGGTATTGTCATCAACTGCGAACGTTATGGTTCCAGAACCCTCCAAGCGGCCATCGTCGAAGACGGGGATTCACGATACACATTCCAGCAACGGTCAACATGTCCACAGGAAATCACATGACGAGTCAACGGAACTTTCTGGTATCCATGGTGACCATGAAGATTTGGGGAAAATAGGTATAGCTTGTTTTAAATTGAAAGCATATTAAACATATTTACGATGCATATATTTTAAGTAAACATAATAACAATGCTGTCTTGATTCTAACCATCAAACATGCTTCATTCTTGTGCGCAGAATAATAGATAGTTTAAATCTACATTTTTTATTTAGTGCTCCTCCTAAGTCCGTTTTTTCCATATAAATGTTCGTGGTTCTAATAAAACATTTTATTATAAAGTATCATTTAACATCATTTTTAGCAATGGGTAATAATGGCCCTTTGATAACTTCATCGTCCGAGGATATTGTCCTCATAAGCCCATTGCTGCCTTGACAAACAAATATAAATTCATATGTAATATATATCTTTCAATATTAATATGATGCTATGCATATGTATTTGAAACCTTTCTAATGTTTCTGAGCCTAAATCAGTGTGACGTTATCATGTCTTATCATTATGCAGATATCCTACAATCAGACACAGAAAACACATCAGCGACGGTTAAAACATTATTACAAGTTGCTAATGACCTCCACGTTACGGACAATGTCAGTAGTATTACAGCAAGCGAGGTCGTGGACAACTCGGTATTAAAGCTACAGGATAATGAGGTTTCTAGTAGTGCAATTACGGACGATGTCAAAGAGTCGTCAACGGACGGTCAGACAGACACACATGCGTCCCCTAGTGGGGAAGTCGTCGATCACACCGACACACCATCAACAACTTCGCGAAAAGACACACCGACAACCCCAGGAAAGGATGATAGTGGTGTAGAAAGCTCTAGTGACATTGTGCAAGTCAGTGGGTCTGGAGGTGGATCCAAAGATTCCAGCACTAAATCGAAGGCCAATAAAAAATCTAAGAAATCTGACAATAGTAAGAAAGCAAATAAATCAAAAGAACTTAACATTGAAGAATCTATCAATGATGAAGTGATTTCATTAAAAAAGGATAAGAAAAAGAAACCAAAGAAGAAAATTTCTAAACAAAATAGCACCGTAAGTGACGTAGGTATGACGTCAACGGTATCGATGTCATCTGGTCTTAACGTCAGTGGTGTTAGCTCTGACGCTGGACGCGGTACACTCGAACGTTCTGTCAGTTCCATAGAGCCAGGTTTCGTGGTGGTGAATTCAAAGGAAAACAAAAATCCCCGGCGTCCCCTCAGTAAGTCGTTCAGTGACATTGAACAGCAAAAGGAAAAGAAGAAGAAAAAGAAAACGGACAAGAAAAAGTCAAGTACAATTGCTCCGATACCCGTGCCGGTTGAAAATACAAATAAAGAAAAACGGAGAAGTAAGTAAACTACTGATAATAGAGCAAATTTCTCAATTTTTCTCACTGTATATACTGTGAAATATTTGGGTATATTGAGCTATTTTCCTTCTGATGCAAATCCCATCTTAAAAGTTAATGATAAAAGAAGAAGTGACATGTTAGAGTTTGTAGGGTAATATTCGGAAACTTCATTTCACAGTAAAAAAGAATTTAAGATAATCTCTTATACGATTAAATATTATTCTAACATATATTTTATGAGGCAAGTATATGAAACTTGATTAAAAAGTTTCGAATTACTTAAAACGCAAGTAAAGGAGTTTTATATGTTTACATAAGGGAGACCACTCTATGACACTTGTCGATATATATTTTCACTAGCTTATTTATCACTTCATCGTTCGTTCGTGATCCTTTATGTAATGCAAATTCGTGTATTAATGTGTCGCAAACGTTAATGGACTATATATTTTTGAAAACATCTTTGGTGAACATTTAAAGCACCATTGAGATTCAATTAAAGAAATAAAAATGAAATATCTTTGTCGTCAGTTAATTTTTGTGAGGCGTCTAGAGAGTCAATGTTCCACTTTTAAAAGATAGAGTTTGCGTATACACATTATAGATATGTATTTCCTGTATAGATCTCTATCGATAGATCTCAACATTAATTTGGCATGCCTGGAGTATTAAACATGAATTCCGCTTTGTCCATTGTATTTCATTATTGTTATTGTACGAGTCATCTCATCTATAAGCTATTAATGCATAGAGATAACAGTCAAGGAAAAGACTGATTTTGATATACATAACATCTGAAGGTTTCTTTTCTTATCTTGTTAATCTGTCGTAAGAACAATGAAAACTACTATTATATACGTTTGATGCTATTTAAATTGTAGCAATTTAATTGTATTCCACAGTCCATCAATTCCACCTGATTAAAATGTGAAAACCTAACTCCCGTAATCAAAACAAACCCCCAAAACGGTTACTTAAAAATCCGATGACATTTAATTGAACGTAATATTTGAGTAATGAACAGCGTACCTAATAATCACAAGTGTTTGAATACATTGGTGCCAAAATATGTACCCATTGCCATTCGTGAATGAAAGATATTTCTATCAAGCTATCTATTTTTCCCAATGTGACGTTCCAAGGTAGCGTATATGTCGTTTGAAGTATGTGTCAGCTACATTCACAATTATTTCTCTATGTCAACAAATTCGTGATGATCTGGCACGTACCTCTTTATACTAGGCATGATATATCGGTATGGTTCGCAAGCTGAATTGATATACCATAATAGTCAATTTTGGGGTTTCAAAAGAGGCTTGAATACTGATAGCCGCTTTTAAATTTCTTCAATGCAGTTTTGAAGCCTTGACGTTTAGGAGTGTATAATTTTAGAGTGTATTTAAGCAAGTCCTATATTAACAATACCACCAACTAGTGCTAGTGTCAACAACTTCCTTTTGCACAACCCTTCAGTGTACAATTAGGTATAAATCCATCGTCTTTTATAGCAAGTACATACTACCAAATGGAGATTAAAACATATCTTTTCCATACTATAATACAACTTTTGTAACTCTATTGGAGGATTATTTTTATTATTGTCTTTGTAATATATATACTTGGATATTAACACGAAATGGAGCTGCATAATTACTATTCAAGGGAATATTTCTTTAAGATAAAGAAGATGCTCATGATGTCAAAAAATAATTGTATGTGCAGAATTGAATAGTATAGGTTTTTAGGGGACGCTGCAGCATTTAAAGATCAAAATTAATCAAATGTTTTGTTTAAATGCATTGTACTTCAATAGTCATGTTGATATTACAGGTATTTTCGAGGAGGACTTTACGGTGGAACTTGGTCTCGGAGAAGATAATTTGGACGTTGTATCACTGTCTTCCCTGTCTTCCGGTGAGTCCTTGTGCTCTCCACTTCCGGTGCAGACGGCGAGTTGAGCGCCCATGGATACGGGTTGTTGTGTTGGTGCTGGCTTTGTATTGTTGACTAATACTTCCTGTTTGATGTGTTGCCATGGATACAGGACCTGTCATCTGTCACGTCTGATATTTGAATTCACGTGTCTAGTGTTCGGACGTCCATGTGAACAATTGTTTTCGGGGATAATGGTTGTTTCTATTTGTTGACTAACCCTTGTGCACTTGTTTTTATCCTGATACCTCGTAAAATGTCGCTACGGAATGTTGTTAGTGTAACCGCCATTGTGTAGTAATAGACTAACCCCATGCACACCGGTCACCAGTCACGGGTATAGTGAACGTACTGTTACATCATACTAACAATGGTACACACATATTGTGACAGTGCGTGTCAATGTGCGTTACAATTCCCACTTGTTATATTGATTCAAAATTAATGTGCTACTAAACTGTATTGTTGACTTTTAGTGAAATAAATATAGCTGCATGTCTTTCGCTGCGATATCAACTATGTTACTGTGATTTGATGTAATCTACCATAGGAAGCAAGTTTCCGATATCATTAATGTACATTAGAAATAATTCATAAAAAGTTTAGAAATAAGATTAGAAATGATTTTCGAGACATTCATAAATTTATGTTGAATACAAATTGTATTATGTTGCCTGAAGTATTCGACTATACATTAAATGTTGTATTGATATTCATCCGTCTTATCGATATGGAAAGGATTCAAACGTTTTATGATTAATTTTAATGTTAATTTCCAGACTCATTTGTTATCAAAGGGAATTCATCATTAAGCTTTGCTATGCCTCTATTATGATAATTTGCTAATCTTATTTAGAACAGATGATACCATTTAATGAAAATTATAAAAAGAAAGTAAAATAATAGCTGCAAACATTTAAGAATTTAAGTGAAAACTATTTGTATATCATACTCTTTCGCTCTATAAACTGTATAGCTGTTAAATGAGAACGAAACCAATCATTGCGTGAGTATAATGAACACACATACACATACAAGCGGTTCTTTTGATAAATGAAATAATGTTGTCGGTGTCAAAAATAATTCTACAAATTAACATAATATGTGACGATTGTCAAATCAAAAAGCATCTTGTGTAACAGTTGAAGGAAATGTCGAGGTGGAAAATGACGACAGGAAAGACACACAAGAGACGGTTGATCAACAGGACCAACGCGAGGAAATCGTCAAATCTCGGAACGTGTCGGAGTACAACCTTACTTTTAATGATGCATCCATTGAAGAAGATGAATCAGCTGAAAGTGTAGAAAATCGGGTCGTGTACGAAAGAAAAATTACTATCATTACTCACGAACCGGTTTTATCAGAAAAGAACAATATCGAGACAGGCGAACCGAATAATAATTATGAAGTCGAAACAAAAGACGAAATAACTCACAAAGATAGTAAAACAGACGCTTTAAATCAAATCAGCATCAATTACAGTAGCGAGGATGAGGATGTTGACGAGACTGTCGATGATATGTTAGGCAATTTTTCATTGGTTGATCAGATCGTGGCCAAAGTATCACGTGAGTATGAATGTGCCCCTCAGGAGACTCTCACAGACAGATATAAAAATGGCGTACGACGTATCGGTCATTCTCATTCCATGTCTCCTTCAGAAGGAGGTAAGCTGCATCGTCCAATACGGAGACAGTATTCTGAGAACGTCACCAGAACCAGAATATCTAATTCCTTCCGTCAACAGGAATCTGATGATGACGTACACGACTATCCCAGACGAGTTATATTAACCAGACCGTTGTCGTTCGATTATCCATCATCATCATCATCTTCGTCCCTATCATCGAAACCATCTAAAAGGCGACAAAACTCTTTTTCTGAAATGTTGAAAAAATCTACAAACGCCTTTACTCACCAACGAAGAAAATCAGAAAATAAAGGTAAAATTTATTACTTGATACATATCGCACACACCTATATATGAAATAAGGAAGTTTGGTATACATATATATATATATACCCAACTTCATTATTTTGTATGTTTTCATGTATAATGCTTATCATTTCTGATGCATTACGCGATGAAGACACAACTGAGATACAGACAATGTAAGATTATTTCATTTCATTACTATATTACAGACCAATGTATTGGAAATTTTATTATTTTTAGGCGCTGTACTTTTCGAAAAACCTCAAACTTGCGAAAGTTTGAAGAATTGAAAATTCGGTCAATAAAACATGTCATGTAAATAGCGTATACTGGTATATTTTTTGAATGCATTTCTGTAAAACTAGTCGAATAGAAATAGCATACATATTTAACGCTGGTAAACGCTAAAAGCGTTTTAACCTCTTAATTAAAGTACAATTAAGACGCATTTAACGTAAATTCAGTTCGATGAGTTTGATGTTTTATTAAAAGACTATTACGTAAAACAGACTGTACATTGGCCTTCGATCTGTGTTAATATCAAATACAAATCCCAGGTCACCATTTATACCCGATGGTAATATATTATCTTATGCAATATTGTGTTTTGACATTTAAAATAATTGTGGAAGACCCTCAACTCTGGTTATGACGGAAGCCAAATTTAAATACAAATCCCTGGTGTAAGTACATTAATGTAAACTAAGCTAAAGTATGACGTACGGACATGAACGATATGACCTGTTTAAATCCGGTCAATCGATTTACGTTCCGGCATTTAAAGAGCAATCCTGATCCATCAAAGGTGTAAGAACATCTGCAAATATCACTGAATCCCTGGATATGCCTAATTAGGTTTTGTCGACACACAGTTAAAATTGTTTTAGCAGGTTTGTTATTACGTTCAAATTGCCTTCCCAGTGAATGTCTCTTCGAGTCCCCGAGATTAATTTATTGGTCTCGCATTAATTTGATACATGTATATTCGGCATAAAATAGTGATCAGTTAGCAGTCGTTTTGAAACGTACAAAAAAGAACAATGCACATCATGATAACGTATGTGTCACGATGAGCTGACATGTATTCACATAAAACCTTTATTGAAGCCTTAGACAACACGCAGATCCTAGCATAATTGTTTGAAACTATATCATAGATTACATTTCTTATTTGGTTTACCTTTCAAGATTTTTTTCATGAAATGGGTAATTTAAATTGACAGAGAGGTCATTGTTGATACCGCATAACATTTTAACGAGTTTATGTAGGTTCATTGTTACATTTGGTTAATCTGATATTTTGAACTTTTGTTATAGGTGAGCCTTTGAAAGAACAGAATGTTGGAAAATCTGGAGACGGCCAGACAACAACTATTGTTTACATGTAAACACGGAAATACGCTTTGTTCAAGGCATGTTTATATATTAAAAAAACAGTAATACATATAATCATGCTTTGTAACTTTAATTCATAACGATTCATTAGGAACTACAAACTGTTGACAATTGATAACCTTATTAGATGGGGTTGTTGCCACACCGTCGTTTCCACGATCCTATCTCTGTTACAATATTATTACAGGTACTTACACTTTATATATGTCTAACATGTTTCTTACATCTATGTTTACTGCAATGCATAATACCATGGTCAAGGAGAGAATGATAATTTTAATGTATAATATTTCTATGCAAATTTGTCAATATCAGCTATCGATTAACGATCAAAACAGGAAATTTATGATGATGATAAGTATACGTATCCTAATGAATTCTGTTTTTGTTATGTCAAGAGAAAGAAAAAAATGCTGTAAATTAGAATATCAATGGTTGTTAATGCGATTGTTGATATGAAGTTAAGAACATCAGATGTCCAACGTTATCGTTTTGAGTTTGCATCTTTTTCATTTTTGTACTTCTGGTTTTGCGTCTCCATAGTTACTCTGACGTGTTTTACTATCATCATCATCATCATCATCATCATCATCATCATCATCATCATCATCATCCATTACACGTCTTACTTAAGAGCTCGACATTGCTGTGGGAGCTTACAAACAATATGAACATATATACCAATTGTATTTATGGGGAAAATACTGTAAGTGCAATATAACTGGAATTTTGTATTTGTATTAAACTGCTGTAATGAAACAACTTGTAGAGTGTTTGTTTCTTCTTTTTCTTCTTCTTCTTCTTACATTTGTACATCAAAATATAGATTTAAACCTCCTACAATATCATACAATCGGTTTCTTCTTTGTGCTATCGATTGCGTTATTCCCTAAGTGGTCTACACAGGTTAAACAGTTAATAGTCCCGTTTATAAAACACTCTTTACATGGCGTGAATATGGTTGAAGTGTTTTCATCAAAGTATTAACAGAAAAACGCATTACATGTCTGTGTCCTTAGCTATTTACCATAAAGCCCCAGCTTTACAAAGTATGGCCAACCCATGAATGATATACATATAGGATTTTAATTTAAGTTCAACTTACCTATGAATATCAAACGCAAAGCAATCTTATCTATTCAAAATCATCATCGTCAGATAAAGCTATTCTATGTGTATTACGATCTATCAGTGTGGGATTAAAACCAAAAATCACTTCAACAAATTGTATTGAAGTGCTAATTTGAGATAACAATACTTGATAAACTAGATTTTAATACTAATATCGGTGTCATCCCCTCCTCTACGTGCCAGTTTGAAACTCACATATTGATCATCATTTAGGGACCTTTTTCAAGCGATGTTGCAGTTTTGTATGAGTGATAAGTTAAAATATTTAACACGGTGTAATTTGAAGTAGTGTGTCTATATACTTCATTTCAGTCAGAAAGCAAAACCTTGTCATAATGTATGGTTAGCTTCTTGTATACAATGTCTAACATCGGACTACTGGAAATGTATTACCATTTAAAAAAAAAGATTTTAACGAATAATTTAATGGGATTAATATTTTTTTTAACTTCGACATTTAAATATGAATTACTTATCATCGTTGGATATCGGTTTCTAATTTGATTTTTTTTTCTAATTTAAAGGCTCGCGGTGTGATGAATGAAGTGATAAAAAACCCTTTAAGTATTATTGTGTATTTATATAAAAGTGTATGTTTTTCTGATGAACTAATTGTCAAGATGCCAGATGACGCCAGTGTAGTATTACTGAGTCTTAATGGGGATGCTTATGATAATCCATTACTAATATAGCTTTTTATACATTATCGAAATTGAGTCTAGGTCACTTATGTAGCTCATGCAAATCAATAACAACATCTATTCCAAGTGTTAAAATCTGTATAAAATAATGACAATCTGATAAACAAAATAATGGTCTATAGTCAATGTTCTTTAATCTAAAGTCTAGAATCTGAAATTGCAAAATGTTTCAATTTAATTAACTTTAATCTTAACTAGTAATACAATGCTTAATTTATGTTCATAAAGCAGTGAATGAATTCATCTGGTGTACCGTTTCTTGTGTAATACGCCATTCTAATAGCAATGTATCATACAAGTACATATATATAATTATATGTATACATATAATGATAACAAAATAATAAATAGAAACATTGCATTATTGTATCTATGCAAGGTATATCTTTGACCACGCGTACATACCAAAAGTTCTGTGTAGCGTTAAGAAAACGTATAGATCTATGTTAATAAGCAGACGTTAAAATCATGCACGCTTACTAGATGTATTTATATTTCACGGGCTTTGGTTTTGTCGAAAGGACATATTGATTTGCTACAGTTTGAACCATTATCTTTTAATTGTGTTACCCGAACAGCACGTTGCTGTACAAATTCAATTTATTCCAGAAACAAACAGGATAATAACAAAGAAACATTTGCATATTGTAATTGACATGTATGTTGATATAAACGTACAGCCTAAACAATGCTGTTCACAACTATGGAATACAATAACAATGAGCAAGCAGGAACCAATTATACAACTAAAAGATTCGTCACGGACCATGAATTACACGATTACATTTTAATATTTCATGTCAAAGAATTGATGTCATTTTGTGCCAGGCGGATATGTTATATATAACGTTTCCGTGAATGATACGGCGATATTGTATAGTATTGTTGGTTGGAGGGGGGGGGGGGGGGGGGGGGGGGGGGGGGGGGGGGCCCTCGGGAATGATGTGTGGTGGTGGTGGTGGTGGTGGTAGGTTTTCTATGTACACTGATAGTGTTAAAGACTAATATTACTTTAGTGAGAGGCTAGAGATGAATCCAACGCACAACACCTATATGGAAATATAAGGAAAGGGTACCTTATATATACTTTACACCACTGTTCTAAAGGTTTTGAAGATACACATTTTTGATCATCTGTTACGTATCTAAACCTGCCGTGCATGGCATTTCTTATGAAAACAATGCCTATGTGATACTCGTATCTTGTATCACACATCCGACTGAACAGACATAATCATTATTAAAGGTCAAAGATGAAATAATACAAAGGTAAAAGAAAGTATATTCAAAATGCATTATTTCCTCCAAGTCAATCAGTCCCAACCCTGGTCAAACTGAAGGACACATTATCTGGCATTGATCGAACTGACATTACGCGTTGAGAGTAATCAGGTATTTCTTATAGCCCGTCTGAAGTGTGATGCTGCTTTGTTAATGGGCAAACGAACATATTTGAAGACTGTTCGATATTGCTATGTTAAATCGTCAAGCTGGTTTTATTAATAGCAGAAGAGCTTGTATTGCTACCGAATCAACTCACCGGTCAATACCTGAAGTGGTCTCTAATTATTGTGGCCATAAACTATGCATTGACCCATAGCTACAAGACCACGGATCCAAGTGGTATTAGACGAATGAATGTTCCGTGGCGCTGGTTAAACCTCCAATGGGATCTCTTCTTAATAATCCGTTATAGCAGTTGACTGAACACATTTGTGATCGGCGTATTAGACCCACCTGTACAGTGTGCCAATGAACAGTGTATTGCCTTCCGTGTAAAGCTCTGTGTTTACTGCTGGTATCCCAGGTGTATATTGGAACATATATAATACAGGAGGTGAGAGAGGATGGAACACAGGTGACATCGGGACTAAGGAGTTCGCTAATAAGGAAATCGACATGGGGCCCCGGGCCAGTATCCCATTAGTTGCCCTCCCAAGGGACTATGTGGTGATCGTGACCGGAGGAGACACAGGTAAGTCTGTTTACCTGTGACATTGATATAGTTACCCCTTACAATGGTCACGATTTATACGTATACTACTGACT
This sequence comes from Pecten maximus, assembly GCF_902652985.1. NCBI lineage: Eukaryota > Metazoa > Mollusca > Bivalvia > Pectinida > Pectinidae > Pecten > Pecten maximus. The sequence goes on along the minus strand of NC_047019.1, from coordinate 18,508,263 downwards.
TTAAATAGTTGTACATCAATACAGTTTATACAGTTTACATTAAGAGATATATTCGGTTTGTTAAATCATGCATCAATATTTACTTTACATTTCGAAAGTTCATTGTCAGGAAACAGCTGAAAATGTCAAATCAAGACCATAGACTTCTCCTTGACACGTCTTGTCAAGCTTGTGTCTATTTAATTACTAGAACCTAAATACCCATGAAGATTTCAATACCTTGGTGTGTGCCTTTATCTAGAGTGTTGTAACAGACAAACCTTACGTGACCTGTATACGTCCCCGGTCTATTCATATGTAAACTGTAGGGAAATACTGTTTAATCTAAAGTTGTTACTGATATATTATTAGGAACCAAAAATGACAATGTATTCCCTACATACAAGTATGTCAATTGTGCTAGTCATGTGTATTGTTACAATTCTCGCCTACTTTTAGTGATGTTTCGATAATGTGACAGGTTCTACTATAGAGTTCAAGGAGTCCTCAATAGCAATTAGCCATGTTCACGAACGTGTAAATCAAAAGATCAATGTGTATATTATCAAAAGTTGACAAGCCTTATAACATTTCTTCCACGTGAATTGTTCAATAAATAATCTACCCCACAACCTGAATCGTAGTAGTTTTGCAATAGGTTCCAATACTGCCATGAATATTCAAAAGTCAAGCTTACACTTGATTATGGTGTTCATTAATCAGTCTTAAATTTAAAATCGCAATTTGATATACATATTAGAGACTATAATGCAACGTAGCGTAATTTTCATCACTTGGCATCTATTTAAATACATTTGTGTATTCTTTTTGACAGCGACCATCGTGATAAAGAAAGGTTAATTTCATGAAAGGTATAAAAATGAAAATCCTCATATCTATCAACAGAACTAACTCAGAATGTCCTGTTATTACATTCCTTTACTTATAGAAAGAATGCTCCTATTAGGACAATCCTTTTTAAAGACGCATGACTGGCAATATCATCATATTAAATCTTTTAATGTTTTCTATCTTCACTAGCCTTTTTGGAAAAGACTGTATATCATATTGTTTTTTGTTCAGTTCTTTCGTTCCAATAGATCATCTTGTTAATGCTACAAATTATAAAAGTTTTTTAAATCAAGAATAACAGTAAGGACAATCTTAGAAATACGAAAAATCTTGTAAAACGTATTCAATATGGTATAATAGTAAGTATTAATCGTATATAAATGGGGAACAAAAGTTTGGTGAGGGACCCATTATCAACAAAACAGTATACGTGACATAAACGTACTATCATATATGGTATTTGAACATAAATATATCATCTTTAAATCAGCTATCCATACATGGACCGACAAACATCCGCAACAATTGAGATCCTTTACAACACTGACAAGTCGAAAGCCTTTCTCCAGTTCTAAAATATTATTGTTTCTTATTGTATTAAGGACGCATAGTCAGTAGAAATTAAAAATAAATAAACAAATTTGGAATATGTTGGAGAGACAAAAACATTTTTGAAGCTCCTTTATAGATTTAAAACATACCGATTAAAACTATTTTCTACATAGGAATGGCATACAAACAAACCTAGAGTATGGGACATGCTAACCAAACCGTAATTCTAACATGAAATCGATAAAAAGAGGCTATACAATGAACACATGAAGATCATCTTTCTGTTTCAATTTGAGATAATGTCCAGTTCGTACAATATATTTTACACTTAGACCAGTCAATTACTGTGGGTTTTAATGGAGGCGAAGGGTGACCGTGGCTTATATTTATCCTTTATGTGAAAGGTGAATGAAATATGAACTTAATCCATTGCCACTGCCTTTAAAGATTTTCATATGACTCAAGTAGATTTTAAAGTATTTACATTCCAAATCACTCTTAATGTATTTGTTCGTGTTTTCGTAATGCTGCCTATATTATGGCAAAGTTCCATTTGACTGTATGTCTCGATTACAATAAACTATTCTGTCAGTAATATTCAAAAGCAAAACACAATACAAATATGAATTATTCATGATGTATCATGATTATTTTCAAAATCATGCTTTCGCAAAAATCTTATTAAAGCTGACATATTAATGTATTGATATATGATTAAATTACTAAATTGTATTCATTTGACAGTTTCGAACTGATCGTCTCATAATTTATACACATTAAAAACAAACAACAACAAAAATAAATAAATGAAAAGAAAAAAAAGTAAATAAATAAAAATAAATGGAAGGCAGCTTTAGGTATACTCTGAACACCAAACCTCATGATATACATATTCACCAATGGACTGAAACGGACAAAACTACTTGAGGATATTCGTACACGTACACTGTGTTCCCAACTAACAAAGACCAGCTATAAATACAAAACCCTTCTAATGCCTGTTCAGTGACCCCTGTACTGCCAATGAATACAAGTAAACATTAAGGCATTTCATGACGTATATTGGTACGCCAAACATTTTGTTTAAAGAGACTATATATAGTGTCAATAAGATGACTATAACGAACTTCTTTCTTACAATGTAACACAAAATAATTGTCAGTTTACTTTCAAACTGTTTCGTATACCTAACGACCATTTCTATTCTTATCGCCAATGTAGCGTTCCTTATAAGAAACTCCGAGCTATATTTTTCTGATATGAAAACATTATAACTGTGTGAACTGTTTTATTATTCTTTGTGCTGTGTCATTGATATAGTGTATAGTTAATCATTTTAGTTGATGCATTTTGTTACGTTATCTCACTGTAGAAGATCCCCATCATTTGAGTTGCAACTGTGCTATATTTCGTCGTCTCTGTGGTTAAATCCGCCTTTGTATGCTCTTAGGGATATGTGGTATGCAGTGTCATTGTTTAGTTGATGTATAATTGTAGATCGCGTTAATATGGTATATGTTGTCCTTGTTCGTTGATTATGTGGTATATCTGATGCTGTGGTATATTGAAATAATGTGTTGTGCATTATACTTGTACGGTTAGTAATTTTCTAACACTGGTAACTTGTATATTGACATGGTAGTGTCTTTAGTCTAAGCGTTTACAGTGCACTATCTTGTGTGTTAGCTGTTATAGAGTATCTTTTGTCCTTGTGGTTTAACATACTGGTTTGGTTTTTCATTCTAATTTGTGGTACTACTATTGTAGTGTATATGATTTGCCACAATGGTATATTTTATCTTGTGCGGTTTATTTTGACTTGTGTGTTGAACTACGTTACATTTTGTCTTGTGTAGTTTCTTTGACATACGTGTTGAGCTATGGTTCATTTTCATCCATAATTTGTGTTCTGTCTGTTACTGCTATGGTATATTTGATACATATATTTGAGGCTTTTCCCCTTAAATTATCATTTCAATGTCCATCTGATGTCCATTCCTTTACAAATACACACTGGTGACGGAAAACAGTCATATCAAATAGTATTCAATATCCACACTGCATGCTATACAGACGCTAAAATGAATGTAAAAACCAAATTCTCTGGGTTTCCGGGCTGTTATTCTAATCGATATCTAGCTACGTTTACGTGCAGTTCAACGCTGTGTCGGAAACTAAATAACAGTATTGATTTCGGGAAACAAACTAATTCTATCAACATGCATTTGCAATAATGTTTTTGAAGTGTTTCGATAAGCTGAATTCATTGAGCGGATACATCTTGTTGAGTGATCCGTCGCCTGATAAATCCTAAAGTGCCTTTTATACTTCTCAATGTTTAATGTTCAAAATCAATAATAAACGTACATGTTCGACGTACCGTGTTCCGTGATATATCGGCGAGTGAAATAGAACGCGTGGTATTGCGCTTTAAATATGCTTCACTGTTACAATTCATTACATACTTATTCCACAATATTTACATTTTGGTGGCAAAGCCACGATATACACTAAGTAAAAAGATTTGCAGTCTATGTGACCGTAATTGACACCCAAAACGTGACATCAATCCATGCCGCACATGAATATATTCACCCACCGGAACTACAATGTAACTAACGTAAATCGTTTTTCATGTTAATTAAAAAGTATCAAAAAGACATTTTATACAATATAGTTACACAAATAATAAAACAAAAATTGAACAGACTGTGTTTTTTTTTCGTATTATTTCAATGCACTTTTTTGTTTGCCAATCTGAACGTGACAATTGAATTTTGAAAAAATAGGCTGTTCTATTTGTCGAGCCCCATTGACGAAATCGCTGAATATTGGTATTTTTTATGCTAACTCAATTCTAATTTTCAAAAATAACAAAACGAATATGTCTAGAATGTAAATATAAGCATTAAACTGTCTTTTTTGGTGTCTTTGGTCGATATACAATGTACATGTAGATGCCAGAGCTTTGCAAACAAACATGTCATATTGTGCTAGCGCACAATATGACGTTTGTTTGCAAAGCTCTGGCATCTATATCGACCATAGACACCAAAAAAGACAGTTTAATCCTTAACTAAATATTTGAATTGTTAGTATTGAAATTACTGTTATACGAAGAACAAAACAAAAAAAGACACACAGATCACCTGTACGTTGTTAATCATGTAACAGCGAAAATAACGGAAATTTCAAAATGTTCATTACATATGAATTCTCAATGCCTTATTTCAGATTTTGATATCTCCACAGTGTCAATATTCGATTTAAATCTATTTCTTATAATGCCGCATTTTTAACATGAAAATAATTCATTAACATGGACTTTCCCCAATGAGGCAGACTTGCTTCGTTGGAGGGTAATATGGCGGTATTATAGGCATTATTATGCAATGAAGCTTAAGTAACCTTCTCATGATCTTTGATCTTTTTTTATTGATTATTAATTAATTTATCTATTTATTTGACAGGTATCGGCTATGAGACTGCCAAGTTTATCGCCATGATGGGGCCAACGGTTATTGTAGCGTGCCGTTCAAAAGACAAGGCTGAAAGGGTAACTCTTGATAAAGTTTGGCACTGTCATGTGCATTGCTCTTGCCATTACAGGACTGTGTGTATTAATCACCTGTTTCAACACAGTACCCTTTGTTACGGTCATGTTAAATAATTTGCATTTAATTACATAAAAAATGGTTATTCCACGAATATGGTATCAATATATCTGTTCCATGTGCATTCATGCACTTATCCTGTATTGATACTGTCATTCATTGTCCAGCGCATCAACATTCCATTCTGCTAGAATACTTATGGTCATAGGTAGATTGGAGATAAATATAACTGGAATGTTTCCGCGAGGATACCAGGAAATCTTTTACAACCCAGATATTTCAGATAAATAACCCGGACTTCAGCGCGAATTCAAGATGCAAAGTATTATCAAATATCATTCATTATTTCATGATTGTATCAAGTTATACTAATATACCTTAGAACTTGTACAATACATTTTGATCAAAATTCCAGATTATTTATTGAAAGAGAATGACAAATCAAAGAACAACTAAATAAAAAACAATTCCACGAAATCAATCTGGATTCCATGAAAACCGGCATCCATTACGCAATACGTGGTCTAGTTGTGTTAGTCTCAGTTACATTGTATCTGATTAGTGATCCAAGAATAATTCATATTTGATAACTATATCTACAATTTGAATGAACACAAAGAACGATGATTTTGTATCTTCAGATATAGGCGTTTCTAATATCACCAATAATACTAATTATGATATATGATGCTTTTGTCCAAGTAAGAAATGTCGATACAATTGCGCCTTACTGAACTCTACTGTATATAGTAATATGATTTATGAATATAAATATATTGTGTCGCACTTACATGTACATTCATATATTTCTGAAATAGTTGTCAACTTCTTGCATTCACATACAGTAGTTAAATTGAATATGACTATAAGATGTGTTTTCGTGCATTTAGTTAAGAGCACTCAATCATTTTATTTATTTATTAATTTATTTTTATTTGCTATTTTTTTAAACAAAGATCATTTTCATCGGAGGAGTGTTAATCACACGCTACTTTAAAAAGCTTTATTGTATTTCTACTGTAATATTTTACATAGGCATTCGAACAAATGAATGAGGAATTCCAGCAAGAAAAAGAAAACTTAACACAGAATATCATCAGCGATGATCGTCTGAGTCTGGAGTTTGCAAAGTTGGACCTAGCTAGTCTTAAATCAACAATGGATTTTGTGGAGAACTTTAAAGCATCCGGTAGAAAACTGCACGTGCTTATCTGTAACGCAGGGGTTATGATGTCAGAAGAGAGTAAGTATCGGATTAAAACCTGAGGGTCAGGTTAATTATATACATGAATAGTTTTCAGTGATGTATTGGAGGATATATGAATTGTTTCGTTATATTGTCAAATTCCATAATACCTTGTGCGAGATCGTGTTAAGGAGTTTAAATGTTTGTTTGTTTGTTTATTTAATGTATTGACCCATGTAAGGTCATTATTATTATCAGGTAGGGGTATCCTAGTAGTAGCCGGGTAGGACATGTCTATTTTAAAAGGTACGAAATGTCTACATGAAAATGTACGACAATATGTATATTTTAAAAGGTACGAAATGTCTACATGAAAATGTACGACAATATGTATATTTTAAAAGGTACGAAATGTCTTGTTTAAAGCATACGAGTTGTATAGTTTAAAATGTACGAGATGTCTGCATTAAAAAGGTACGGAATGTCTTCTTTAGAAAGGTACGATATGTCAAGTTTGAAACATACGATATGTATAGTTTAAAAGGTACGAATGGTCTACTTTAAAAATGTACAAAATGTCTATAAAGGTACGAAATTATTATTCGTATATTTCGTTATTGTTCTTGAATTTTCTGTTTCCACATGAATACAATTCAGTTCCTGTTTGTGGTGGCCATTCTATTTTAAATTCTTTGTTTTTTGTGTGATGTACCCGTAATACAGCATTTTATTTTGTTAACATGGTAACATGGTGACAATATGACGTCATATTTTCGAATCAAAGTAAAAGTTGTTAATATCATTCGTACATGGGCATGTGATGACTGATATATGATACAAAAGGTTGAATTCATTAAACATTAATACTTCCGCTTTAAGATGTCATGAAATGTAGCTATGCATTATCAATGATATATAAGGCATTTTCATGATGTGTATGATCTATGAGACAAACAATTTTTGCTTTCAAGGAAACAAATATAATTATCGCTGAAGCGTCACTGAAGAACAAACTTCATAAAAGATATAAAAAAAAACATATTTCAAACTAAGCCTTCAGATTGCTAGACGACGAGGATATGTTTGAATATTCAAATGCTTGTTCCTGTGTGTAGTGCACAGTGGATATTTTACTTGTAAATTTTTGAAAACAAGTGCGAACTATACGCGAATAGTTTTGATACATTATATCCATATGGATATGGTGAATTATTTTACAATTGAAGACTACGGATGACTGATGCTTAGAGTTTTATCAATATCGGTATTTTTACTAGACAAGCAGTGGGCAATAACATATGTACTACAATACTCGAACGTCGACACTAACGGAATACGACACTACATATCTATTCATTTTGATGGAAGGCTCTAAATAATTCACGTACAGAATGCGCATACTGATGTCGAAACCTGACTGGTTCATACTGTACAAATGTACTGATTACACAAATAAGTATAGAGTTCAGTTTGTTAATCAGATGGTGGGGTGTAATTTCAACATCCTTTTATTGGGATGAATTTGGATTCGATCCAGATTTAAAAAAATTTGAAATGGGCAATTTATACTACTAACCGTGCCATATTTAATTTATATATGCTTTTTGTCCCGATTGATTATATTGCATGTTTGTACGGTTCTGGTCATAATGGATGCAGTACACATAGGTAATGTTATCATAAGATTGTATAGAGAACACACACGTAAATAACTCTTGAGTTTTTTTAGTTAAGCTATAAATACATTATAAATCCCGAACATTTGATAAAGCTACAAATTGGTGACCAATTGTATGGGAATTCCGAAAGGAATTGATGAAAAACTGGAGAAATGTTAACCTCTATGAGAGGTGGGTTATAGCTTGAACACTGTTTTATACATTTTGATGCTGGGTACTTTTTTTCAATATGATCTTACAGACAATACTTTTGTTTTGTAGTTGTGACAGAAGATAATTACGAGTTGACATACCAGGTAAGACAATTCACTTTGTTTGTTTTTAGAATAAAATTTTTAAAGTATGGAAATTTAGTGACTCATACGCAGACGACCTATATCACCTTATTTAACAGAGGAAAACAAATACGTCCGATGTTTCGAATATCAATATCTAGTCTTTTTAAAGCATCAAAAGAACTATCAATAATGAATAAAAGGTATCAATTTTCATTTAGCGGTATGCTTGATAAACACCGTCCTGATGCGTGTGTTTATGACGTTTACTGATAAATATTTATGTTCATACCTGATAGGACATGTACTATAAAACGTGAGTCAATATTGATTAGAAAAATGGCTGAATGGCGATGTGACGATGGTAATCAAATATAGATAATACGAGACAATTTATTGAAGCAAGCTGGCTTCTTTTTTCCAAGTCATTCCCATTATAACAGTAGGTTCATTTGAGTTCATGAAATTACCAAAAAGAATATCAAACTATTTCAATTTCCTATTATACTAGGTAAATAACCAACTTACGTTAAGCTGCATTTAAAGTTCACTCTTCAATTGACAAAAAATAAACGAATGAATCATTATCTAGACTGCTATCATCTTGGACAGTGTCAGTATGTCTTGCTCTAGCAAATATGATATTTGCAAGGTCCTTTATGTCATATACAAACCAGTATTTATCTTTTTATTTATTTATTTTCTGTTTATTTGCACAAATTATAAATGGTTTACCCATAACTTTAGAATCACTTTTTTCTGTTGAATCAAATTTGAAAATTTCATGTTGTACGTTTTCAATTTTAGGTCAATTACCTCAGCCAGTTTCTGATTATGGCACATTTTCTCCCGATCATGAAAACGTCCGGAAATGACGTCAGAATTGTACTGGTGTCGAGTGCGGCACATAAGCACTGTCACTATGATCCGAACTACGCGGCTGGTGAAAGGATGAAGAATCATGATCCCCTACAATGTTACAGTAATACAAAGTTGTATCAGGTAAAATATCAAACACACAATTTACTTTCTATGGAATAATGTCATCATTATAAATATATATATACATATTTAAATTTGCATTACGTTTGGCGTCATAAATATTCTTTAGAATTATTTAATCATTCCAGTGATTTGAGGATGAACAGTTTTGCAATAAATCAAAGTATGACTATGATAATATAATCGTACTAATCGTTCGCCTAGATATTAGTGCATCGACAATTTTAGGAAGTATTAATGCATTAAATAGTGACTATAGTTTAACGTTTAACCTCTGCTACTTTTAAACATAATACACTGTATAATAAAATGTAGCATCTGATCACAGTGTAATAAAACTATTCTCTTTGTTTTGATGTTTTAAATCTCCAAGAGAAAATGGCAGCGTTCATTACTATTACAACCACAATGCCGAGGTCAAAATATGATTATCTCGAGAGAAATCACGTGACGACAAGAATAAAATATCCTAAGTATCTTTCGAATGCAAAAATAGTAAAAGCAAAGAAATGTGAGCCACAATATCAGCAATTACATAATAACAATTAGCGTGAAATTTACATTATAATGAAAAATCTGAGGATAATCATAGAGTGGAATATTCATGTAGAATTTGCCATATCTACATATTTCTGACAATTACTCATTCAGAACACATTTTCGTGGTATTCTTTCATCTCCTGTTGACACGTGAGTATTTGTTTTCCCTGCAGATAATGCAGATGTATAGCATTGACCGGATGTTGGAGAAGACACATGTCGAGTTGTATAGTGTACATCCGGGTTATGTGTCCAAGGATCTCTACCGGCGGAATCGTCACTTTGGATCCAAGTTCAACTGCTACCGGTGTTGTCTGAAATGTTTATGTGAGTTACATACGTTAATACGTTTTAAACAATTGAACGAGTAATTTCTTTAACAAGGTGAGATTTTTAGAAGTATATGAAATAATATAGATTGCATTAAAAACTATTTTTATCAAGATAAACTGACTGCCTAAATCTCATAGGATACATTTTCCATTTTTTTCCTCCAAATTCCCATAGTTAGAATCCTTTGAGCGATAACCTTGACCTTTGCAGATCTTAACTCTAAGTGAAGCGAATTGCCTGTAGATTTTTGAAATAATGGTTACCGAAGAGTAATCTCCCTTCATCCTCGAAGTTTCAATATACATATATTGAGAATTTTTAGGAACATCTTGTAATTTCATTACATACTGAGTGTCTAATCCTTTACGTTTTATAGGTATGATAAAAACACCTAGAAAAGGATCGGCAACGACAATATACGCTGCTGTGAGTCCCGAACTAAAGGGGCTGAGTCGGGCCTACTTCACACATTCACGTGACGCCGCCGAATTCCCTAGTCGCACCGCCAGGTACGTGTACTAATGAAGGCAATCGTTTGATAAAGAACATTACCTTTCATACCCGATAATTTAGTTTTACCGACGTATTGCAGATTCAGTATACACAAACGTTTATTCATAAAGCCACTGCTGTGAACGGGGATGTGACTACTTTATCCATAATACAAGCATACATATGTCTCCAGACATCGCTTTATTTCTTTTATTGTAAATTGTAAACTCTCTATTTCTGGATCTAAATAAGGCCTGTTTACCGCGTTAAATCCGTCATCTAAATGTCTTTCCATACGCCAATCACTTCTCTTTCTTGTCATCAGGATTATAAATTACAAGTTGGCTGCGTGTTTGTGTATGATGACACAAATATGATCTAAATACTGATTTCATTATTTACTAATAAATATTGGTGGTAACTAACTTAAATTACTTCTAGTTAACTCTTACAAATAAACATCCATGTGACTTACATCGAACTTCCTGTTTCCAGTCAACTAACAAAAGTAAGAATGGTTGACATCTGTGCCACATGATAAAGATATAAAATACTATAATGTTTGTAATTAGGTCCATTTTGTAATGTATAATGGCATAGTATTATTCTTTTATGAAGGATCATTGCCTGATTTATCATATTATATTTGATGTTTTGCTGGTTTTTCAGAGACAGAGAGTTGCAGGACTATCTGCTGCAATGCACATTAGACAATCTGAGAGACCTACTTCCTGATGAATTTACTCGGGAAGCCCTCAGTACAGTGAAAAAGGCGAATACAAAATCAGGGTCATCAAATCACTGAATTAGCGGGTACCATTATGATATTGAACATACTAGCACTGAACTGAAGCCGTAAGGAAGGAAGTGATTTATATAACCTTATCATGGAAGTGCGTCGATGTCATTTGCAATACGAAATGGTTATATCCTGTGTGTGATTTGTTCCATTAATACTGTAGTTGAAATATACAGTTCAGATTATACTCATGAAACACAAAGGGGATATTAACTTTCTGTGTATGGTTTTGACGCTGTCATTCCACATGTTTGCTGTAATCTAACACTATAACTGTGCATAATTACAAAAGTTCATATATTAGTGCTATGTCATTTTGTCAACATCGTCAACAACATTATGTCTTGTGACTTCACCATTTCCAATTCTTTACCTTCTACCGACTTTCACAAGATGATGGCATAATGCAATGAAAGATCAATACATACTGAGACATTACGATGTTTCAAACATATTTAAGATCAATACATATTGATACATTGCGATGTTTCAAACATATCTCATTATATGCACGTGAAATTATCTCTTAATATTTTTTCTACTTTTTGTCATACGAATGTGTCACGTGAGTGCTTCCTAATGAGAATATCAAGATATAGGTCATTATTACGTCATATCTGGTCATATTTTTGAAATAACCCCACTGTTACATCATCGAAGCATTTGTTTGTTCTATCAGGACCATCTTAAAGCGAATGTCATTTCAGCTCGGTTGAAATTCAGTTAATATGATCACGTGGCAGTTTACAAAGTTAACCTTAGATGTATTTATCATCTGTGTTATTGTATTAACATTGTTTTAATTCCCGACTATCTACATGTTTAATGCAAAAGTAAAATATTAAATCATTATTTCTCCCGCCATTTTCATTGATCATATAATTTATTTAAGATTTGTACATGTATTACATTAAAATATTTTCTATTCCATTGTTTTATTTGATTTAGATAGATTACACATTCAATCTTTTTTCAAAGTCACCAACGCAATCCTGTTTCTTCTACAAAATTTACAGTTGCGATAAAAGCATATTTTCCTATTGTAAAAGTGTCAATTTAACAAAGTATTGAACAATAGAAAGTCTTGTATTATATCTCATTGGCAAGATATCACATTTAAAAACAATGGTAGCGATATAATAATCTACTTGATACGTGGTATGATATATCATATTGTATGGCATAATAACTTTGAAGTATAATTCATTACATAGCATAATAATCATATATCATAATAATTTTATAACATGACGCTTTTTGTAATATTGTATATTGCAACACATAAGACATGATACTGCAAAAACAATGTGTACCAAACAGGCTGTGATTTTTCGAACTTAATGTAATTGGAGTATTTTTGCAAAAGGAATAAAACCTCTGCTGAATATGTTGAGTTCATATAATTTTTTATCCATGAAGAAATGTACAAATTGAACACAAGTTCATCTTCAAGTTCTAAAGAATCAAGTTTTCACTGGAGTAATGAGTGATCGAGCAAAGTTACATGTCCGACAATATACTAAGTAGGTTGTTAAATCGTCAGGACTGGGTTTAGCCAAGCCTTTTATGTTACGATTTCCATCGTTACTTTAAGTTACTTTAAACAACCGTCCTAAGAAAACTCTGTATCATAAGCTATGCATAAAACAAATCGTAACTTAGGACAGCCTACAGCTAACCTTAAGTTGCGAATTTTCTTACTTTGCACATCTTAACACACGTAAAAAGTTCCCGGATCATACCTACACAATCTTCCTTAATTAAGTAAACTTATGAAAGCTTAAGTAAAACAGACAATTCAAAATTCAAATTTACACGTAAAGCAAATTAAGTTGAATTTTTTTGCTCGACTAAAGAAGCTTGGTAAAACTCAAGAGACATTTATCAAATGTAAATGAGACACGAGAGTGCCAAGTTCAGGGTAAATGTCACATGTGTCCCAGAGACGAGGCAGACATCCACATACAATAAACATACCATGCGCATTATTCTTACGTATTTGGAAAGGTTATATACTAATGCTATTCTATGTTTGATCAAATAACACAGCAACAATACAAATATGTCAATGATCAAAGTATGTCGTGCATAATCATGTATATTTATATTTACCAGGGTATGCTATTGTATATCACTCAGACAATTCAGTTTAACTATTTTCAGCTTTCAGATGGACACACATATCTTAAGTCGCATGAATGCATGTACTATGTACATATCTTATTGTGAGTTTGACGTTTGTTTGTGTATGGTATTGAAAGGGATATAACTCGCGCAGATCGCAATACCAAGTTCATTTCAAATTACATCACTATACGAATTTCACTCTCTGTCGTTCATTTCCCGATATACTCTATCGCTATACAAATATTACTCTCTACACCTCATTTCTTTATATACTCTATAAACTACAAGAATGTCACTCTCTACCCTTCATTTCTTTATGTACTCTATAAACTACAAGAATGTCACTCTCTACCCTTCATTTCTTTATGTACTCTATAAACTACAAGAATGTCACTCTCTACCCTTCATTTCCTTATATACTCTATAAACTACAAGAATGTCACTCTCTACCCTTCATTTCTTTATGTACTCTATAAACTACAAGAATGTCACTCTCTACCCTTCATTTCCTTATATACTCTATAAACTACAAGAATGTCACTCTCTACCCTTCATTTCTTTATGTACTCTATAAACTACAAGAATGTCACTCTCTACCCTTCATTTCCTTATATACTCTATAAACTACAAGAATGTCACTCTCTGCCCTTCATTTCCTTATATACTCTATAAACTACAAGAATGTCACTCTCTACCCTCCATTTCCTTATATACTCTATAAACTACAAGAATGTCACTCTCTACCCTCCATTTCTTTATATACTCTATAAACTACAAGAATGTCACTCTCTGTCCTTCATTTCCTTATATACTCTATAAACTACAAGAATGTCACTCTCTACCCTCCATTTCCTTATATACTCTATAAACTACAAGAATGTCACTCTCTACCCTCCATTTCCTTATATACTCTATAAACTACAAGAATGTCACTCTCTACCCTTCATTTCTTTATATACTCTATAAACTACAAGAATGTCACTCTCTACCCTTCATTTCCTTATATACTCTATAAACTACAAGAATGTCACTCTCTGCCCTTCATTTCCTTATATACTCTATAAACTACAAGAATGTCACTCTCTACCCTTCATTTCCTTATATACTCTATAAACTACAAGAATGTCACTATCTGCCCTCCATTTCCTTATATACTCTATAAACTACAAGAATGTCACTCTCTACCCTCCATTTCCTTATATACTCTATAAACTACAAGAATGTCACTATCTGCCCTCCATTTCCTTATATACTCTATAAACTACAAGAATGTCACTCTCTACCCTCCATTTCCTTATATACTCTATAAACTACAAGAATGTCACTCTCTACACTTCAATTCCTTATATACTCTATAAACTACAAGAATGTCACTCTCTACCCTCCATTTCCTTATATACTCTATAAACTACAAGAATGTCACTCTCTACCCTCCATTTCCTTATATACTCTATAAACTACAAGAATGTCACTCTCTGTCCTTCATTTCCTTATATACTCTATAAACTACAAGAATGTCACTCTCTACCCTCCATTTCCTTATATACTCTATAAACTACAAGAATGTCACTCTCTACCCTCCAATTCCTTATATACTCTATAAACTACAAGAATGTCACTCTCTACCCTCCATTTCCTTATATACTCTATAAACTACAAGAATGTCACTCTCTGTCCTTCATTTCCTTATATACTCTATAAACTACAAGAATGTCACTCTCTACCCTCCAATTCCTTATATACTCTATAAACTACAAGAATGTCACTCTCTACCCTCCATTTCCTTATATACTCTATAAACTACAAGAATGTCACTCTCTACCCTCCATTTCCTTATATACTCTAATCACAACTCCAGATTTGCGACAATTCCCGGCAAGTTTGTTTTTCATTTTCGTTAGTTTCACGAAGGTTTTGTGTTATCTATTTATATGAAGATGACCAAGGTTGAGAATTTACTCTGGTGAAGTTTCAGAGCAAAGGGAATGGAGCGAATCGGATGACCGTGTCAGTTTTAAATTCGCATTGTCTGATATATCACAATACCATTTGACCGATCATTAGCGATACCGGCATATATACAATAATATTTATAAACATAGCGATAAACCTGCAGTACGATCTCTAAAATTTTGATTACTTTATCTGCTTATTCTAACAATTCCCCGTTGACAGGATACAGGGTTCGGCTGACTAAGTTAGATAAGTTATGAAGTCAGTGACAATATTATCAGTAATGATTTTGTCTAACCAAACATAGATATGCTATGTTTACCACACTCTACCTATATTTAAATGTGTTCCCCTTGTTATCAGCAACCTGGGGTCAAAATGTAGACTAGTGGTCAAACGGAATCACTCGTTACAGTACAACCGAATATGGGAGGCCACCAGTCTTTCCCCAGGGTTACCCTGCCTAAGGAGAGAGTTGTCATAGTAACCGGTGCAAACACAGGCAAGTTATCGGCACGCATGAGTAAGATACATGTACATTAATCCAACTATCATACAACAACAACAACTTACATTTCACCTATTAATCAATAACTGTAACGTCAATTTCTAAGTCAAGCTTCAGGAACCCCGGAAGACATAAAACGCTGTTTGATGCCATTTATGTCATTACAGTGCTTATGCTTGCATTATTACTTGTTCAATGTTTGGTGCTATTATTTTATGGTATATGTGTGTATGCGTGCGTGCTGGCATGTGTGTGTGTTTGTTATACATTATTTACACAGCTGGGTATTGATACTGAATATGAAAATGTACGGAAATACTTCAAATGCCCAGAATGATGACATGCATTAAAATATGACATATCACAAAAACTATCAAAACTGACTGAAAAGAGGTGAAATTAACATCCTTGCTCATTTATGCTGTAAAGGACAGCTTAAACATTGTGACATGGTTTTTATCTTTATGTTGTCTATAATACTGTTGTAGTCTCTATGAACTGACTGATGTAGTATCATGCACAGACGTATCTGCCATACATATAATGTTAGTTTTCTCTTTGTAATAAGTAATTTTTCATTACAATATATGAAGATTGGAAGAAAATATAAATTGACCACAATCACAAAAAAAAATGATCACAAATCTTATTTTGTAGCTCATGATTTATGGGTTCAGTATGGATATTAAACAGTGCACGTTTATCTTCAAAATCGTAAATGAGTACATCCATTTACATTGTATTCTGAAAACAATCACGCTATTTATTTTTCATGGGGTTATGTTTCTAGCTGAGCATGGGAGACAATTCATCCGATCGTGAGTTAGCTATAACGTACAATTTTGACCAACTAAAAACCATGAAACATTCTTCAGTGTACATCGACGCATATGAGGTAGACATACTTACAAAGGAAAAAGACAAAGAATACCAACGTGATAACGAAACTGTAATTCTAACTCAAAATAAAAGGAGGGCAATATTCGAACTAAAAATAGATTTGGATGGAAACCATTGAAACATACAAGCATCAATAGACCAGATTATGACAATGGAAAGCATATCGACAAGCATCAAACACGATTGGCTTCAAAAAAGCTTGTTTGAAAAACATATTTTCAAATGAAATCATGATATCGATCATAGACTGTTCCAAAGTATTCATCAACCTGGAAAAAATACAGATTTGGATGGCGACTTTTGAAACGTAATAGCATCAATAGACCAGGTAATGACAATGGAAGGCATATCGACAAGCAAATGAAAGCATGATATCGACCATACATTTTCCACAAGGTTTTCATCAACCTGCACATACATTAGGCAAGAATAAACGTGCTACATTGTTTTATCTAAAATTTAAACACTTGGTATTCATAAAACAAAATTACTTTGTCAACAGGTATCGGATACGAGACAGCCAAATGTATAGCCATGATGGGGGCTACGGTCATACTGGCCTGTCGGTCGGAGGAGAAGGCAA
Organism: Pecten maximus; assembly: GCF_902652985.1. Lineage (NCBI taxonomy): Eukaryota > Metazoa > Mollusca > Bivalvia > Pectinida > Pectinidae > Pecten > Pecten maximus. Next base: position 18,490,889 of record NC_047019.1, on the reverse strand, counting down.
ACCAGGTATAGCCTCTCTATCTAAACCATAATGTTTTCTCTCCAGTACATGTTTTATCTCCTGATTTGTATTATTAGTGGTGGTTTTACACGTATAAATGTATGTTTATCAAAGTAAGCAATACGATAATCGCATTTTTTATTAATCAATGATGATTTCGTAGATCATTTGATATTTTATGTCTTTATCTACCCAGGCAATGACAAAGATGAATGCAGAATTCCAGACAGAGAAAGACAGAAAAAATGAAAGAGTGGTTGATTATCCGGAACTCAAGATAGAGTTCATGAAATTAGACTGCGCCAGTCTCCAGTCGGTGATGGACTTTGTGAAAGAATTCAAAAATTCTGGTCGACAATTACATGTTCTCGTGTGCAACGCGGGAATCGGAATGAGCAAACAGGGTAACATTTTACTCCAAGCTCTTTAAAATTCAGGAAACATTTATATTACTCGCGTCCAAAATACTAGCACCATATTCATTATATTGTGTTAGATAAAGCCCAATCAGCCATATTACGTATGTAATATTTTGTGATTATTTTCTTCCGCAGCATACACAGAGGATGGGTATGAACTAATGTTTCAGGTTAGTGAACAACTCATTATAAAATATGTATTCGATTTCAATATTGTGGAGATGCAACCTGTCTTGAATTTAAACAATAACGACCGGTTTTCTCACGACATGGTTCCACTGTAGGGACATATATAAGGTTCCTGCTGTACATCGAATCTTAATAATACAATGTAATGTCAATGAAGTATCTTTTTGTAACGTAATAGCATGTGCCCTCCTAAATATCCATTTATGTTTATATTGGATTAATTGTATGCGAACTAATTCTGTGTTTCGTATAGGTGAATTACCTGAGCCAATACCTATTATCTGCACACCTGTTACCTATCATGAAGACTTCTGGAGAAGATTGTCGTATCGTACTTGTATCGAGTGAAGTTCACCGCTACTCCGAGTTTAATTTGGACAGAATACAGGGGAGACAATTCAATGAGCGAAACTTTAAACGAACACTGTTCTACGGAAATTCTAAAGCATTCCAGGTAGTGTATGGAAATGGGTCCAAAATAGAAGAACCTGGTAAACCGTTACCATTCCGATTGAAGCCCTGTGCTTTTCTCAACTTTAGGGACATTGTATTACATTTTGTAATATTGGTTACGTTTAAGTTAAGAAACAAACATAGATATCGTAAATAAGACAGGTCAGCAAAGTGTATAGACTTCTACACCGAAAGGTGTGTGGTGCTTCTTTTGTTCCGAAAATGGTTAAAGGTCAGTGACGGCGATAATATAGCTTGATTTATTTATTTGTTTTTATTTTATGTACATGTATTTTTTTTAATTTTTTTTTTATTTTTTCATAGATAATGCAGATGTTCAGCATGAACCGAAGACTTCAAAAGTCAAACGTCACAGTAGTCAGCTTACATCCGGGTGTCGTACAGACGGAAGTGACGAGAAACTTCACTGATTTGGCACCGTGGGCATTGTTGTTTGGTGTATCAAAACTATTAGGTGTGTTTGAATGGGAAACTAGACGTTACTAATTACTTTAGCGAGACTTTCTACTGTTAAATAGTTTTATCCCAATTACAATATCTTCATTAAGGATTATACATGTGTATATGTATAGTCAGTAATTTGTTTTTTAATTTAGATTAACATGAGCCGTGCAATAGGATGTATCTTTATTGCAGTTTGCATGTTTTCGAAATGCATTCTTTATGGATATCATGAATGATGTCATCCCCGAATCAAAACACAGCACTATTTTACAGAACATAGTTTTGGTTATTCTAACTATTTCTAACAGGCGCATCGAAAACACCATTTGAAGGAGCTGAAACCACCATCAATGCGGCCGTAAATCCGGCCCTGAAAGGCGTCCGTGATGTTTATTATAATAACTGTAAACCTGACAGCATCCACAGCAGAGCAAGGTACGAATTACAAACAAAGTGAAATTCTCTGTCTTGAACTTTACATTTACAAATTCATAACCGTACATTCAAATAGCAACTACTACTACAATACGTGCTTGATTTAATTGATCTGCTAATATGCTGTCGGTATTTTTTTCTTGATAATTATGTTTTACCGTCGCTTCATCAATGTTGTCGGCAGCTACATTAAAAATGACAAAAAGAAAGTATCCGGATGACCCCTTGAATACCACACTCTGTGTACAGTATAGCGGTTCATATAATTGTTTGATTAAAAAATCGTCTGGTTCTACAGTGGTGTAATACAAATGGAAGGGCACCTTTTGCCTTTTGCCTTTGAATTTATTGAATAATGATTCAATTTTTATCATAAAACTGCTGCCACCCCGTTAAGTGAAGTAATTGATTTAAAATGAATGTGCCCTCTATTTGTGTGAGGGAGTTCTGTTGAAATATACTACATCACTGACAATGAGATATTATGGTAAACTGAAAACAAGAATAGGCTACTGGGGATATTATACAATATCAAATTTACAACTTCAACTATATCCACCATGAACAAGTTTGAGCTTCTAATCTTATCTTTTAAGTTTAAAGTTGATCACTAATTAATTACATCCCAAAGAAGTTCAATTTTACTTCGTGATTGTATTGTTTTTATAATTTTCGGTGTTAATAGCATTCTTTTTTAGAATGGTGCAATTATATTTTCGTCAGAAAAAAAAATTCCTGTGTCACTATTCAATTGTTTATGTGTGCAATCAACTCATGACAATTTCCAGTAGTTAGTATACGAGACCTTTTAGCTGATATTGCTTATAAATTCTATAAAAAACAGGCGGCGAGGATACTTATTTTATTACAAAACGTAATTGTTCACGTTATGTTCACAATAACAAAAACAACAGAGAAAACCGACATTTAAACGAGATCGAAACTTATAATCAATCAAACGAAGGGCAAAACACAAACAAAATATATACATTCGCACGGAGACCGCTGATTAACTACAACGATAGTGTCAAGTGTTCCAGAAGGGAATGCGTCTTCTGCCATACCGACAACACTGACCATGGCAATCTTCGTCGAATCTGGGTTAAACATTCTCAAATTCTGATGAGTTAGAATGACACAACTTAGGGTAGTAGGTCAGAAGGCCCTTAGAAGACATTACGATAATCCAATGTTCTGTTTATATTTGGTAGCCTGGCAATGCATGTACTACATTATGTATATGAGTATAATGAACTAAAAATGTTCGCACTGTTTGTTCTATTGTTTTAGTTTCAAAATGTTGTTTTTTTCTTCAACAGGAATAAACAAAACCAAGAATCTTTATGGGCATACACACAGGACTGTCTTAAGAAAGGCGACTTTCTCCCTGATGACATAATCCAGTGTTTAGAAGGAGAATAAATCGTGTACAGTGTACACGTTACATGTATATCTCTACATGGATAAGGGAGACAACTCCTCAGTTAGTTAACTCTATCGCAAAACGTAAAGACTGTGACAAACGTGAAGCATTCTTTAAAGTTTATGGCCGTATCTGAGGTAGGAAGTTTGATAAACATAGTACGTTGTTCAACAAGACACATCAATCAAAGGGAACTTCCAAAAGGTTCTGGATAACCAAAAAACTGTGATACATGTATAAACATTATATTTCATTATCTTCCTTGATGGTTAGTCAGTATTAATTATGGTGGCGTATTCCAATCCATTAATGAGACTTAAGACATCTTTAGAACATTAACTTTCATCTAGCATTAATCGTGAGCCTTTCTGATATTTAAATGAAGTTTTGACGTCTAACTCATCTGACGCTAGACATCTGCTGATATTATTGGCCTCCTGACTGACCCATGTGTGTTTGAAGAGGCTGCAGTATGTTCGTGTTTGTCTTCTTGTGATAGCGCGGAACTGATACCTAATTTACTAGGTAAATTAGAGACTGGTGTGCCCCGACCTGGGGACAGAAGACATTTTTATGCCCTACCTGTAAGTCAGTAACCGGAACAAGTGTAACTGAATAGAGCATTATTGATCAACTAAACTCAACGTATATATCAATGAGCCACAGAATAAACGTTGTTTGGATACTAAAAAGATAAAAAAAAATCTTCAGATATTATGGGATAAATGTATACGTTCATTTTCAATTTCTTTCTCGTGCGTTTATATAATCATTGATTCGGTTGATGTTGACGTCCTGCTCTAGCTAACAACTAGGTCGTACTGTTTATCTGCAACTATTAAGGGCAACCATTTTAAATCTTAATTCGACGATGATTTATCATTATGTCACCAAATTATTTGTCCAAAATATATTAAATACTTGCATGATCAATATTTTAAATGCATTATGATTGTTATGTGTATGTACTATAAACTATTATACGTTATGAGGATCATTTTATAAGTGTTTCCTGTTAACCAATCTTTTTATATATATACAAACATGTACTTATATAAGATATTCTGAAATACAATCGTTAAAGTGAATTACCTAATTGGTTGTAATTTTTAGAATTACTAATTCTGGGATTCATAGAAAATAGATATTTATTTGGCGAATACGGACTTTTATCAATAAAATATAAAAAAACAAAAAAAAAAAAACAAAAAAAAACAAAAACAAAAAACGCAGCTATACGTATTCAAGAAACTACATTTTTCAGTGAGATATCAAAAATTATTCATCCTTTTTTTAAAAGTGATATTTTTCACTTGTAGGCGTTACATACAAGCACCCTCCACATCCTCCCGGCCACTCTCCACATCCTCCTCACATCCTCTCCACATCCTCCCGGCACCCTCTCCACATCCTCCCGGCCACTCTCCACATCCTCCTCACATCCTCTCCATATCCTCCCGGCACCCTCTCCACATCCTCCCGGCATCCTCTCCACATCCTCCCAGCACCCTCTCCACAGCTACCTGGCGCATCCTCTCCACATCCTCCTCACATCCTCTCCACATCCTCCCGGCACCCTCTCCACATCCTCCTCACATCCTCTCCACATCCTCCCGGCACCCTCTCCACATCCTTCTCACATCCTCTCCACATCCTCCCGGCACCCTCTCCACAGCCTCCTGGCGCATCCTCTCCCCAGCCTCCTGGTGCATCCTCTCCACATCCTCCCGGCACACTCTCCACATCCTCCTCACATCCTCTCCACATACTCCCGGCACACTCTCCACATCCTCCTCACATCCTCTCCATATCCTCCCGGCACACTCTCCACATCCTCCTCACATCCTCTCCATATCCTCCCGGCCACTCTCCACATCCTCCTCACATCCTCTCCACATACTCCCGGCACACTCTCCACATCCTCCTCACATCCTCTCCATATCCTCCCGGCACCCTCTCCACATCCTCCTCACATCCTCTCCACATCCTCCCGGCATCCTCTCCACATACTCCCGCCACACTCTCCACATCCTCCTCACATCCTCTCCATATCCTCCCGGCATCCCCAATTAACTCCCCCTCCGAGCCCTTCTCGTCCGTTCGTCCTTCGACTTTCTTCTCCGGGCTGTATATCTTATACACTTATTTGTCACTGGAACTTCATACTTTGGGATACGTATACCTTTACTATCACGAATGTATCATCTGTGTATTATTGACATATAAACATTCAGTGGGAGACTGTTATTGACCTATCGGTCTTGTTTTGTATATTATAATATTTGAAGTCTTAGCCAGTGTCGTCCTTACGCTAATTATAAATAATTAAGGAGACGAATTAATGTCGGTACCCTGAACCAATGTTATAGTCATTATAGTATCCATATCTAATATTGTATGGGTTTTTACTATCCACAGACTGAAACCCGTGGTATTGTTATAGATATTTCTCGGATAACTAATGTCGTCTGTGAGCTGAATTTCAATAAGATTTTGATATACGAATGACCCGTCTGTACCAGGCGGCTCCTCACTCTGTAAATAAATTTTGGTTATTCCTATAATCACTATCTTATTATGTCATGTTCGAGATTTCCTTGTGCAGATAATGGTACGTTGAATGGTTGCATTGTTGCCTGAAGTATTTACGACCAGTAACATAAACAAAATGTCATTTAAAACTGCTATGTAGTCTTACTTATCGTATAAACAATATCTTCAGACTTCACAGTTAAAGTCATGCTACGAGTTAGCTCCCTTCTACTACTATTTTCATGGGCGGAAGAAAGTATATCTAAGTCCGTAGTTGAAGTAAAATATATAGTTTCTTAGTGTAATACGACTAAGCTGTACTTGTATCAGATACAAAAAATGTTAACTTTATGCTTATAGTTTTTTGTTATTCATTTTTCAATCGAATAAGATAGTTTACATTTTTCCAAGAGTTATCTCCCTTGGAATAAATTATAATTTAATTGAATAATTACAATATAAATTATCATTGACCATTAAATAATGTACAGTATTACCAGTTTTTATGAATTGAATAGCAATATTAATAACGTTTTATATCTATAAATTGCTAGTAAATAAATGCAAAATTCTATTATGCAATTATATCAAGGCACATCAAAAACAAAAATAAACAAATGAATTAAATATGATGGCTTATCGGCCCACCAAGTTTTGTTGAAAATCGGTATTTGTTAAAATCGCAATTCTGCAAAGAATTGCATTTAAAACACTTTTAAAAAGTTTAAGAAAAATGGAAATATGGATATTTCGACTTTATGTGCGATGTCAACGTCAGTGTTGCTTTCGTAAATTGACCTTTCCATTATGCGCATTTGACGGCCGGGATAAATGGCGAGTGTTGTCTTGCTCATACATATCCACATTTCTTATAGATAGCATAATAATATTCCAAAGAGGGGAAAAACATCTTCACAGTGAATGTCATGTAACGAGTTAGCTCCCTTTTACTTCTGTTTTGATTGGCGTCAGAAAAGTCTATTTAAGTCCGTAATTGAAGTAAAATATATAGTTACTTAGTGTAATACGACTGAGCAGCATTTATGTCATATGCACAAATTGTAAACCAGATGCCCATAGTATTTTTAACCTCCCTTGGAGCAAACTATAATTTATTGAATATAATTATAATATGATTTAAATTTGACCTTTAAATGATTTATATTAATATCAGTTTCTATAAATAAGTTAGTTATATCGAAAATTAATTCATATGTATGATTTATTTATAAATACATGTAAAACTTTATTATATAATTGTTATGAGGCACATAAGATAAACAAATTAATATGTATAATATTTTATGGTAAATTGAGAGACGAAGTTTGATGAAATTATCTTTTTTTCCTAAATCGCGGTTCTGGATAGAACTGCACTTAAAGATGTAGGACAAAAAATAGATGGCCGATGTCGGGTCCTGGTTTACGTATGAGTGAACCTGAGTTACTCTTGGGATGACCAGGGTAAATAGCGAGTGTCATCGAATAAAAGAAAAATTCTTAACTGTGCTTAGCCCTCTACATCTTAATGATTTCTACGTTAATTTATAGTTTGTTCATATCTTGGTCTCGGTTGTTTTTGTGTAATTAATTCCGTGACATTGAGGTTACGACTTACTGCCTTGTTATTCTCTCTCTCTTTTCTTTGATGATGTGCATGCGCTTCAATTTAATTGTTTTTGTAAAATGAAATATTTACCTCTTTAAGTAAACCAATAAAACTTAAAGCAATATGTATATATAGTTAACCGTATACTTCTAATGTGATTTCTTTCAGCAAGAAAATAAATTAAAAAAAAAAAAAAAAAAAAAAAATTCACACGCTTAAGAAATACGTAGCAGTTATTTCCTTTCGCAAAAACATAAGTTCCTCTCGGAATTTTTTTTTTTCATGAAATTATACATTTTACAAAATAAATTAATTGAGACGCAATTTACGAATATTCGAAAAAATACAAAATTATTTGAATTAGAATTGTTCAATGCGGGAGGTAGCAAAGGCAATGTGATACAATCCCCCATGCCACAGTTGACACTCTGTTGAATGTCTTGTAAATGTCACAGACAACTAGACAGAGGCGGTTTCCCACGTTCTGTTACAGATTAACAGTAATATTCCCTGATTGGAAACCTGACTGATATCTATATAAATGGGAAATGCCAACGAAATAATTTTGCAAAAGAAGAGATATTGTGTCGGTGAAGGGTTTGTACGATGTACATCAAGGTATTGTTTTAATTATGGTTTTGGTGATTTTAAGATGATGCCATGTTTTTACTTAATTCAAATAAAATGTAAAAAGAATAGAAATAATCAATACTACATACATTGAGTGCTGACTGTAGTTCGTCACCGTTTACCTGGGCGGTTGGAGTGTCCGGTGGAGATAACTTGCCGGGATTAGTATATAGAGGTACTGACTTGGGTAGGGATTAGTACTGGGGAGGGGTGAACTGTACTTAGTCCACCCGAGGGGACAAAACAAGAGTTACCTCCTACATTTTTGTTCAGGGAATGAAGTAAAATTCAATTCATCCCAGTACTTCACTTTTATTTCTTGAAACACAATTGATATTTGAATGTTTAGAATACTCTGAAACGTATTTAAACACATTTGTTAAACATGAAACGGCTGCAGGGATTTAAAAATATATCGAAAATATATGTACATAAAGGAAAAGCGATTTCCTTTTGTATAAATGTCTAGGTTTTTGCAAGAACAACTGCATTTTTATTTTCAAGCACAGGTGCGAATATGTACCACTGTGTAATCAAAGGTCCCCGAAGCACCAATTGGCCTTTCCTATGCTTGACGTGATGCAAATGTAAGGTGATACAGTATTAGTACATTGTATCACAGTGTTAGTACACCGTATCATCTACAATCTACTTTTGCATATCCTCCATTAAATGAAGACAGCCATTGGAGTTCCTACTTAACTATCAAGTGAGTGTTTTCATTCATTGAAGATGTCCTGTAAGGAAAGGATGAGGATAAGAGTGTGAAACAGTCGCTGTTCGTTTTATAAGATTTATTATTTTCAATATTTCAACTCTTGTAACAAGAGGTACTATATACAATATAATTGACGCCGAAATATTCTAAATAATTTGATATTTCAGACAATATAGTCATAGTATACAGAAACAGTATGCCATAATTATCACTATATCAAACACGGCATAATCATACATATGTACCTACAAATAACGGAAGGATTTTCTATAAAAATACTGCATATCCAGTCCAGCAAGATCCTGGTGCGGAAAATGGACGACATCTCCAACCTCCGTTTGCTTTACTTTAACTTTTACCCATTTAGGATTCAAATTGCCTTGAAACTGTGAATTCCATATATACATGTACATTAAACCGCATCCGTTTAAAATGTTTTGTATAAAACATAAAAATGTCATGTTAATTATGTGATTATCTATATGGTATGTAATAAGTATCAGCGTAACTGGAAGGTCAAAGGTTATTAGCAAGCTTTCTTCAGGACTATAAAGGGTATACAGTAATTCCTCTCATTGGTACACACTTGAATTTGTTACAAACTAACTTTTGGCAAATGCATTTCTTAAATTTGCAAAACAATGGCACAGTAATACAAAAAGGAACTCGTCTTCAGTATCGTTCATGTCACCTAAATATATGACAAACTCTCTACCCTTTTCAATATTTAGAGTGTGTGACGATAGTCGAATTTTAGTTATTTCTCTCAAGTATTCATTACTTTCTAACATGTCGTCATAGCAAGACTGTGAAATATAATTTCGGGAGTTTCTCAGTTTTATCCAATATTTCATAATTCTAATTTTTCGTAGCACTCCTTATGGATACCTACCTACTTCAAGATAAACTACATCGTTACGTGTACTTTTACGTACACTAAGCAATTTATTACAAAACATAACATGTACTTAAAATGCTATTGATATATGTATCAAATACAGTTGTGTTCCAACGTTGAAATATTTTTTCCGGCATAGCCGTATAATATTCTTTTGTCCCCGGAAATGACGCGACAGGTGGCGTTACTGGTCAAGATGAAGTATGTAATTGGTCAATGTAGCGGTTAATGCAAAATGCAGATATGCAGTTAAAAACGGAACAAAGTTAAGATTAAATGCAAGCTGAATGCGTGAGTGGATGCATCTTTTCAAATGACATATTAATACAATTATATTCGCGATTGAAATGCCGTCGTATTCAGGCACGTAGCTGCCTATACGCAAATACGCAGTTGCGTACACATCAGTTTTCAACAACAACAACAAACATAAACAAAACAAAACAAACAAACAAACAAACAAACAAAACAAAACAAAGAAAGAAAAAACCTCTGATATTCATATGAGCTTATCCATACACAAACTATGAATGCTGTCCCTAGGTGATGGTTCTAGTCAAATCCACTAATTGATATAACTAGTCATTGATAGGGAATGCAATCAATCGGTCGGTTAAAGTGGGACAAAGAAAAATCCGAAGACCTGTTTCTTTGGAAGAAATTTCAGCTCACCTCGCAGGAACCATCAGCATCAGAAACAAGTCAAAATGGTACACCTGATGTAACAAAGCTCCCTGGTGGTTGTCAGAATTGCAAAATGCTTACGCTAACATTTTAGAGCATTCATGACATTAAAGACCAGTGCCAAATTTATGCATTTTATATACAAAATTTGTAAGATATATGTATATATGAGAGGTTGGAGCAAATTCTGAATAGCCCACAAAACTTAGTTTTGATATACATTTGTACAACGGTTTACAAAAAATATGGGGAAAATGAAAATAAATCCAAATAATTTCAAAATTAGTTGTCAAATAAAAAAGATGCCATATATATATATATATACTAATATAGACTTAAAACTTAATATAGACTTAAAAATGTTTCGATAAGTTAAAAATGAGCTTTGATACAAACACTAAGTCCTAAACAAAGGAAACTTAAATTAAGTAAAAAATAGAATAATTCAATAATATGTTTTGTAACTTTACTCTACTAAATGATTATTAACTTGATTACTGTTTGGCGTCCTCCACCTCTCTTGTCTTGATCAATCAGTCTATTTGGTATTGTACCTTCAAAATAGAGCAAATTATTTCCGAAATTCTCCTAATTTTCTTCTGTTTATCTCTCCTACCCGTACACGTATTTGCTTTTTTTGCAGTTAGACGTACATGTAAAACCATTTCAGGTAAAAGTAGATTTCAATTGATTCCACGAGGGAAATGGGGTATCTGAAAGCTCTTTTACACATGTCAGACAATCTTACCGCTTTATTCAGATACGTGCTGAATGTAAACTACATGTATATAGAATTGTTAGATCCCCTATCCCTTAAAATGTATTTTTTATCTTTTATCGATATGTTATCACGATAATATGCCGAAACACAATACAACATATAATTAAAATTTAACTCATTCCATTATAACAATTATACACAACGAGAAAAACTTGTTTTCAAATGATTTTTTTATGTGTGTGTGTATTTCGGCACAAATTGCATGAAACTTGTAGAAAAAATAATCTGATACTTTCTCAATTAAGAAAAGTAAAATAAGTGCCTATATCATCTATTGTTAAACGTACATGTAGTGAATGAGCGAATAGCGCAAATTGGAGATAATAGCTCAGTAACATATTTAAATTGCTCATTTAAATATGTTTTAAAATTTGGGCATAGGAATATTTAATTTTTGGGGGGGACTGATCTAGTCTACCATCCTCCCTTTGCTGCAATTCCTATAAAGGACTACTTACAACCGGAAACCAGGGTGAAGTCTGATTTACATATTTATTACTGTTAATCTTAAACTGAATTATAAAACATTAGCCAAAAGAACAGGTCCGGAGTTATATATGCGCATAGAGTACAAAATTCACTATTAGAATTTTCTTCACTACATGACAGTTGGTAAGATTCAGAAATGAATCAATGCTTTTAAGGAAATCGTTTGCTTTCAAACGTTATGTGAACGTTACTATACGTTTGCTTCAGAATGTTATTGAATATAATGAAACACAGCTCTCTGAACGCAGATAGACACAGGAATCTAATTTTCAAATGTGCAGATTTTGATATTATATATGTACCCTTTGTCTGATCTTCAATGAAATTAGTAAATTAATGTATTTCTAAATCATTAGATTTGCACACCAACGCTGTCACGAATGTTTTGCCTTATATATGAAGGCTGCTAAATAGTGGGATTAACGTCTCCAAACGAGACAAAGTGTTGGTTTTCCTGGCTTGCCTGGGCTGTCACATGAACATAGTTCCCTTCATAGTTAAGCTTCTGAACTCTGACCCCTATCTGAGAGAGTGTCCTAGACTCGGCTATAACCGGAACAAGGACATTAATCCTCGTCAATCAACCCCTCTCTGAGTATAATGATGATCGTTATAATTCCAACTTTTAACTTGCATGTAACTCCAGAACAGTTATGACCACAGGTACAGTTGAAAGTTTCATTTATATTAAATTCAATTCGACTTTACTGGAATCGAACTTTTATAACTACAACTGTATTTTTCATATATAAATGTATTTTACCTATACATATCGCCATGAAAACATCACCCATTGTCGCAATCAGCATCCCAAAACGTCGTGTTACGGAAACGCGACTTAAATACAAGGTTGATCTTAGGTTTTTGGTCTTGATTTCTTTCTTCTACAGCCCTTCCCACAGGAATGGTATTGCCCAATGTACTATGGTTATGTACGTATGGTTATTGAACACATATTCGGACATTATGTAAACGTGTTCCAAGCGTGCAGGTAAAGTCAACACAAAGTGTCATTCTAAATGCTGTACAAGACTCTATTAACTAGTAACTATTCGGACATCGTTAAATGACGGACTTAAATTGTCGCAACACTTAACTTAACTCATTCACCCCTCATTTCATTTCTCTGCATACACATACAAAATAACTTGGCTACGCGCATGCTTATTATCACCAAAATGATTCAAACTGATATAATTTTGTTATCTGCTGAAACACATTGGTACGTTCATTTATTTCACCAGCAGTATTACATTATTAACACCAGCATTTAAACTATGCCGTTTATCTTTTTTTTTTTTAAAGATATTTCTTGTTTGACTTGTGCACGTCTGAGCGTTTAAGTAAAGGCCGATTCTTACATAGTTTAACGCCCTGTGAAAATGTTGTTAACGACTATATGATCCGTATGTTAGTTAGCAGGGATGATGCTCGGTATTCCCATGCGCCGTATTAAGTATTAATCGAACCTTTTCCCGATTTTACAGTGCTTGTTCATTTTCCTCAAGATACTGAAGTTTTGATGGATCAAAATCTGAGAGATGTTTCAAAAGATCAACCCAGGGTTGTCGCCGTCGTACCGTAGTTTCAGGGAAATGTCTCGGATATACAAAGTATCGTGGTAATATTTAGTCCAATTATATCAGCGTAGACGAAAGTGAGGTATAATCAAACATATATAAAGACATCACAGCATCAATGTTTAACTAAAGACATCAAAGCATCAAGGTTTTACTAAACACATCACAGCATCAATGTTTAACTAAAGACATCAAAGCATCAAGGTTTTATTAAACACATCACAGCATCAAGGTTTTACTTAACACATCACAGCATCAACTTACAACTAAAGACACCACAGCATAAAGTTATAACTAAAGACATCACAGCATTAATGTTTAACTAAAGACATCACTGCATCAAGGTTTTACTAAACACATCACAGCATCAAGGTTTTACTAAACACATCACAGCATCAACGTACAACTAAAGATACCACAGCATAAAGTTATAACTAAAGACATCACAGCATCAATGTATATACATGTAGCATAACTGAAAACATCACACCGTCAAAGCAAAACGAAAACTGTATCTGACTAAAGATACCACATCGTCAAAGTATAAACAACGGTACCTTAGCGTCAAAGTATAACTAAAGACATAACAACATCAAAGTATAACTAAGACATCACAGCGTCAAAGAATAGCTAAGACATCACAACGTCAAAGAATATAATTAAATATATTACAACATTAAAGTATATAGAGGGATGATTGATATGTTGTGAGCCTAGTATTGAAGGAGATACTCAAATATGTTCTTTTTAAGCTTATTATTCTCTTACTATAAAGGGCCGTGTACCCAAGGACTGGTCTCAGTTGGTTTGTTTATATCGACGAGGTAGCACTCTAAAGTAAACAAGACAATCGGCTTTTGCAAAATGGACAAAACCGGTGAAAGAGCAGTGATCCAACATTTGCATAAAAAGGATTAACACCTGAGGATGTCCATAATGGTATAGTAGCAACACTAGGGAAAGATGCCCTTCATATGCTACAGAGAAAAGGTGGGTGGCGGAATTTAAGCGCGGCCGACAGAGACATGAGGATGACCCTGTCCTGGAAGGCCTGTCAATGTTGCGACCCCAGAAATGTTCAATAAAGTTCATGATATTGCTATAAATAACAGACGAGTCACAGAAAGATATATAGTCGATAGAGTTAGCATTTCACAGAAAAGAGTGCATTCCATTCTGACCGAGGATCTTGCACTGAGAAAGTATTCGGCACGTGTAAAGCTCACTAAAGGTGTGTTATTCCATCAGGACAATGCTTCTCTTCAGAAGTCTGTCATTGCCAAGACTGCTATTTACGATTGTGGTTTTGAATTGATTGAACATCCGCCTTGTTCACCTGATCTCGCTCCATCAGACTTTCATCTTTTTCCAAAACTGAACACAACTATTTCAGAGACGTATTTTCAATCTGATGATGACGTAATACGTGCAGTGGATGGTTTTCTGAACAGCCGAAAAAAAGGAGATATATAAAAGTGGCATTGAGACCCTAAAACAAGATGTCCGGCGAAAATTCAAATCCTTCAATATGAGGCTGACAACATATCAATCAGCCCTCGTTACTACAGAAACTACAGCGTCATGGTGTAAATTACGATACCATATTCAAAGTATAACAAAAGATACCACAGAGTCAAAGTGTATCACTTAGTATACCAAAGCGTTAAAGCATAACTAAAGATACCACAGCGTTAAAGTATATAACACAATATACCACAGCGTCAAAGTATAACTTAAGATACCAAAGCGTCAATGTATAACTTAAGATACCACAGCAAAAACATATATACTTTAAGTTACCACAGCGTCAAATTATAACTAAAGATACCACAGCGTAAAAGCAAGGCTTAAGGTACCACAGCGTCAAATTATAACTAAAGATACCACAGCTTAAAAGCAAGGCTTAGGGTACCACAACGTCAAAGTATAACTAAAGATTCCATAGCAGAATAGTTTATACTGAAAGAAATGTTTATTGACGTACATTATGTATGTGTTTATCATTTGGTTCATGTTTCATTTCTTTGTCATACATGTATATACTGTCATTGAAGTACAAAAGCTACGCTTCCCAATATACATGAAAATATTCAACAATTTCATGTACAGTATTAGTCCGATTTGTCACCAGTATAGGAGTAAACATGTTTTGTATTCACATTAGAACATAAATGGAAATTATTCTACCCTTATAACGCGTTTCTGTCCGATGGCAAACCTTTCTAAATCCTTTGATGATCAATACACTTTTGTCATAACTGTCGATGAAATCATCAATTATATACAATCATAACGGGAATCCTTGTTTTAATGCTGTGTATAGATAATGAGATATAATTGCCTTTGTAACAAACTAAATGGTTCTATAAACAATATGGATGTGATTTTTCCGACCAGGCAACACACACAAAGATTTGTTACCTTAATTTGATGAAATCTACGTTTTCCGAACGCTACCAACCGTTCTATCTATAGATAAGGAATAGTTAAACGTTGTATAATTGTCAACATTAAATCACGGAAGATTTATATTTTTAAGATAAATTCATATAAAAACTTCACCGGGGTCCGTATAAAGCTGTCCCACTTGAAAACGCTCGGAAACAATATTTGTGCATTTCCTTGCATTGTCCTATAACCTTTAACGAATGGGGAGATCGAAAATTAATTAGAGGACGTTATCGACGTACATTGTAAAACGCAAATAGAAAATCTCGGTATAGATCCCTGGGCAATCTATTTAATGATCGGAGAGTCATTACTTGTCGTCTGCATGGTATATCAGACCTGTGAAATCGATAAGACCGATTCAGATTGGTCACTATACTGAAAAGATTGCACGGAGAATAACTCGATGGAACATCCTCTCATCTTTAGACCTCGAGTAAAATAGAGGGAAAACAGTATTTGAAATTCAATTTGCTAATGTCCGTAGGTAATTTGAGCGTAACTCGTGATATCAAATGTCACGGAAAATCTTTCTCGTCCATTTAAGCCTAATTTCTATTTTTAACATGATTCTTTAAAAATCAACTTAAATAGAGTATATCATTGTTTGTGAGGCATAATGAAGTCTAAAACTTATGATATCCGAAAACGAGATATATTGAATGGTGCATTTTAAAACTCTTTTGGCATTAGAAGCAAGCGAAACAAATTATTGTAAGTTATAACTTATATTAAAGGAAATACCTTATTTATCATAAGATGGGTGTGCATTCTTAACCAGGTAACTGCCTTGTATGGCCATTTGGAAAGAAACTCTATTAGTCTATTATAAATAAGTTAATGTAACTCAACGTATGAGGCGAATGAAACGACGGAAGTGTTAAGTATCGAATGAAGTGTGTAACATTATATAAAAAAATGTTTTCGAGTCCTGCGACAATAAGGTTATGCATTGAAATCAACATGAGAGACAAGATTTACAGAGTAACAGTTTACACAACAAATACTTTACGTGATAACAGTTTACACAACAAATACCTTTACAGTGATAACAGTTTACACAATAAATACTTTACATGGTAACAGTTTACACAACAAATACTTTACATGGTAACAGTTTACACAATAAATACTTTACATGGTAACAGTTTACACAACAAATACTTTACATGGTAACAGTTTACACAATCAAATACTTTACATGGTAACAGTTTACACAACAAATACTTTACATGGTAACAGTTTACACAACAAATACTTTACATGGTAACAGTTTACACAAATACTTTACATGGTGACAGTTTACACAACAAATACTTTACATGGTAACAGTTTACACAACAAATACTTTACATGGTGACAGTTTACACAACAAATACTTTACATGGTAACAGTTTACACAACAAATACTTTACATGGTAACAGTTTACACAACAAATACTTTACATGGTAACAGTTTACACAACAATACTTTACATGGTAACAGTTTACACAACAAATACTTTACATGGTAACAGTTTACACAACAAATACTTTACATGGTAACAGTTTACACAATCAAATACATTAGTTGGTAACAGTTTACACAACAAATACTTTACATGGTAACAGTTTACACAACAAATACTTTACATGGTAACAGTTTACACAACAATACTTTACATGGTAACAGTTTACACAACAAATACTTTACGTGGTAACAGTTTACCTAACGAATACTTTACATGGTAACAGTTTACACAACAAATACTGTACGTGGTAACAGTTTACACAACAAATACTTTACATGGTAACAGTTTACACAACAAATACTTTACATGGTAACAGTTTACACAACAAATACTTTACATGGTAACACTTTACACAACAAATACTTTACGTGGTAACAGTTTACACAACAAATACTTTACATGGTAACAGTTTACACAACGAATACTTTACGTGGTAACAGTTTACATTTACAAATACTTTACACGATAACAATTTACACAACAAATACTTTACATGGTAACAATTTACACAACAAATACTTTACACGATAACAATTTACACAACAAATACTTTACACGATAACAATTTACACAACAAATACTTTACATGGTAACAGTTTACACAACAAATACTGTACGTGGTAACAGTTTACACAACAAATACTGTACGTGGTAACAGTTTACACAACAAATACTTTACATGGTAACAGTTTACACAACAAATACTGTACGTGGTAACAGTTTACACAACAAATACTTTACATGGTAACAGTTTACACAACGAATACTTTACGTGGTAACAGTTTACACAACAAATACTTTACACGATAACAGTTTATAAAAATAACTCTTTAAAAAACATCAAATTCAGTACTATGCGTATTTGTAATATTTACTCAGAAGAACAATAATGTTTGAGCTCCAATCGAATGTATTAGAAGATCCACACATTGTATAGTGATAAGGCGAGAGACCTCTGATGACCAAACCACCATCAACTTCAGACTTTTATGTCGAAAATCAAAGCATTTGTTTTTAACTCTATCTAATCGATAAAATTCAATTCATTTTATTGACTTTAAGCTTGACAGCTCATCAGTAAATATAACATATATATGCATGTACGATACAATAGATATACCACCAAATGTATAAACCCGCGCTTTGTACCATTCATGGGTGCGCGATAGAATTCGAAAATGTTAACCATATGATTATAATATATTTGTTATCACTGAATACCTTTTAAATAACTGCATGTGTATTGCATAATTTCTTATTAGCAAAGTCCTAAAATACAACATATAGCAAGAACCAATTAAAATGCGAAAAATTCTGATATGATGATTATACTGTGTGTTTTGTCTATGACGAACCTTCTTATTGGCCAACTTTTTACAGTGATTTGTTTTCAAAAGTTGTTGCAGTAATAATTTTTTGTTTTGTTCTATATTTCCCTGGCAAGATATCATATACAGGTATATGAAAATGACTAGCTATTTTTTGTCTACTTGAGCATTAACTGCATGTTTCTGTATCATGTAATAACCAGTTTTCTGTATATATATTAATATACACAGTCAATGTTCTTTGATCAAACACAATTTCATGTGCGATTTGCTCAAATGCATAAAATGATTAGGAAACTAGTTTGAAATCATCTTCAGACAACCAGAAAATATCCGGAAACTAATTTGTTACTTCATAAGTAAGATTCCATTGACTTAAACGAATATTTAAATATATGGTATTCCTAACGTACACATGGAGAAAAAATCTGTTGCTTTAGGGTTTAAATACCAATAACGTATTGGCATTTAAATCCTAAAGCTTTTAAACATTTAAACATTTACATATCTATTTGACAGAGGCGATATCATATACATATATATTGTTAATCCTAGTTTTTTTCCGTATGTGAGCTGCTTACAGGTTCGGCATTTTACATGATGTTATTGGAATGGGGTTGCCTGGAAACTTGATAAATCTTTAAACCAAGCCTAAATTTTAATGTTAAGTTATTGAATATCCGTAATGCAGAAATTGTTTGAATGTTAAGCCTCCAACAGTGCTGCAACAATCGATAAACATGGGTAAACCAAAAAGAACAATTGATTAGCAACGCACGGTGGTTAAAAAATATAAGCTTCCATTACTAGAGGAAGTGATAAAATTGATGTACACTTCCAACGGTCGTTTGTGTATAGAACCCTAAATGGGTTGTACATGTTACGTAATATAATATTGATAGCCTTCTTTTATGACGTAGTTCACAGGTCACATTTTTTCAATGATGTTTAATACTCCCGCCAAGACTGACAATTTAATCAATGATATAAGCGACCCTGCTGTCTCGTGAGCAATGATGTCATTCTGAGGCCTTCATGAATCGTTTGGTTGCTAGATACATGTTACTATGAAGTTAAAGTCATGTAAGACTGCCTGTCGAATCTCTCTTCGTCCAGCTACTGTTCACAAGGTGTTATTGTACAGAGTACAGTAAAAACTTCATACAAATACCATTTGGCTCACCGGCATCTTAGCGTTTGAAATTGTGTATTAAAGGAAGTTATTTACCTCTGATGATTATCCTACCAAAGAATGCATTACCTTTATGCCTTTTTAAAGGAATGTTTATCAGATAATACTAATATCATGATATTAATCAATTCTAGTAGGTACTGCGTATGTTTGATATTGAAAACTGTGTCATGTCTATAACTGATATGCCCTTTCAGAACTCCTCGGTAACGACACTAAGAGCAAAGTGTTCAGATTAAAAAGAGAATTTTAAAGAGAATCAAAATCAACATAAACAAATGTTGTACAATAATGTAAAAATGTAGGTGTACCAACCCGGAGTCTTACATTTACATTATTTGATCAAAGTTGATTTTTTTTTTTAATGTAATATTGATATTGTAACTACGTCAATGACCATATCGACAGTAAATTATCACTAGATGTTTAAAATAAAATCTTATGAAAGATGCAGAGCTTTGCATGACGTCTGTAGGTCAACTTGAAGTAGCATGTGTAGTAAATGTTTTTATTCGGCTATTTTTTTTAATTGTGTTGGATGTTAGGTAATTATATCTAATAAGCAATAAACCAATCAGATTATTATTATCTGATTACTCTTTCAGTAATATTGGTGCAGTTGTTATAGGTATTTTTTTTTTTTTTTTTTTTTGAATAATCATTTTGGAGGGATAAAGCATGTTACATCCTTAATCACTATTTAATTCATCAAATATAGTTTGTTGACGATTAAATATTATTTGGTTTTTGTGTTAATATTAGGTCAAATATAAATTATTTGTTAACACTTTCAATGCAGGAGAGCAAATGCGATTCTGGCACCTCTGAATAAAAAGGTGTTAGAATTAGGATTGAAATCCCTTTGAGTACACGTAGTTCAATCCGTTATTCTTATATAAAGAAAGCATAACATTTTAACATTTTTATCAAATAAAGCAACCTTGATACATATCAATTAATATTCGGATATTCGAATCGAATTGGCTTCATTTGATACATTTATGTGGAAATGCTACATATTCGATATAGAAAATCGTACATTACTGCTAACATATATTTGCCTATATTAACAAAAAGGAATGTGTTATAGGTAGCAGTTAAAAGTATTCGGTATACTAAAGATTGGTAATACCAACGAAATGTATTTGCTAAATACATGTATATACATCACAGATCACATATGAACCTCTTTTATTATGTAATTAAATAAAACACTTTCTCAATGACATTTATGGATACCTTTTCATTTCCTTTAGGTTCTACACATTAATACAACAATCACAAAAGGACAACAACTTATAAAAAGACGATCTGAAATCTATCTATCAGATCTGAATAACTAATAAAATCTCCATTCACCGATTTGAATAGACTTAGATGGCTAATGATATTTGTATCAACAAGAATGTATACCTTTGAAGAAAATCTATGCTTTGACTTTGATTGACTTAATTTCGTTGAGTTGATTTGGTTGCTGAAAGCGTCTTTATGGTTCTATTGTTTTTTTGTTTGTTTGATTGTTTATTTTTGTATCTACATGTATATGATAATCCCAAGAGCCATTAACAGATTAGTAAAGGTTAAGTAGTTAATACACATTATTTAGGGGCTTGGTTAAGTGTTAACAAGATGTTTTGTATGTTTGTGATCACGAATTCCTGTAGTGAGAGTATGACATAATTGTAAATAAAGTACCTAGTAATACCCCCAGCAGCCTGTTAATCCAATACCTGTCATTATAATCCACGGTCAAGTCGACAGGCAGTCATATTTCTTTGGTAGGATAATCATCAAAGGTAAATAACTTCCTTTAATAAGTTAAACTGTCAATTGTTTGGTCAACATTACGTGTTCACTGCTGTTAATAGTCATAAAGATTTAATTTTCACTTTCTAAACTTTTTATTAATGTTACTAGTTTATAAAACAATAATCAAGAATATTGTGTTTCGTTGTGAACGAAAGGCAATCAGAGAATATCGACATGTTAAATAAAATCGAGGAAATGAGGTAAAAAATATTTACACGGAGCTTTTGGAAAATTTATAAAGCGTATTGCTGTATACTCCGGAAGGGTGAGCGTACTTTTCTAAATGACACGCATCGTGTATATGACTGAATTCTACAGGTAGATTGAATACGATCAAACAAATCTAAAAACTCATAAGTTGGTATGAGGAATATTGATATTACAACCTGGGGGGTCGCAAAAAATGTTAATAGCATACGAGTTGTGATTTTAGTGTGGTACATTTACAATCTTTTAAGTAAAGTTAGTCTAGCGATTTATCAGAAATAAACGTTAAACAAATTAAAAGGCTAACCATCAAGCAAAGTAAGACACAGTTCTAACATTTCATTAATTGAATAGATTATTTAATGCACTGTATGTTTATCCAACACGGCACAGTAACACTTTACCTGATATCAAATGGGAAAGGGTAAGTCTTTATAAAAATAATCAAGTCTGACGAGATGAAATTCGATAGAAACATTTTTTTCATCGAAGGAAATAAGTCCTCATATTCCACTTCTACCATACAGATTAATTGACCTCTAATTTACTTGTGAAGATCTCCCGTCTGCTGATGATGTTGACTGTTAACTTCGATACATACGTACTGTGATATAATATGATACCTCTAATATGGCAGTCTGAATAGGGATATACCGTATATTCAGTAGAAGTTTGTGTGGTGTATTTAATTATGTAGCTGTTATCAAATCTCATAATATGTTTTCGTTTGTTCTTCGTATCTTAAATTTTAAATAGGAACAAAATAATATAATACAATGTCATCACAAATGGATAAAGACACAAATATGCGCCAGCAACAATCCGAGAACCCGGAAAAGAGGAGTAGATATCCTAATTCCCTACATCAACTCCGGAAGTTATAGCAATATTTTTTCGTCGGCCAAAGGTTCAATATACATGGTAGTACACCAAGATGCCAAGCTTGAATTTATTCAGCAAACTGCTAATTTGAAGAAAAATAATTCTGAGAATACGAATTTGACAGCATTATTTTGTACTTCCTGTATGCGGATTTATATATATTTTTGAGACTTGATCGTGGGTTTTGTTACCTTGATACGAAAAAGGTAGTGTTTGTTAATAGGCATATTTCTCTATTGTAGCTGTGCTCCTCCGATGGTTTCCAGTGGTGATAATTTCACATCACAGAATTATAAAATATTCCACACATAAGATTCCTCTTGCATGGCTCGGTATGCCTTGACTTCCTTTTTTACCTTTATTGCAGTTAGAAAATAGAATCCCTATGGAAGATGCATTACACTAGCTGTTCAATACATCTTAATTTCTTTTTGGATGCCTATAATACTTTTAGGGACCTTACGATTAATATTGATCAATAATTGCCTTGAACAGGGTTTTAAATACGTTGTTAGTCTTATCGACAATTACCACTATACTGCTTTTATATCTTATTCATTCAAAATAAGCATTTTTTTACACGTGTAGCCATTTTAAATCAAAATAAAACTGATGATTTCGATGTACCCGCAGATTTCCGTATGACAGTATGCAGAAATGTAATTATGACAATGTCATTAAGCTGGCCAGTGATAACTGTGTTATATTATATATAAAAATATGAAGATGGATTACGTCCAATAAAGATCAATAAACAATATATCTCGATATCAAAGATTATTAATGTAAAAGTGTCTATTACATTTTGAAATATGACACACCTACTATATTTCAAATGCCCCGAATTAGACACCATATCAATCCGACACTGCCTGGTGTCGGTATCAGGGTAACCTTGTTTCGGTTTATCTCTAGAACCTCCTAGTACGCGAACAACAGCCGGTAGACCATCAATCATGTTTATTTGATAGTTCAAATGTAATTACCAAAAGTTTGGTATCAATGTAATCCATGATTAAATAAAGATTACTTTAAAAAAAAAATGTTATGTACCAGGTAAGAATAATTCATCGTCACTTTAAAGTATATGTCACCGTGTGTATACATTTTAGTAGGATGCGTTTATTGATGTATTTACGCAAAAGCTCTTAAACATTTTAAAGGACGAAGGGTTGTGTTAAAAGGATGTTATGTTTTTAAACATGCAGAAAATTAATTATAAGATGAATAAAGATGACTTGAACGGCATCTCATTTTAGTGTTTATTAACATCTGGTATATATATTGTGAACCACTTGAATTGACACTGAAAATCGGGGAAACATTATGATTTGAACATGACTGGTTATAGATATTATAGAGTTTCCAAACCAATATGTGAAGATAGAAGTGTTATATGTAGCATCTACTACATTTCCAATGAAACGTTACGATTACTTAGACGTCAAATATAGACCAAATAAATATATTCTTAAATCAAATCCATTTAAACCAGGCGGATAACTACAATGTATATGTATCGTCTAGAAATAGTCATTAACGAAATGAGGTAAAAGATTTATGTGTTTTAATTAGGTTACTTGCTCGGGTGGTTGAGTGGTCAAGGAGTGATTAAGCAGGATGATAGAGAAAATATACTGAGAAGGACCAGATGTGCTCATAACGGATTACTGTCCCGACTGTAACGAAAGTATATGTATTATTGATAATCTTATCCTTCTTAAGGATTCAGTCCACTGCGCTAAATTGAAATCATGACCCATGCATAGGCATGGACTTAAAACTGGACATTTACACTTATGTACAACGTGGGTTTTTATACAACCCAATACGTCATGCTCGAGTTAAGCGTGATTTCTTTTGAGCCTTACCTTCAAAATGTGATCTTATTACAAGTACAACGAGGTGTGTTTCAGAAAGGATTATAATGTTTTTATGTCACCAATATCAACGGGGAATTATAAATGAATAATGAAATATGATCCAAAGCCAATTAAAACCTTAAAATGATATATGTACTGATAATATATATAGATGGAATCGACCAAATCTATTTCCTATATATATGTATAAAATGCCTGTGTATGACAATTTATTATTCTATAATGTGTCCTTTAATTTACATCCATTACATATAGCTACGGTCATATGGTGTCCACAGTTGATGGGTAACCCATTGGCGAATTCATAGTGTCATCACATTGAAATGTCACACTTTGCATGTTAAACTCATCTGACATCAGCCAGGTCAGTTTATACTGACAAAGTGCCCGGAATGTCAGAGAGTATAAAGTACATAGCCACAGGATTGGTCATAGGTCATAAGCCAAAGGTCATATGTTTGTCTAGGTCAGAGTGTGGAACCCATATTCCTCTATGTTAAGATGGAGGACGCTCAACAAAGAAAAGGTTAAAACAAATTATTGACGAGTGAGGCATCAGGAAAGAGATATATGGTTAGGAAGTGATAAAATAAAAGAATTATACGTTATTATTTACAAATATATAAATACATTAAGTTGTGAAACAATGATTACAATACAAATAGCAAAAAAATATGTTTTTGAGAAAATGAAAAACAATCAACAGAAATAAATCATAGACTGATAAAATATTAAAACGTTTGACTCAAACGTCTTATTTCAACTACGCCTGAATGCGATTGTCTATTTCCCTAAAAATAATCAGTGTTAAGAAGGTGCAATTTTGTGATTCGCAATGCGTGATTATATTTCACTTGTGAAACGTCTTTCTCTTTTAATCCTAAAACAAATTTATGTAAAATTAGGTAGAGTGATACAAGTATTATATACTGTTTATTCTGTCCAGGGTTAACTCCCCACACGATCAATACTTATAAGAGGATTCCTTTCCTTGCCTTTTGTAGACTGCTCCTTCATTCGAAAGAGGATCTACGTTATACAATGGAAAACATATAGGGATTAACCTGTCACGGGCAAACCGTGCCGCATTTAACCTACTGACCTATCGGGTAAGCAAGTACACCTTTTATCATAGGTGATTAAATACAATAATAAATCATTATTGTACATTATTCAACATTTCAAAGTAAAAACATGGATAGACTATTGAAACTGACTGATAAAAATTGTCCGTACTTTTCCTCGTTATATACCAGGTTTGGTATTTACATTTCAATTCTAAACATTTTTTATTTGAAAATAATCGGTTGTTTAGTACCATTTTCTACTATTGCAATAATAAGATGTTTACTAAATAAGAAGCAAAAAATATTCAACTATCCAGGTGTCATCTACCATTACTTAGTGATAAGGCAGGGGGACGTCACCTCGAGGCGAGGAAACAGATAAATTGAAGGAAAATGGACTTATAGGGTGTCAAAAATCTTCTACATACCTGTTACCAACCCCAAACATCTTCATTACACCACACCCTAGTCTTAACTCTATAACCTTCTTGAGATCCAATATTCTCTTACCAGGGGATGAAACTTTCTCTATAAGCTTGTTGAGATCCAATATTCTCTTACCAGGGGGTGAAACTTTATCTATAACCTTGTTGAGATTCAATATTCTCTTACCAGGGGATGAAACTTTATCTATAACCTTGTTGAGATTCAATATTCTCTTACCAGGGGGTGAAACTTTATCTATAACCTTGTTGAGATTCAATATTCTCTTACCAGGGGGTGAAACTTTCTCTATAACCTTGTTGAGATCCAATATTCTCTTACCAGGGGGTGAAACTTTCTCTATAACCTTGTTGAGATACACGACAACATTACAATGACGCCACGACGCCAATTCAATCCTGTCACGTCACCATTGCTGTTACATTAACATATGATACATAACAGAGTAAGCAGAGTAATACAAAAAAACTAAGAATTACCCATGGAATCGAGATCCCACTTTCTCATCTTAAGTGAGTGGAAGATTGTATTAATCTTACGCCGATAAAACAGTAGACACATTTGTTCTAGGTAAGAGGGACACTTGTATTACGGAGAGGACATTGATGAGTTGTGATTATTTGCGTCCAATACCTTTTGCGTACTGTTTGCAATACAATTGATTTAAATTCAATAAGAGGCACATTATTGTATGACTTATCTCCTATTTCCCTATTTTCATTTGTAATAGTTTATCTTTCTATCATGGGCCGTATCATCTTTAATTTCAATCCTATAATAATCGGTTAATATTTCTGCTGTCAGTGTTGACCGCATAGTATGCCTTTGTTTTTACTTAAGTTGTAACCATTTTTCTATTATATGACCACGTTATTATGTACTTCATTTAGTGAGTGATTCACAAAGGGTTTGAAATCGGACCTGGTATTTAAAGGCTATTAACCCAGAAATATCTTATAATTCTACAAAGTTTCATATTTTAACTATCATCAACAATACCGCAAAGAAAACATGTTTTTTGATAGATCTGTCTGTCGCGACAAATAGAATAAACCCGCATATAATTGAAAAGTACACACGCTTTTTCAACAGGCAACCAACCGGTGCCTTTGTTGTGCATTCAACAAAACAAATGCCATGTCTAAATGTATTAGGACTTAGATCCAATTATTTAAACCAAAATCACATAATTACTTTTATTTTTTCTGTTAAGTCAAAGGTATCAATTTTTCACTTTCGGTGTATGAATTTCCTATTCAGAAGAAAAAATGAACATGTCAATGGCTATTCACTGTTAGAACTGACATACCGGTAGGGGAGAATGTCGTTATTACTATTTCACCATGTAAGTAAATACATTCCGACCTTACATTTTTATTTGAGTCAGCAAAGTATGCTTTCGTAAGTTTATCTGATATATATTGAGGTTTAGTTATACATGTGTTTGTTTATTCCCGTCAACAGGCCGAATTAAAAACACTTCACCTGTCGACAGTCGGACATTTATAATAACATTATTTACAATACTTGCAGGGATTAGTTATACAGCGATCGTATTCTAGTCATACTAAGAACCAAATGATAATATTATTTTACATGCTATATAGTCTAAAAGTACATTATACTAGTGGTCGGCCGATAATGACCATCCAAGTATAAAACTGCAAATGGAACCAAGAAAGAAACGAAAGGACTTTATACCTGATAGGGTCTTCATATGAGGACATAATAAAACATATTGACGACCAGAAGACAGCAACACAAAACGGAAAGACAGAAACAGGACACGAGGAAATACCAAATTTAAAAGAAAAAAACAGCATATACTCTCACACATAGAGGTAAACGATGTCTCTCCGTAGGTGAGTGATCCATGCATCATATGATGGGACTCTAGACGTTATCGTCTTTTAAATCATCTTTGTACGACTAAGATCACACCTTTAGTGGTGTTGTGAATATTGTCATTGATAAAAATCTGTGTTATTAATATATGTCCCCCGTTACACTCCCGGTATGGGCTCCACGACCTTACAGATACTAGTACATTATGTAAGTCAATTCATTGCGGCTTCGGTCAACACTATGATCACTGATTCTAGATTCCCAAGGACGAATTGACGTTTATTGTAAATATCGTTTGTTACGGATTAAACGTAAATCCAAACATCTCAGTTCATTCATTCTTCTCCATGAATTGCCAGTAAAGGTTGACGACACTTAAGTATGTTTAACAAGGCTACATTGAAGGTTGGAGTACCTGCTGATTAAATGTTAATCAAATTTACCATCTTAAAATGTTTGTCTAGAATTCTCACTAGTGTTGAAATATGCACTTATCGATTGAATTGTATTTGGTAAACATGAACAAGTGTTTTATACTGAAACATTATCGATACACTGGTTTAAATCTGTCCGGGGTTGGCACGTTTGTTTATTGATTTCACATGGCGATGAACACATAATGCTACACTCGATCTTGTATCTATGTTTAAGTGAAGTGTGCCCCTTTTGTGTTGACAGGCATGTGTATATGGCTGTACAAAGGGGCCATATTAGTTTATCACAGCATGACTACCCTCCTTCATGTAGAAACATGAAACTAAATCAAAAGATTTGTTATGTATTTTAGGACACCCTATAATCTAACATGTCACGTTTCGTTGTCAGGGACCTGCAATTAAAAACAAGACGTGCACGTCTTAAAAACAAATCATAGTACATTAATGAAATATGTCATACCTCTGTACATAGAACACTTCTCTATATAGACCAAGTGTTTGATAACCACTATAGGAATTTATATAAGACAGACTTTAATTTCACTTAATAAGTGTTTTTTTATTATTATTCTCCTTTAAATCAGACAGACGATGCATTTGTTACAGCGCATACAGTATTGTTTCTCGCTTACATCAAGTATACATTTAAATGTGTTTCGTCATCAGCGAAGTACGAGTCAGGTGTGATAAGATGACGTCATCAATAGCTATTGACCAGAAATATCCATACGTTTATTCAGAGTTATACTTTTGTACTGAACTTAGTGTTAGAATTGCTAAATGATGTATCAGTTGGTTTGGGTATAGCAGAGGTGTCAAGAATTTTACACTTGTTCACAAATCCATCATTTTCCATAAAACCCGAAACCCGTTTACTAACAATAATATGTGAGGTTCTATATATACACATATATAACAGTTCATGCACGACGTAATACAGCATGAAATTCAAATATATTTCGAATACATTATCACTCATTGATATACACAAGCGTTCATATCTTACTTATTTCTTTGAAGGAGATATGGCTTCAGTCAAACGTAACCTTTTGTACAAAGGCAGTGAAGGCTATAATATAATTAACAAATGTGCTCATTAGCTATTACTTTAATGGCGGGGTTACAAATAAATGTCTCATGCTCGCATTATAAAGAAAATAATTATATCAAACAACCCACCACGATTGTCACTGTCTTATCAGTTCATCTTCCCCGTTATTCTTAGCATTGTAAACATCTCTTCCGAAAAATAAATTATTTCAAGTTTAGCTATACAACACCGGTAACAATTGAATTAAGATGTGAATGGAGTATCACATCAAGATGGTGTCCAGGTTTGGAATCCAACACATTAAATACGTGCTGCCAATTATGCATAAAAATTCCAAGCACTCAACAATGTCTTCGTCATTCATAATAAATACCAAAGCAGGCCGCCACGGCAAAAACATTTTCATTTTTGTAATTGGCACATGCATAATTATCATTATTTTTATCCCAAAGACACCTGCTTCCAAACTGCACGCTCTGCTCTGAGTCCTGGCCTACCAAAACCTGTACGATGACCTTGTGACGTGACCACTTAAGGTCCTTGACCTTCAATTTGATTTCCGCAGATAGTTCTTTTGCTATGATACCACACTGAGGTCCGTCGTATGTAATACCATCCAGCCTCTGTTTTAGCATGTCTCTCATTAAATTTTCTACTTTGTATGTTCTAAACCGTTGCTCTTCATCCGGTATCATTTTATATGTATTTTCCAATCGTTGGTGATCGTGTAAAATAACTTTTCCGACGGCATCCCCTGAAATTTCTGATCTTGTATCTAGTACTCTCTTTTCATAGGATTCTTTTTGGGTTGTTTTCTGCCCACCTCCAGTCATTTTTGGTGGGGCTAATTTCTTCGATTTTAGAATGGTCTTCGTTTCACTCATATTTACAGTACTAAACTTAGATTCCTTAAGTTGACAAGATTGATATCACCAATTGATCGGTGTGGTCCTGATTTCGATTGTATCCTGATAAAACAGCCTTCGCTGATTCTGAAATTAAAATGAGACAAATATTTGATTCAGAAGTAAGATGGAACGCATTTCTCCAGTGATCAGATTAAGTTGTTAAACTTTGATTATTTGTGATATTTCACGTCACAACTCAACGCGAGATAAAAAAAATCACAATGACATGACAATTCAATACAAGATAACAAACCCACAATGACGTGACAACACAACACGAGATAGCAAACCCACAATGACGTGACAACTCAACACGAGATAACAAACCCACAATGACGTGACAACTCAACACGAGATAACAAACCCACAATGACATAAAAAACTCAACACGAGATAACAAACTCAAAATGACGTGACAACTCAACACGAGATAACAAACTCACAATGACGTGACAATTCAACACGAGATAACAAACCTACAATGACGTGACAACTCAACACGAGATAACAAACTCACAATGACGTGACAATTCAACACGAGATAACAAACCTACAATGACGTGACAACTCAACACAAGATAACAAACTCACAATGACGTGACAACTCAACACGAGATAACAAACCTACAATGACGTGACAACTCAACACGAGATAACAAACCCACAATGACGTGACAACTCAACACCAGACAACAAACCCACAATGACGTGACAACTCAACACGAGATAACAAACTCACAATGACGTGACAACTCAACACGAGATAACAAATCTACAATGACGTGACAACTCAACACGAGATAACAAACCTACAATGACGTGACAACTCAACACGAGATAACAAACCTACAATGACGTGACAACTCAACACGAGGTAACAAACCCACAATGACGTGACAACTCAACACGAGATAACAAACCTACAATGACGTGACAACACGAGATAACAAACCTACAATGACGTGACAACACGAGATAACAAACCTACAATGACGTGACAACACGAGATAACAAACCTACAATGACGTGACAACACGAGATAACAAACCTACAATGACGTGACAACACGAGATAACAAACCTACAATGACGTGACAACACGGGATAACAAACCTACAATGACGTGACAACACGAGATAACAAACCTACAATGACGTGACAACACGAGATAACAAACCTACAATGACGTGACAACTCAACACGAGATAACAAACCCACAATGACGTGACAACACGAGATAACAAACCCACAATGACGTGACAACTCAACACGAGATAACAAACCCACAATGACGTGACAACACGAGATAACAAACCCACATTGACATGACAACTCAACGCGAGATAACAAACCTACAATGACGTGACAACTCAACACGAGATAACAAACCTACAATGACGTGACAACACGAGATAACAAACCCACAATGACGTGACAACGCAACACGAGATAACAAACCTACAATGACGTGACAACACGAGATAACAAACCCGCAATGACGTGACAACTCAACACGAGATAACAAACCTACAATGACGTGACAACTCAACACGAGATAACAAACCTACAATGACGTGACAACTCAACACGAGATAACAAACCAACAATGACGTGACAACACGATATAACAAACCTACAATGACGTGACAACTCAACACGATATAACAAACCTACAATGACGTGACAACTCAACACGAGATAACAAACCTACAATGACGTGACAACTCAACACGAGATAACAAACCTACAATGACGTGACAACACGAGATAACAAACCCACAATGACGTGACAACTCAACACGAGATAACAAACCTACAATGACGTGACAACTCAACACGAGATAACAAACCCACAATGACGTGACAACACGAGATAACAAACCTACAATGACGTGACAACACGAGATAACAAACCCACAATGACGTGACAACTCAACACGAGATAACAAACCTACAATGACGTGACAACTCAACACGAGATAACAAACCCACAATGACGTGAAAACACGAGATAACAAACCCACAATGACGTGACAACACGAGATAACAAACCCACAATGACGTGACAACTCAACACGAGATTACAAACCTACAATGACGTGACAATTCAACACGAGATTACAAACCTACAATGACGTCACAACTCAACACGAGATTACAAACCTACAATGACGTGACAACTCAACACGAGATAACAAACCTACAATGACGTGACAACTCAACACGAGATAACAAACCCACAATGACGTGACAACTCAACACGAGATCACAAACCCACAATGACGTGACAACTCAACACGAGATTACAAACCTACAATGACGTGACAACTCAACACGAAATAACAAACCTACAATGACGTGACAACTCAACACGAGATCACAAACCCACAATGACGTGACAACTCAACACGAGATAACAAACCCACAATGACGTGACAACTCAACACGAGATAACAAACTCACAATGACGTGACAACTCAACACGAGATAACAAACCCACAATGACGTGACAACTCAACACGAGATAACAAACCCACAATGACGTGACAACTCACTAGAAATAACAAATCCATCAGTAGAACTAGTCACGAGAATGCAACTGTATTTGAAATGCTATTACTTCCATTTTGTTTCTTTCCAGTATATATATATTACAAATCTAGTCGTTTTAACCTGTCTATTTATAAGGTATTCCGGAATGGCAGAAACATTTTAATGTTGTCTTTAGGCACATCAGAACCAAATATCGCTTTTCTTGAATTACTTCCTTAATTTGCCACAACGATATATATTACACGTAGGCCATTGAAATCTGAGTAAAAACTTATTAATAGTGATATCATGTTAAAGTTACAAGACACGACCAAAGCTGAGCTATACATATATCTAGAAACCATAGCTTTCAATATATCTTTACTTATATACAGTCATAGTTACTATAAATGTATGAAGTTTTTAGATGAGAATGAGAAGCTATATACCGACAAATGTTTCGTCAGACTAATAAGGCTTTTTCAGAGAGTTAAATGATATATCTAAAACATCTCACATAGAATCAGTTAGGAAGCCATTTAGTTTGATTTAATTTCCAGATGATTAATAATAGTCTTGAAAACTGGTTAAAAACCACCAACATAAAACATTTCCGTTAATTAAGTTAAAAAGGAGAAAACCTTACCTTAAAGTTCTTTTGACAAGCAGATATATTGAAGACGTGTGTTTCGACCAGGTAAGGTAAGCTTTCGTCATATAACAAATGCACACCTACGGTGAATATACACAGGTAGAAGCCATGAATATCATAGAACAAGACGGAATTCAACCTCCTAGCAACACATCGGGATTGTCATTATAATAAAACACAATCCGGACCGCCGTCTGTGTATATCCGTCTCTAGCAGCTAACTCTTTTGAGTGGACTTGGAATTGGCACAGCGATCAAGTACGACTAATGCCACTAATCCACCTATCCTGTACAATACACATCGCCGGTATCGATCGCGCTATAGGCTAACAAACAACATTGTGTCGTATGGTGGGCGCTTACCTGTTGCGTATGTACCAGGTGGGGCTATAAATGCAATTTATTATACCTTGAATTTTTGTGAAAGGTTAATTAGGTGCTGAGAGAATTATCTTTCTATATAGTCTTAAAGACATACCACCACGTCCGTGTTAATTGTGAACCATGTTCAACTAATGTATTTTTAAGTGTAGATTGTATCCTTAGATCACAATCGTGTTCTATGATTTTAATCGCTCATCTCGTGATAAGATGAGATGAAGTACATTGATATTCATTAAAAACAAACGCATTCAATAGTATTTTATTATTTATAGCGTTTTAAGACCATAATAGCCTATTAGACTGTACTTTTCTGCCAAATTGCGATATTGTTATTCAATGAATTGGATACCTATTGTATAATAATTTAAATTGTGTGTACGCAGGCATGTTAAGAGTGGCCGTTTACAGTGTAGATGAGAAACATGAACGTTCTAATGTATCCGTGCAATAATGTTGAAGAATGAATTATGTTAAGGGGCGAACTCCTGCTTGTTTTTTTATGACCCGTTTAACTTGGTATATTTAATGAAGCATGCAACATCAAGATTTTAAGTAAGAATAAAAAAAAACCCGAAATGAACAGCAAGCACCCAACCCAAGTCTAACAAACAACAAATAGTTTAAAGCGTTTAAGAGAAATGGTTCAAACAGTAAACAAAAAACAAAGATGCTAATAAGTGGTTATGAAAAACAAGATTTCGGTATGTCGGGTTGCGTGATCGAGAACCGTTTATGTAATAACAAAAATGATGTTAGTGAGAAATGGTTGTAGTACTAAATAAGGTGTCGTGTTTGAGAAATTGGTATAATACTTTAAACAATGCAGTAGAATTGATTTATTTTGACAAATGTTTATAACATTAAAAATGTACTGTTTAAGTGGTAATGCTTATAGCAGTAAATAAACGAGGCATAGAGGCTGTCAGAAACAGTTATAACCATTTATTTTGCTGGCATTAACTTTCCACATGATTACGTCTAACATACAAATCTACAGTTCGATACAGTCAAAAATGAATAAGAATGCATCATAAAACTGTTTCGTACTTCTAAGACTCATCAGTGATGTCAAGGGCCTTAATGTTGACACTGAGGAGACAAAAAAATTGAAAGATTGTTGATTTGGTATTGATTGAGTATTGGTTGTGTATCTATTGTGTATTAATTTTATATTGATTGTGTATTTGATTGTGTATTGATTGTGCATTGATTGTGTATTAATTGTGTATTGATTGTGTATTGATTGTGTATTGATTATGTATTGATTGTACATTGATTGTTGATTGTGCATTGATTGTGTATTGATTGTGTATTGATTGTGTATTGATTGTTGATTGATTATTGATTGATTGTGTATTGATTGTATATTGATTGTGTATTGATTGTGTATTGATTGTGTACTGATTGTGTATTGATTGTATTCTGATTGTATATTGATTGTGTATTGATTGTATGTTGATTATGTATTGGTTGTGTATTGATTGTGTATTGATTATGTATTGATTGTATATTGATTGTGTATTGATTATGTATTGATTGTGTATCGATTGTTGATTGATTGTGTATTGATTGTATATTGATTGTGTATTGATTGTGTACTGATTGTGTATTGATTGTATATTGATTGTGTATTGATTGTGTATTGATTGTATATTGATTGTGTATTGATTATGTATTGGTTGTGTATTGATTATGTATTGATTGTGTATTGATTATGTATTGATTGTGTACACATTTGTTGTTCAAACATGAGTGTTTACCAGTTGAGCATATAAATGCATATAAACTTAAAAACTTAACTAAGAATTGACGAAAACAAATTTAATAACTTCCACACTATACTCTATCAAATCAATAATTTTAAACTTTGCTCAATTATACATGTATAAATCCTTGAAATAAAATACAGTGGTATTCGTGGACGTACAAATGTGCGTTCAAACGTCACCTGATAATTGGCTTATAATTTCCTGTAAAATTAACGTGAACACATTTTGCTTCATATAGGATTTTCAATTCTAAAATACCATGTACAGCATAGATACTGGTAAAAACTTTTTTTGAATTTTCAGTTTTCGAGATTTTTTACATGATACCGGAAAGGTTCAAAAGATCATTTCATTACAAATCCAGAGTGTACATGGTAAAGTTAGTATAAGGTTATAGTTATATAGTTTCAGTAACTCATGGCCAATATTAGATATCACACTTAACAAGATTACCCGCTTTGTTCGTGTCCTTTCTCTTTAGTATCAATTTTTACCCTCCCCCCCCCCCCCAACCCCCCCCCCCCCCCCCCAACCCCCCCCACCAACAAAAAAAATACAGATGTATACAGATGTACAATGTATATATATATAAAATAAAATAGTAAGTGAACATATTTATGTTGAAACTTGATTGAGCAATTAGTAAACTCTTCTTAATTAATAATTAGTTACATATCGTCTGGAGGTATCCGCTGTGTTAAAAGGAAATGACCGATAAACTCCCTTCAAAAGTAGAGATCGCCGACAACATGACTAAGTGTTAACCCAGCAGAATTAGCCTTATCATAGTATTCAGGGCGATATGGTTATATAAAGCATATATACGTACATGTAGCTTATGTAATATGAAAAAAAAATTATGTTGGAAATTTTATTATTGATTAGCATTGTGTCGTTAGGTTACAAATGGTATGTTACAGAATGTTACGTTGACTCTCCATATTCCGATATTCTTCAAAATATTGGTACATGTGTCATTGTGATTGGTCCGATTGTTGAAAAAAGGACGAATTAAATAGCTAGCCATGAGTCTTTGATTTGGCAAAGACATATCCTAACGGTGCAAGAGGAATGTGTGATTGCAAGACAATATGAGAGACTCTGAACGTGCCATTTTTTATTTTAGAATATTGAAATCGAATCGCTGGCAGTGTAGACTACTTAAAGGGTATATTCTAACTGTGAACAATAGTTCAAGGATGGAAGAAGATAAGATTAAGGACATCGGAACCATTGCAGATTTGGAAGAACAGATATATTTGTTCTCGACACTGAATATAAAGCTGCTGAATAACAGATCTATTTGCATTTTTAAAGACCATCGATTACTTTTAAAGTTCAGACTGTCAATGCTGAAATTTCGTCAAGGCTAAGGAAGACTGTAGAATATATTTTTATTCTAAGATAACTGTAGAATATATATATGTATGTTGAATATCAGTCGTTACTTAGATGTGAAATCAAGAGAACAATCTCTCGTGTTTCCATAAACATGACAGAGTCATCTCCCTTGTATGTTATATTTTTTAAGTCGTGAAACGAACGCACCGGAAGTACAACACTACGTTACCAAGGAAAACAGCAATGGCGGCTCCAGCGCAGAAAGTTGAGATCTACGGCTTGCTGAACAATGTTACCTACCAGAGAGCTCGATATTGTCTCGAGGTATAATTTCATATAAGAGCATAAACAATTCCTTCTCAAGAACCACTCTATATGTTCTGATAATACCGGTGAATACGATAACGATACAGCTAACTTGATTGTACTGTGTCCGTTTGTATGGCTGTCTGTTATGATTTCCAAGTTTATTTTAAGTTTTTTTCTTTGTGTTCTTGGTTTCACCACTACGGTGACAAATCCAAATCCTGTAATTGACGTCTAAAACAGAAATTGTTTGTACAGTAATGTGTACTGCACTCTGCAGTTCATATATATAATCATACAGCTGAACACACAATCAGCAAAGTGAAGGTGGTAAATACGTGAAAAGCAACTAAAACTGTAAAATTTACTTTCTGGGATGCATATCACCGACTGTGGTGCACGGTTGAGTGTAGACATTTATACCTAAATGTATTTCAATGCATAGATACACTGCAGTAGACAATGTTTACAAAGATTTCCGAGTTTTCTTTGGTTCCCATCTCTGGAGTGAAAAATAATGTGTTTATGCATCATATGGTTTAAACCATAGGTACCTGACTAGTTTTATAAAATAATAACATATAATAGTACATATAAATGAGACTTTATATGTTTCTTATATGTTATTATTTTATAAAACGAGTCAGGAACCTGTGTTTAAACTGATGTCCTCCCACTTTCTATACACTTTTACTTGTACAGGTATACATGTACTTCACAAATGTTACACAAACAGTGCACTCTTTCATCCACTGTTCTTTCATTCCCAAAAAGCTTATGGTTCAATTGTTGACGGACGGACGGACGGACGACGGACGACGGACGGACGACGGACGCCACGGTATGGCATAAGCTCACCTTCGTCCTTCGGACCAGGTGAGCTAACAATGCAGTAGAATTGATTTATTTTGACAAATGTTTATAACATTAAAAATGTACTGTTTAAGTGGTAATGCTTATAGCAGTAAATAAACGAGGCATAGAGGCTGTCAGAAACAGTTATAACCATTTTGCTGGCATTAACTTTCCATATGATTACGTCTAACATACAAATCTACAGTTCGATACAGTAAAAAATGAATTAGAATGCATCATACAGCTGTTTCGTATTTCTAAGACTCATCAGTGATGTCAAGGGCCTTAATGTTGACACTGAGGAGACAAAAAAATCGAAAGATTGTTGATTGTGTATTGATTGTGTATGGGTTGTGTATTGATTGTGTATTGATTGTGTATTGGTTGTGTATTGATTGTGTATTGATTGTATATTGGTCATGTATTAATTGTGTATTGATTGTGTATCAATCGTGTATCAATTGTGTATTAATTGTGTATTAATTGTGTATTGAGTGTGTATTGATTGTGTATTGATTGTGTATTGATTGTATATTGATTATGTATTGGTTGTGTATTGATTATGTATTGATTGTGTATACATTTGTTGTTCAAACATGAGTGTTTACCAGTTGAGCATATAAATGCATATAAACTTAAAAACTTAACTAAGAATTGACGAAAACAAATTTAATAACTTCCACACTATACTCTATCAAATCAATAATTTTAAACTTTGCTCAATTATACATGTATAAATCCTTGAAATAAAATACAGTGGTATTCGTGGACGTACAAATGTGCGTTCAAACGTCACCTGATAATTGGCTTATAATTTCCTGTAAAATTAACGTGAACACATTTTGCTTCATAGAGGATTTTCAATTCTAAAATACCATGTACAGCATAGATACTGGTAAAAACTTTTTTGAATGTTCAGTTTTCGAGATTTTTTACATGATACCGGAAAGGTTCAAACGATCATTTCATTATAAATCCAGGGTGTGCATGGTAAAGTTAGTATAAGGTTATAGTTATATAGTTTCAGTAACTCATGCCAAATATTAGATATCTTTCTCTTTAGTATAAATTTTTAAATAGCTAGCCATGAGTCTTTGATTTGGCAAAGACATATCCTAACGGTGCAAGAGGAATGTGTGATTGCAAGACAATATGAGAGACTCTGAACGTGCCATTTTTTATTTTAGAATATTGAAATCGAATCGCTGGCAGTGTAGACTACTTAAAGGGTATATTCTAACTGTGAACAATAGTTCAAGGATGGAAGAAGATAAGATTAAGGACATCGGAACCATTGCAGATTTGGAAGAACAGATATATTTGTTCTCGACACTGAATATAAAGCTGCTGAATAACAGATCTATTTGCATTTTTAAAGACCATCGATTACTTTTAAAGTTCAGACTGTCAATGCTGAAATTTCGTCAAGGCTAAGGAAGACTGTAGAATATATTTTTATTCTAAGATAACTGTAGAATATATATATGTATGTTGAATATCAGTCGTTACTTAGATGTGAAATCAAGAGAACAATCTCTCGTGTTTCCATAAACATGACAGAGTCATCTCCCTTGTATGTTATATTTTTTAAGTCGTGAAACGAACGCACCGGAAGTACAACACTACGTTACCAAGGAAAACAGCAATGGCGGCTCCAGCGCAGAAAGTTGAGATCTACGGCTTGCTGAACAATGTTACCTACCAGAGAGCTCGATATTGTCTCGAGGTATAATTTCATATAAGAGCATAAATAATTCCTTCTCAAGAACCACTCTATATGTTCTGATAATAGCGGTCAATACGATAACGATACAGCTAACGTGATTGTACTGTGTCCGTTTGTATGACTGTCTGTTATGGTTTCCAAGTTTATTTTAAGTTTTTTTCTTTGTGTTCTTGGTTTCACCACTGCGGTGACAAATCCAAATCCTGTAATTGACGTCTAAAACAGAAATTGTTTGTACAGTAATGTGTACTGCACTTTGCAGTTCATATAATCATACAGTTGAACACACAATCAGCAAAGTGAAGGTGGTAAATACGTGTAAACCAACTAAAACTGTAAAATTTACTTTCTGGGATGCATATCACCGACTGTGGTGCACGGTTGAGTGTAGACATTTATACCTAAATGTATTTCAATGCATAGATACACTGCAGTAGACAATGTTTACAAAGATTTCCGAGTTTTCTTTGGTTCCCATCTCTGGAGTA
Organism: Pecten maximus; assembly: GCF_902652985.1. NCBI lineage: Eukaryota > Metazoa > Mollusca > Bivalvia > Pectinida > Pectinidae > Pecten > Pecten maximus. Next base: position 18,450,520 of record NC_047019.1, on the reverse strand, counting down.
AAAAATAATGTGTTTATGCATCATATGGTTTAAACCATAGGTACCTGACTAGTTTTATAAAGTAATAACATATAATAGTACATATAAATGAGACTTTGTATGTTTCTTATATGTTATTATTTTATAAAACGAGTCAGGCACCTGTGTTTAAACTGATGTCCTCTCACTTTCTAAGCAATATACACTTTTACTTGTACAGGTATACATGTACTTCACAAATGTTACACAAACAGTGCACTCTTTCAATCCCAAGCTTATGGTGATTATCATTAGTTGCTAGTCTGTCAGCACAGCAGTAAATATCAGCATTGATATAAAAGAAGCTAGACTCGAATTTATAGATGGATTAAATAAAATAAAAAGATGTTTTGAACCACGTGACTCAAGCTGACATATAGTTATTTTCAAACCTGTATATGTATTCCTTGATCATGTCAGTTAAAGCTACTTTATTATATTCAAGTTTCAACTAGCAACTTCAACAACAGTACATGCAATATACGTTTTTGTTCTCCTTGGTGTTGTAGGACCTCGTCAGCAAGTATGGTTGTGATATATTTGTGGAACCAGTTATAAATGGATTGCTGGAGTTTGAATGGGATATGTTCATCGACGCAAAGAAAAAGGTAACATTTCCAATGTTACTTTATCATCCTTCCTCAGAATCTGTATTGATGTTAACATAAAAACTGAGCAGGTTTGAAAAATTAACATGAAAAAAAAATCTTATTGAACATGTTTAATATTATTGTTATTTAAGAAGTCCAGATCAATGTATGATGATATCTATTTATGTAATACTGTTTTCAATTTTGAATTGCACAGCACTTATATCAATCTCACAGTTGTCCCACCTGGAGCTAAGTTTGCGGGTATTAAATTTTGTGCAACCATGCCATGTATTTAACATTATGTAGTTCTTTACATTTCAGTGTAGATATGTAATTTATAAACAATATAGTTGCTGGGTTTGTATTTTCATCGCCATATTTAATTATATGAAATAGTATTTAAATATATAGCAAAAACGAATTCCCTGTGAATATTGCCAACTATGTATAATAGCTTATCCACATCCAACAATTTTAATCACCGTTAAAAGTTTAGTCGTAATTTTGTCAGATACCAGGTGCATGTATAGTATTTGTATAACTTTCTTTATTTCACAAAGTCTCAAAGTTGTGTTTGTAAATAGTACATTCATATACCTCTATTAAAACATCAAAAAAAACACAGGTCACATCATCCATAATTTATCCATTTCTACCAATATCTTTTCTATCAGGAATTACAAAAAGTATTTCAGGTAATTTTTCACTGTATCACTTTTAATTTTTTTTTATACTTTATTGTACATGCTGGGTTACATATAGCTTCAAATAATTATCAACTAGTGGACTATATATATTGTGATGGTTTTACATGAAACAGCAGATAGTAGATGTTTTGGTAATTTCTATATTGTTTTGCATGGAGCGGTAGCAATGCTGTTATGTTTTAACCAAATTCTATACAACATAATGTTATTTATTTAAGTCACATTTTCAGAATTGTTTGTAGGTATTGTGCATGTATTTTATCATCTCTTTAATCATTTCCTGTTTTATAACCATACATTTCTGAATAAGTATAGAAAGTTCAAATCTTGTTTACGTGTTAACATAATTCAGCGATGTTTCTCCTGTCAAGTTATTTTAAAGATGCAGCATCAACAGGGCAAACAGTAAACTTACGAAGTTTAGTTAAAAGTATATTTTAACACAAAAAGAGATTCCTATGCAGGTATCCAGTTCAACAGACTACATGTACTGGACAGTATACTGTTGATTTATATTCCAGATAGAAACGAGGAATACCCCTTCATATACATGTTATTTTATATTGATTTGTTTGTATTGGTATAATGTCATCAAATTGTTCAATAATTTTCATTAAGGACATTAATTACTGCCTGGCTTTATTCATTTTGGTAATGGATGCTCATTTGACTGTGGCCATGAATACATGTAGATATTAATTACTTATTTCTGTATTTATATAATTTATATTGATGGAAATGATGTTTAATGGGTGATGTGAAAAAAGATATATTATGGCTCTGTATCAAAATTCAGATATTTTTTTAATGCTTATTTGGAAACATAGACAAGAACTAAAAATATTACATGTACAATGTATGTGTTATTTTTAATTTTACATGAAAAAATTTGAAATATAAGAAAGAATATATATAGTATTAATTTCTTTTTTAGAACTGTATATATTTATCCTCAAATAATCCCTTCCCTGAGTGTAAACATTGTATGCTGATTTGTGACCAGTTATAGCTTACTATATTAAGTTTGATGATTCTGTAAAATGAAGATGGGGCGTAATTATTTAAGGGCAGTTAGGGGCTTATTTGCAGTTATATATAGTAAGTTCATGTACAGCAATTGTTACATTTGTGTAATAAATGTCATGTTGGCTCAGTTGAAAAATATAGATCACTTCCTATAATGACATTTTGTAAAATATATGACTGTGGTAAGTTTGTTGCTTCATTAATTCTTGTTAAATTATTTAGGAATTGCGAGGAGAAACCTGGACATTTGAGGAGAAAGCTATCTGTTTTGTGAATGGAGAACTGTTGGGAGGTCCAGAGAAATTTATTGACTGGGCGGAGGAGAATTTTGGGTTTGAAGAGTTTCGACCACTGCCTCTGTACTCAACATTAACTGAGGAGTCCTACAAAAGCTACCTTAACTCAAAAAATGTAATTATACAATATCAACATTAAAATCTGACAGCTAAGTAGAGACTTGAGGTATATTTCTGTAAAACATATTTAGAATAAATTTTAAGTTGTAGCTTTTTTCAAACTACAGTCGATGAACTTTACTGCATAACTATTAATTTTCAATCTTCTTTAATATCTATTAATTATTTTAAGTTACAAGTATATGGAAACTTTAATGAAACAGTATGAATGACAAGTTCTTACAAAAATATAAATATATTTGTATGAATTTGAGGATAGAAAAATTCTGTAGTTAATGTTTAACATTTGAAATTTTCTAGAGCTGTATTTCATGACACTAACCTTAATTTTGAGAGTTTTTTTTAATTATTTTTTTCAGCATGAATATGTTTACATGGATATAGCGATTGGAGAGAAATCCATTGGTCGACTGGTGATAGAGGTGAGTGAAGACTACAGGCTGCATGATTTCTAAAGTAAATTGTCCTAATATTTCTGCCCTAACAATTTATGCTGTAATGTAATCAATGCTAACACCTGATTACTTCCCTTCAATTACTCCAGATCAGCTGCTTTATCAATATGTGTGTATATATATACATGTATATATGTGTGTGTCAGCTGATTAAAAAAAGTAGTCATACAAAAAAGTAGAATAAAGTAAAATCAGATCTATTGATAAATTACAAGTGACATTTAATTAAGAATTTTGAGGTTCTATTGATATGTTGATATAAATACACGTATATGGTAATCTATGCTTACACCTGCATGATTACTTCCCTTTAATTACTCCAGATCGAGGTGCTTATCAACCTGTTTATATTTATGTGTCAGCTGATTAAAAAATAGTCATTTAAAAAAAATAGAATAAAGTAAAATCAAATCTATTAATAAATTACAAGTGAGACATTTAATAAAAAAAATGGTGAGGTTTGATTGATATGGTAATCAATATAGTAAAAAAAACAAAATAGAAATATATGTCCATCCAGCTAAAATATGTTACAATTTGCTTGCTGACACATAAATGGATCATTTGTCAAAACAAACTCTCTTAACTTATTAGCTCCAATGAACAATATAAAGACTGTTGATAGCAATTTGATGTCAATATACATGTAGGCTGTTCAATTGATTTTTGGCAGTTGTGAAACTTAAATGGTTTGAAATTACTGTTTTAATATTTCATCTTCGAGCATCATTAATAAAATCATCTTTGATAACACATCAAGTCATTGTTAAGCTATACGGAGAAATTTAAGGACAGAGGTTTCTCTTCATGGAGACGCTCTAATCTCTTTTCTGACTGGACAATCTCTGCTTTTAGTTATTTACAGACATAGTCCCTAGGACATGTGAAAACTTTAAAGCACTCTGTACAGGAGAGAAGGGAACGTCACCAGACAGCGACTACAGACTACAATTCAAAAACTCACTGTTTCACAGAATAGTCAGGAATGGCTGGATACAGGGTGGAGGTAATACATGGAGTGAAATTACAAAATAATGTAAAAGAATAATGTGTCTAATGACATATGTAGGGTAAAATGGTACATAACATATTGGTGTCCAGGAATTCAGTATCACTACTTTTAGTTAATACTCATAACAAATCCTGTATTTCTAGACATAATTCAAACATACAGGAATTTAGGTCTCTTGTACTTTACATGGACATAGTATACACTATTAAGATTAATGAAACTTGATGAAATGCAGTTTTGGGCTCAATTTAAAAAATGTCAATAATGTCATGAATGATCGAGTCATTGACCAGAAATTTTGAAATGATAATTAATTTTCTGCATGTAATTCATATTAATCTTTATTGTCTTCAGTTATTCTTTTGAGTTTTAATGTTGATATCAGTAATATTTAATTAAAATATCATATTGATAGAAATCAACCTGTGGCATTTTATAATATTTCCTTTTTGGTCTGATCTCATGTTAAAAGTTCTTTTTTTTTGTCTCAGATATATACCACAGTCGAGGAAATGGTGGAGAATCTATTTATGGACCAGTGTTTGAAGGTTAGACTTCTGGAAATAGATTAATTCAAAAACTTCTTAATTGATTGCTGAATAATTTTGCATTTTTGCTATTATTGATAATGATACAATCATAAATGCATATATGAAAAGTTTGAAATTAGTTTGACATTTGAAAAGCTGACATTATACAAATAATATATAAAGATTTTGAAAATCAATTTTGTTGATATTATTTCCTGTAGATGAGAACTTTGCAGTTTCACATTCCAAGAGAGGTATTATTGGAATGGCCAGCAGGGGGCGCCACACAAATGGTTCACAGTTCTACATTACTCTACAGCCAACGAAATGGATGGACACCAAATACGTGGCTTTTGGGTTAGTTAAGCTTGATTATATTACTACTATATATAAATAGAAATACAGTACTGAAAGACATTTTTCTATATTCATTACTTTGGCTAGAAGGGTGAATTCTATTACATCAATCAAAATCTGTGTATGGTTATGATGAGTTTTATATATGCATACTTTTTAGCTACATTGTGTCAGAAACCAATTAAATAATTTAAGAAAAAAATACTAACATAAAAAGTATGTACATGTATGTATTATTGTGTATGACACATATGTATAATATAAAACAATGACAATAAAATCATGTAAGAATTGAAAAAAAAAATTAAAAAATCTTAATTTGAATTACAATTGATGTACATGTATGTATGCATTTATTTTACAGACAACTCATTGAAGGTACAGAAACACTACGAGAGATGGAGGCACAGGAAACAATGAACGAGCGACCAAACATGGACATTAAGGTGACAGACTGTGGGATTTGTACCTACGAGTTTTAAACAACATTGTGATTGGCCTTGATGAAAGACATCTGGATAAAATAAATTCCTGTGATACAGATCTATACAAAGGAAGATCATGAGAGAAATTTCAGTGGCAAGAATATTTATTACAGCAACGTAAAGGCGGAAAAGATGAAATATAACATTTCAGGAGTATGTCTGTGTTTACAGCATCAAAACCCACATGTGAACTAATGATATACTATTTTATATCAAAAGAAATTGAACCTTTCTGTAAACTGTCTGAAATTTATTGAAGTAGAAGATGTGTTTATAAAGAAAATAGATTAATGGTTTACATATTTAAGATACCTGAAATATTTGAAGAACATTTCATTCTAAGAAGCATTATTTTGATGTTATCTGTTTTCCATTTGATAATTTGTACATAATATGTATATCATATCTTTATTGTAAATATCATTTGATAATGTAAAATATTTAACAAAACTATTTAATGTATTTTTTTTCTTTCTGTCATTTATTAACATATACACACTCTCATATACGGTATTGGAGATCTCTGCAAATCGACAGATTCGTTTTCAATTAGCTAGCGAACATTAATGAAATATCTTTAAGCTTTAAATGATAACAAATCATGTTAAATCTTTTGTACTGCATACTTGTAGTCCATACTTGATGCATAAAATACAAAATTATTTTATCATGGACCAATGCAAAACTATTGTGATCCTCATTTAAGTTGGGATTATTTGAACCAAGTCAACACTTTAGTAAATATAACTTGAACTTAGGAGAGCACTTAGTTTTCTTCTGTCTTCTATCATGGGGACATTGAGGAGAATATAGACTTGCTGACCCCATTGCAATACTTTGAATATTTTATCAAATCCACTTTCATGTCTTCTGTCTCTCTGGCTTGTCTTTCCGATTTTCTGTCTTTCATGTCTTCTGTCTCTGTCTTGTCTTTCCGATTTTTTGTCTTTCATGTCTTCTGTCTCTTTCTGTCTTGTCTTTTCTGTTTTCTGTCTTTGCTGTCTTTTGTCTCTCCTGTATCTTTCTGTGCTTTGTTTTATTCTGTTCAATGACACCCGGTGTGGCATTGTATTTTGAAGCATGGTGAAATGAACAAGGGTCCCCCCCCCCCCCCCCCCCCCCCCCCCCCTCCCCTACTTCTTAAGAACTACTTAATTGAAAATGAAAATGAGATGGATTATTAGATCGGGTCACTTTCAATAATCTAGTAGGAACAATTCTGGTTCTACGTTTGGACCAATTGAACTCTGGTCAACTTCTAAGTTTGGACCAATTGGACTCTGGTCAACTAAGTTTGGACCAATTTGACTCTGGTCAACTTCTAAGTTTGGATCAACTTAACCCTGACGAATTATAGATAGGACGTTGTGGTCATTGAAGGGTCATTCAGACCAATAGAACACTACACACTACCACCAACGCTTTCCGATATCTCTTTTTACCTATATTAGTTTATGTTACACCAAAACATTAGGTAAGGCTGTAGCAGGGTTGATGAACTAGATATGTAAGCCATTTTCTAACGTTATACTGATCCACATACATTTTTAATTATTTCATGTATAAATTATTATTGTAACGTGCCCCTGTGCCCCATCCCTAATCTCCTACACATCCCTTAAAATGTATATTTGTATAAGGCAATAGCCGGGGCACTACATCTATAGATACATTATGTTAATCATGTTTATTTAAACCTAATTCATGTGTGTCAGTCGGTAGACATTGACAAGTTACACCATTTCATCAAGTCTGGAAAACTGTTCAGAGGAATGATGAGTGAGCAGTTAAATACCTTTATACAAAAAACCAGTATATTGTGACCAGATTTGTATGGCAATCAAACTTTTCACAAAGGCAAAGTGCATATTTACAAATCTACAAATGTTCCTTAATATTTTTTTCTGTTGTTGGGACGTTCTATAATACGAAACCAAAACTAAACTGCTATGCATACAGAAGAAAATCATATGGTAACCTTGATAGTAATTTGTGGACTTATTTATCTACAGACAAAAATTACAAGGCCATCTAAAGTAACCCTGATCTCTCGATCTGTATTAACACTATATGTTACATCTAATGTTGTACTCCACCTACCTGTACATTGTACTTTAATGGTGTGATATTTTAGATAGACCTAACTACAGTTTATGGACATAAAAAACTGTCTTTATCTGCGACTGTTCACAATCGAAATCGTTTTATTTATGACAGACCAAATTAACATCATTATGACAGAGACGTGAAATAATATCGGCATATTGTCCTCTAAAACATATAAATATGACAAACTAAATTATCGTTTGTATGGAGAGCAATATTAATGTTGAAATTTTAATCAAACTATACGTAATATAAAGGATATACTCTGTCATTAGAAGGTATCATATATATTTTGTCTTAGGCATGATACAGACGAATATTCTAAACATATAAAACATAGACATACAAAATATGTATTTAATATACTTATGTTATGTATTAAAGTCTATATCTTTTTAAAGTGGGTCTGTCATATATAGATGTGGTTATTCAGGAACATATGATGATACGATCATAGGCGTCTGTTTCCGGTCAGTGTTGATAGAATAAGACATCCCGACTCTTATTATATAGCAGCATGGTATTTTTGTCTAACCAGAAGCAGACACATGTGATATAATTTGACAAATCTTCGCGTTCCTGTAATAATTATGCAGCATCACTCTGTTTTTACATGTAAAGTAATTTCTGTCGTGAACAGTCGCAAATAAAGCCATTATTTCCTGTACCTAAGCTGTAGTCGGGTCTATCTTAAACATCAATGTACAGCTAGTTATACACTACAACATCACATGTTTCATACTTTTAATAGTAGTCTCGAGGCCAGGCTTACAATCTGTCCTTGGATTTCCAGTCTATAGATAAATCGGTCTATACAATCCAAGTCAAGGTTATCCTTTTATTTTCTGTCCGCGACGAATCAGCTATTGAACGTAGAAATAAGCACAGTATTGACGATATGTACTTTAACAACCTATACAGTCTCAATGTACAATAATGTAATCTGTGATAAGAATTATTCTTTGACTCTCACACGAGATATTTTGACATATATATTGACACCTCCCTGTCATCTATCGAATCTAAATGTCTGGGGTTTGGATTGAGAGAGAACATCTTTCCTGATCGTAGTAATGAAGTAGTTCAGTAATTAACACTCTGAATGTTACAGATTGTAATGGAGTAGTTCAGTAATTCCTGCTAGGAGATGATCGTTTTATTCAGCCATAGTGCATGATGTAATAACACATTTTATTTCATTTTTCCAGTGAAATATCTAAAATTATTTAATCTACATTTTTCAACATGCACTTAGAAATTTCATTAAGTGCAATATAGATGCTTTATACTTTAATCGACCCAAACGTTGCATCCATCGAGGTAAGGTGATGTAATATATCTCGAGTGAATGACCATTATCGTAACAAGGATGCATGTATTGTATTGTATATACGATGATACAAATTATAAGGACCAACTATTTCTTAATCATAGATTCTTAAACTTGTCTGTTACAAAGTGCCAGCACAGGCTACAAATAAAATCCCTTACTTTAGCCGTCGGGTCATACGACAAAGTATCTTCAGAAAGGACGCATTTTCTGAAAATCTGCGTATTACTCACATCTCTGTGCCATGAAGCTAGACCACGTTTAAATTCTAATTTGTTAGAATGTATTTGCCATTATCCATCTCTTTTGTCAGAGAAAATTATTTTCGCATCGTCGTAAATGAAGTTACAGTCGCCCCAAAAATAACTTACCACACCCAATGCCATGCTTTAGTTAGCAGATCAATATCCACCACGTGCAACACCATTTTACTGAAATCGGTGAATTCAGAGCGAAATATCGACAGGCCCTATTTTCATCTGACCCAACAAACATGTATAAGCATGTATATTTTATTAAAAGTATCGTCACATTTAAAATATTACACCAAATCAAATGCACGGATGGATTGAGAATCACACCACCGATATCTAAGAGAAGCCATCCTATTTCCATAGTGTTGAATTCATACACACCACCCGGCAGATTTAGGCATAAAAATATGTGTGAAGGTCGTTATAGTTGAGTGATAAGATATATATATCACTAGTATTGATGTCACGATCCCACCACGTAATCTGCACTCCCACAAAATACGTGTACTATACTCGGGTACACCCCAAATATTTGGCCAGGTCATACTCACCAGACATTGTAAGGTCGTCGTTTTACTGAACATGTTCATTGTCTGTGACATATATCTATCATTATTGCATTTCCCTTTGTTAAGCTATTGTAAATTGCGTGCTTTGTTCGTACAACAACATCGAACCCCGTTGTTTCTTTCACTTAATTTACTATTAGTGTATGTGGCATTTTCTGGGAAACTTTATTCATTCGACGGACTTAATCTTTTCTACGTAATGTTCAAGCGAATTAAGCAATCTATGCGTAAAGTTACGTACAAATTCGGCAAATGATGGAAAAGTGATGTGATTGAAATTAGGGAAATCTACCTAAATATTTAGGAATTAAATATTATATCACAGGGAAGAAAGTTGTCCGTGAAAATGGTTTTTGAAGCATCACCTAAAAATAAAGTAAGGGCATGAATAATCACTAAACCCTTTTTTTTTCACTTCTAATGGTACTAAACATACTCGTCAATATATGCGTATAAATGTGTGTGATAGTGTTCATATGCCTAACTTTATCTACTACCAATCCTCTGATACTTTAAACCACTTCACAGTTAGTATAGGGAGTTACACGTACATGTACATCAAATACTGATTATTTTACAATACCTCCATAAGTCTTGAAGTATTCTGAACTGATGTCCTATCGTTATGTCTGCTAACGTAGCTCTAGCTATCAAACATGTTCCTTAAAAATATGACTTTTTGTGAAGTTTACAAATGTGTGTAATATACTTTTTTATTAATCAAGTAAATAATGTAACAAACGACTCTGTTATCATAATCAATAAAGCTATTTCCTTTTTATATCTAACAATCATTAATGACGTCATCATATTTTACAACCACTAATCATGTAACCCTATGATATGTGACCACTACTAATCATGTTACCCTATGATATGTGTTACCACTAATCATGTTACCCTATGATATGTGTAACCACTAATCATGTTTCCCTATGATATGTGACCACCATTAATCATGTTACCATACGACATGTGACCATCTCTAATCATGTTACCCTATGATATTTGTTACCACCAATCATGTTACCCTATGATATGTGTTACCACCAATCATGTTACCCTATGATATGTGTTACCACCAATCATGTTACCCTATGATATGTGTTACCACCAATCATGTTACCCTATGATATGTGTTACCACTAATCACGTTACCCTATGATATGTGTTACCACCAATCATGTTACCCTATGATATGTGTTACCACTAATCACGTTACCCTATGATATGTGTTACCACTAATCATGTTACCCTATGATATGTGTTACCATTAATCATGTTACCCTATGGTATGTGTTACCACCAATCATGTTACCCTATGATATGTGTTACCACTAATCACGTTACCCTATGATATGTGTTACCACTAATCATGTTACCCTATGATATGTGTTACCACTAATCATGTTACCCTATGATATGTGTTACCACTAATCATGTTACCCTATGGTATGTGTTACCACCAATCATGTTACCATACGACATGTGGCCACCTCTAATCATGTTACCCTATGATATGTGTTACCACTAATCATGTTACCCTATGGTATGTGTTACCACCAATCATGCTACCATACGACATGTGACCACCTCTAATCATGTTACTCTGTGGAACGTGAAGCCTATTTGACATGTTTCTCTATTATATGTGACCACTTCTAATCATCTTTCACTTCTACAGTCACCACGAATCCGAGTTTTAAGCTCAATAATCATCCTATCCAACCAGCCAGCTACCACTTATCATCCTATCAAACTACTCCACTGCCACTGGTACTATCACATTATCCAGCCAACGTAAATCCTCATATCCAACCACCCATCATATCCAGCTATTAATTCTATCCCACCCTCCTACCACCACTAAAACTAGCCCACCACTCAACCACAACTATCATCTTTATACCACAATCACGACCTTTATCCCACACTCACAACGTCATCCTACACCCATCACCTTATCCCACACCCACCACCTTATCCCACACCCACCACCTTATCCCACACCTATCACCTTATCCCACACCCATCACCTTATCCCACACCCATCACCTTATCCCACACCCACCACCTTATCCCACACCCATCACCTTATCCCACACCTATCACTTTATCCCACACCTATCACCTTATCCCACACCCATCACTTTATCCCACACCCATCACCTTATCCCACACCCATCACCTTATCCCACACCCATCACCTTATCCCACACCTATCACCTTATCCCACACCTATCACCTTATCTCACATCCTCCACTTTATCCCACATCCTCCACTTAATCCCACGTCCAACACCTTATCCCACACCCACCACCTTTTCCCACACTCATCACCCTATCCTACAACACACCACCTTATCCCACACACACAACCTTCTCCCCTACAAACTACTTTATCCCACACCCTCCACCTTATCCCACGCACACATCAACTTATCCCACACACCAAACACATTATCTCACACCCATCGCCTTATCTCACATAAACCACCTTATACCACATCCACCACCTTATCCAATAACCATCACCTTATCCTACCAACCAGCTTAAACCTAACACCTATCCCACTATCCAGCCAACACTCATCACATTATCTCACCGACAGCCTACACCCTCTACGTACACTATCCCACCAGCTTATCCCATGGCCCCTGTCTTTTCCCACACCCACCAACTTATCCCACCAACGAGCCAACACCGACCACCTTATCCCACCAACCAGCCAACACCGGCCACCTTATCTCACACCCATCATCTTATCCCACCAATGAGCCAACACCGGCCCTTTATCCCATCAACAAGAAATACCCGGCCACCTTATCCCACACTCACCACCTTATCCCACACTCACCACCTTATCCCACACTCACCACCTTATCCCATACTCACCACCTTATCCCACACTCACCACCTTATCCCACACCTATCACCTTATCCCACATCCATCACTTTATACCACACTCACCACCTTATCCCGCATTCATCACTTTATCCAACACCCCACCTTATCCCGCATTCATCACTTTATCCAACACCCCACCTTATCCCACATCCATCACTTTATACCACACTCACAACCTTATCCCACATTCACCACTTTATCCAACACCCCACCTTATCCCGCATTCATCACTTTATACCACACCAATCACTTTATCCCGACACACCACTTTATCCTACACCCACCAACTTATCCACATTCACCACTTTACCCCACACACACCACCTTATCCCATACCTATAACGTTATCCCACACCCACCAACGTATCCCCCACTCACAACCTTATCCAACACCCATCACCTTTTCCCACACTCACCACTTTATTCTTCACCGGCCACCGTATCCCACATCCACCACCTTATCCTAAACCCTCCACTATATCCCACACTCACAACAACCACTTTACCCCCACACCCACCAACCTGTCTATTAGGGAAAAGACAAGTTACACGTGCTCTTTGCACGTTCTCAACAATTGCATTTCGTCACGTCACAATACCATGACGTCAAGGCAACAGTACGATGACGTCACGTCGACGATTCAATCAGTCACGTCAACATTTTCTTGATGTAAAGTTGATATTAGACACATAAGACGGTAACAGGGTAAGAGAAAAATAATCATTCATCCTCATGGACGTGAGACAGGGGAATTCCACCCTCGGGGAAAGATAATTAAGCAGCCAAACACTCGGCAAGCCTCGTGTTTGGCAACTTAAGAATCTTCCCCTCGGGTTGGGATTCCCCTGCCTCACCCCCAAGTGGGTGAAAGATTCTATTAATCCAACACTTATAACCTTATCCCATAAACGAGCTAACACTGGTCACCTTATCCAATCAACGAGCCAACACCCGCCACCTTATCCGACCACACCCATCACCTTATCACATCAACGAAGCCAACACCAGCCACCTTATCCCTCACCCATCACCTTATCACATCAACGAGCCAAAACCGGCCACCTTATCCCATCAACGAGCCAACACCCATCACCTCATCCCACCAACGAGCCAACACCGGCCACCTTATCCCATCAACGAGCCAACATCCATCACCTCATCCCACCAACGAGCCAACACCGGCCACCTTATCCCATCAACGAGCCAACATCCATCACCTCATCCCACCAACGAGCCAACACCGGCCACCTTATCCCATCAACGAGCCAATACCGGCCACCTTATCCCATCAACGAGCCAACACTGGCCACCTTATCCCATCAACGAGCCAACATCCATCACATTATTCCATCAAAAAGCCAACACTGGCCACCTTATCCCACACCCCCAACCTTATGCCATCATCCAGCCAACATTCAGACAACACCCAGCACCCTAAACTAGTTACCACTAACATTTGTATCCCAACTTCCATTATTACTTTCTATTAAACCGAATATGATGCTGCATATACATGGTCAAATGAGGGTGAAATCCATTGTTCAATCACAGGTCCTAGCCTCGTCTGATATATTTATATTGGATGTATTGACAGACGAGGCTATGACCTGTGGTTCAATTTCAAATTATTGTTCATATGTACAGAACGCATCATAAGTAAGCATATAGTGGTTCTAGTAAATATTAATTTACGGTATTTAACGAAGACAAAGAGAAAGTAGTGGGCGTAGTTTATGGTTGCGACTAGTCGGGTTCACGATATCGTGCGCTGGATCGGTTTAATAATGCCAATCCTGATACTTTACGGTCCTTTCATATCATATACTGATTATATCCTGATGCAACGACGACTATACAATGCTGATACCTACCAGACACGATATAACAGGTCACTATATATACGTGTAAGGCCGATAACACAGCGGGCGATACCGGCTGAGCTCGGCACTTCGACCGATTCAGATGCAGATGGATGAAACGTTATCAGCCAATATTTGCAGCGGTGTAATCGAGATCTTGACCGACTAGGTATATGACCAATGTACCCACCTCGTGATAGTGACTGTTCGATGACCGCGGGTACATTTCACAACTACCCTTTATCGAGTGGTGCACATGTATTTAAACTCCGGTGACAGACGGATTCGGCAGTGAGGATTAATCTCTTCTAAAGAAATTATTTAGAAAATTAATTGGGTGTATGTACTACACTTTACGAGGCAATATGAATAGTTTGAAATTTCTTGGAGTATTTCTGTTAGTAACAGTCATGTCTTGGCATGCCAAGGGGGCGTCAATTACTACAGGTAAGTGGATATATTTGCAATAATTCGTCCAGTTTACAGCTAATTATTAAGTGATTGCTGTTGATTATGAAGTTTCAATTTGTCATTTGTTGATTTGATTAAATTAGGTATAAGCACTATTTTTAAGCAATATAATTTTCTTTGGTAACTTTTGACAAATGCATGAACCTCAAATAAGATTTATAACTGTGGTTATAAGATAACGAAATTCGTCTATGGAGTCTCCTGCTTTTTGAAATCCTTGAATTACCATCGATGTATATAAATATATATCTGTCTTTCCATTTCTTAGATGCAGCTACAACAGAGAAGGCTAATACTACAGCGAGTATGACCACCGCTGGTATGTATAACGTCCGATTCAATCCATGTCACCTGGTTCAACTCTGCTGAATTTATTCAGAATTATGCATCATTTGTAGAAAAAAATCGTCATATTTAAACAAAATAATTATTGATTTAACACTGATAAGTGGTACCTCATCTTTAATTGGAACCATTGCCTTAAGTCTTCCAAAATATAAATATCCAAAAGGCATATAAAACCTTTCGTTGTCTATTAAAGCTATATACTATCACTTTTTTACGATTTGCTGTTATCACAGGATAGTTTCAAATACTAGTAGCAAGTACAAATGAAGATATTATAGTAAATTGGCGATGTTAGGGTATAAAATAAGACATTATAGTATAAATGACGATACTATAGTATAAATGGCGATATTTTAAGTACAAATGACATTATTTTAAGTACAAATGACATTATTTTAATACAAATGAAGATATTCTAGTATAAATGACGATATCTTAAGTACAAATGGCATTATTTTAATATAAATGAAGATATTATAGTATAAATGACGATATCTTAAGTACAAATGACATTATTTTAGTGTAAATGAAGATAGTATAATACAAATGCCGATGTTATAGTATAAATTCCGACATTAAAGTATAATTGACGATACTATAGTAGTATTGACGACACTATAGTAATATTGACGATGTTATAGTTATAAATGAAGATATTATAGTATAAATGACGATATTATAATATAATCGACGATATTATAGTATAAATGACGATGCTATAGTATAAATAAGGATATTATAGTATAAATGCCGATATTTTAATATAATTGGTGATATTGTAATATCAATTATGACGACGTTATAGCCTTAGAACATTTATTACATATTGCTTATTTTTATTTAACTCGTCCACATTCGATATTACTGTCTGTTTGAACATAAGTTCGCTTCTTACGTTCAGTTTCAAATCTATCGAATGCCCTAGATAAAAGCAGCGATCATTTTGAAGCAGTGAACTACCTATGTATCGAAAAAAGGATAGTCTTGATTATGTATTTGTTCATTTTGCAAATTTAGGACAGTCTACAGCAACAGCGGTAATGACAACTGCAACAAAAGATATGACAACAGCAACCAATGCTATGACAACTGCAACAAAAGATATGACGACGGCAACCAAGGATATGACTACAGCAACCAACGTCATGACAACCGAAAGTATGACGACTGCGAACGGAAGTATGACTACACCAAGTGAAAATGGCACCACGTCAAGTAGCAACGGCACATCTGAAATGACAGTGACAATGATGCCAGAAATGAATGGGACAACAGTAACAATGAGCCCCGAGAACGGTACGACAATGTCCAGCCACATAACATCACCAGGGCCATCACCAGGACATCACACTTCAATGACACCAACACCAACACCGGCACCAATACCTACAAAGGCTCCCTCCAAGGGTGGCTTTAGCGGTCCGTCTTTCGGCGGAGGAATAGCACTTGGGGCTGGCCTCATTCTCCTCAGCGGCCTTGCTTATTTTCTATACGCCAGAAGAGCTGCGGGGAGAAGACCGTATTCTGCAGTACAATGACAATCATAGCGCGTCTACAAACATAATAGAGTCATCAACTGCGAGTATTTTCACTCCGTATATATAAAGTTTTAAAACATGTGGTGAGAAAAGTGTGGACGGATCTAATAACAGTCCATCTAAAAGGACTGGACTTGAAGAATATATCATCGGGTTGTTCTTCTGTCTTGTGAAGTCTTGAACCAGATCATAAGTCCACAATGGAATAGTGAAAATCCTATAATTATCATCCCGAAATCTAAATGACTTTCATTGTTGCTAGAGTAACGTTCACAGAATGGGAATACTGCAAAAGTTACTGTACTACTTTTATTTAATCATTAATCAACTATGCCGCGATCCTTTTTGTATACAACGATTGATACTTGTATGTTATATGTATTTTGTATGTGCTCAGATTGACTCATAATATTCCTATTTATTTTCCGTTTTTTGTCAAACATGTTCATTATTTTACATTTTGTACCAATTAGATATATAAAAACAATCAATTTGATGAATATCTTTTATAATCTTTCAGTGATGTTATAAACACATCTCATCTGATACAACATGGTAAAGCCTGTCATTTTTCTATTTATATGGAAATGTTTGCTGTGCATTTCTTGTTTAAACAGCCAATTCAAAAATATATCTGATTATGTTACTACTTTCCACATTTTTTATCCCTAAACATGTTTTAAAATGTAACAATAATAAATATTATCGACCTTTCGATGAATATTCTATAATTATCAGTTTGACATTTAACATCTTAACTATGTCTCTCATTCACTGTAGACATATTTTAGTAGTAATGCTATATTGGCGATTTTCGCGCTGGATGCATTCCACTAAATTATGATTGTGCTAATTATAATTTATCATCATTGTTTTTCTATGACAACAACGGTGAGAGTATCATGGCACTAAAATGTTTATCGGTCATGGGTTAAAATTTGAGAACGCCTTAATAAACATGTTTATAATATGCAATTTTACGAAAGAAAGATGTTTTATGTTTAAAGAGACAGAAACTGCGAGAACCAGAGCGTGAAAGGGAGAGATTGAATGTACGTGTGGGGATTTAAATGTATGTATAAAAAACCAAAGCGAGTCATTGCAACAAAGAAATATTGTGAAATACAATAAATATATGTAAATATATTTATAAGTATACAGGTTTTATTTTGTTTTTGCTGGTTCATCACTAAAGTCGTTTGGAAGTCTTACGTAGCGCTGAGCCATATCAATAAACATTTACTCTGAAGAAAATCCTTCTTCGTTTTCACAACATCATTACACCTGAAGTTATTCCATCGCGTTCCCCATATTAGAATGAGGAATAATTATCATTTCAGTTTCGAGTATGTTCAATTTGGGTTTTATTAGAAATGTACAATATTCAAAAATAATTCGAGGATTAAGCTATGGGATAACTGCACATTCCCTTTTCTCATTTATTTTCATTTTTCCCATCTGGTTCAAATCAATATAAAACAAAAAAGAGGAAGTTAAAGCAAAAAGTTTGATAGAAAAAAGTGTATGATGATATAGCTATACTCGATATATTTATAGCAGAGAATACAAACACGAAAAGTCAAACTATCAACTTTCAAAGTACTGTATTTAGAACAAGCTTTAACAAAAGACATACAGGCGAATAGCACATTTCAATAGGAATGTAGATACACTACATACCAGATATTAATATAATTTCCAGGATTAATCAGTGTTGTTTGAAATAAAAAAAAAATGAAAATAATAAAAATCAAAATGTGTGTGACTAATTAGATAAATGTGGCAATTGTTTGGATAATTTAAAAGTAAAATGAGAGAAATGAATATGTTTGGAACTGGTTCCACGGCTCATAAGAACTTAGCTATATATATAGGAGTGTCATTTATGCGATATGCTCCGAATATACTTCTTAAAGAAATAAGAACAATCCTATACAAAATCTTTTAAAATGGCTGTATTTGAAATACCAATAAGACCTCTCTGCTCTAAAGTGTGCAATGATAATCTCATTCATTTATTATCAGGGTCGATCTTTATTTGACGATATGACCTTGCGCTATTATCAACTGATAAACGGGGAAGGAGGATAGTCAGGTTAGGTACTTTAGCCACAATTTATTACAGATAAATATGTATATTTGTCCTTTATCTCGTCTAGGTATTTATCTTATCTCCTCCGTATTCATATTGCGTCGTTTGTCTTGCTAAGTTGTGACAGAATACGTGCACTGCATGAAGTTTAAATACAATATGATACAAATATATTATTTACTACAGTGAACCTTGTCTTAATTTGATCTGTCTGCAATCAATGAAAATAATAGATCAATACATTCAGGTTCTGGTTTATATATTGGCATTTTAACACTGACAACAGAAATCAGAAGAAAAAAAAACAACATTAAATTTCTTTTATTTTTTTGACAAGATTCCCAACGGAAGAAAAGAAATCATACATTTAATGTTTTGCGATGTTATGTAAAAAGAGGTTACACAACGAGTGGTTGTTGGATATGGAATTTATTTCACACGAGTAAGTTATTTTTTAAAAGTTACAAAAGACACGAGCTTTAGCGAGTGTTTTTTGCAACTTTTAAAAAATAACTTACGAGTGTGAAATAAATTCCATATCCAACAATTTCGAGTCGTGTGACCTGTTTCTACCAAAATAATATCGGCTTGAATCAAAGGGAAATGGGGCCAAGTATAATTTCGCGTATGCAAATAAAGTGTACAGGTGATGTCCGGGACCCGATGATGTGACGTCATTAGATTATTGATGACGTCAATAATAATTGCAGCTTGGGTCAAAGTTCACCGTGTTAGCCAATCGAAATGCGTACGGAGTTTATACCACGTGTGGTATAAACAGATTGTTAATCAACAGCTGTAATGATTAACTGATGGTCTGAGAGTTGAATAACACAGGGTATTGTGGTAGAAAGTTTATTTATTCCAAAACTGTATACTTAGGAGTATTCGTGGGGATTTTATCTTTCTATATTCGCGGTTATTTAATACAGTTCGAAAATATTAGGTCCAACCCTGAAATATAACTCCATGAAGTTAAACAGGACTATATTGCTGTTTACCCGCAGAAATCAAAATAAACATTGAGCCTGAAGTTGGTTCAGAGATCCGACTTCCTAGTTCCATTTTACCTAAACAGAACTAGGAACCAGTTCCGAGTTCCGTTTAAGAAAAACGAAACTAGTAATTAGTTTCCAAATTCTTTAAAGAAAATATTACACGTACTTTATCTCATTACAAGACCCGAATATGAAAATATAATAAATGAAACTAGAAACCATTTCCGAGTTCCGTTTAAGTAAAACGGAACTAGGAACCATTTCCGAGTTCCGTTTAAGTAATACGGAACTAGGAACCAGTTCCGAGTTCTGTATCAGATAACTAGGAACCAGTTCCGAGTTCCGTTTAAGAAAAGTGGGACTGCAATGTATTAGTTTTACAGGTTTTGGTCCCAGTTCCGAGTTCCATTTAAGAAAAACTAAAATACTATGTATTAGCTTTATTGGTTTTGGTCCCAGTTCCGAGTTCCGTTTAAGACAAACGAACTAAATGTATAAACTTTACTGGACTTGGTCCAAGGTCCGAGTTCCGTTAAACAAATTCCGAGTTCCGTTTAAATAAAACGGAACTAGTAATTAGTTTCCAAATTCCTTAAAGAAAATATTCTACGTATTTTATCTCATTACAAGACCCGAATCTGAAAAGAAATGATATGTCAATGAGTGTACGGACACTTATCAGTCAGGTATAAATTTTACGGGACTTGGTTTTTGCTCCCAGTTCCGTTTAAAATAAATGAAACTAGAAACCATTTCCGAGTTCCGTTTAAGTAAAACGGAGCTACATATGTATCAACCACTTCCGAGCTCCGTTTAAGTAAAACGGAACTAGGAACCAGTTCCGAGAATAACAAGGAAGGCCTTTGGCAACAGCTCATTAAAAGTTTCCTGCTATCCCGCGTATTTCTATGTTTCCAAGTGCCAATGAAAGAACTGTTCAATATTATTCAATGAAATTGTATTTTTTTTTATTTGTGTTGAATAACAATTCAGTAAAGATTTTTTCCCAGTCGTCATATAGACATTTCACCTCAGCAGTAGAAACCATATTTTAAAAAAAAAAGATGTATGTAATATACTTTGCAGTTATTGCTTTGTTTGTGTACTTTAACTTCACACATATATATATACATTAACTACAAATAAAAACTCATATCTCCCTCCATGGACCCACATTTCGCAATATCTAGAAAGCTGCTTTAACAAGCTACTTGTAATTTACGAAAGGGTAAAACAAAAGAAATGTACCATGAACGAAAACTGCGTTGTAACATTCTCTCATGGAGGTTACAACACAACAATGTCTCGTAATTTCACGACACCAGTCGTGTTGTTATCCTTTTTACTGAACTGGAACCGAGTTCCGTTTTACTTAAACGGAACTCGGAACTCGGAACCAACTTCTGGCAAAAAAACAAGTGGCGTAAGAAGCAAAGATACCATGGCCATGAACGGAAAACGGCTTTAATATCAAGAATAAACAGAGTCCAGATTAATCAGGTTTAATCTTTTAAAAAATCAATGCCAATAAGATAAATATTTAACGACAATGTACATAGAAAGAAGTCATGACAATGTCGACGAGCGATTTATATGATACAATGGTACAACCATGGTCATATTGGCCCTTACAAGATTGGGGTACCTGTAGCCACATCATCCAACCAAAACATAATAAATTGTTGAAATATGAATTATTTCACCCTAAAACAAAATAATTGTTATGCAATTTATTTTACAATATGATGGTGTTGTACAAATATATATATATATATCAATATGATGGCGTTGTACAAATATATATATATGTGTGTGTATTTATTTACCATTGTATGGCACTGTCACTATATAACCCTACCAATTCAGTTGCGAGTTCACCAGCTTATGAACTGCCAACTGAAATTTGAAATTTGAAAATTTCAAAAAAAAAATCGCACGACAAATAAAAAATCACAGATGGTAAATATAAGCATTGAACGGCTTTCAGTTGGCATTCATAGTCAATATGAATGCCAACTGGACAGAGGCAAATTCTATGAAGCGCGCTAGCGCTTAAATAAACAATCATTTGCTAAACTTACTTTGATTTAATACCACTTTCGCCATCCTTACCGTCATCATATATAAGTTGGTTACCTTTCTCGGCAGGTTACCATATATCCTATTTTCTCAATATAATATATATCATCCAGCGTCCAACATGTGCCTTCATTACCATTTCAACAGTACGTTTAACAATTGTGAAATTCTAGATTACAATACATTTGCAGTATTATAGGCATTTGGTTACTTGTCTGATGAAGGTGACAGAGTAATCAACGGAATGGGTGTCATAACTGGTCTTCTGTGGTAAACATATCTTGTCCATTGTGTATGATTAACATTAATCAAAAGTATGTTTCTCGGACCAGTATTTGACCACTGCCTCACTGCAAAAGAAAACAGATTGAATTTTTTTTCAAAATTGTTTTCATTGCACAAAAATCATTTTGATGCCAGTATAAAAATAACGTATCTATATTAATATATACTAATGAATTAATCACCATATATAGAACTTAATAATACATGTTATACAGAACTTACCCGACAGTTTTACTATTTTTTTGTCTTTAACAAAAATGAGTATTATAACCTATATTGTTCCATTCCTAACAATTGCCCTGTGTTTAAAATCTATCTGAATATATTGTATTGTTAAACAGTTCAGTGGAATTTTTTTCAATAAATGTCAAATTATAAATACAAATCTATGAGTTCAATAAGATATAGTAATGAATATAGAGCTACATTTACATTGAAATATAATAGTATTAATTCTGTCAATATTTTTGCTCAATAGGGTGGCCTTTATGAAATATTTATCACCTGCCAGTAAACAGACAGACAGATTTGCGGTTTTAGGTGATAAAATTCCAACTTACGTTGACCCGTCCGGCTTTACAC
The DNA here is from genome assembly GCF_902652985.1 of Pecten maximus. Taxonomy (NCBI): domain Eukaryota; kingdom Metazoa; phylum Mollusca; class Bivalvia; order Pectinida; family Pectinidae; genus Pecten; species Pecten maximus. The sequence continues at coordinate 18,427,500 of NC_047019.1, read as the reverse complement.
GTAGTCTTAACTTTTGCAATTCTAGGACTCGGAGTATCCTCGTCTCTCGATCTCTTGCAAACTCCGTGGTCACAAGGTTCCACAGCTATTAAAACACAAAACAGCCAACTGTCATATGAATTACGACTAACTTTTAAAAAAGAAACATCTCCTAGTACAAACGTATTTCTTTTAGTTTGAAGTGTGAATTTGCCAATTATGGAATAGTTTTGAAAACTCTAATTTAAAACACCTAACTGCGTGCAATTGTTCATATGTAAATTGTGATTAACACGGATAAATAAGGTTAATATACCCTAAGATATTTCAGGCAAAGCTTGGCCTAAAGTCTGTCTTTTAGTTTCATTTTCAATGAATGAAAACAGCCGGAAGTAGTTTATAAAATATTTTCTGTAATATATATCTATATCTATCCCAGTTGCTGTTATTCTTTATACAAACGAAAATTTGAACTCCTGCCACCTAGATTTTTTTGAAATAATCATAAAATTATCAACGTAAATTTAACTGTAATGGAATATTTTATATCTTACCTTCAGACTGGTTAGTAAAGTATGCACGGGCTTCGTCAAACATACCAAGCATCTTGAGGCATTCCCCTGCTATATCACGTATCGGGGTGTCTGATGTTTGTTCTAGATTTTTGGAATTTTTTTCCATAAACGAGATCAAATCATCAGCTATTTCAGGTGCTCGGAGGTTATTTCTCGTTTCAACGCAGCAATGGATATTGATCACATGGGCATAGAACAAAGGGTTGATAAACAGAACCATAGTGTTTTTCTGCATCACTCTCCTCACAGCTTTTGGGTAAAATTGTATCAAAATGGGAAGACACACGATGTCGAAAGCTATGAAACGCTTTAATGTTTCAGGAAAAGTGCTTCCTTTTTTGCAATACATTTCAGCATAGTCTTCATCTTTTGGGGTTTTGTCTCTGTTATGGAACGAATAATGAACAATGGTAGTGACGTACCCTCTGATGACATCGTTAGCAATATCCTGTGCTTCTTTGTATCTTCCCTGTTGTAAATGAAATGTAGCAAACATCAGTCGACCACAACAGAAGGTCACATCAGCTTGGTTTTGCAATAGTAATTGAACGGCATTTCCATCGGTTTTGTGGTCCTCCCCTGAAATCAAAGCTTTTTTAAAGTTATGTAACGCTAGAATTGTGCCAAGTTCTTGTTGTAAGATCAAACACGTGTTTTCGGATAAACCAAGATCCACAGCGTGTTGTAATTGGTCACTGATGCGCTTTACATCTGCAGAGAACGTGTTTTGATTCGATGCATGAAGGAGATTCAATGTAAAGTGACGAATGAAACACAGTGAATTGATTTCCACGTGGTGAAAGTATATGTCGTTATCATCTGCCTCGTCTACTCTTAATCTCATTATATTTATCCATAAATCCGATCCAAGTTCTTTGTAGGTCTTCAATTCCAAACGAAGGTTGTCTAAATCCTTTTCCGATCTTGTGTCTATCATGTTATTTAACGGAATGAAGTAATTTCTTACTTCTTTCTTTTCTAGGCAAATGATTATCCGGTTCAGTAACTGGTCCAGACATCTGTTGAGATTTTCCGGTCTCCACATTTCAGCTGGAGATTCCTCTACCATCCAAAGCATGATTGTTTTAATGAAGTAAGACGGGAAAACATCTGGAAACTTTTTACTCATCTTCGAATGGAAGAAAATCTTCATACAGTCAATACAAGCATATTGAGTACCATTGAATGACCATATAAGCTCTCGCTCTGTCTTGTTGAAAGATATTCTCCATTCCAGATCCTTTTCAGATGAATCTGCGTGTCCTATGGGGACCAAGTTACAACCCATTGAAACTATTTTCGATATCGTCTCCTGACCAGGCCAGTTATACTCACGAGGTCTCATTTGCCATTCTCTAGCTGTTTCTGGCCAGTCACATGGTAGGGAAAATAGAGTGTCGATGTCGTAGACTTGTCTTAATCCTCCGTATTTAAAGGCAATGCAGGGTCCATGAGATTGAAATTCTTTTCGCATACCATGAACAGGAAAAATAGCACTTGTTGCTAATTGATGCTCCCAATATTTTGACACCTGTACGCTAGAGACATACTCCGTATCGTCAAAACAAAGGGATTCAACATCAATTTTAGATTGAGACTGGTTTTTGTTGACATCGAACAACTTGACTTTTGTATAGCCAGAGTGAGTACCAAGTGTATCCATCACAACTACAGCGTCGTAGTTTTCTGCAGATTCACTGACAAATTGAAGACTTCTTGCTTGTTTGGTATTTACTGTTGCCTTAATAGTTGGCGATTCATATACGATATCAGTGTCAGAATCCAGTCCTTGTGTACACTCGGCTCTGCTGCCAGAAATAAACATTGGTATCCCACCTATGGTCTTTATTGCATAGTTTATCAGCTTTTGCCGTAGGATCATCTTTGTTGCTTTTTCCATGAATATGGACACAGCTTTTGAATATACATGTAGATCGTCCATCTTTAACGCACTGAAATGACTCAGTCATCCTATAGTAAACGCATTTCATCATACACACTGCGAAAAAATGGGATTCCATGTTTTGTAATGGTTATTAATAGTTTGATAAAAATAGAACTGATTGGTATATATACACACTGGTACCTGTTATCGAAAAATAAATCTATCCTTTGAAAAATAATGCTATTATGTTAGCAGATTATGACCCAAAAGCGCTGCTAAAATATTGATTGAAACATTTAAATCAATACATTTATACTGTGTATGCATATGGTTTGCCAATTCTGGCATAGAAATTGATTCTACAATAGGCTGTAGTATTGAATTACATATAAACTTGAACATATAGTTTCATTTTATTTGAAACATGCCATACAATACCTTTACAAATAAAATTGAACTCGTGCTTATTGCGAAATATATAGATTGACCTGACATAGTGATTGATTGATTTTATATCACCATTCAGCATATACCGTTTATATTACCAAAATCATATACGTACCCCAGGTATGAAGGTGTTTTAGGTTGTACGTCTTCTACACAAATCTAAAAATGTAAAAATGGATATTGTATCCCTTAATTAAGACATTTATCCAAGCTTAGACAATCAGCTCTACAGCAAGTTGTCCTATTAGACCACATGTCTACAGGAAATAATATCCTTGGTATTCATTCTATTTCCCATACTAAAAGATTATATTTCGATATGCCTAGATGTATTTCACTCCGAGACCTTGACAACATGTATGTTTACGATTAAAGAATAAACAATACATGCTTACACGGTCTATCGTAATGACGGATGGGCTCTGTCCTTGTTGATATTGACTCTCCACTTCCGTATGTATTATTGTGATAATATGTTATTAATTGTGAGAGGAAGCACTCTTACGTGGTCTGCTACACACGTGTTTCTTCTCCGGTTGTGTGTATACAAAGTTTTACTTCCGGTATTGCGCATCGGAAATCTTTATAATTTTACACGCAAGAAAATCTTATCCTCTGGTTTGTTAATCTGTCAGAACTAAAATTTACTATATTCGTGATTTTGTAAGCCTTTTACATCGTTTTTATTAGAACATAAGTAACATTTTCTATGTCTCGTAGTCCCGCGATTTACGATCCTTTCGATCCTCTCGGACTTTTTCATACTGCGTAGCGATGTAAACAAATGGTGGCCCAGTTGTGTTTTCCCCTGGGACACAACAAATTTTCGATAGGGTAAGGAACATCCAATCATTTTAAATCAAACCAAAATTCTAGTATGTATATTGAAATCTCGGATAAACGTTCACTTTCAAAAATTCTGCGTTACTGTAAAGACCACGTAGGTTGCTGCTTTGAAAGTCGGCAGCTTCAAAACTCTACCTCTCCCACCCACCCTTTATTATAATTCTCTTATGTTAGAAAATGTCAGTTATTTGTATCTGTAGAGTAGGTTAATGTGTGTTATGTAGAAGTAGACTTTGTGATTGTATCAGTAGTTTAGAGAGTCAAGCTAGGGTTCCTTTGTCCAGGACAATTAACTACATGGTTTATTACATGTTTTTCCTCTAAATGTATCTGTATTAATTATGAATATGTTACGTATTCCTTTATGCAATATTATGTAATCTTAGTCAGATTATGTAATGACAGATAATTTACGCAATATTACGTAACAATGACAATACAGTAATAAACCTTAGCTATCACCCAAACCTGATGGTCTTTCTAGTTTTAATTCATTTACAACATTAGTGGGAAGCAGAAAGTTTGTACAAGAAACTTTCTACTTGCATCTGCCTGACGATTGAACTATTAATTTTAGTAATAAATTGGTGTGTAGGATTCGCAGATGTACTAGAAAATGTTGTGTACAATCATTTGTCGTTTTTCTGGTTGTTATTTATTCTTGTAAATAAATTCAACGTCATTAAGGCATTATCTTTGTTAAGGTTCAAACCACAAAAGAAACAACACACGATAGTGTTGTTTTAGGGTTTTATAAATAACACATAAAAATATAAACACAAATTACACCAGGGAATAAGAGTAAAAATCACACCTCAATGTATTTTTTTCCAGATAAACTCCCTCAGGATTACACGAGCCTTTCAGTCTATATGTCGTCAGCTTCCAAAGCACATATGTCTTGTGGTCTTCAAATTATCCAGTTAACATTTCTAAAGTCTATGCCACACATGCGTTAAATAACAGTTTAACATGTTCAGTAATATCCAAGGTAATTCCTACGTTAACAAAGTTAGAAGGTTCAACTATGGCACATAATGAAAGAATGTATTTATACGTTTAAATCCGCTGAAGTACGTTAAAGTAAGAACCTTAAGCGACGCTAAAATAGTACTAACCAAAGGTTGATTGGAAGTTAAACTCGCTTAAAGTACGACAGGAAGAACGATGAACTATGATAAAGTACACGTAAGTGCACTAAAGAACGTTATACACTGTACTTTGGTAAACAATGTTAAACTACGTTATATATACTGTAGTAAGTTATATATACTGAAGGACGTTATATATACTGAAGTACGTAATATATACAGAAGTACATTATATATACAGAAGTACGTTATATACTTAGTATATTGAAGTACATTATATATACTGAAGTACGTTATATATACTGAAGTACGTTATATATATTGAAGTATGTTATATATGTTGAAGCACAGTATATATACTGAAGTACGTTATTTATACTTAAGGATGTTATTAATAGTTAATTAGGTTATATATACTGAATTACGCTTTATATGATGAAGTACGTCATATATACTGAAGTACGATATATATACTGAAGTACGTTCAATATACTGAAGTACGTTATATTTACTGAAGTACGTTCAATATACTGAAATACGTTATATAAACTGAAGTTACGTTATATATTCTGAAATATGTTATATATACTGAAGTACGCAATATATACTCAAGAACGTTATACATACTGAAGTACGAAATATAAACTGAAGTACGTTATTTATAATGAATAACGTTATACATTGTATATATTGAAGTACCCTATCTATACTAAAGTCCGTTCAAGTGGTGCCGTAGAACTTGTTCAAAAGTACAATCGCCACTCACGGCTCTTCCGAGTTTTTTAAACAAGTTATTTGAAAGTTAGTCTTAGGCAAAATATAGCGGTAAGTACGTTAAAGTACGCTAAAGTACGCTAACTTACGCTAAAGTAAGTTATTTAAAACTACGTGTTCGTACGTATACTGTTCATTGTGTCATTTTCTATTCTGCACATTACCTAGTTCAGGTAACTTTGAGACGAATGACACACATCGTCATTTTTCTAGATGAATTTACTACATGCTTCTGTATATAATGTTTGAAAGAACGTGCAATATACAATGTATAAAGATACATGTACATTAAACAAACAAAAAATGAAATTTATTATGTTTTTATCAATTTTCTGAAGTGGGATTGTAATCAAATGATAATTATTTACGATGACCCACTATCTAGAATACTTTTTTTAAAATGGTGTCAAAACTCTACTTCGCTGAATCCACCGTTTCCATCAATATGTTTGTGGCACAAACATAGGTTGCCTTGATCACCAGCATGACTTATTTAATGTTTGAAAGAAGTGGTCTAGTCTATGTTAATAATAGCATCAATATTTCTTAGTCAGCATTTCTGTTTGCCTTGAAATTCATTTCTAAATTGAGTATTTAGGTAATAACCAACATTTTTAAGTCTTTTTTTTCTTCTATATCTTTGTCAGCGCTTATCATAATCATTTTAAAACATGATTTAAGATATCAATTTATTTCTTACATTTGTACATGAAAGCTCAAAAAGGGATTCTTTAAAAAAATGCAACAACAAAAAGTGCTACATCACATGAAAACTAAATGCACTGCTTTCATTTTTTTAAATAATATTGGTTAAAGCAGCAACACAAGTATCAATCATGTAAGTATTGATAACGAAGAATGTTACGGAAGTGTTAGAATGAATGGAAATATGTACAACCCGGGTTATATTAGATTTTCATAACAAAAAATGTACATCAAAAATATTGTTGAATATAAAGCATGATATCAAAATAAATTTTTAATTATTATACTAACAATTATAAACAAGCATACTGAATTCTACTAAACTTATACGTGCATCTATTTCACGTTATGAGTTATAAAGAAATTTGTCCAAGAGATAATGGTCTTTTAAAATTGTGTGAAGATCAAGTTTCTTCAAGGAATCAAGCGGCTATATAGCTATAAATAAAACTCTGGTGTTATATTACGTAAACCCATATGTGTACGTACAAGTCGGACGGAGAGGAAAACTTTAGTCAAAATGATATTTTTCGACTTATTTGGACTACGTCTGGTTTCATAGATGAATTTCCATAATACCTTTCTAAGATACAGACCATATGGATTACTTTTAAGGTTTTATTTCAATGTTGACTATCGGAGGTACCAAATTTTCCCAGAACCCGTTAACGAAATGTGAACAAGCCGTTATAAAATCTATAAACAAAAAGGCTTAATTTGAAATACCAATAGAAATATAACATTCATATATCATCTTTATCAGACCCGATATATATTGGTAGGTATCACTGTGAGCTACCGGGTGAGACAATATTTAGTTGGCTAGGTTTACTCAACCGTAACAGTATAGTGACCTTTACAATGTCAAAAGTTCTAGATTCTAGAGGATCAACGTAGTTAAAATATCTATTTGAATATGGTAAAAATTGCATTGCACATCTACCACCTAAATAGAAAATAAAGCAATCCTTTGATTAATTGCAAGGAGTTACGAAAGAGGTTAACAAATCATTGTTTCCTTTTTGTATAATAAGATAGCAAGAAACTAAAGAATAAAATTTCATATTGTCAACATTTGACCCCGAGTTATCAATATACACCACGTATATACTTACAATAGATCAATATTGTTTTTAAAGATGTTGTTATTTTAAGCGTTTAAAATTAGTCTTCGAGACACGTTAAAATATGCACCTTACAGCACAATTAACATCTAATGGTCCATATGTATATGTACTATACATGTATATATTTTATTTATTTATTACATTATGCGTTTGATTTTTCCTTAACGATACGTATAAGCTATTTCTTTAACTATTGCACGGCAAAGATGACTATTGCACGGTCACGTGCGAATTATTAAACACCTGTGACGCTCTAGAATGTGATTATGTGCGAACAATTAAAGCGTCTAAGTCACTCAGATGTCAAAACTGCCAGACGAAAGTCATGGCGACTTCTGTGCCTACAGAAAAGCCGTGTTTAAAGTGATTCTAAGTGTGTTTTAGTGATGATGTATCAAAACAAGTATGTCATGGGTGTCAAATATCCTGGACTGTTGCCAGACACCCATGATGTATTTGTATAATGTCACTTTGCTTGTTTGATACATATAGTGCCTACATCATATAGATGACGAGTTATACCGAGTCATTGTGTAGACATTCGTAGTTTGCTTGGTCGTTAAAAAGAAATAGAAAAGCTTTATATATATAAACTATTGGTATACCTGCAAGATATATCATAAACAGCAACGTATTAAACAAAAGATAAGGACTACAACAAAATTATCTTGAAATCATGAAATATTGAAGGCGTTTTCAACTAATTGATGTTGAATTCCGAAATGTTATTTATGTTACAAATAAGGATTCCTTTCATATCTGTACCTTAACAGTATAAGAATCTCCAAGTTAAAATATTTTTCAAAACACTAAAAAATTCGTTAAAATGTAATAAATACACTCGAACACATTGTCATAAATTGGAATTTTTTAACGACACGATGTATAGCAATTAATTGTTAAATCATTGTCAGTGGCATAAAGCTATAATATCATGTTACTTTAGCCTAGATCCTTCATATATCAGTGGTTGTCCGTTCTATTGTGTATGCATTTCCTTAGATATATCGCTCCCTATCCCCTTTTAACGCCAAATAATTATTAAATAAGTATTTATATAATAATCCGAATTTTTATGTTAATGACCGTAGCGACTAAACAACAGCTGTTCTGAATACATATTGACATAATTAGATGATCTGACCACACGGGAACCTTGTACGATGTTTACTTGCCGAAATATTCGCAATTTAATTCCAATCCAAACCGCCACACAGCTTCAGGTCGCCATCTTTGTTAAAATCAAAGCATCTGTGCGTTTGAAAGAGTCAGTACTGCAAAGCTTCTAAACGATCTTGTGATCAAAACCATTTGAGATTATAATAGAAACGAAACGTGAATTTTAAAATAATTTGGTTGTAATTACTTATGCTTTAGGTTAGCGAATCGTAGCAATTATTTACGATGAAACTTTAATGTTGCACTAAATACTGATCACAATATTTTTATTTAGACATTTTTTATTTCTTTCACTTCAGCTCATTTTATGTGGTAATTTAGATTTCCCAATAAATTCGCGGGAAATGAATTTGATGACGTAACCGGAAGCCCACATGCTATTAGAACGTGACCCGGAAAACATGCATGACGATAATAAAAACAGAAGATCATTGAACGTTATACCGGATTATTTTCGCATTTTTTGAGACACTAATGGTAAAATTTTAATGTAAAATGGCTAATTGTTTTCCCGTTTGCCTGGGCCTGTGAGGGGTGTGTCCCTGTGGGTCCAATGATTGGTCGGTGAAGTAAGCTGGTACTCACGGCCTCCGTCCAATCCCCGATTTACCCAGGGTCCCCTAGGTCCCGGTTTAGGTTTGAATCACAGAAGTTTTATTCATTCGAGATACTTTGGCTTGCGTGTCAACTTTGTTTTTTGTCACGTCAAGTCGGAAGTTCGGAGCCTAAGTCGGGCACATACGACCGAACTTTCATTACGATGGTATCAATCACGAGCATATTCGAGTAACAGAAGATCAGGAGAATCAATTCTTCGACACGAAACCTGATTAAGCTGTATAATTACGAACTCTCGATTTATTTCCCATTGTGTTGGGAACTCCGAGCTACGAGTCCAACGATCCGATTTGTGTTGGGAACATCGATTTACGCACTTGTTAATATGGCCGGTGAATGGTGAATGAACTTGATTGGGTCATGCAGAGAAATCGTAGAACCAAATCCCGAATTGATTATCGATCCTTACACGAAGGGAATTGGAACAGTAGTGTGTCCGATATATATGAAACGAACCCTCAAGAACTGTCTATAAACATTGCAAATCAAGAGGACCTATTTTTCGCTTCGTGTGCAGGAATGGCTGAAGGGGGTAAATCTGTCACGCCCCGGGCTAATCGCAGTCTAGAGAACGTTTGCATCGAGTCTCCTTTGGTTAGTGATGTGGACAAGCGCCTTGAGGAGGCAGACCGGGAGATCGCGCTGTTAGAGAAAAAACTGGAGTCGGCCAGATTGAACAGTGCATTAAAGGACAGAAGGAAGAAGCGGGATGATCTTCAGAGGCAGTTAGATGACATCCAGCAGGATCAGCCTCAATCAGCAGCGACTGGCCTTGGTTCAGGTATGCCTAACGACATAGACTTGATTAAACTGAGAAAAATGGACCAGCTGGTCAGCAGATCGAGCAAGAAGATGTCCAGGGTGTTGCCGGAATTTTCCGGTAGTGATACTGACTCTGACACTCTATCAGTCGCCTCATCGGCTTCCTACAATAGCTTTAAACGAGCACGTAAGGGTGAAAAACTCAGATCTGGTTTGAAAGCTAAAGCTGGAGACGTCGTGAAATTCCCTCAAGCTTATCCCCACCACTTTCTTCAATACGAATATGTAAGTAAGAATCCCCAGTTTCAAGATCTCACCTTTAAATTATTTGTGGCGGGAGAGCTTGAGATAATTTCCAAGACGAGCTCTGCTTCAGAGAAGGAAGGAAGGACAGTATTCCTTCAGAAAATTGTGTATTATAGCAATATTTATGAATGGAAAGCCTTGCTTGCATGGTATGCGGCATGGCTTCGCAAGATAGAGTTGGGTGAGAGATCATGGTCAGATGATCCCTCAAGTATTGAAGTCCCAATTTTGGCGAAACATGTGTTGATGCAAAAAAATGAGAAACCCAGAAATAGTGGTCCGATTCAGTCGGACTCTGGGAGAGTTTGGTTTTGTGTAATGTTTCAGAAAAATCGTTGTAGCGAAAGAGGGGATCATGATGGCGACATACGGGGTGTCAAAAGGCATTTGCTACATATCTGTGCCACATGTTGGAAAAAAGATGGGGTAAAAAGACAACATCCTGAATCAGCAGAGACATGTCCAAATGCCTTGTGACTAACCGTCCCGTCTGTAGGTATTGAGATAGATCCAGACACCTCAATTATAGAACCCGAGTATGTGCCTTTTTAATTTGGAGGTAATTTGTTTGTATCGGGTGGCCAAGATATTGATTATAGACATATACCTATAGACGCTGTAGATGATATAGTTTCTGAGGTACCCGAAGAAACTGTTAGAAATTTACAGGTTCAATCCTGCTTTAATTTTAATACCCAAAGGACCCCTGTTAAGTCAAATTTTAACATCAGATATATGAAAGACAGGTTAGAGTTGTACTCGGATCTAGAGGTTTTAAAATTTTTAGAGTTTGGTTTTCCCATAGGGTTAGACAACCACCTCTTAATTCATCGCCAGGAGGCTACTTCAGAGGTAAGTTCTTCTATCAAGTACAGAAATCACAAAGGAGCTACAGACTTTCCTCAGGAAATAAGTGAGTATTTACGTATTGAGTTGGCAAATGAGTCGGTGTTAGGTCCATTTGAGGAAAATCCGTTTTCCTTACCCATGGTGATTTCCCCCTTAAACTCAGTTCCAAAGAGGGATTCTGAGGAAAGACGCATAATTTTGGATTTGAGCTTTCCGGACTCTAAGTCAGTAAATAGTTGTATCCCCAAGACTTCATATTTAGGGGACCCCATCTCATTGTCATACCCCAGGGTAGATGACCTGGTAGAGATTATCAAGGAGAAAGGGAGGGGTTGTTGTCTTTTCAAGAGAGACCTTAGGAAGGCTTACAGACAAATTCCCATCGACCCGGGAGATATTCGTTTTTTAGGTTTCTCTTGGGAAGGTAAGATGTATTTTGATCGGGTCTTATCTATGGGTTTGCGTTCGGCAGCGTACATTTGTCAAAGAGTCACAAGTCTGATTTCGTTCTTAATGCTGCAGGACGGTTTTCTGGTCCTCAATTATCTAGATGATTTTGCAGGGGCTGAGTGCCCGGACATGGCAGATTTGGCTTTCTGGAGACTTGGTTCCCTTCTCTCTGATTGTGGCTTTATCGAATCGGAGAAGAAGGCAGAGCCTCCTGCCACTCGTATGGTTTTTTTGGGTGTCTTGTTTGACACAGTCAGGATGGTCTTAGAGGTCCCTGATTTTAGGTTGCAGGAAATAGGAATCTTAACCTGCGAATGGTTGAAAAAGGAAAGGGCTTCCTTAAAGGAGATTCAATCCCTGCTGGGAAAATTACAGTTTGTCGCTGCCTGTGTTCGTCCAGGTCGACTTTTTGTTAGCCGTATATTGAACTGGCTCCGGTCGATTGGTCAGGACAGTTATCGTTCCTGGAGTATTTCAGAAGAGGTGAGAAAGGACATATTGTGGTGGCACATTTTTCTGGCACAGTATAACGGTGTGTCCATTATGTTTCTGGAACAATGGTCCACTCCAGACACTGAGTTTGCCTCAGATGCTTGTCTCACAGGCGGGGGAGGCTACTTCATGGGTAGATACTTTCATACAGAGTTCCCAGACACCATCCTTCAACTGTCCCCATGTATAAACATCCTAGAGTTGTTAACAGTTATGGTGAGTATAAAACTCTGGGCCAGTGCCTTTAAAGGTAAGAGAATTGTCATACTATGTGACAACGAAGCCACGGTATCGGTCCTCAACTCAGGTAGGTCCAGAATTCAATTTATGCAGAGCTGTCTCAGAGAGATATGTTACTTTGCTGCTAGTTTTGAATTTGAGATCAGGGCGCAACACATCTCTGGAATTCAAAATCGACTACCAGACCATTTATCCAGGTGGCATTTAGATGTTATACACCAGCAGGAGTTCATCCGTTTGACCAAGGAAGTTGACCTGGTAGAGGAGGTAGTACCCTCTAGCATGTTCTCCTTCTCCCACTCTTGGTAGATTATCTATACATAGTAGTTGAGACAGGGTATATATATAGTGATGTATCCCTCTCTTGGTGGTTTACCTTTTTCTTCAGTTTTGTACATATGTTGACACTAAATACATAGCAGTGTATCTTTTCCTAGTTTATAAGGTAAATTTTAGCGATATCAGGCTTTTATGACTCTTGTTTCATCCTTCCAGACACTGCCTGGTCACAGCTTAGGAAAGATCTCAAGGTGTCCGCTAGAGCAGCCTTCGCTGAGGGTACTTATAGAAATTTCCGTACACAATGGAAAGCTTATTTTCTGTTTTGCGAAGCGTTCCGGAAACAGCCGTTGCCGGTAAGCACGGAGATTATATGCCTTTACGCTCAGTTTTTAAGTCGGACTTTCATCAGTGTCGATTCTATTCGCAACTATATAGCGGGAGTCAAAACTCTTCACATGTTGCTAAACTTAAAGTATGACATTAGACAATATGAACTGAACTTAGTTTTGAACGGTTTGTCGAGGTTGAACCCACATTGTCCCTCTCAAGCGAAACCTATCACCCCTCAGATTCTCGGTAAGATACATCAGCGACTAGATCATGATGATCCAGAGGACACCACTCTGTGGTGTATGTTTTTATTCAGTTTCTATCTCATGCTGCGGAAGTCTAATTTAATGCCTAATAGTAGTCACAAATTTGACCCTAGTAAACATCTTTTACGACAGGATATTTTAGTAGAGGATGGGGTCCTCTTGGTTGTCGTAAAGTGGTCTAAGACCAATCAATTCGGACATCGGATCGTGCGTTCCCCTCTGGTGGCCATTCTTGGGTCCCCACTTTGTCCTTTACATGCCTTTGTTCGCATGACTGATCTAAACCCTGCACGTCCCAGGGCCCCAGCCTTCCTTAAGACTACAGGAAAGAAAATTGTCCCCTTTTGTTACCCACAATTTCAGCAGAGGCTACGGGAACTTATTCATAGTGTAGGCCTAGATGCTGCCTCGTTCTCTTCGCATAGTTTTCGCAGGGGAGGGGCCACTTGGGCCTTTTCTTTGGGGATACCAGGGGAGTTAATTCAGGTGCAGGGGGATTGGGCCAGCGACGCCTACAAAACGTATATCAGTTTTTCCTTAGAGGATAGGCTTCAGGTTTGCAGAAACATGAGAGATGCAATTTTAGCATTGCATCATTAACCAAGTTATCAGCCTCCCGCAGTTTTTTCGGGCTTGGTGGCCGGAGGCTTGGCGGCCCCTCAAACTGCTTGTATTTGTGTTTAATATGTTTGCTTATTAACATGCTTATTCATAAGTATTATTAATTTGCTTAATTTGAGCTTTGTTTGATTTGAGCTATGTTTAATTTGAGCTATGTTTAATTTGAGCTATGTTTAATTTGAGTTTTGTTTAATTGAGCTTTGTTTAAATCGATCTTCATTTATTTGAGTTTGATCATGTAGATGCTTAAAGCTGTGTGTTCGATAACAAGCTTGCATGTAGTGCTAGAGGTGTATTTCCTTTTGGGGTTGCCTTGCTTATGCCATTTGCATACCAGAGACATTTAAGTAAAGTGGAGCATGGCACCCTAACTGGCTGACGCCTTCTAATGTGTTATACAATAAATTGTTACGGGCATACAGTTGTTATGTTGTAAATATCGTTGACCAGGCAGGGGAGAGAATTGTAAAATTTTAATGTAAAATGGCTAATTGTTTTCCCGTTTGCCTGGGCCTGTGAGGGGTGTGTCCCTGTGGGTCCAATGATTGGTCGGTGAAGTAAGCTGGTACTCACGGCCTCCGTCCAATCCCCGATTTACCCAGGGTCCCCTAGGTCCCGGTTTAGGTTTGAATCACAGAAGTTTTATTCATTCGAGATACTTTGGCTTGCGTGTCAACTTTGTTTTCCCTCCCTCCCTCCCTGGTCATAGATAGGACCCCATGCGGCCCCTCAAACTGCTTGTATTTGTGTTTAATATGTTTGCTTATTAACATGCTTATTCATAAGTATTATTAATTTGCTTAATTTGAGCTTTGTTTGATTTGAGCTATGTTTAATTTGAGCTATGTTTAATTTGAGTTTTGTTTAATTGAGCTTTGTTTAAATCGATCTTCATTTATTTGAGTTTGATCATGTAGATGCTTAAAGCTGTGTGTTCGATAACAAGCTTGCATGTAGTGCTAGAGGTGTATTTCCTTTTGGGGTTGCCTTGCTTATGCCATTTGCATACCAGAGACATTTAAGTAAAGTGGAGCATGGCACCCTAACTGGCTGACGCCTTCTAATGTGTTATACAATAAATTGTTACGGGCATACAGTTGTTATGTTGTAAATATCGTTGACCAGGCAGGGGAGAGAATTTGCTAAAATACAACGGAAGGTAACACTGATTTTGTTCATTGCTATCGTATAAAGTAAAACGAACAGTTATTGCGAAAATAGCAGCATTTGCGTCACCTACATGTAGTTGGGCTACTCCAACAATGTTAGAGGTTTTACATGGCGAGATACTTTTGACAGGCGCCGTGTAACCTCTAACTGCCCATAGCTGATTTTCCCGATGCTGACGATGAAATTTTCAAAGTTCATATATTGAAAAAATATAGCGTGTCAACTTACATTTAAATGATCCACAGGGTCCAATATATATTTCTTTCCATAATCGAATGATTAAATGAGAATAATTTCGTAAAAAAACACAAATTATGAAGTTTTCTTCTTCCGAAGCGGAGCAGAGCTCAAGCAGACAATACTGTCGGTAGTGATAGTAGAAATACCACGTGATTTGCCGGTTAATACAAAAATGGATTACAACCTCTGTCCTACAAGCGGAATACAACAAAGTCCGTATCATTTCGTTCCGTTTGAAATAACGACACCTATTTTGTATCAACCATTAGGCAGCCATTATTAAAAACGACTAGAAAAGTGCTACAACGACATGGGCATGTATTTTGTGTGTTATACACCGTATTATACTATATATTTGTGTCTGTGACATACATATGGGATAAATATTGCATACATGATACGTAGACATCGTTGTAATGACCTGTCAACCTCTTAAGAGTTTTTTTCAAGCATATTTAGTTCCGCCCGGATTTCGGGCGGAAACTGCATCAAAGAATTAGTGCTTCGGAAATAAGAGGTCGCAGTCGGCAAAATAATATCCGATAGAAAAAGAGCCGACCAGCGGCCTCTTATGTTATAGGAGTAGTAGTTGGGCTAGACCTACTTTCGATTTACAGCTTACAGATATGGTCGTATAAATAATTCATCTTCTCAACCATAGTCGATCTAATTACTTATTTGTACTTCTCATGTACAGTGCATCTTTATTTAAAATTGACTGGTCTGCAGGTCTGATATGACTACCCTCATGATCAGCCGACCACAGGGTCACGTTACTATCGTATCCCTTAGTAAACACTTCATAACAAATTACTATGTCTGTATCTACGGCAGATTCGTCTATATTACTACAATTTTCTACCTACTTGCAGAGACGTGTATATGGGACGTTGTGTCTCCATTGACTTAATACTTCTGTTTACCCACAGGGACTTGAAAATTAGTTACAGTCTACATGTATGACCTTTGACATCCGAGTATGAAAGAGTACTTAAGGCATTGTGCAGCAACCAAATAAGAGGCCATATGGGCCTGTATGAATCACCTTCTTCTCTGGACCTCTTTTTGATACTGAGAAAAAAAGGGTTTAAACATTTAAACAGTTTTGACGGCTGTGACCGTGCATTTTGTATCACTTCATCAGCATAATACAGGCCCAAATACCAGGTATCTTGGCCTCAAGGTTATTCAGTTGAAGATTTTCAAGTTTTTTTGCCAGCCTGGCGCCAGTGGTCTTTAATGAAGGTAAAGGTCCTTCCTTTATTAGGGGGGGAGCCATATGACTCGAGCTCATACAATTCATTGTAACCTGTCCATGTACTCTATGACTCATAACCTGTCACAGGTTTACTGGATATGAGTTACAGGGTAAACAGAACATGTATCAAGTGTGTCACAGGTTATAAGTCATAGGTAAACAGACATGTAACAGGAGAAAGAGAAAACTAAGTAGCGAGACCAGGGTTCGAACCCAGGACCCTCCCAATTCTAGACGGACACTCTACCATTGCATGAGCTACCTGGTCGCCGATGATCAACCCAGTCCAGTTCCGCAACATTCCTCTCTCCTTTTATCAAATCTTCACCCCCAAAGACAACAGGTTCGGATATCCCGTTGCTTTAGCATCCTCTCAAATGATTTGCAAGCTCGCTAAATATGTAACAGGAGAAAGATGGTAGCCAGACAGGGGTTCGAACACGAGACCCTGCAAACTCTACACGTATGTACACTTTACCACTGAGCTACCTGGTCGCTGGTGCACTAATACATGTTTGATGAGTCTGCGGTATGTTCGTGTTTGTCTCCTTTGGTATACACTTGTATATTACCGGTAATGTGGAAAACTTTTAAATTTTTTATGATTGTTCCAGCACTGGCAACCTGTCTTTCCCTTGGTTGTCATTTAGATTAAGAAGATATTTATCAATTTAATCACTTTCATTTGATCATATAAAAACTGAATATTTCCCCAAATATTAAGTGTAATCGCTTTACACATACCTTGTATTACTGATCAGGATTGATGTTTAAACGGGAATGGACTACACATTCTTATCAAATATCTGCATTACCTAAAACACTGAATTTTTTGGGAAAAAAAGCATGCAAGATTTTTTTTGAGAGTCAGTCAGGTTAGTAGAGAAAGTTTGACTGTATTTGACATATTAGCCTAAGTCATGAAAATGTAAAATTAAAAAAATTGGTTATTGAAGATCAGAGAAATGTCAACAACAAATTTAAAAAGAATGGAATTGGGTTTTTCTCCGTCAGTTCTGATGGCCTGTGTAAACACGTTATGAAGATATAAAGTTCATTTTACACAATTACCTGCTTCGATTGTCTATCTTTTAAAATTAAGTTCATCTGTGTATAGTTTCTTTTGTTTTTGTTATTTTTTTTTTTGTGGGGTTTTGTTTTATAAATCCTTGCAACAACTTTTTAAGTCGTGTAGAATATGATTCTTGACAACTTGACAACAGTAAGAATTTAGCATTCAAAATCCATTGCGCTCCACACCATATTGTTTATTGACAGTGACATTTTCACAATTATTACATTACTTAATTAGAATACTGTGTTATATATTTCTTGAATCCACTCGAATATAGAAATATTTCCTTCATTTTCCAAATCTGTAATTGAAATAATTGTAGAATATACATGTATGTGTTTGCAGTAATAAGAAAATATTTTTTATTAATATTAACATATTTGGTGTATCAATCCAAAAATACTTGTTGACATATACTGCATTACTTTTGGTCGGATTTCAATACACAGAATGTAAGATTTTATTAATCAATAGATCTGGCAACCTCACCTTCTAACAGGTCAAAGACCTTTGATATGAGACTAATTAATGAGTATTCTGAGTTTCCTCTTGCCCCACCACCGGAAGTTAGACATTGACAAGCTCTCATACAGTTGTTGACTTGAGTTTAGGAACACATTCTCAAATGACAGATGATCATATGCTAAATTAAGGGTGGGATTTTCACTAACTTGAAGAGTTGTGCCCCTTTGTTTTCTTTCCTATACATCTTATTCTAGCAGATTGAGATTCATATTTGTTTCCAATTGTTCTACACCTCATTATATACATCTGATGATATTTGAAAGTGGGTGAAAAATGGAATAGGTTTATTGTATTGAGTCGCATTGACTTCATTTCTCCAATTCATCCAGTTCAAGAAATCTGGAAAATCCATTTTAGTTTCCATGTAGGTAACATTTTATTGTTATGGTTGTTTTACTTTCTGTTGTTGGGGCAGAGGGCATATTCATATAAATCAGATATATAACTCCTATATAACATGGTTTACACTTGGTTATTTGTATACTTAAAATTAGTTTCCTTTCTTTTGATATTATCTCTGTGGTTATAACTTCTAGTCTCTCACATGAGTCTTTACACTTCCTTCTAGTAAATATCTTCAAAAGTTTCTTCTTATTTCTTTCTGTTTCCAGTTTCCTTTTGGTTAAAAAAATGTCATATTTAGTGGATTTTGAGAATTGGTTGATTTTCAAAATTTGCATTTGTTTTGCAATACATATACATCAATTTTTTGCATGCCTCTGTAACATATATATATATAGAAATGTGCTGCTTCTTCCTTTTTAACAATAATTTCAATAAAAATCTTTAGTTTGGTTAAAACTTCCTATAATGTTGTTGAACATTTTGAATTGGTGGATCTGTCAGATCAGCACATATTCAGCACAGTAGTCCAAGATAACATTCCGGTTTATATGTTTTTCTTCTGTATGGCTAACTTTGGCTGGTCTGATTGTTGTTTAAGAATCTTGAGGCACTATGCTGGCTCCCAAGGAGGAGGGGTGGGACACAAAAGGACAGTTCAACAATTTAATAGCACATGCATTCTGTAGTGATGGTCCCAAATCTTGAATGCTACCAGGTTTGTTTTAAGGAAGGACCTTTACCTTCATTAAAGACCACTGGCGCCAGGCTGGCAAAAAAACTTGAAAATCTTCAACTGAATAACCTTGAGGCCAAGATACCTGGTATTTGGGCCTGTATTATGCTGATGAAGTGATACAAAATGCACGGTCACAGCCGTCAAAACTGTTTAAATGTTTAAACCCTTTTTTTCTCAGTATCAAAAAGAGGTCCAGAGAAGAAGGTGATTCATACAGGCCCATATGGCCTCTTATTTGGTTGCTGCACAATGCCTTAAGTACTCTTTCATACTCGGATGTCAAAGGTCAATGTCACTATTTCTGTCAAATGAAAACCAGTTGCTTGGAATACGACATGTAGCTTAAGATTTGAAAGACAAATGTTAAAGATAATGTATCTATAGATAGAAAAATACTGCACATATCAATGAAAGACCATACTTTCCCTACATGAAAAAAGTATTAGAACCCAATGCTACTGGTCACACAATACTTCTTTTATATATTCTTTACATGGATGGATAACGGCAGCATTTTAAATACTTTAATATATAAATACTTATTATCGGTTATATTTTAGCTTGTTATATAATATAATAATAATATGGATAAATAGAGGTTACACAACGAGTGGTTGTTGGATATGGAATTTATTTCACACGAGTAAGTTATTTTTTTAAAGTTAGAAAAGACACGAGCTTTAGCGAGTGTTTTTTGCAACTTTTAAAAAATAACTTACGAGTGTGAAATAAATTCCATATCCAACAATTTCGAGTCGTGTGACCTGTTTCTACCACAATAATATCGGCTTGAATCAAAGGAAAACGTGGCCAAACATAATTTCGCGTGTGCAAATAGTGTACCGGTGACGTCCGGGACTCGGTGATGTGACGTCATTAGATTATTGATGACGTCAATAACAATTGCAGCTTGGGTCAAAGTTCACTGTGTTAGCCAATCAAAATGCGTACAGAGTTTATACCACGTGTGGTATAAACAGATTGTTAATCAACAGCTGTAATGATTAACTGATGGTCTGAGAGTTGAATAACACAGGGTATTGTGGTAGAATTGATATTATTTGTCGACCAATTCCTTCTTCTCTAAGTTAACTCGTAACACGATTGTGACATAATAGACTAATTACAGCCTATCGTGTGCCATCATAACACGATTGTGACATAATAGACTAATTACAGTCTATTTTGTGCCATCATAACACGATTGTGATATAATCGACTAATTTCTATTCTTAGTCAGCACATGTTTCAGAGATTATCTGAATTGTTTTGTTTAAAGATGATTAACATCTGAGCGACAGCCAGGGTCAAGTAGGGACATGACAGCATTGACCGACATGATGCTACATGTATACATTGTATCAGCTTGAGGGACATAAAGGCAGTATCTTTGGTGATGATGATGTATGGTTTAACTTATTCAGGACTGAGTGTCTCATTATCCAACATCCGCGCGTATAGTTGAGTACTGATCCTTACAGTATCACTACAAAAGAAAACAAATTGAATCATTTTCGAAATTGTTATTATTGCACTGAAGTTATTTTTGCCGTTATGATATAAGTAACATATAAATATGTAACTCTAAGTAAATTATAAAACATGATAACATATCATCATATATTTTGTACAGAACTACATATTTTTCTCTGTAATAGTTATCTCCCTTCGCTTGTCAAAGCAAGTTGATTATGGTGATAAGTATCCCCTACCATTGTATGTACAATATGTACCGTAGATCAATAAGCTTTAGCATTGGTAATAGAGCAGTTATAGATTGATATAATCAGTCTTTGTCTATATATTACTCAATAACATATATGGAACATTTACCACCTGAAGGTAAAGCGTCAGTTGATACAGAAAACGATATCAGTACCGCGTATCACACTACAGGTTAATAGACCATAAGGGTTTTGGTGATGAAACGAGAACTTACGTTGGTTCGTCCGACCTTGGTTGTATTCACATTGGCAGCATCAGGACCCGAAACGTCCTCGTCTCTTGATCTTTTGCGGTCTCTGTCCTGGAAAGGCTCCCCAGCTAAATAGAAAACAAGACAGTTTAATTCAATACGCAATGCATCTAGATATTTTCCCCAAATAACAATATGCTTCGTTTCAATTGAAATTTCTGAATCGGTGAGCAACTTCGAGAGCAAGAACAAAAGATACGGGAATATTAACACAGAACTTTAAAACCTGTCTGGAAACTATTAAATTGCCATTACACTAATAAAACATATCGCAGTGTTTAAGTTTAGACTATTTATAAAATACTCTGGCATATCACGCGTCGTCTTTAGTTAGAAGAAACGTGTACATTTTAAACCCTTGTCTACGTACAGTTGAAACCTTCAGATTATTGGTTTAGAACACGCTTATTTCTGAATGAGTCGGTTTTTGTGTCGATATTTAAGTACAGATCTGCAATGTAAGGGGTTGGTACCTGGTATTAACTTTGACGGTATATCATTTTTGATTAATGTATATACATGTAGTATTACTAAAAACAAAAATAATACTAATTAAACGTTGTCCCTACCCTATATACAAAAGTGACATTAGAATTGTAAAAAAAAATATTTTTTATTTTTTCAAATCTATCCTCTCACCAGTACATGTCCTTGTTAGTAATTATAGCGACTTACACTACTTTCACACTGTGACTATATATAATTACGCCATGAAAAATATCTTGTTAGTTGTTACCTGTAAATGAATGTTCCATGTATTTGCTCGCTTCCTGAGACCTTCCAACGAGATTTAGGCACTCCCCTGTTATGCGGTATATCGGGGTATCCAATGTCAATCGGATTTTTTCGGAATGCTTTTCAACAAATGCTATCAAATCGTCGGCTACTTCTGATGCTCTGATGAGATTTCCGGATGCAATAAAGCAATGTAGTGTGACCACATGGGTATAAAACAAAGGGTTGATATACACAATGTTTTTGGCTTTCTCCATGACGCCCTGAACAGCTCTCGGGTAATATTGTATCAACATTGGAAGACAAACGACGTCCAAAGCTATGAATCGCTTTAGCGTTTCATGAAAAGTACTTGTTTTTGAACGATACATTTCATCATAATCTTCATCTTTTGGATCTTTGTCTCTGTTGTGGAATGTGTAATGAATGATTGTCTTGTCGTAGCCGCTGATGACATCATCAGCAATGTCATATGCTTCTTTAATTCTTCCCTGGTTCAAATGGAGTGTAGCTAGCATCAGTCGACCACAGCAGAAAGTAAATTCGGCTTGTTCTGTAAGAGATAGTTGGAGATCATCTTTCTCATATTCCGTGTCCGTACCTGACGATAAATGAATTTGAAATACATGTATCTTATGAATTGTTTCGATTTCCTTTAGCAAGATCAAACACGTGTGCTTTGAAATATCTTGGTCTATAGCATGTTCCAGTTTTTCACTGATATGTTTCAGACGCCTAGAAAATCTGTCTGAATCCAATGTAGAAAGAAGACACAGTATGATATGACGAGCAAAGCACAATCCGCTAAATCCAACATGGTGAACGTATATGTCGTTTTCAGCGATGTCTCCCGTTCTTATTTGTATTATTTCTGTCCACTTTGTGGGAGCAAGATTTTCAAAGTTCCTAAGTTCTGAAAGAAGTAGGTCTAGATCGGAAGTCGATCTCGTGTCCATCATATTGTTCGAAGGAATGAAATAGTTTTTTACTTCCTTTCTTTCTACACAAGTGATTGTCCTCTTCAGCAGCTCTTCCAGACACTGGACCAGATTTTCTGGTTGCCATATTTCAGCTGGAGATTCCTCTACCATCCAAAGCATCGTTGTTTTGATGAAGTATGACGGGAAAACATCTGGAAACTTTTTACTAATCTTCGTATGAAAGAAAATCTTCATAATGTCAATGCAAGCATATTGAGTACTATTGAATGACCATATCAGCTCTCGCTCTACCTTGTTGAAAGATATTCTCCATTCTAATTGTTGCTTGGGTGCCTTTGCATGCCCTATGGGGACCAAATTGCATCCCATTAAAGCTACTTTTGCGATAGTATCCTGATCAGGCCAGTTATGCTGGCGATATCTTGTGTGCCATTCGTTGGCGGTTTCGGGCCAGTCACATTTCAAGGAGAAGAGTGTGTCTATGTTGAAAATCTGTTCCATCCCTCCATACTGGAATGTTATTGCAGGCCCATGAGCTTCAAACTGTTTAATCATACCCTGGGGAGGGAAAATCCTGCCTTTTGCTAATTGCTTCTTCCAATATTCTGACACCTTTATGCTGGATATAAATTTGGTGTCATCCAGACAAAGGGACACTACATCAACCTTAGTTTCAGACTGGTTTCGGGTGATATCAAACAATTTAACTTTTGTATAACCAGGATGAGCACCAGTCGTATCCATCACAACTATTGCGTCGTAATCAGGGTTCGCTTTAGTCGATGGCAATGAATCACTCAGATGTTTACTATCACGCTGTAGATTCCTTGCTTGCTCTGTGTCCGTAGTTGCCCTAATTGTCGGTGATTCATATATGATATCGGAGTCAGACTTCAATCCTTGAATAAACTCGGCTCTGCTACCAGATACAAACATTGGTATTCTGGCTATGGCCTGTATAGTATAGTTTACCAGTTTATACCGTAGAATCATCTTTGATACTCTGTCCTTGAATACGTGAACGACTTTCGAACAAAGATCTTCCATGTTGATTGTTAGTTGAAGAATTCTGGTCTCCGCCTAAATGTTGGCACGAATCCAAGTATTAGAGGACACTTAAATTTTGTATTCCGATGTGAAATGTAGTCCAATGATCGCATAGCTAAATTTCTTCGGTACTCTAATGGAGGTTAGGGTTGTGAGTGTGTGTGTGCAGGGGTGGGGGTATTATACGCTATCAATGCTGTTTTATAGATTGTCTACATTTTTACACACACTTGTATATACATATACGGTTCGATTGTTAGATATTACTACGCCATATATTTTATGAAGAGGGGGATTGGTTGGTTATATGATACGTTAAGAATGCTGTCTCAATTTGCCTTCCCAGTGCTATTTGATTTGGGGTTTTTAACTTGAACCCTGACATCGGGATGTCATTTAAAGTTTTCCTGACAACTCAGCATGTGTTTATTGGTAACAAACTGAGGAAGTCCTTCATCTGTTTTTTTTTAGAATTACATTACCAATAACTACTACTTATTTTTTTCAATTGTAACATTTTAATGGTGATTATGATGTCCTGGAAGAGGAATAACTTGACAAACAGGAAACAGCAAGATCAAAATAACACTAACGGCTTA
Source organism: Pecten maximus (assembly GCF_902652985.1). Classification (NCBI taxonomy): domain Eukaryota; kingdom Metazoa; phylum Mollusca; class Bivalvia; order Pectinida; family Pectinidae; genus Pecten; species Pecten maximus. The sequence goes on along the minus strand of NC_047019.1, from coordinate 18,403,030 downwards.
CACAAGGTTGTATATTTATTGTGTACCTTATACCTCAAATTACTATTTAAAGCGACTATATCTTTAAATGCATAGTCGTAAAGCGGTGAATAATTCATGTTACTTCGGAGATACTTATACAGTATCTCCTGTAGTTACTACTCGAGGCTAACTTTAATTGACGTATGTTAATAGGGAATGAGTAAAGTTCAAGGTCATGCTATCAGTTGAAAAATCTCAAAGTTAGTTATTCTTATCAGATACTTTAAAAGAATACTCTCTAATGATATGACAGATGCATGTTTCATGAACATATATATATACATTTGTAGTATTCAAAATGACGCAAATATGGTTCCGCCATTCAAAATTCAAAATTACCAAAAAATAACACTTAAAATGTTTCTGTTCCTTTATCCCAACATTTACTTTTTTTATTTATTTTACAACAACCGCAAAACAAGTTATATTAACTTATATCACTCACGCCTGGTGATCAACTTTTGAACTGTTAAAGATATGTTGATGTTAGTTGATGTACGCCTTTATCACCCACATATCATGTATAGAGCTGCCAATGGCCCATTGCGACAAATGACTTCGAATGCGGAGACACACATTGTAGATGTATCGGTTCTTCTGGTTCTTCTAATCATTTCTAGTTGATGCTGTTCTATTTGAATAGTTAAATGTATTTTGATGAAACCCGAATCATTTATGCATCACCCTTAGGTGTTGTGCAGTGTAAAATTTACAAACAACCCAACATGTATCTGGTTAAACAATTAGTATCCTCATACATCAGAACTTATCTTTATAGTTATTCTCGTACATCAGAACTTATCTTTATAGTTATTCTCATACATCAGAACTTATCTTTATAGTTATTCTCATACATCAGAACTTATCTTTATAGTTATTCTCATACATCAGAACTTATCTTTATAGTTATTCTCATACATCAGAACTTATCTTTATAGCTATTCTCATACATCAGAACTTATCTTTATAGTGATTTGATATATTGACTATTCATACTTCATTGAAAACTAGGTGGTTTTGTTGATTTTTAACCTTTTATTTGTTATTTTGTCTTTTTCAATTTCAAAAGGGCTCTAAAATACTAGTGTCATTTAAAGGATCTTGAAGAGAATTCCGGCTATTTTTGTCTCCTTTATACTACTATTCTAACTTTGCTGTGAGTTTTGTATTCCGGCTATTTTAGTCTCCTTTGAACCATCATTCTAACTTTGGTGCGAGGTAATGATTCCAGTGAGATCAATACCTTTCTACATATCTTAAATAATTCAATAATCGGGAGATTTTTATATACACTGCGACACTGATTTTAGACAGACATTTTCCGGTAATGTTTAATTATAAAGAAAAAAGATACAAGTTATTGAAAATGAACAAATAGTTTATTACAATATGATGATATGATGTAATGACACTAATACAAATCAGTACATTAAACCATCCATATAAATTGTTGTTATATGGATATCTTCTTTTAGGGAAATATGCTTGTGGAATTGTAATACAGTACTGATCATACAACGAATTGTGGTTCGAGTAAAGACAATAGATAACCGATATCTGTTTTAGACAAAAACTGCTTTATTTAAGGCTATTATCCCAGCTGTTCAAGCTGATTTTAAACCATTAATTTCGGGCAAAAATAATTATATCAGTGTCATATACTTGCGTTAAAAAATCTGTATTTACCAGCAGTGTATATTTATAACAAATTAAAAACTTTAATGTCGTGATTTCATTATTTTATGTAAATTCAATAAGTATATGAGTTATCACAATAACTACAATAACTGCAAAACAAACGTTTCCCCTCGTATAGTGTTATACCATCGCAACACATGCGGACGCTAATTGCATGACTGTAATACTCTGATCAGTTTTGGCAAACGCCATGAGTTGTTTGGCTACCTCGGAGGAAGCCGCATCGCACCCCTCTGCCTTATACGAATGGAACTTGATCAAGTTACAGTAAAATAGTGGACTAACAAACAGAACAGTGCCAGTTTTCTCTAGAACGGTTTGGATCGATTCCGGATACAGCGACTTTAAAATAGGCAAGAAAATCGCGTCAAAAGATATAAACTTTCGGAGTGTTTCTTCCAAACTTGGCCTTGGGAACATCATATCATAATTGGAGTCTTTTGGTTTTTTGTCCCGGTTATGGAATGTGTAATGAACAATACTGTCGTTATAACTTGACAAAAGTTCTTCCACAACCTCCCTCGCCTCGGTATATCGCCCCTGATATAAATACCATGTGGCCAATTCAGAGCATCCGGAACTAAAATACATCTTTCTCTGCCTCTTCAACCAAACAGTCAATTTGTCATTCGCTTCCATTTGCATATCTTGAGATGATGATTCCCCCCTTTCGTCCATCAAGGAATCGTTGTATGGTCTGCCTTTCTTACTAAACTGTTCATGAAATCTTTGAATGGTGTCGACTTCCACTTGAAAAATTGCCCATATATCAACCGATAATTTTTGTTCAATAGCAAAAGCAATGCTCTGGTTAATGTGTTTGAGACACATGACGAATTCCGCATTGTTTGTGGTCGAAAGCAGGTTAATTATGTAATGCCGCACAGTAGACAAAGCGTTTATTTGTACGTGGTAAAAGTATATGTCATTTTCATCTTTTTCATCAATTCTTGCTTTCATTATAGGCTTCCATTTTTCGTGTCCTATCTTTTGAAATTTTGTCAGCTCTACCAGCAGTGCAGCAAGTCCGTCGGAGGGCTTTGTATCCATCATATTGTTCGATGGAATAAAATAATTCCTTAGTTCTTTTCTCTCGACGCAAATCGTTATACGGTGGAGTAATTCTTCTAGGCAACTGCAGAGGTTTTCTGGTTTCCACAAACTTGAATTGGATTCCTCGATCATCCAAAACATGACGGTTTTTATGAAGTATGACGGAAACAAATCGGGAAAGTTTGGACTAATTTTCACATGAAAGAATATTTTCATGAAATCTACGCATGCAAACTGTGTGCCACTGAATGACCATACCAGCTCTCGTTCGGGTTTGTTAAAGGAAATTCGCCATTCCATGTCTCTTTGGTGAGATAACGCATGACCTACTGGAACAAGATGACATCCTATGGATTTGATTTGATTTCTAAGTTTCTCGCTTGGCCAGTCATGGTTTCTCTGTCTTGTAAACCATTCCCTTGCTTGTTCAGGCCAATTGCACGGGATAGTAAACACCGAATCAATGTCCGTGTCGAGTCGATTCTCCATACCAGTGTACTTGAAGGTAATACATGGACCATGTTGATATAGGCCTGTTTTCATTCCGTGTGAAGGAAACAGATCCCGTCTTGCGAGTCGCTCTTTCCAGAATGCTGACACGAGACTATTAGACAGATACCTGTCTACACATAAAGACGAGACGTCCACCTCTTCGTAATTTTGATCCCGTCGAATGTCGAACAGTTTTATCTTTGTGTACCCATCGTGTGTCCCGTCCGAGTCGAACATCACCACAGCATCATACCCATCCTGTGAGGTAGCCATCTCTCTTGTCTGTTCGAGGTTTTGTACAACTTTCACTGTCTGACACTCGTACATTATATCCGTGTCCGAATTTAGACCGTGGATACACTCAGCCTGACTTCCCAGATACGTCATAGGTACACACCCAATACACTGCATGGTATAATCCCTCAGCTTGACTCGAGGGATCATTTTCATTACCTTTTCCATAAAAATCGACACTGATTTGATACATAGCGTTCTCAATTCCTCGTTGACATCGTCCGCCATGTTTAGTATACAAGGGATATGACTCACACCTGTGTTTTATAAACGTGCAAATACACATATACAATGTGTTTTGCATGGCTTCCTGTGTAAACATTTAAGAAGAGACTTGCTCAAGTCTGTTTAATCAATTATAATCGTTTGTTTGTTTATATTTAAATATCAGCACAATGGGAATGTCGGAACTGAATTAAGAATCGGAATCATGTTTGAAATTGCTTAATTAATATAATCCTCATTATAAACCTGTGGTAGTTAAATACCGGTTTATATGTAGCGAATATATACCGTGATATACCATGGTAGTTATACCAGACAGGTAGCCATTGTAGTCGACCGAGAGGTAACTAGTGTAAATATGCGGCGTACATTTGGGTATAGTATTTGTGTTATACATGTACACATGTTGGGCAGATTTAGTTCTAAATAACTGAATTAGTGAAAGAGACAAAGTGTATAACTGTGTCACTAATGCTGTATTGTGAATTGCTAAATTTTATTTCTAAATGTACATATATTTCATTCATCTCTTATCTGTACTTTTCAACGGTGTACCGGCAACTGTTTTATATCACAGTATTACATAACAATCAATAGTACATATGGAATTGTTCTGATGAACATGTCCACAAATGAAGTCCGCTAGCTCAGGTAATCCCCATTGTTGAGGCTCCATCTCATACCTACTTGTATTGAAAATTGTATAAAAGACGGTATACTGTATATAGGGTCTAGTGTTTTAATTGCGTATTTATTGTGTAAATAATTTCTTCTACATGTTGTACACTTTATGTATTTAAATCAGAGCCCCGCGATGTTTTTACATCTCGATATTTTGTAATTGAAAATATACTATTTATAAATAAATAAACAGGTACATGTACATGTTTTCCTTTATCATTCATTTTCTCTCTCCTTTCCTTTTTTTTTTTTTTTTTTTTACAAATCAGACCAATTAATTAATATCTGTATCATTGCTATGAGTTATATTCACGGATGCTGTATGATCACATGACCTGGAGCAGGCCCTGTGACAGTGTGTTTATTATAGATAACATACGTCCGCTGCGTACCAGCATGTCCAGATAGTATAGGGGCGTAATACTGCATTTGTCATTGTTTCATGAAGTTGACAGTAATTACCTTCTATAAATAACACCTGTTGAAGTTTGGATTTAGTATTGAATCTCAAAAACGTTGATCGGAGTATTGTACTATCACCAAGACGACAAAATGAGAATGGATTGCCGACTTTCGTTTGCAGTTGTTTTCTTAAATATCATTGTATCTCCAGTTTTGTCCGCATCTACTACGTCCAGTAACGGTGAGTGTGTAGTTTCAGAATTTTGAAAATAATTCCTACGGTGGATACATACCGGTTTATCCCCCCAATCCACCTTTTGCTAGAGTTTTCGTCACTGATATCTAGACATAGCTGGGCCGATAGCGTTAGGTTTGATTCATAGATATTCTTATTCAATATAAGTGACAAATTTCTATTAAAAAGGTCCAATAGTCCAAAGGGTCCTTTCAAAGAATATCGTTGTGCTCCGAAGGTCCAATTTTCCGGCAGTTGTTAATTATTATTTTTGAAATATTGCTGAAAAAGTGATTTTACAATTTTTTCATATCTTTCTGGTTAAATTCAGAAACGTTGCTTCTTTTAGGCTCAAATATCTCAAAAAATAGGTCGAGAACCGCTATTTTTCTTTCCAGACTTGAAATATCCGTACAAGACAGTAAAACTAGTTATGGAACATTTCATGAATTTTCCAAAAGAAGTATGGATCCTTATGTCGGAACTTTAGTCAGATAACTGTAACATCGTCTATATATATGATACCAACATAAGCCTGTCACATCTGCGATCTTATAGAAGTGCAAGTATATAGCAAGCCAGGTTGTTATTTATACATGGAACGGTGTTGATCTAATAAAGTCAAATTATATCAGTTATATTAAATATTGTATCTAAATCAATACTATAGTTTATATCATATATTGTATATATATCATTTACATGTACACGTGTAACTTAAATGTGGTATGGCAGCGATATGATGCTATTATTTAATTTACATGTAATGGTTCGGTCTATTATTTTATTGTTATACTGTATTACTATTATGTTCATTAAGAAATATAAGACAGTTTCGTAATATCAAATTTGCGAAGAATCGAATCCTAATGATTCGGCAGAAAACTGGCTATTAGTTGTTTTAACCCGTATAGAATTCTTCTTGATAGCGCCGATTTCTGGTCATTTGTCTAAGGCTGACTGTGTGACATAAACCTCCATCGTCACTACTGCGGAGAGAGGAAGCAATGTCAAATACAACTATATGGTGTAATTTTTAGACGCTGTTGAGCAACCATATGTAATTTGGCCCCTTTATCAAAAACCATGTTCTAAATCGTGCTTACATGTAAACGTCTAATGTTACACAGGCATTGAATGTAAGTTTGTCCGGGATAGGTGTGAACCTTGATCCTGCTTACGTTGACAGATAACACTGATAATCATATCAGAAGAGATGTCTCCGTCCTATGACTCACGGTACATCAATCTGTAACACAGGGGCCTGGCGATTTATTGAGATAATCACCATATAATCTGTAACACAGGGGCCTGGCGATTTGTTGAGATAATCACCATATAATCTGTAACACAGGGGCCTGGCGAGGAGGGGGTTAACATAGGTTTTTTAAAATGCTATAAAACAATTTTCCTCATCCGAAAAAGGGAGGATCCTGCTGACCATACATATAAAGTATAATGTAGCCGATCCTTGACTATACGTATAAGGTATAATGTAGCCGATCCCCTGACTATACGTATAAGGTATAATGTAGCCGATCCCCTGACCATACGTATAAGGTATAATGTAGCCGATCCCCTGACTATACGTATAAGGTATAATGTAGCCGATCCCCTGACCATACGTATAAGGTATAATGTAGCCGATCCCCTGACTATACGTATAAGGTATAATGTAGCCGATCCCCTGACCATACGTATAAGGTATAATGTAGCCGATCCCCTGACTATACGTATAAGGTATAATGTAGCCGATCCCCTGACCATACGTATAAGGTATAATGTAGCCGATCCCCTGACCATACGTATAAGGTATAATGTAGCCGATCCTTGACCATACGTATAAGGTATAATGTAGCCGATCCTTGACCATACATGTACGTATAAGGTATAATGTAGCCGATCCCCTGACCATACGTATAAGGTATAATGTAGTCGATCCCCTGACCATAATTATAAGGTATAATGTAGCCGATCCCCTGACCATACGTATAAAGTATAATGTAGCGGATCCCCTGACCATACGTATAAGGTATAATGTAGCCGATCCTTGACTATACGTATAAGGTATAATGTAGCCGATCCCCTGACTATACGTATAAGGTATAATGTAGCCGATCCCCTGACCATACGTATAAGGTATAATGTAGCCGATCCCCTGACCATACGTATAAGGTATAATGTAGCCGATCCCCTGACCATACGTATAAGGTATAATGTAGCCGATCCTTGACCATACGTATAAGGTATAATGTAGCCGATCCTTGACCATACATGTACGTATAAGGTATAATGTAGCCGATCCCCTGACCATACGTATAAGGTATAATGTAGTCGATCCCCTGACCATAATTATAAGGTATAATGTAGCCGATCCCCTGACCATACGTATAAAGTATAATGTAGCGGATCCCCTGACCATACGTATAAGGTATAATGTAGCCGATCCTTGACTATACGTATAAGGTATAATGTAGCCGATCCCCTGACTATACGTATAAGGTATAATGTAGCCGATCCCCTGACCATACGTATAAGGTATAATGTAGCCGATCCCCTGACCATACGTATAAGGTATAATGTAGCCGATCCTTGACCATACGTATAAGGTATAATGTAGCCGATCCTTGACCATACGTATAAGGTATAATGTAGCCGATCCCCTGACCATACGTATAAGGTATAATGTAGCCGATCCCCTGACCATACGTATAAGGTATAATGTAGCCGATCCTTGACCATACGTATAAGGTATAATGTAGCCGATCCTTGACCATACATGTACGTATAAGGTATAATGTAGCCGATCCCCTGACCATACGTATAAGGTATAATGTAGTCGATCCCCTGACCATAATTATAAGGTATAATGTAGCCGATCCCCTGACCATACGTATAAAGTATAATGTAGCCGATCCCCTGACCATACGTATAAAGTATAATGTAGCCGATCCTTGACCATAGGTATAAGGTATAATGTAGCCGATCCCCTGACCATACGTATAAGGTATAATGTAGCCGATCCCCTGACCATAGGTATAAGGTATGATGTAGCCGATCTTTGACCATACGTATAAGGTATAATGTAGCCGATCCTTGACCATACATGTACGTATAAGGTATAATGTAGCCGATCCCCTGACCATACGTATAAAGTATAATGTAGCCGATCCTTGACCATACGTATAAAGTATAATGTAGCCGATCCTTGACCATACCTATAAAGTATAATGTAGCCGATCCCCTGACTATACGTATAAAGTATAATGTAGCCGATCCCCTGACCATACATGTACGTATAAAGTATAATGTAGCCGATCCCCTGACCATACGTATAAGGTATAATGTAGCCGATCCCCTGACCATAGGTATAAGGTATAATGTAGCCGATCCTTGACTATACGTATAAAGTATTAGTTGTTTTTGGTGGTTCCATTTTGAAGAAATGAAATTCCTAATGCACCCTCAAATGTAATACATGTTTTAATGTAAGGAGATCGCTTCTCTTGATTTGTGACCTCGATTTTAAGCCAGTTCCCAATCAACTGAATATCCAACTTTTATAATATAAAATCTTTCCATTGTGGTTTGTACTGTGAAATAATTCCATTGTAGTTTGTACTGTGAAATCTTTTCTTTGTGGTTTGTACTGTAAATCTTTTCTTTGTGGTTTGTACTGTAAATCTTTCCATTGTGGTTTGTACTGTGAAATCTTTCCATTGTGGCTTGTACTGTGAAATCTTTCCATTGTGGTTTGTACTGTGAAATCTTTTCTTTGTGGTTTGTACTGTAAATCTTTTCTTTGTGGTTTGTACTGTGAAATCTGTCCATTGTGGTTTGTACTGTGAAATCTTTCCATTGTGGTTTGTACAATGAAATATTTCCTTTATGGTTTGTCAATAAATGGTTAGAACTCATGGTTTCTGCCACACCTTCATAATTACAAGTTCTATTTTAGAACGACATGGATTTCTTTAAAACAAAACCCGTAGCAAAATAGAATAAAACATTGTTAAAGGTAATAAGGGAAACGCGTGGTTATGATTGATTAGAAACAGTACAACTTCTACAAAAGATCTTATGCATTCATGTTTTTGGTCAAAGAAACAAAAATGGCGAAGGCAGACAATTTGGACTATGTCTCTTAATAGGGCTTCAAGCTCGATCTTGAAATCTCTGAACAGAATGGTGTATGTTATATATGAGTTGTTATATTCATAAATATTTTCTTTCTTTATCTACAGAAAATGTAACGAGTATTACCACTGAGAGTTCGACACTAGTTCCTATAAGTAACGAAACATCCACACTTCCGCCCAATGACAACGTCACCACTGCAACACTTCCGGTACACAACAGTACGATACCCATGACAATAGAACCTTCTGACAACTACACCGGATCTACGGTAATCCCCCAGGAAACGACGTCATCGAAGCCTATACCAATACAAACGACAGTACCACTTCCGAAGACAACCAGTGCGGCTTCCTCGGGATTCGATGGAGGATCGTTCGCCGGCGGCATTGCTCTCGGAGCTGTTCTCGCACTGATATTGCTTGGAGTGTTATACTACTGTCGTCGGCGCACAGGGTACAGCAATTTGTCATCATAGATAATAAACTTTCTCGATACACAGGTACTTAAAATGATAGACTCGTCCCTTCGAAAGAATTATTTGTAATCAGGAAATAATCATTTTTATCGAGGGGAGAATATGGTGGCTGATTTGTGCGATTTTCGTTATCAAACTTTTCGCCTAATGTTTTCGCATGGAAAGATCGTTTCTTTATAACGTGATTTTCTAATTTTGTTCTCGCGATAGACTTTTTACTTGCGATATTACTATGATATGTGCAATATATGATGTTCATTTTTTTCTATGATTCAAATGCATAATTTATCTATTCTCTCAGTTAAAATTAGCTTAACCTCTTGTATTTATTTTGTTGAGATATCATAACAACATATTTATACTCAAATCACAGGAATTTGACACGAATTCCCTACTGCTCACGATCCATATAAACATGTATACATGGACCGTTGGTTGGAAATTGGTGTCAAAACCCTGTGTTGTCGTCCTTGTGCTTGACGAAATGTATTTTGTAATTTGCTTATAGCAGATGCGTCGTTGGTATTAACCGCGAGACAAAGCTAAAACTAGACTATATCTGTGTGCACCATCGATGTAGCCATTAATGCCAGATCCTAGATTCGTATCTTCGCGTGTTATTCTCAAGATGGTTCTAAAGAGGATATTACAGGAGGAAAAATACAAATGACATGTGCAAATAACTTCCATGTTTATCACGTGTAAAGAGCTGAAGAACTTATATATATTAAGGCTGTAATTTCCCTTACGCAGTAAGATCCCTAGCTGTTGTATTATACTGAAGTTTTTGTTGGAATGTACATTAGTAATCTACATTTCTATCTTTGATGAACTTAATTTAGTCAATGAAAGTCACTCATATATTCACCTTTTTTTTGTTTTGTGTTTTGTTTTTGTCAATTTTCATAACCCATGATATGGAACTCTTCATTGGATACGATAAAACGAATCAATTAACGTTTACCCTTAACAATCAGTTCTTATACTGACACATATTCCTTATTCTTCTTCGCAGATCGGGCAACTTGCGAACACATTCGGTGGAGTATTGAAAAGGTTCGAGGTATTTATCAAGGTGTTTTCAAAAAAAATCCGATAAGTGTCATTCTGCTGTGTGTTTAAGAAGACGTAGAAGGTGCACAGCGCTATCTCAATATGACAGTTTTCTGTATAATATTCCAAAGACAGTTGGCTCAGTGTAACTACAAAAAAAAACCGAACTAACACAAATATAAATCTTAACTACGTACTGTGAGTAGAGCGATTGTGAGACACACAGAAGTGTAGGAAGCATACTTCACATGTAAATATTTATATTTCCACTAAATTCAGACTCAATGAACCTACCACAGTTAACTCGAGTCATTTTTCAATGAACTATATCAAGTCCGACATTTGTCGAGCTTGGACTATATTTTTTTTAATTCCTTTTCAAAAGTGATCATATTTATATGAAATAAATTCCTTTAAAACTAATCTTTGTTTTAATTCGCTATTAAGTTTGTTCACGAAAGAAATCCTGAAAGTATTAACCATATGTAGACGAAGAGTGATGACGTACATTTCGGTAAGTTCTGTGGTAGACTTGCACAAGTCCCTATTTGCCAAAGACAAAATATTGTACAAAATATCAAAAAAATATAAATATAAGGATTGAATAAAGTTATATTGAGGTGTATGGGGGTATAAACCTCAATAGGTCTTGAGACAAATTTATTATGAACTGCTTTGCAGTTCATAAAATTTGTCTCAAGACCTATTGAGGTTTATACCCCCATACACCTCAACATAACATTATTCAATCCTTAAGTGATTCATAATTCTGGATGTGACATCATTTTATTTTCATCATGCCTTTTTTTTATCCAAAGTTGTATGCTGTTGTCGGTGCTGATTTAGTTAAACTTGATTAAAACTTTGATTTTGAGCTCGTTCATTTGTCTTCCTTAGTGTTTAATGTTTGTTTTGTATTATGGTAAAGCCAAAGGTGTGAATCAAGCTATATATTGTGAAGTTGTGTTAATAAATACTTTTGTACAACAAATAGCGATTATCTTTATTCCTGTTTGAGGAGGGCGAATAGAGACGAGAGACAGATCTAGAGTTTCTCGAAAGTACACCTTTCAAAGTAATTTTCAGTTAAATCGACCTATACTGGTTAGAGTTTCATCGATTTCATGTTTCCATGCGTTATCGCTCAACGTCAATTTGCTCGAATAAAAAAGTGTATGATGTATCTTTAAATCGTCACAAACGATTCTCTTATTGCGCTTTATGGAACTATATACGTGTACATACAATGTACATATGTAACTGTTTCACGTTCATTGGTCATTTACAATGTATATAAGGGTAAATTGATAGACTATAATATGTTAAATGATTACAAGAATGTCAGTTAAAATCTGCATTTCTTTCTTTCTTTTTGTGTGTGTTGTTTTATTTTTTTTCCAATAAATTCAGACGTACTTTTTGTCTTGATTGACACATTACATTTATTTATTATTCTTTTACTTGTATGTGTACAGTAATAATTTTAAATTTTAGGTGTAGTGTGTACATGAATGTTAGCAATACATCCTATGTAAGTCTGCATCCTATGTAAATGTCAGTGTATGTATATGTTTGATAAAATAGTTCATATGTACATCGAGCCTTATTCAATAGTTGATGAAGTACACTGTGCATGTATTTTGGGGGAAAATAAAATACAAATTATATATTTTTTTTATTTGCAGCAAAATGTAGAGTGTATAGTGATCAAGTAGTTACAGTATACATTTTATAAATATCCAATGCTTACTGTGAAAATATAATTGTATTTTTATCAATAAAATGAACATTTTTACTTCAAAAAACAACTTGTGTTGTTTTTATTAAATTCGATATTAGTGTACATCTGTATATATGTTGCTCTATTAATTAAAAGTGACTGTAAGCGAACGCACCTTAGATGTTTTGTGAATAATGTTCTTAAGTATAAATATTGTATAAACAAGAAAGCTAAAAGTCAACAAAAATGTTACAATTAAACTAATGATTACATCTTACGTCATGAAAATTACGAGGATTGATGCAGACAAATAATCGTAAAATGACCACTTTTTTCAGTCAAAGGGAGACAATCATTGTATTTGTTAATAATCCAGCAACTTCCTGTTTCTGTTGTGCCTACGTACTTCCTGTTTTCCAAGGAAAAAGTATCTTGTTGTTACAATCGCGAAAAAAACTAATTTTGACAATGAATCAAGTTGTGTTGGTGCCCGTGGTTGTTTTGTCCAGCATCCTGCTGTTAACAGGTAATTTTAGATTGTATTACAAATCATTGTCAGTTGAATTTCTCGCTAACCTTTCTTACCGAAGAAGGATGTAGATCGCGATAATTTGCATGCGTTAACGATCATGTGGTCATGACATGATCAGATAATTTGACAAACAACAGTTCGTGTGTTAGACAGTGTTGTTAGAGGCTTAATAATGTTTTGATGTTTAATTGAGTAGACTTTGATATGACAATTGATATATTGTTAAGATATTCTATATCATATAGAGTGAGATGGGGCGAAGGTGATTTTAAATATCCACGGCACTAGCTACAAACCGAAACTACAGTAGTAGTCTAAGTAGACATCTAAACCAAAGTCATTAATTCACTAATGTCATTGAATTTAATATAATAAACCTTTTAGATTAATTACCGACTTAAATGTTAAATCCTTAGATTGATAAATATATGTGCCTACATTAAAAAAAAGTTTTGATAACGATACTTCAGAAGACACGTGAACTTGAAACTGAAATTTTCATCCAAAGCAAATTTGAAGGGACATACATATTGTAACGGGATTGGCACACTGGGCTCACCTCTAACCTCTTCATTAATATGACGAGTACTAATGTTGATATCTTAAATGCTTCTTTGTGCATAACAAAATTGTCTGAAAATCCAGACTACCTGACTATGTGTGTACTGTACATTCACTTATTCATTTCTATTTCATCTCATCTATTTTTTACCTGAGTCATTCTTCTCTTGCATTCATACATTATATGAGTGCATGCTTATAAATAATGCTTACAGGCACTCTTTGTATAGTAGGTAAATACATGTATAATCACTTAAGGTGAGTGGAGGCAATTTAGAAATGGACTCTTAATTTCATTTAATTAAGTACACAGGGTATATTATAGCCTTTTGAATATCTTAAGTAACTTTCTTTGAGTGAGTTCAGGAAAGACATTTTCTTCGTGTAACAAATTTTCCTAGTTTTTTAGTCATGGGTACTTCTAGCTGTATTCAAACATTAGTTATGGCAAATGCAAAACTTCCAAGTGCTGAATAGATTATTGTTCTTTGGGAGGGATGTAAATGTATAAAGCTGAACAAATAGTGACAATAACCAGGAAATTATTATCACATATCTGCAGACTTGAGATTTAACTGCATCCTGTCAGAGCAATTACTAGTAATTACACAGGCACTTGACACATCCATATGACCCAAAATGAAAAAAAATGAACTGAGCTAGTAGGTCCTTCGGACATTTCAAGCCCCTCTGAGTAATAATGATGGTGGGATAATCAAAATAAGTTGAAAATTGAAATGAAATTAGTTAATTGATTATACTGTACATGTACAACCTGTAATCTTGTGTCTCTAATAGAAATAATTCTGTCTTACAGAATGCAGTTAATGTACACTTTAGAAATGACAAAACAGGATCTTCTAAACTCAAAATTATCAGAACAGTAACTTTACCTGGTAAACTCAAGCTCAGATACAGAAAATGTATATGTATATTAAACTATATTTTGAAGAACTTTTCAACTAGAAGACTAGAATTTAGCCAAATCTCACGAGAAAAACTACTGAATTGTAAACAAATATGGCTTCGGCAAAAATACCGGAGGGAATTACAAAATACGGGAATTTGGGCTCTCCTCCCGGGAGGAAATAAATGACTTGAAAATAAGGGAGATTTTGTCTCACGCCAGGAGGTATGGCATGTATGTAGAAAGGCTTATTATAAGTACTGGTTAAAAAAGAAAATCATAAATTTTTTTATCAATACAAGACAGAAAAGAATTGTTTCATACATTTTGTCATTTCTTCTGTCACATTATTTTATACTGATTATGCTGCCTTCTATGAAAGTTTTTTTTCGTGTATTATTCACTAATTAGCTATACATATAGCTTTGCATACAAATTATATATATATATACAGTTTGTGTATGTAAGTGTGAGTGAAAGTTGTCTTTGTTTCTTTCTGTATCATGTGATTACTTTATGTGGAAAATCTGAATAAAAATGTCAAAAGTAAAAAAGAAAAGAAAGAAAATCCAAATTCAAAGCTTACCAATACCCGAAAAATATTTAAGTAGACATCTAAACCAAAGTCATTAATTCACTAATGTCATTGAATTTAATATAATAAACCTTTTAGATTAATTACCGACTTAAATGTTAAATCCTTAGATTGATAAATATATGTGCCTACATTAAAAAAAAGTTTTGATAACGATACTTCAGAAGACACGTGAACTTGAAACTGAAATTTTCATCCAAAGCAAATTTGAAGGGACATACATATTGTAACGGGATTGGCACACTGGGCTCACCTCTAACCTCTTCATTAATATGACGAGTACTAATGTTGATATCTTAAATGCTTCTTTGTGCATAACAAAATTGTCTGAAAATCCAGACTACCTGACTATGTGTGTACTGTACATTCACTTATTCATTTCTATTTCATCTCATCTATTTTTTACCTGAGTCATTCTTCTCTTGCATTCATACATTATATGAGTGCATGCTTATAAATAATGCTTACAGGCACTCTTTGTATAGTAGGTAAATACATGTATAATCACTTAAGGTGAGTGGAGGCAATTTAGAAATGGACTCTTAATTTCATTTAATTAAGTACACAGGGTATATTATAGCCTTTTGAATATCTTAAGTAACTTTCTTTGAGTGAGTTCAGGAAAGACAT
This sequence comes from Pecten maximus, assembly GCF_902652985.1. Lineage (NCBI taxonomy): Eukaryota > Metazoa > Mollusca > Bivalvia > Pectinida > Pectinidae > Pecten > Pecten maximus. The sequence goes on along the minus strand of NC_047019.1, from coordinate 18,387,316 downwards.
TTTCTTCGTGTAACAAATTTTCCTAGTTTTTTAGTCATGGGTACTTCTAGCTGTATTCAAACATTAGTTATGGCAAATGCAAAACTTCCAAGTGCTGAATAGATTATTGTTCTTTGGGAGGGATGTAAATGTATAAAGCTGAACAAATAGTGACAATAACCAGGAAATTATTATCACATATCTGCAGACTTGAGATTTAACTGCATCCTGTCAGAGCAATTACTAGTAATTACACAGGCACTTGACACATCCATATGACCCAAAATGAAAAAAAATGAACTGAGCTAGTAGGTCCTTCGGACATTTCAAGCCCCTCTGAGTAATAATGATGGTGGGATAATCAAAATAAGTTGAAAATTGAAATGAAATTAGTTAATTGATTATACTGTACATGTACAACCTGTAATCTTGTGTCTCTAATAGAAATAATTCTGTCTTACAGAATGCAGTTAATGTACACTTTAGAAATGACAAAACAGGATCTTCTAAACTCAAAATTATCAGAACAGTAACTTTACCTGGTAAACTCAAGCTCAGATACAGAAAATGTATATGTATATTAAACTATATTTTGAAGAACTTTTCAACTAGAAGACTAGAATTTAGCCAAATCTCACGAGAAAAACTACTGAATTGTAAACAAATATGGCTTCGGCAAAAATACCGGAGGGAATTACAAAATACGGGAATTTGGGCTCTCCTCCCGGGAGGAAATAAATGACTTGAAAATAAGGGAGATTTTGTCTCACGCCAGGAGGTATGGCATGTATGTAGAAAGGCTTATTATAAGTACTGGTTAAAAAAGAAAATCATAAATTTTTTTATCAATACAAGACAGAAAAGAATTGTTTCATACATTTTGTCATTTCTTCTGTCACATTATTTTATACTGATTATGCTGCCTTCTATGAAAGTTTTTTTTCGTGTATTATTCACTAATTAGCTATACATATAGCTTTGCATACAAATTATATATATATATACAGTTTGTGTATGTAAGTGTGAGTGAAAGTTGTCTTTGTTTCTTTCTGTATCATGTGATTACTTTATGTGGAAAATCTGAATAAAAATGTCAAAAGTAAAAAAGAAAAGAAAGAAAATCCAAATTCAAAGCTTACCAATACCCGAAAAATATTTTTTTTATTCAAATTATTATACTTTCAAAAGGGAAAACATAACTGAATAGATTGAATTATTGTTCAGTGAATTTGTTTCATGATTTGATACCATTGATTTTAGTTGTGTTTATTATACCTGATATAGATATATAGATCGATATTGGCAGATACAGACAAGAAATACAAGTTATTGTGTCATGATATGTTATGGTAATGTGGTAAAATGTCTGGGATGGGAGAAATACCAGCTATGCCTGGTTACCAGAGTAAAATCAATGTGTAACATGTGGCTTTGGTTAACACCTCAACCATGCATGGAAGATGAACAAATCTAGAACAAGGAAGTTTTTTTTTTTTATATTTATTTTATTTTTAAGACATCAATACATAAATACATAAAAGTCACACACACACAAACGCACATCGATTCCAGTATGACTGGTTTGTTATCAACATATAGTCTTAATATCATCTTCAATGTCATCATTACTTGTATTTTTCATCATCATAGTCTCATCATCCTACTTAAACATTAAAATCATCATCGTAATACTAATCATCATCATACTAATGGTCATCATCATCATAATCATCCTCAAAGTCATCTTCATCATAATCTCATCATCATCATCATAATCATAATCATACTAATCATCCTACGAATCATTATCATCATAATCATCATACTCATAACCATCCTAAAATCATCATCATCATCATCATCCTCATCATATCATCATCATTATATCATATTCTCATCTTCACAATCATATCATCCTACGAATCATTACCATCATAACATCATCATCAGCATCATCATCATTAGTCATCATCACAATCTCATCATGATATCATCATCATCATAGTCATCATCATCATCATCATAATCTTATCTTCTTCATCATCATAATGATAATAATAAACCTTAAATCATCAGCATCATCATCATAATCTCATCATGATATCATGTACAAACTGTATATATAGTCATCATCATAATCATCATCATCATCATTTTACTTATCATCATACTAATCATCATATAACCATAATCATCATCATCATACTTATCATCAACATCAATTTAACTACAAGGATAAATGCATACAAACCAAACATACTCCTATACCTGTATACATATTCTGATAAACATACATCCATCCACACCTACATACATATTCAGTTTCCTGGTAGCCTGATCAATCCTGTCGAGGGCTCAGTTTCTGTGTTGGTCATATCAACTCTAGAACAAGGAAGTTACTTAGATACTAAGACATACAAATGAGTAATGTATTAAAATTTATACCAGATGGTAGCTATAAGGTTTTATTCATTGGGAAATATGAAACTCGGTATACAATATATCCAGTTAATCAGCTGTTATGTGCATTTTTTGAAATATGTGTGAAAAGTCAAAAGGACAGAAGATCGATGCTAGTATACAATAAACTATACATTCTAATCTTTAACTCTATAACTCTATAAGTTTTCAGCCATAGGTAGTCAGGTAAACTGATGTCCACTAATGTTTGATGTACTCTTATTACACTGAGTGATGTACACTGATGTCTGAAGTACATCTGTACGCTGATGTCTGATGTAAAATGATGTCTGATGTACAATGATGTCTGATGTACACTGATGTCTGATGTACAATGATGTCTGATGTAAAATGATGTCTGATGTACACTGATGTCTGATGTAAAATGATGTCAGATGTACACTGAGTGATGTACAATGATGTCTGATGTAAACTAATGTCTGATGTACACTGATGTCTGATTTACACTGATGTCTGATGTACAATGATGTCTGATGTAAAATGATGTCTGATGTACACTGATGTCTGATGTAAAATGATGTCAGATGTACACTGAGTGATGTACAATGATGTCTGATGTAAACTAATGTCTGATGTACACTGATGTCTGATGTACACTGATGTCTGATGTACAATGATGTCTGATGTACACTGATGCAAAAAGATTTCTGATGTACAATGATGTCTGATGTACAATGATGTCCGATGTACACTGATGTCTGATGTACACTGATGTCTGAAGTACACTGATGTCTGATGTACAATGATGTCTGATGTACACTAATGTCTGATGTACAATGATGTCCGATGTACACTGATGTCTGATGTACACTAATGTCTGATGTAAACTAATGTCTGACGTACACTGATGTCTGATGTACACTGATGTCTGATGTACACTGATGTCTGGTGTACACTGATGTCTGAAGTACACTCATGTCTGATGTACACTCATGTCTGATGTACAATGATGTCTGATGTACACTGATGTCTGATGTACACTGAGTGATGTACAATGATGTCTGATGTAAACTAATGTCTGATGTACACTGATGTCTGATGTACACTGATGTCTGATGTACACTGAGTGATGTACAATGATGTCTGATGTAAACTAATGTCTGATGTAAAATGATGTCTGATGTACACTGATGTCTGATGTACACTGATGTCTGATGTTAAATGATGTCTGATGTACACTAATGTCTGATGTACACTGATGTCTGATGTACACTGATGTCTGATGTACACTGAGTGATGTACAATGATGTCTGATGTAAACTAATGTCTGATGTACACTGATGTCTGATGTACACTGATGTCTGATGTACACTGATGTCTGATGTACAATGATGTCTGATGTACACTGATGCAAAAAGATTTCTGATGTACAATGATGTCTGATGTACAATGATGTCCGATGTACACTGATGTCTGATGTACACTGATGTCTGATGTAAAATGATGTCAGATGTGCACTGAGTGATGTACACTGATGTCTGATGTAAAATGATGTCTGATGTACACTGATGTCTGATGTACACTGATGCAAAAAGATTTCTGATGTACAATGATGTCTAATGTACAATGATGTCCGATGTACACTGATGTCTGATGTACACTGATGTCTGATGTAAAATGATGTCAGATGTGCACTGAGTGATGTACACTGATGTCTGATGTAAAATGATGTCAGATGTGCACTGGTGTCTGATTACAATGATGTCTGATGTACATCGATGTCTGATGTAAAATGATGTCTTATGTACACCAATGGCTGATGTACACTGATGTACATGTACACTGATGTATGATGTATACTGATGTCTGATGTACACTGATGTCTGATGTACAATGATGTCTGATGTAAACTGATGTCTGATGTACACTGATGTCTGATGTAAACTAATGTCTGATGTACACTGATGTCTGATGTACACTGATGTCTGATGTACATGTAAACTGATGTATGATGTCTGATGTACACTGATGTGTGATGTACATGTACACTGATGTATGATGTATACTGATGTCTGATGTACACTGATGTCTGATGTACAATGATGTCTGACATACACTGATGTCTGATTTACAGATGTCAGATGTACACTGATGTACACTGATGTCTGATGTACACTGATGTCTGATGTACACTGATGTCTGATGTACACTGATGTCTGATGTACAGATGTCAGATGTACACTGATGTACACTGATATCTGATGTACACAGATGTCAGATGTACACTAATGTCTGATGCTAACTAATGTCTGATGTACACTGATATCTGATGTACACTGATGTCTGATGTACACTGATGTGAACTCATGTCTGATGTACAGTAATGTCTGATGCACAGTGATGTACACTGATGTCCGATGTACACTGATATATGTACACTAATTTCTAATGTAAACTGATGTACACTGATACGCTCAGGTCACAATATCTTTACCCTGTATCACTAATAGCAATTGACTGCTTTACATTCAAGTTTTGAAACATTGGGCCTGTAGCGATCAAATATCTTCTTTAAATATATAATCAAAATCAATAACCTAAATGATGTTAAAATGTCTTTTCTGGAATGCAGTCAATTTTAGTAAAAATCATTTGGACACAATTAAGATGATTATTATAAAGCTGAAATGAGAATGTAATTCCACAATGTATTTACAACCGAGAGCTAGTTGAATGATCCCATTGACTTTTTTATGTGTTGAAATGTACAGTATGCATATCTAGGATCAACATGTGGTTGTATAGATACACAGCAGTGTATTATAATGTGCTGTAAGTGTATAGTCACTGAGTCGGAACTGATCACACAGACAAGATATCCAGGATCCTGTATAGACTGTCATCAGAAAGCTTTAAACTATTACATGCTGTATGTTTTCGAATTCAGTCTCGATCTTAACCGCTAGGCTTGTCCCCTCCAGTGTTGTGTTTATTGAGCATATAACATTATCATGTCCAGATGTCATGACTCACGGGTAAATGAGTATGGTACATGTATAGTAACTGAATGTTGATATATGTAAATGGAACAAATAAAAAGATGTAAATTACTTACTAAAACCAACTGTTATTAAAGAAAAAAAACAATGTTCATACTCGACACATACATCCTCATGCAATTCTTGAAAGTTTTGATTTAAAAATGAATGATATTTTGTTTTGATTTAAAAACAGATTTCATTTTGTGCAAACTTTATTTGCAGTCAATTCTTGGCCTATAGGAAACTTATAAACAAAAGACATTTTGTGCAGACTCTGTCTTTGCAGTCAGTTCTATAAAGTTTTGATTTAATCACAAATTTCATTCGTGCAGACTGTATGAAATTTGCAGTCAATTCCTGGACTATAGGAAACTTTACTTATAAAACAAATGGCATTTTGTGCAGACTGTCATTAATTGCAGTCAGTTCTATGAAGTTTTGATTCAATAATTAACAAATTTCATTCTGTGCAAACTGTATGAAATTTGCAGTCAATTCTTGGACTATAGGAAACTTGGACTTATAAACTAATGACATTTTGTGCAGACTCTTGTCTTTACATTGCAGTACTTACAGTGTTCAAGCTCAATGTATACCCGAGTCTATATAATGCATGGCAAGGTCATCATGGAATTGAACACAGCTACATACGTCACCAACAGTATATATACATACGTCACCAACAGTATATATACATGTATATATACATACATATACTCCTTCTTAAAATAATCAATAAAATGGTGCCACCCACAGTACAGATTAATATATATCTTCAATTAACACCAGGAAATGAAAAACAAATATATGACAGCATCCTGATAATGAGTTTTAAGACTGAAAGTTATAAGCTATAGAGTCACAATACAACAGAATTTCTTTTGGATGCAGTTAATTATTTATCTATTTTAAATCTAAAAGATAATTTGGACATCCAAACTTTTGAGGGTGTGCTATTAGTTTGAGGTTCAAACATTTGTTATTATATAAAAATATACAAGACCAGTTTATTGTTTCTAATGCAAAATACATGTACATGCAAAAATTTCTTTTTCTGAACAATGTAGTTAAAACAAGCAACAAAATAATGCTTGAAAAATAGCTTCCCCAGTTAAGTTAAACTGCATTACAAAATGTTTGCCTGAGAAGCGCCAAATGTGTTGTATACATGTAATGTACATGCACTCACCTATAATTATATATATATATTACATATAATTAACAACTAAATCTTAAGATAATTTTACATGATTGTATACCCAAAAGTCCTATACTGGGCTCGGACAGTGGTATATGCTAGGAAGAATGACTTAATACAGTGGTCCCCCTCTTATGAGACCATCTATGGGACAGGCATCAGATGGTCCTTTAATGGGGATGGTCTTTGTTGAGAGTTTTGTCATCTGAGTGATGTCGGTGAGGTCAATGATCACACATGCTAGTACATATTACATTATATACATAGACAATTCATTGTGTTAAGTTAAAATGTGTTTTTCAATGTTCTCCTTTGTTTACTGTTACTGTCAGTAATATGTTTTGAATTTGGTTTACTTGTTGCATGTGTAAATTATTTCACAAAATTAAAGTGTAATGTTATATCTCGAGTAATAAGCAAAAAACGTAAATAGGAACACTTGAGTGTAGGATCCACAAAATCACCCCCTCATCCCTGAAAAACGTCGATCTCTAATAATGTTAAAATACAGAAAATTTGCAGGTACGAATAGCTGAAAAGCAACAACAAAACCAGTTATAGAAAAAATACTTTAATCTGTTATTGTAAGCCGTAGTCCGAGTTTTCTGACGATCTTACTACGTACAAACATCAGAACCCTTCGGATTATCATTATGTAAGCCGTTGAAGAGAAAATCAAAAATAATCCAAGCTCGGGATCTGAGCTCGGCGTTTTACCGACATTGGTTCTGATGCAATCTTTCTTGCATTACCGCCATTGTGTATCATTTCTAAAACTTCGATCTTTTGTTTAAGTGTCAAATCAGGTGAGAGTGGTCTTAAATAGGGGGACCACTGTACAGTAACATGTATACAAATTAATAGCTATAGTTCAGGTGAATTATAATAGACTCGATCATTTTGAAAGTCAAAGAAATCAATTGTATTTACGCCATTAATAACTTTTTAAATTACCAAGAGATGTGATGCCTTGCGGAAGGAGTTTTTATTTTGCCCCTTTCAGTTATTTTATTACCAACACTTTTGATTACAGTTGAGTTTGATCAGCTGAATTACCTTGAACTTTAAACTTTGAACTTTGAAGTGAACTTTTGAGTTTAACAAATTAAAAATTTCCAATTACAAAAGATGGTAAGGATATCGAAATGCTCAAGGTGTTCATTGTCATCAAGTTTCTTTAAATAATTTGACCTCGTCTCACTTTCAAGGTCACAGATGTGAGGTGTTTCTTTGCTGTTAGCACTGCATAGATTAATAAAAGGATCGATAATAAATGCACATTGGCATGTTTTATACCAAAAGGACTTGTACACCGGTAGTTATTTTTTATAGAACACTTCCATATCTATATATTGAGTAGATCTAATGAAGTTGTAATGATTTAAGCTTATATATATGTTTCTCTTGTTTCAGCTCCAGTTGCTGTTGATGCTGCAGGTAAGTTATTAGCTCCACATTCTTCTACAAATTATGCCAGGTAGTAGACAAAATATTTACCTATTGCCATTAAAATTTTATTTACCTGGAACTATGTTGAAAGACAGTTAATTATCTCTTTCTTGAATTATTTCAATTAAAGGCTGAGGGTTACACACTCCTTACAGTGTATCCATGGATACAAAATGTGCTTAAGGATCAATATCACTGTACATGTATATATATATACATGTATTGCCATCCCTGGAATAGTTTAGGGGGTGTGACAATGTATTCGGATGACATTGTGATGTACATTCATGTATATAGAGAATACACTGAACATGGTCAGCGTCTTAAAATATAAGCTGTATTTTGGCAAGGGTAAAGAAAGACAAAAAGACTCATTTTGATATTCTCATATTAAGCAATACAATGAATTGGAAACTGTTGTTTGCTTTTTTTTTCATGAGGGATGACATATAATATATACATGTAACTATCGGTAGTATGTATGGTAAAGTTGTGGGTACATAAGTTGTGCTCTACTTTATAATATGTAAGAAATTCTTGGGAATGTATCAATACAATTGAAAAAAAATGAGAAAAAAAAAAAATGAAATATTGATTATGTTTGTTTTTAAGTACTAATGATATGTTAATATATTTTATTTTCAGACACTTGTGTCACCGGCAATGCAAACCAAAAAGATTGCTGTGCTGCAGCTGGCTGTGGATGGTATGAGTGTAGTTACAATGCAACTTCTCCTGTAAAAGGTAATTGATATTATTACTGAATGTATGTTGCATAATCACACAATTTGTCATATTGAGATTGTCATCAAAACATCAGGAATAACAATCAAGCAGTGTTATGTATGAAGTCTACAACAGAGTTCACCCTGGACCCAAAAATCATGGGCCATTTGGCATTTAGATTACAGAAATCGTATGGGCCAAAACATGATGTGAGTTTTGGTGAGCCATTTTGGAAAATATGGTGCAAAAGGCCCCATTACCCCTTCCAGAGTTATCCCTGCTACAACACAAAGTTTTATGTTTTCACATACGTTTTTTTTTTTATTTGATTGGCCCTTAAATTCCTATTAAGTATTAATGGTGTGTGACATTTCATTTTCCTGAATATATACCTGGTATGTATCTTTAACCACGGTACCAAATTAGAATGTAGACATTGGAAATGATAGAATTGCTGATGGTGTATAAAGTTATACCCTTCAGATAGGGCATTTGCTGTCCCCATGGCATAATTCATGAGTGGCTACTTAGTTTGGGATATTTTTTTTCTTTCTGAATAACTTAATTGTTTCTTCCTAATATCTCCTTTGACATTAAACAAAATAAAACCAAGCCATGTTGTTACCTGTGATTGAATAAATCTGTCTGTATTGAAAAAATATATCTTTTCTATTGTCCAAAAATAGAATGGGAAATGAAAATGATTGTTTTTTCCCCTGTATTGATCAGTTGAAGATCATCTCCTTGACCTCTTACCTGATGGTGGTTGGTAACTACATTTTGTTACCCAGTGCAGTGACCTATAAATGTCATTCATGTAGCTGTCAGGGCACCTGTTGTGTATGTCAGATAAGGTTAATTGATACTATATATTTCAAGCCTATCTTCTGATAATTGTTTCGTTAATAATATTTGTCATGTAAAGGTATATTGAAAGTATCCTGTATGTTACATTAAGGCAGTTCCACTGTAAACCTCTGAGCTACTGGCTCACAACTATGCTAACCTTCAAGTCTAATACAAAATAGTCCCAGTCAACTGGATTATATTGGCTACTGTAACAGTATCTTGGACTGTAAAATAAGGATAACAAATGCAATTTATTGAAATCTAAACCTACATCTGTTTCTTTGTAGCGTGTCTAAACAAGACCGACCATGATACCATCAACAAGACATGCCCAGGCAGTACAGATAGCGCTGACTTGAACAGCAAATGTAAGTATGATTATTATTTATCAACAAGATATTGATGCATTTATCAATCTTTACAGGCTCTGTTGAACTCTCAAATATACTATTTCATGAAATATGACCACAATGTTATTTTGGTGCCTTAAAGTTTTTTAGTTATGCATATTGCATTTTGAGACCAATCGGATAACAACATGGCCGACAGGCAGCCATCTTGGATTTTGACAATTGAAGTTTGTTATCGCTATTTCTGAGAAAGTACTGAAGGGATCTTTCTCAAATTTCACATGCAGGTTCCCCTTGGTGCCTTGTTATGCATATTGCGATTTGAGACCAATCGGAAAACAACATGGCCGACAGGCAGCCATCTTGGATTTTGACAATTGAAGTTTGTTATCGCTATTTCTGAGAAAGTACTGAAGAGATCTTTCTCAAATTTCATATGTAGGTTCCCCTTGGTGCCTAGTTATGCATATTGCGATTTGAGACCAATCGGAAAACAACATGGCCGACAGGCAGCCATCTTGGATTTTGACAATTGAAGTTTGTTATCGCTATTTCTGAGAAAGTACTGAAGGGATCTTTCTCAAATTTCACATGCAGGTTCCCCTTGGTGCCTAGTTATGCATATTGCGATTTGAGACCAATCGGAAAACAACATGGCCGACAGGCAGCCATCTTGGATTTTGACAATTGAAGTTTGTTATCGCTATTTCTGAGAAAGTACTGAAGAGATCTTTCTCAAATTTCATATGTAGGTTCCCCTTGGTGCCTAGTTATGCATATTGCGATTTAAGACCAATCGGAAAACAACATGGTCGACAGGCAGCCATCTTGGATTTTGACAATTGAAGTTTGTTATCGCTATTTCTGAGAAAGTACTGAAGGGATCTTTCTCAAATTTCACATGCAGGTTCCTTTTGGTGCCTAGTTATGCATATTGCGATTTGAGACCAATCGGAAAACAACATGGCCGACAGGCAGCCATCTTGGATTTTGACAATTGAAGTTTGTTATCGCTATTTCTGAGAAAGTACTGAAGAGATCTTTCTCAAATTTCATATGTAGGTTCCCCTTGGTGCCTAGTTATGCATATTGCGATTTAAGACCAATCGTAAAACAACATGGTCGACAGGCAGCCATCTTGGTTTTTGACAATTGAAGTTTGTTATCACTATTTCTGAGAAAGCGTTTAAGGGATCTTTCTCAAATTTCATATGTAAGTTTCCCTTGGTGCCTAGTTATGCATATTGCATTTTGAGACCAATCTGAAAATAACATGGCCGACAGGCAGCCGTCTTGGATTTTGACAATTGAAGTTTGTTATCGCTATTTCTGAGAAAGTACTGAAGGGATCTTTCTCAAATTTCATATGGAGGTTCCCCTTGGTGCCTCTTTATGCTTATTGCATTTTGAGACCAATCTGAAAATAACATGGCCGACAGGCAGCCATCTTGGATTTTGACAATTTAAGTTTGTTATCGCTATTTCTGAGAAAGTACTGAAGGGATCTATCTCAAATTTCATATGGAGGTTCCCCTTGGTGCCTCTTTATGCTTATTGCATTTTGAGATCAATTGGAAAACAATATGGCCGACAGGCAGCCATCTTGGATTTTGACAATTGAAGTTTGTTATCGCTATTTCTGAGAAACTTTTTTTGGTGTGTTTCATTAGCTTCAGTTTTCAGCTCACCTGCCTGAAGGGCAAGTGAACTTATAGGCTGTGGTGCAGCATCCGTCATCTGGCTGTCTGTCCAGCAGTCCAGCCCACCAGCATCAACTTTTCCTTTTAAACAACTTTTCTCAATAGCCAAGCGACCAAGAGACCTGATAGTGGGCCTGGTGAAGGGCTACCAAGTTTGCTCAAAGGAATGAACTTGACCTACATATCATATAAGATCAAAGGGGTCAAATGTGCAAAATAAAAAAAAAAAAAATTAAAAAATTAAACAAAAAATAAAAAATAAAAACCAAAAAAAAACCCCAAAAAAAACAAAAACAAAAAAACAAAAAAAATTAAAAAATTAAACATCTGCTCAATAACCCAGAAACCTGATATTAAGCTTGTAGCATGCCTAGTGAGTTGCTACCATTTTTTTCAAATGAATGCTTTTGACCAGGTACATTTAATGTTAAAGAGATCAAATAGCTAAAAATCTTAAAACAGCTTCTTCTCCACAACCAAGAGTCCTTGAGAGACTTGGTATTATAATCCAATAGCCTCATGGGGTGTCAGGGCTACATTATATGTGTACCAAGTTTGTTCGAGTGAATCACCTTGACCTACATTCAAGGCCACTGGGGTGAAATAGATGCCCATGGCAGAGACCTGATATTTGGCCAATTGTAAACTGGAATGAAAGCTATAAAATTTATCTGAATAAATAAACCTAGCCTTACACTTACATTTGAATAAAGTGATATTAAATCAGCTTAGCATCTGCATACATGACTTTGATCGATTAAAAGTTGTGTTAGAAGCAGGTGAGCTATATATACAGGCCCATTTGGCCTCTTGATTTATTGGTACAAAAAGCTTTAATTAGCCTAGCTCATGAGGTCTGAAAGTTTTTCAAAAAGATGCACTTCACACATTTGTGGAAAAAATATGATGTTTACATTCAGAATGTCCCATGACATTGAAATAATCTGCAATTAATATGATGTGTGATTAATGAATAGATATCAAAAATAACATTGATTTTAAAATCTGGTTTTTCCCCTAATTTCAGGTGATGCTGCACGTAAGTACAAAGCAGTGCATTTCTCATTTAATCTTTTCATCTTTATATAGAATGATTGTGAAAATGTTGATACCAATTTATATAATAATAATGGTAATCAATATTGTTGCATGGCCAGTATGGTGTGGTGGCACTGAAACAGTCCGACTTTCTAGTGTTCCATACAGTGGTACCTTATTGGAAAAGTGAACACCAGTCATTTTACAATTGTAGCATATAGCAAGCACTGCACAGTGGTGCCAGTAAATCATTTAACAAAATGTTAATTTTTATAATGAGATTGCTGGTATTTGGTTCTTTACAATTTAATGGAAAGATAATTTAAGATTTTAAACAAGAATGAAAAGTCATGGATTTTTGAACTGGGAAAAGAAACATCATACAGGAGAGAGAGTAGAATGTGTACTACTGTCCAACTTATATATTTCAACTCTAATGTGACGTATATTACACAGTATCTGTGTCAAATATAACCATTTTACCTGTTTATCCACGTGCATATGATGAATTGTACGGTCTCAATATATACCTGCTATCATGGTTAATCTGTTCATATATATTTAAAATTGTTTTAAATTTCAATCCTATGATTTTTTACTTTTTTAAAAAATTGTATGTTCCTGTCCTGTTAATCTTAACCTTCTGTTCCTCTTTTATCTTGAAGAGACCGGCTGCTCAGCCTTAAATGAAACTACATGTTGTTCTGAGTCGGAATGTGGATTGTATAAATGCGATACAGCAGCAGGTAAGTTTGAAGTCAAAACAAGGTTGCAATTCATTACAGTACTTCCTGGGTCACATTTATCTTGGGCCTGTACGTAGCAATCCTGGAATATGCCTTGGCAAAAATTAACTCTCTGTCACTGTCACCTTGTGGATAAGACAAAAAGGCTAGAGGTGATATTTCAATGTGCATCAAACAAATATGGTAACAACAGACAACATTGTTTTTCAACTTGCGTTTGATTGTTGCCTCTGTCATCTTCAAAGAATTGCATTTAGCTTAGTGATTGGTCATGTTTTTGCCCGACACCATTAAAATACCTAGTCTTATTTACCTTGGCATTTCAGGGTTGCTTGTTTGTTTGTTTGTTTGTTGGGTTAATTGCCCTGTAAACAGGATGGTTCATTTTGAGGCAAGGTCTTTTTGTAGTAATTAATGATTACCTCACTGAACAAATGCAACCTATGGATGGCCTGATGTATGCTATCTAGAGCTATTAGGGTTGAGTGTATTGCCAAAGGACACAAACTCGACTGAACAGACCAGGCCGTTTCTTAGCTTCCCTAGACACACAATTTGACATGGGTAGGGAGTGTTTAACCACATACCTCCGATCTTCACCTGAGGTTATGTTGTCAACACTCGACTATTCAACCAAGGATGCAGATCATTGATAACCCTTGGAGCACCGAGTCTGATTATTAACAATGACTTGTGATACTTCATGCTATATGTAACAGACACTGTTGATTTTGCATATACATGTATCCCCATGTCTTTTTCTGAACATTTTTAGGTCAATGTAATCTTGAAAATTAAGTCAAGGTCATTGTATTAACTTTGATGTTATTATTAAAACTCATGCCATAGGTGGTCTGACAAGTATTGTTACAGTAATTCCTCGACTTAAAAAGAAAACAGGCCAAAAGATAAAATTTAAGCATCAATGATCCTTTGGAAGTTTTGTGTTCAAATTTAATGGACCAGAAATGGTCCAAATTATCTGAATGATTAGTAACTTGAATTACTCCAAAGGAAATGGTAAAAAATTCATGATTTATAGACTCGCTCACAGACCAAACCATCTGGCTTCAGTCCATCATGTGTGTAATTTATACAGATACAAGACTAGTAGCTAACTCAAGTGATGCACCCCAGCTTAAAATTATAAACATGCATTCATACCCCAGACAGAAAATCAGTATTTCCTACCAAAATTTGTCTTTGCTTGACTTTAATTAATGGTTTATTGTTGCAGGTTGCTGGAACTCTTCTGATGTTAATGGATACAAGGCGTATTGTGAATCTAGCAACAAAACAGCAGATTTAACTGACACATGTATGTATGGTTATAGGGTTATATTCACCTGTATGTTCGGTTTACTTTATCACTTATATCTCTGGGAACTTAAGCTGGTTTAAAAATTTGATGCATTTGTTGTTGAAATTGATGTTAAAGAAGGGAGATAACTCAAAGAAAAATCTAAGGATGCCTTGAATAAATTTTGTATAACATATTCAACCTATTTACACCCCACCTGTATATGAGATGAGTCATATGAGATAGAGTTATGTTTCAATAATGTAAAAACTTTCTATTATGTTTTCTTTCCTAACAGGTCCAGGAACCACAGGTGAGTTAAAATTGAACAATTGTCAAATATAATTTTAATATTTACAAATTACATTCTGTGGCAGTGTTGTTATACTGTACCTGCATGCATGTACATTCTTTATACATTGCCATTTAGATGGATTTCAATACAACCAAGTTTGACTATGTATAGTCAAACCTGGTGTAAAACCTGATATAACATACGTTCCTTGTTGTTATAGTCAAACATTAGTTGGAACAATATATCCCCAATTGTCTATATATCAAAATCCAGGAAAGACCTCAAATTAAGTAACATAACACTTCCTGATATCTCCAGCTTTTACTATGTATACCTCTGATTTACAGAAAAGTATAGTTAAAGTGTCCATGTGACGGTAAATAATAATAAAATAAAAAATCAAACACAGATCTGCTGTCTCCCTAGTACTTTCGCGGCTATATTGTGCCGCTCTTCAGGGGATTATATATAAAATTATATATATATTGAAGAATGTAATGATTGTTATAATTGCATATTGTATTCCTGTGTGTGAAATTCAATGCTCACAGGAATTTTGGGTACTGAAGGTTTGTATACTGAAAAAATGTTTTTGATTTTTGCTTCGTTTCAACAACCTCAGACTACACTTGTCTAGATGTTCTTTCCTTTATTCTGTTTGGTTAAGCTTGTTGGATTTCATTCCTTTATAGTTACCCCAGCTCCGTATTAAACTATTTCTTAGTGTATTATAACCATGTGTTCTCTCTGTGGAATTATTTCATCTTCTGGACTGGTTTATTTAAAACTGTTAACTGTAACAAGTCTTGTTTAATTTCAAACCTTTTTTTTAACCAAACTGTTAAGTTTATTCTTGTTATTAGAATTGACATAATATCCTACTATAATATACAGCAATTAGGAAAAGTTAAATTTATTGCTAGAATCTACACATATATGCCAAAAGGAAATATTGTCAATTATAGCAGGTCGATGAAGGCCGGGGTGCTACACATATTAATGAAGTACTGTAACAGTAACTGATTGACCATTCTAGCCAATTCAGTTAATTCACTCATAATCAATTTAATATATACAATGTATATGTATTGTGAGACATGTACTAGTGTATAGATATTAGTACACAGACAAATTCCATGTTCTCTGCACACTCAGGTAATAACTACATTTAAGACTGCATGCTTCAACTTTTCCAAGGATTATCGAAAAAAGTTTGTCAATATTAATTAGGTTACAACTAGATAAATGTTTTTTTTTATCTCTTATGAAGAAAATTCACAAAATCAAGACTATAGATATATTTACCTGTGACAATGATGACTCAGTTTTGTCATCAGCATTTCACTTTTAAGCATTACATTGACAGGTATCCAGTGCGCAAAAATGATAAGTTCAAATTTAACAAAACATTGTACATGTGTATATTCTTGAAGAGAACATGTTAGGCATATACAAAACATTCATTATTTGTAGAATATCTGCAGGATTTTATGGTGCAGGTGCTTGGAAATTAGGGATGCTGTGAAACTCATTCACAGGACATAAAGTTTTGCTTAATTCTGTTTCTCAGAATGCTTAGTTCTACTCCAACCAAACCCTAATTAGTTACATTATAGTATGGACATCTCAATCCTTTTATAATGTAAATCTAATTATTTGGTATATTTTTTAAAACCTATTTTTTTAGCTCGTCTCTATGGAGAAGAGGGAGAGCTTATGTTGTCACCCCGGCGTCAGCGTTGATTTTTCAAATGTTTTTGGTGCAGGTGTTGAAGGCATAGTCATTTATGGTAATAGTCCCTGTGGCGGTTAAACTATCCCTTGACGGAGTCAAACTAAAAGATTTTTTAGAGAAAAAACAGATTTTCAAAAACCTTTGGACTTTAGAATTTAGAAATATTTCTGTATAAGTTTTTGGTGCAAGTGTTGAAAGCTATTAACACATCACTTTATGATTGAACTAGAGTGCTGAAATTTGGTAAAAAAGTCCTTCTGGAATTACACTATCCCTTCTTGAAGTGAAACTGAAAAAAAACCAATGTGAATATGGTAACATTGGACAATTACGGTTCAATATTTTTCAAGGGAGATAACTCTCATTAGGATATTTTTTTTAACAAATAATAAAAGAAATACATGTAGGTCCAAAAGCAATTATCTGATATACATGTATTAATTCAATTTACAACAGCATAATTTGTGTCAATTAATAATTTACATATACATGTATATATGAATTGGAATGGTTTTGAAAATTGCATGAATACACTATACACAATCTGATCAAGTAAACAATATAGATATTATTAATGCAATTCGCGAAACCATATACCAATTGATATATTTTAATTATTTATTGACAAATATTTGTGAAACGAGCTATGCTGTTCTCCAACAGCTCTTGTTAGATACCAATAATAGATAAACATTTTACATAGCATTAACATTGTACGATCTAAATTTATTGCTTCTCCAACTTGTTTAAAATTAGTTTATAGTCATATCAAATCGTGGCAAGTACCTAGATCGATATCTCAGATAACTTTCAAATCAACTATGCGTACCTGATGAATTTTGAAAAATACCCATTTTTTGTTAAATTTGCATTTTATGTTTGTGATACATCTCTTAACACAACTACAACATACACTATATCTTTGTTTCCCACTAATACTAGATCTATACTCATTACCGACTGACATTTTGATAAAAAAAACAGTCTAGAGATCAGTAAAATTTGGAGTTTAGTTAACACTTCATACATCCAAAATTATAGCACCAACAATATGATAAAGGCAAGAGATGTTATTGATGATTATATATTCAGCACTGTATCCCTGTGTTATTAGTTATGATGAAGAGGTCTATGAAGTACTCCACACATGTCCTTTTCTGTTGCGGGCTTCGCCTGTGATTGAATATAATTGTTTTTGTTTAATCATGTTTTGAATATCTGATTACAATCTAATTCCTCTTGATCTAGTCAAGAAAATGACTTAACTCCTGATAGGGAGAAAAAAACACCTTCAGATCTGTTGATATTGATTGATCATGCTGGATTGATAAGTCTAAATGAGACTATTTTGTTCTGTCCTTTTGTTATACTGTTTTATCTGCGCTTGTAAGCAGGTATTAATTATTACATTTTTTGTCTGTGAGAGAAACATGAATTTACGTAATTTTCACATAAGTTAAAGACGTAGGAATAAATATCTGCTCACAGAGATAGCTCTTCATTACAAAAAGACGAAATATGTATGAATAGTTCTGCAAAATAAAGGCCATACATGTAGTGTATATGTATATATGTATATATATATAATTTTTAGTCTTAAATATCTCTTAACCTACATGTATATTTGTCATTGGCAGAATTTAATTTAAAAATGTATGTCAGAAATTAGATTAACAAATCTGGAAATGAAGGAACCAATTTAAGGAATTTTAAATATGTTCAATTTATATTTATAGATCCCTGCTTGACAAACCAAGCAAACTCTAGCTGCTGCTCTGCTGATGGTTGTGGCTGGTTCCAGTGTAAAGATGCTGATGATAAACTGATAGGGAATGGTATGTAACAGCTGACATTGGTATTCATCTCAAGGTGATGATGTCACTCCCTCATTCTCCAGTTATTTATCTTAAGGAGATGATGTTGCTGCCTCAATTTTCTTATACAGCCATGTAGTTAATATATATGTAGACAGTTCATGCAGTTGCTCTCTAAAAATGATTTTAGTTCATGCTAGCACATTGTAAAAAAAAAACTTTTTTTTTAAATTTACCAATATTTTGATGATCATGAGTAAAAATTCATTGCAGAATACTTATAAAGGAGATAAGTTTTTGAAAAATATATAAGGACATTTTTGATCACATTACAGAGCAGTGTAAAGTTGTATATCATTTTCTGTTAATATTTAATCTATAAGTTTCAGCTACAGCTATAGGGCATGACTTTCTCTATTCGCCAGGGTATTAATTAACGGATAAAGCATTAAAAGATATATTTGTTTGTACTTTCACACATTTACACATTACATGATATGGGATTGATGAGATCGATCAGATTATTGATTTTAAAGTTAATAATATGAGGTATTATAACCTTTCAGCAACATGTTTAACCAACACCACAACCAACCTAATCAACTGTACATCTCCAGCAACCCCGAAGGACACATGTAAGTCATAAAAAATACTTAATTCCTTCACCTCTTTAGCCTGTACACTTCACCTCTTTAGCCTGTACACCATTCCATGAATGTGCCTATAATGTTTTACCTTAAAGAATTGCTGTCGTTGTTATATCTTGAGAAGATCTGAAAAATAATCTGTTCAAAGTTTATATTATGTATGGTACAATACCAGTCCCTAGTTGTGTCTGTGTAATTATTATTAGCCCACCATCATCAGATGGTGGGCTATTCAAATCGCCCTGCGTCCGTGGTCCGTCGTCCGTCCGTCCGTCCGTCCGTCCGTCCCTCCGTCCGTCCCTCCGTCCGTCCCTCCGTCCGTCCGTCCGTAAACAATTCTTGTTATCGCTAATCTTCAGAAAGTACTGAAGGGATCTTTCTCAAATTTCATATGTAGGTTCCCCTTGGTGCCTAGTTATGCATATTGCATTTTGAGACCAATCGGAAAACAACATGGCCGACAGGCAGCCATCTTGGATTTTGGCAATTGAAGTTTGTTATCGCTATTTCTCAAAAAGTACTGAAGGGATCTTTCTCAAATTTCATATGTAGGTTTCCCTTGGTGCCTAGTTATGCATATTGCATTTTGAGACCAATCGGAAAACAACATGGCCGACAGGCAGCCATCTTGGATTTTGACAATTGAAGTTTGTTATTGCTATTTCTCAGAAAGTACTGAAGGGATCTTTCTCAAATTTCATATGTAGGTTCCCCTTGGTGCCTTGTTATGCATATTGCATTTTGAGACCAATCGGAAAACAACATGGCCGACAGGCAGCCATCTTGGATTTTGACAATTGAAGTTTGTTATCGCTATTTCTCAGAAAGTACTGAAGGGATCTTTCTCAAATTTCATATGTAGGTTCCCCTTGGTGCCTAGTTATGCATATTGCATTTTGAGACCAATCGGAAAACAACATGACTGACAGGCAGCCATCTTGGATATTGACAATTGAAGTTTGTTATCGCTAATCTTCAGAAAGTACTGAAGGGATCTTTCTCAAATTTCATATGTAGGTTCCCCTTGGTGCCTTGTTATGCATATTGCATTTTGGGACCAATCGGAAAACAACATGGCCGACTGACAGCCATCTTGGATTTTGACAATTGAAGTTTGTTATCGCTATTTCTCAGAAAGCACTGAAGGGATCTTTCTCAAATTTCATATGTAGGTTTCTCTTGGTTGCCTAGTTATGCATATTGCATTTTGAGACCAATCGGAAAACAACATGGCCGACAGGCAGCCATCTTGGATTTTGGCAATTGAAGTTTGTTATCGCTATTTCTCAGAAAGCACTGAAGGGATCTTTCTCAAATTTCATATGTAGGTTTCTCTTGGTGCCTAGTTATGCATATTGCATTTTGAGACCAATCGGAAAACAACATGGCCGACAGGCAGCCATCTTGGATTTTGACAATTGAAGTTTGTTATCGCTATTTCTCAGAAAGCACTGAAGGGATCTTTCTAAAATTTCATATGTAGGTTTCTCTTGGTTGCCTAGTTATGCATATTGCATTTTGAGACCAATCGGAAAAACAACATGGCCGACAGGCAGCCATCTTGGATATTGACAATTGAAGTTTGTTATCGCTATTTCTCAGAAAGTACTGAAGGTATCTTTCTCAAATTTCATATGTAGGTTTCCCTCGGTGCCTAGTTATGCATATTGGGACCAATCCGAAAACAACATGGCCGACAGACAGTCATTATCGCTAAATCTTAAATTTTATATATAGGTTCCCCTTGTTTGAAATGTACTAGCTATAGAGGGCTGTTTATGAAAATACACAGATTAGTAAGACTTAGAGGAAGGGAAAAGTAGAGAAAAGATCAATCTGACATGGAACCTATAAAGATCATTCAATGGTGGGCGCCAAGATCCCTCTGGGATCTCTTGTTTTTTGAATGCAACAGATTTGTAACAGAAAAGAAGAAAAACGTAGTTAGGGAAAAGGACAAACGTACAAAAAATGAATAAAGAATGAATTGAGACCATATTGTGGTAGACGCTATGATCACTCTGACGTGTCTTTGAAACTAAGATGTTGATTATTCCCTCAATTTTTCTTTATGCAGATAAAATAATTTCATAGATGGTCAATTTACAAGAAAAGGATCTAATGAATGTTCCTTCAATGATAATGTAATGTTTTGTTCATACAAAAGATGTATACAAATCAAAGAAAATGTGGAGCAATTATAAGCTGTCTTACAAATACACTGTTGATACTAATGGAGCTAGAGAAGGTACATTTATATATGGATTACTATATTGTCAGTGTTGTCATTATGATGGTCACAGAATTAATAGAACTTTACACAATATGTATAACCTACAAAGTAACAATGTAGGATGCTGAAGATCATTTTAACACATGTTGCTGTAAGAACACAATTGAACTGATATGTATTTTCATTCAGGTAAAGATGTGCCCACTCCCACACCAGCTCCTTTGTGTAAGTACCTGTGTGGCCTGTATCTGTTGGGGGGGGGGGGGGGGGGGGGGGGGGGGGATACATTCAATATCCACAATTTGGGGGGGGGGATACATTCAATATCACCAAATATTTATGTTTAAAAGTATATTTACATGAATATTAATATTTATTGCTTTGTATTATTCATTGATAACATAATAATTCAGTATTTGAAATTAAGTACTCTTAGCCAAAGGGTTACTCTCCTAAACAACTTTGAATAAGTCTGTCAACCTCAAGGAGTTACTTCCCCTTAAGTGAATTTGTCCTATCGATGTGTACATTTACATTATATTTGTCTGTATTTCTTACCACCTGTTGTTTCTAAGAAGACTAAGATAGGTTATGCCTGATATCTAATCCTATTTACTTTCCTTCCATGTCGATAAAATTTATTGAAATTGAAGCACCTGATCTTTACGCCACAGTCTTTCGTTATGTGTTGTGACACAGCTAGTTTGAAAGACGAAGTAGTTTGGTTATGTTAATTCAATTCAATATCACAGTGTTCTGAATAAAAACTAGGTCATTTCCATATATTTTGGTTCAAACGGTTTGATTAGTTGGTCAGAGTTAATATTTGTTCATGGATAAGTTCACACCTGGTGGTACTAGGTTGCTTTCAGACATATAAAACATTGCAATATAAGACATTCAAGGCTTGTATTGAAATTTACAGGTCCATCACTCAAATTGATAATGAGAATGATATACAATTCTAGATGTCTATTACTTTGAACCTACCGGTAATGCAATCACATATTTCAAAAATGCTTCTTTAAATTTTGATGCATAAATAACATTGAATGAGCTAGGTACTTCATCCTCAATCAGATTGTTTTTTTCTCATTTTAATAAAACCATGTCTGGAGCTCATCAAAGGCTATAATCGATGTTAAATTTGAATGCACGAAGGAAGTAATTTAAGAGGTAGATGTGTAATTTTGTAAAAGATTATGATTATTTCAAATCTGAAGAATTGACAAATGATGTCTATTTTCCCAGTAAAATGTAGAAACTGAAACAACCAAAGACACTTGTTGTAACACACCAGGAAACTCCTGCCAATGGCTCAACTGTACTGGAATAGCAAGTAAGTGTTGGTTAACTGTTTATGAAAGATACAAAAAATAGACATGAAAGCTAGGATCTACTGGATTATACTGAAGCCTGATGGTCACATAGAACTGACCTGTTTTTTCATGTCATAAAGCTGTGTTATATATTATAAGATACAGTGTATTAACACTATTATGAGGTCATGTCTATCAACTGTTGCTTGATTTTACCATTCAAGGCAAAATCATAAACTAGATGAATTAGATTTGGAGAGTTTATCTTATATTCTCATAAATATGAGTTATTTTATGAAACTTTTACAATTGTATTAATGTAATATTAGGAATTAGGAAAACAATTTAACTACATGTGTTTTAAATGTTTGTTAACATTGATGGTCATGTATGATACTCTGTATCCAATATATTTTCATCTCAAACATTGTCTGTGTTAGCTATGGTTGGTATATGAATGCCTGACACCTAGTGACAATAAGGCTTTGTATGTATGGTACTTATATAGTACAGTCACTCTGGCTTTCATCAAAGAAAGAGGTCGTCTTGACCTGATCTGCTGCTATCCTTATCACTATAAATTCTTACTTGGGTCATAGGTTCATCTTACTTTAATATGTTACACTTGATTTGACTTCCGATTATAATGCTTACTGAGATTATTAATGTTCTGGTATTTATTCACTTTAAGACCATCATGATCAACTGCTATTCAAATGCAGTGGGTCTGTCAAGCAGTCGGTGTGTAGATTGTCAAACAGTCAGTGTGTAGATTGTCCAACAGTCAGTTTGTAGATTGTCAAACAGTCAGTGTGTAGATTGTCAAACAGTCAGTGTGTAGATTGTCAAACAGTCAGTGTGTAGATTGTCAAACAGTCAGTGTGTAGATTGTCAAACAGTGATCAGTGTGTAGATTGTCAAACAGTCAGTGTGTAGATTGTCAAACAGTCAGTGTGTAGATTGTCCAATTGTCAAACAGTCAGTGTGTAGATTGTCAAACAGTCAGTGTGTAGATTGTCAAACAGTCAGTGTGTAGATTGTCAAACAGTCAGTGTGTAGATTGTCAAACAGTCAGTGTGTAGATTGTCCAATTGTCAAACAGTCAGTGTGTAGAATTATACTTCAACACAAGTTCATTATCTGTGCATGCATTCTTGCCATATAATCCCACATCTGGGCCCAGTTGTTCAAAAGGTGATTAGGCTAACCACAATTGAACAATAATTTCAAAATCCTGATCAAAGAATTTGAAGTAAACATATAACTTGACAAAAAATGGTGAAACTTCAGCACTCATCATTCTCGCATGCAGTACGTATCTGCCAATTTTGAGGAATGCATACATGTAGGTTCTGAAGTGAAGGAGAAATGAGAATTCACTAATCAAGAAATTAAGCTTATCACCTCATGAACAATTGGGCCCTAGTGAGGGACTGTATTCACTCAACTGTTTCATTACATTTCTACTAATTTGTGTCCACAGTGGAGTGTAGGGCTAGCGATGCCTCAACTGAAGATTGTAAAGTCAAAGACAATATCTGTAAGTATTCAAATGGTTTAAAAAAATGAGCTGCAGATTGTAGCACCATTTCAGATAAGTGAAGATATTAGACTGTTATAAATACATATACTTACCTTTGTGCGAACTCCAAGGAATTAATTGACTGAAAATCTGTAAATATGAAATTAGAAATATTTGTATTGCTACAAAATAATACATTATAATGGCACCTTTTAAAATTAGCATATGCATTTAAACTAAATGACCAATATGTCTCTTTATCTTGCAGGCATACCCCCATCACGTAAGTACCTACCTCAAAGCCAGAACTTGTTCAAACCAATAAGAATATCTTATAGGAAAGGATATCAGTACTGTAATACCAATAGTACAACTGGCACCATATTGTGGTCATTTGTTTGTAAACAAAATTTGAAAGGAATGACACAGAATTAAAAAAAAAAACGAAACAGAAAGCGATTTTTTCATTGGAGAAGAAAAAGAAAGAAAAAAAGTTTTAGTTGTGTTGAGTGATGTTACTGTTGAGTTGTTTGCCTTTCAACTTCGTAAATAAAAACAACACACTTAATCATGGTTATAGTATTACAAACTATGATTGTATAAATCTATTGTAATCTATAAGCCTTTAGGTACAGTCAAACTTCGATGTTTCGAAGTTCAAGGGACTAACAGAAAAACTTCGAAACAGCGGGACTTCGAATTATTCATGGTTGACAATAGATCGATGTTTTCTTGATAATGACCATATCTGTTAACGTTACATGTCCTCAGTGTCTTCGTGTTGATCGCACCTGTCAGGCTCACATCGAAAAGTTTAGTTAATTTATACCTCAAACTTAACAAAATAAAAATTCTTTTCATTAATTATACCTAAGCATTTTATTAATTAAACAAAATATGTATCGGTTACAAAACACTTATATCGCGTTTAACAGATTAAGCAAAAGAAGTACAATGCACACTTACGTAAGTCGTTAGGCTTTTCTGCTAAAGACACGTGCGTTTACGTTATGTGCATATAAAATACGGAATGCCGATCGGTTGGAGAATGCATGATTGAATGACAAATAATCGATTTACTTGGATATTTATGTATAAGTTTGAAACGTGACACTTTGAATATGAGTGAAGCCATCGCTAATTATTTGTGTTTAAAATTGGTCCGGTTGTTTTACAGTTCCGTAAAATTTACTCACCGACCGCTGATTTCAATGGCGGCGGAGATTATCAGAGGCGACTACCGAAATGTTTTACCGGAGTGATTAAATGTCATGGCTTCTAAATACACCTTTTATCTATCAATTTGGTCTGATTATTAATTAACCCCATGACCGGGAGTGACAACACACGCTATCGTTATCCCTATTGTCAGTCAGGGCATTTGGGGGAGAGGTGTGAAATCTTGCCGCAGGGGTCACGACAAACACCTGTCCAGTGGTCAGTACAGGTAAATTTTTTGTTCGAATCATGAGATGTCAATTACCTATAATATCATAGCTAACGGGTCATGAAAAAAGTTTGATACATCGAAAACTTCGATTTATAAAAATTCGAATCATACATAGTTTCGTTAGTAGTGTTATATAGTGAGAAAATTCAGGACCAAGCAAAAAGTTCGATACAGCGAGAAATTCGAATCAACGAAGTTCGAATCATCGAGGTTTGACTGTATTTGTAATTGTAATTATGCAAATTAATGTAATTTATGTAGTTTTGTGCCCTAATGATTGTATCCTTAGAGTTAATGTAAACTGAGATTTCTTGCTTTCTCAACCAGTTATTTTGAAACTGCATTTACATTGTAAGTCATTAACCGGTCAGTTCCTAGGAAACTTAACCACATGTCATTATGTTTGTGTTATTTTCCTTTTCATCAGTTGTCAACATCGTTACACACCTACCTTATGCCAATATTACTTTGACAAAACAAAAATGTATAAAAGTTTCTGAGATCCCAATTTTGAGGCATTAAATAAATGTACACAATTCATTAGACCAGTAGCAAGCTATTGATATAGTAAGGGAAGATTTGAATATTAAAGATGTTCTTGATGTTAAACTCTGATATTACGGTGTTCTTGATTTTTTTTTTTTAAAGCATCCCCAATCACTACTCCTGTACCTTCGACCCAGCCTCCAACCACTCCGGCCCCAACTGCAGCTCCAACCCTGGCCCCAGCCAGTGACACTGGCATGCAGCATTTTGATGGCGCTTCGTTTGTTGGTGGAATCATCCTTGCGGTAGGTGTGATTGCGATTGCTTTCTTTGGCTGCAAATTTTACAAAGCAAGGAAGGAGCGTAACTACCACACACTGTAAAACATGGATTGTTTAGAGGAGGAGGAGGAGAAAACACCGGAGGATGCAATGCATGGAGAGACATAAAATATTCCACAAAACAACTGTGATGCTAATTTGTTTTTCGTTTTGAAAATAAGTGTTTGTGAGTCTACTTAAATGTGTCTTGTCTCCGTTGTCTCAGAGCTGGATAAGATGTGTACAGTGTTGTGTAAGAATGGTTTTATATAAACTGTTTTTGAATGAGGGCTAAAGAAAATTTTCTTGAAAAATAGAACTTATAACTAACTTTAATGTGAGAAGCAGTTTAATATTACCTTTACCATTTTATTTCTCACTATTGGAATCTGTGTTGTTTAAGCCCCTGTAATATTGAATTGCATTTTCCATTGGAAACATTAACATCATGTTATCCAGTCTGATAAAGTTTTGTAGTGTATATCCAGGCATGTAGACTTCAAAAAGGACATATGGTTTTAACATTAATACCTAATATTAATCTTGGATCATATTTTTTTGGAAGATACACTTAGTATGGATAAGAGTGCTAGGTATCATTCTCAACAGTATCCCTGAGCGTCTGAATTTATTTCACCTTCCCATATGGTCACTCGGACATATCTTCTCTAAAATATTAGGATTTTATCTCTTGGAGTCTTCTCTCAGCATAAACTATTTTCTGTATCACTTCAATTGGTCATTAAACAATAAGGACATGTGCTTCAGAGAAGATTATTTGTATTTCTCTATGTGTAATTTTTGATTTGTTTATATATAATTAATGCTTACAGCAAAGATTTATGAACCATTTTTGCTTAAAATCTCAGCTCGTGAAGTCCTCCATTACAATTTTTTTTTAATCTGAAACAGTACTGTTAGTTTTTTTTAATTTGTATTTACATAAAATACTTATAAGATCAAGTAGATGTTTTTTGGGGTGTGAAGTTATAAATGTATCTATTGAAGAATTTGATCTGCTTTATGAGGGCACATAATGGACTGTGCCTTTCTGTTTGTATCCATGGTGCCTATTTACATGTAGATACAGATCTGTAAATCTTAACATTGAGCATTCCAAAAGTATCTTTTCAAGAGTTTATTTTCATACGAAGATCTAAAGAGATATGAAATGTTCAAATCTTGTCATTTTAATGGGAGAAAGGGTAACGATTAAAATATTTTCTTTCTTTTTTCTCTCTCTCAAATTGTACATTATATGTATTTGTGGCATGAAAAAATAATTATAACAATCAATATGGAAAAACTTGCCAGAGAATTATTTCCAACTTTGTAATATTGGTATTAATCATAAATCTGCAGAATTTTTCCATTATTTAACAATTATAAACAATGAATGATCTTTCTTCAGTGACTGAAATACTTTGTTGATGCATTTGAAGTTATAGACAAGTGATCATGATAGCATTCAATTATATTTGGAAACTGAATCACTTGATTTTGATGATAGATTACCAGAGAAATCTAAAAGCTTGTTCGCAGTGGATGGATTTGCATGTCAAATGTTGCCTATTCTGGAATAAAGAATACACGCAGGTAGTTGATTCAAATAATTTCCTTATAAAAATGATCAATTTATTTTAATATACATACTGTAGAGGAGAGAATTCTGACAAATCAATGTTTTTATTGTTTTTCTTTTTTGTTCCTTTTCATGTAAGGCAGAAAAAAACAACTTTGTTTTCTATTAGTAGAGCTATACATTATGCTTCTGAAGTAGTTAATGCTGTATTGTGATTATGAAACAATTACATAATGATATATTTTTTGTACTGACAAAATATTAATCAATGTAAATGCTTTGATAACGAAAAGTAATGTATATACATGTACTATATACATGATTGTGTAAAATATTGTTTTTGTCTGATTGTTTTTGCCTGAAGTGCTGAAACAACTTTCATTTTTTTAAATGAAAGTTATGATAAGTAATGCGTACCCTTGTCAGATAATTCAAATATAAGTTGGGCTCCAGATATATATGATAGAAATTATATCTGAATTGATTTGGCTTGTGGGATATTTATAGAATCATGCTTCTACTATATATCCTAAAGCAAATTGGATTCTTTTTATATCAAATAAATATTGAAACTGCTGGGTAAGTCTAAACAACAGCATATGTTAAAATAAAACTTGAGCAGTATTTCTCATCAAATATTTCTTGACTGATTTATCAACATTTTGTAAAAAGTCGTATTAATATTATGAGAGTTTTGCTCAAATCTATTACAGTATACATTTAAGCATTTGCTTTATTTTTTGAAAGTTTTCATCTGATTCAAAGTAATTACAAATGTCTTCCATATGTCTAAATCTGTATAAATGTTTTTGGAGAACTTGTGTCTGTAGATTTAGGGAATGATGATATTTCATTCAGCAGATTTGTATAAATGTGATTTGACTTGAATTCCTTAATATTTCTTGCACATTTTTTTCTTTCGAACAATTGGAGTAATTGATCTTAATAATTGTAAAATACATGTATCAAAATAATTTGTCTGAGGTGTAAATGTTTTTAACAATATCATTTAAAAATATTGGAATCAAAGTTTTCTTTTTATTGTAAATTTGCTTTAAAATACTTTAATTTGCATTGCATTTGCTTAATTTTCTTGAAACTTTTTTGTTATATTTGATGGATATTTTTGATAGAAAGGTACATAATTATATTCTGTCTACTAAGAAAGTGTTGTCATATTAGAAGTTCTAGGTTCTTAAAAAAAAGAGTTAATCCAAAGGTATTGGTGCATTAATGTAATAAAATGGATCGAGTGCAAAGAATTTGATAAATATTTTTGTTTCTTTTTATTAATAAGCACCCCAGAATTAATAATTGAGATTATGTTTGTGTAGAAGTAAGTATCGCGGTAGATGGGACCAAGGACGGTATAGCTTTGTAATGTTTAGTGTTAGTTTTAGTATCAGAAGGAAACTGTCCTGTGAAACTTTGTCTCCCTGTACTGTGATTAGTATATACTTATCTAATCATGTGATTCACTGATCATTTTGATTTTATGGTAACTAGTATTTATGATAGGAACATAAGATATAGAAAATATTCACATGGTCAATTTTCATAAAAGTCTCCTTTATAAAACACAAAGCTTCTTATTTTTTAATTATTATTAACAATGGATTCTAAAAAGACTTGCCAAATTTTCAGTAATGTCCAACAAATTCACTGGACTGAAATTTTCGTTCAATCCCACATAAGCCCTACTGCCGTGAAAAAAATTAGTATTAAAGTTTGGGGAGGCTTTATTTGGGAGCAAATTTCAATGTACTCTTTTAAAACTGAGGATGCTGTAAAAATGAAAAGAGGGGCTTATTTAGAGATTAACATTAAGGATCATATTATTTTCTTCTCTTACATGGTAAGTAACATCAAAACTGTTTCTGTTTTTGTTTTGCTTTTTATTTCACTCTTAATTATCTTCACCACATCATTTTCAGTCTTTTTGAAAATTTTCTTTGTCTTTGCAACGACTGATAACTTGTAAAAAGTGCATTTATACATAATGTATGTCCAACGAGTCATTGAGTACATAAAACTGATCCGTAATTTCTCCTTAGAAAGACACACATTGTTGACAACATTTCTGTGTTACATTGAGTTATGTTTGATTGGCCCGTTTGTTGTATTAGGGCTCTGGGTTGGGTTAAAGTATTGTTACATGAATTATTTGTATGATATACATTTATGATGAGTGATGTCCATGAAATGGGCGTCAACAATCACAGCAGTTATTGTTAAAGTGTTGATGCTTGATTTGTAATCTATAGTTACAGTGCTTAGAATTCATATGTTAAATCATTATAATTATGATTTTATGCTATCATTTAATTTCTTGTTGAAAAACTTCTAAAGGTCACAAATGATCATGGTAATATCTGAAAAAAAAACTATAAAAAAAGGTTCTTCAATGTACATCTGCTTTGTGCATAAAGATTGTTACAGTATTTTGAGATTTAAACATGAAGTTTTCTGTTCTTAGACTAATATTACGTAGAAAATCTGGGAAATAGAGTCGGTGACTGCTTTTAATTTGTTTAAACCGCATTGTTAACTGGTAATATACATGTACATGTAATTACTTCTGTGCAGAGTTTTATATCAGATGGCTAATTACACATTCTTATCTCATGTGAAGTCTAGTTCACTAAAACTCATCATTATCACAGACTAAAATTCTGACTACAGTTATTATTTTGGAGCTTCAGCGGACTGTTTATTGCTCTTTGTTTCAATGTGATATTGCCGCTATATATTTACACTTTTGCTTCAATATACCATCCTGCTGGAGCCCGAATTGTAAGTATCTTCACAATTTTTCTAAATCTTGGACCACATATTGAACTAACATTGATTTTATATGGACTGGGTGAAAGGCAAAACCTAACACTGGAGGGCGTGTCCAGTTTTAATGTGAGATGGAGTTGAATTTTTTAAAGTTATTTTTGACATTTTTCATCAGTATGATTGGAACGTGTTTTGTGGTTACTTGCTATAGTGCATTTTCCCTATGGGTTGCTATATGTATGTACAACTTGTACATAAAGACATATTTGTAGTGAAATATAAATTGTGAACAGGACTGCATACCTGTTAATTGGACAGACATTTTGTTATATGTTACGGACTGATAGGAAGCCTAGTGTAGATGTTGTCAGTGATATATGTATGGGTTTTCTTTTCATACACCATTTGATACCATATACACTGGGTTGGGCTAAAAGATAACTAATTTTACCATGAAAAGCAATTTGATTACCTCCCTTTACCACTGTGTTCCTTTCAGGTTGACTCCTGCAATTAACAATTCAACAATGGTTGATAATTTAATTAAATGTATTCTCTGCAATATTTGGGTGACATTTGTAGATAAATGGATTGTAGTTAATTTTCAAAACAATAGTTTGATGTTCTTACTCCTGAGATTTTTTTTTTCTTGGTTCCTTTTTGAACACCCAGTTGAGTGGATCAAGGTTGGTGTGGCATTTCTTAAACGGAGAAGACTTTAAAAATTATAGTTTAGAATTGATTATTAAGAAAATTTATAATACGCAAACTTCAACATTAAGATTAGACAATTATGACTGGTATGTCTGTAATGTATTCTAGAAAATCTAAATAGGGAATAACACACAAGTTTAATGTACACGTTAGCATTCACCCCCAATTAACTAAAACACAGTGATTGCCTGGATACATACATATATCCACATGATGGGAAAGTACATGTATGTAGAATAGCCCACAAGTGCTTAACAGACAATACCAAATATGGTAATTTGTTCTCATAACATGATAATTTAGATCATCTACTTTTTTATGTGTCCAGCTCGCATGATCTAGGTGAGAGGTTCTGAAGTCACATATCATACATCAGATTTTCATTTGTTTCCATGAGGAATCCTCACACCATACAAGGAATTTATTTGTTTCCATGAAGAATCTTTGCAACATACAATTGTACAAGGATTTTATATGTTTCCATGAAGAATCTTTGCGACATACAAGGATTTTGTTTCCATGAGGAATCATCTCGGTGATAGAGTTATGTTTTGGTTAAGTTTGAAATATCAATGGGATATTCTTGCATTCCTTTATGTTAGAGTTTTAACACCATGAGATGGTTATAATGTCTAGTTATGAAGTTTAGGTTGTAGAACAGGGGGTAAGTGTCGTGGTTGAGGTTAGTAGCTAATTAGTACATATTGGTAGATAGCACTGTTATTAAACTATACATTGTTTACCTAGTATAAGAATTTACCATGTGTAAAACATGAATGTTTTTGAGGATTTTTTTTTCGGGTTGTATTTCGTAGAGTTTAGAAAATTTGATTATTTTAGCAGTGAAACATACAAATGTACATTATTTTTGTATGTTGAATTATGAAGGTTATACCATTCAAATTGTTTCAAACCCTATCAATTTAAACTAATTGGATCTCTGTTGGTTTATCAGTAGGAATACCCTCACTTGTTAGTAATAACTGGGTCTTAACTGATATATCTTCTTTTTGTGACTGAGTGCTTCACAAGATATAAATAAATAAATGTCAGGAACTGCAGTTTAGGTTCTAGATTAAAATTTCAGAGCAGATATATTACAACTAGCTAGGGCTCTGTTTGCCATAGTTTCTGTTTCTAGGTGTTCTGTCATCGAATAAAACAAATCTGGATTTGGGGTTCTATCTTAACATAATGTGGGGTGTTTTTACTGTGTTTCTGTCGTGTATGGTGTAATAACAGTTTCTATTTCACGATTTCTGTCATTGAGTCATAGTTTTTGTTTTCTGTAGTTCAGTCCAGGAATACCAGCGTCTATTTTCTGTGGTTCTGTAATGAAATATCTGTTTATTTTGTCTTTTAGTTTTTCAAGGAATCCCTGCATCAGTTTTCTCCTGATTCATTCACGGAATATCTGTGTCTATTTTAAATGGACTTTGAGATAAGATGGTTAAGAGGAGACTACCTAAAATACTGGAACTTAGTGTCAATATTCAACAAGATAATAGTTGAGGCATTTCAAAGAGAAAGTGTCCGACTTGCCCATGAATTCCTTTAATGACTTCAAACGAAGTACATAGTAGTATCTTAACCTGAATTTTTTTTTGTTTTTTTTTTCATATTATCTAATTTGATGTTATTGGCGTTTATATCCTTGAGATTAAGAAAAAACATTTGACTAGATGTTGTATTTTTATTGACTATATATCAAAGGATTTAATTTGAAAAGCAACCAAAAAAATAACAAAAAAATAAAACAAAAATAAATATCATCTATAATATAAAAATATAAAGACTTTCAAGCTTATTATAATGTAATTCTGCATACTCTTTTGTATATCCAGGTGTTTAAAAAAAAACTTCATAATTATGCGCAACACATAGGTAATATGAACTTTTCTAAATACTGTTAACATTCTTATTTTGGTGTGCTGAATTTTTAGCGCAAAAGCCAATTAAATCGGATATTATCAAGCGCAGAATCATAAATCAATGCACTGACAATGTTTGCCCTATAAAACAATTAAGATAAACTACAGTAAGAGCAATCATAATCAGCAGAAATGCTTCCTGAAAACTGCAAAAATAAAGTTAATATAACGCTAAAATAGGTGCGTTTTTCAGTATGTCGTACTAAAGTGATCATTATCTTGGAATGTCATGTATATTGTATAACATAAATAGTCATGTTATTGCTTGCTAATGTCTTGTTGCATACATTTGTTGATATGTATACTTATGTTACCACATGTAATGCAAGTGATGTATACAAGCATTATGACATGTTATTTTTGTTACGTATACGTTTTATAACATGTTATACAAGTGATGTATACAAGTGTATATAACATGTTATACAATGTGATATCAACAAGTAATATAACATGTTATACAATGTGATATAAACAAGTCATACAACATGTTCTACAATGTGATATCAAATAGTCTTATAACATGTTATATAATGTTGTATAAACACAAGTGTTATAACATGTTATACAATGTGATATACATAAATGTGATAGCATGTTACACAATGTGATATCAACAAGTCTTATAACATGTTACACAATGTGATATCAACAAGTCTTATGACATGTTATACAAGGTGATATAAATAAATGTTATAGCATGTTATACAGTGTGATATAAACAAGTGTTATAATCTGTTGTTCAATATTCTGTATATAAGTGTTATAACATGTTATACAAGGTGATATAAACAAGTGTTATAACATGTTATACCATGTGATATAAACAAGTGTTATAACATGTTATACCATGTGATATAAACAAGTGTTATAACATGTTATACAATGTGATATAAACAAGTGTTATAACATGTTATACAGTGTGATATAAACAAGTGTTATAACATGTTATACCATGTGGTATTAACAATTGATATAACATGTTATACAATGTGATATTAACAAGTTATTACATGTTATACAAGGTGATATAACAAGTTATACAATATGATGTTACTACTGTATACAACATGTAATGTATAGTACAATACACGTGTCCAGATATATATAACATTGATATTGCTTTCTTGCTTGTTCTTGTCAAATTTATTTAATCGTTTAATCTCATTTTAAGATCTCGTCATTCATTCCTAAGATACTGCCATCAATCATTGTATGTTTAAATATTTTGTGTTGCTCATCCTATATTTTGTGAATCAATATTTGATATACCATAGAAAGATGCATTCAAAAGAACAATGATTCAAAGAATTTTTAGTAAAAGATACTAACGGTAACAGTGTTTCGGGAAAAAACTAATGTATTGATGGGAAATGTGCTCCTAACAAGCTCACTATATCAGAGTTTAATATATTAGAGTTATGCAAACTATCGGAGCAAAACTAGTTGAGTGGGTGATATAATAATACCAACAAGTGAAAAAACATATCTCGTATATATATTACTGGTTTTGTTAAATGTAGATTTTAACTTTGTTTTGTTATTGTGTTTCCAGTTCAACACTATCTGAAGATATTGTAACTTGTGATACTCTGATTGAGTGTACATTGCTCTGCACGACAGGAAAAATACATGATCTCTTAATAAAAACGAATGGTATATCAATACTTTTGTTGTTTATTTGTTTATTTACTTGTGCTTACCTGTACAAGAACTTACCTGTTCACGGGCCACTCGCTGTTATTTAATGCAGTTCTGTTAAATATGTATTGTCCCTATGTAATTAACTTTGTTTAGTTATGAAAATCCATACGTTAATCTTTCCATTAGAGTATAACGTACTTGATTGAATACTAAATGAAAGATGTGTGGATATTTCATGATCCATTAGCAATTGGGTGTAACTCTCAATCCACAAAAATACTTTGACTTCTTAGAATTGTTCATATTTTATGTTAGATGCTGTATTTGCCTTTTGAGGTAAATAAGCTGTATTTTTTTTACCTCTTTCTGTAATAAAGTACTTTATCAAGAAACTAAAATTTTAATGTCCAGAATGACGGCATATTGTTCAGTTGGCTTTATCAGAACTAATTATGAAGCTAATATCTCCCTATTTCATAAACAGTTTGCAAGAAAATCTAGCATAGGTATTTCATGTTTTTTTACTTTCAATCAACCATGTTGAAGATTTGACGACTTCAGTGTTACATGTCCTTGATGAAATGACAGATAAATGATGAAGTTTACATCACACTTACCTTGAATTTTCAGTATGTAGTTATGTGGTCCTTAGATTTTTAAACGCAGGTTTTAATAGCTGGAGAATGGTTTTGTAGAATATATATACTATAGACCATTATACTATCATTCTGGAATATGAAGCATTTTCTTACTTATTAAATGATTTTCTTAACTTACAATTTCCATTGGAAAGCATTACAGAATTTAAGGAACTTCCTTAGCTAATATTTTCAATTGAATTTCAAATTTAAGAACGTTGATGAAACATGGACCGTATTAAACCTCCCAAGTACAACTGTTTCCTCCTTCCAGGACTCGTCGGTGATGCTAGGCCTATCAAGCAGCTGGTTCCTTCTCCTAGAACTTGTCAAGATATCAGAGACATGATACAGCTGTTTCCTCTTTCTAGAGATAGTCAGTGATGCAGGGGAAATCATACAGCTGTTCCCTCTCTGGAACTATTCAGTGATGCTCAGCACATCTTACAGTTGTTTCCTCCAAGAACTAGTCTTTGATGCTAGACTCATCATATAGCTGTTTCCTCCTAGAACTAGTAATTGATGCTAGACACATCATACAGCTGTTTCCTCCTAGAACTAGTAATTGATGCTAGACACATCATACAGCTGTTTCCTCCTAGAACTAGTAGTTTCCTCCTAGAACTAGTAATTGATGCTAGACACATCATACAGCTGTTTCCTCCTAGAACTAGTAATTGATGCTAGACACATCATACAGCTGTTTCCTTCTTCTGGAACTAGTAATTGATGCTAGACACATCATACAGCTGTTTCCTAGTCGATAGTAGAACTAGTCACTGGCGCTAATGTGGAAATCCAGGAGAGAAGTTCTAAAATAACAAAGAACATGAACAAATGTTAAAATGTAGCAGTTGATAGGCATCAACCAATGATTTATTCAATGTCTTATCTGTGGACATTGAATACATTTTGTAATTGCAACAGTTTGGGTCTCTGGTGGCTATCATCGATACGATTTATATTTTGTAACTTGCGGTTAGGTGGTCATGCCATGACATGAAATTAAGGTGAGGTCAGAGACCATTTCGAGTTATGAGTGGAAACTCTATATAGGGTATTTTTATAACGTTTTTAGTTCGAATATTATAATAACACAATACTTCTTGTTGCCGAAGTTGAGTTTTCCAATATTTTCTCAATGACAATGCATAATTGTGTAGCCATGTAGTGTTCATGAATTTTGAAAAATAATGTAATTTACCTCAAAGGATATGTCCGTTGATGGTATTTCCTACCTAAAGAGCTATTTAGACTGAACACGTCGATATATATCCGAAGATATAGATTTGAATTTCCTGTCGTAGTTGTACCGACAGAAATATATATAATACATGTACAATTCGTATCCATGTATGTAAATACATTGCGATCCAGGTATTCATATAGGTCTCTGATATCATCTTATAGACGACTTCCACAAGGATCATGTCAGGGTATCGGGCCGACCATCTCTGCGCCATTGAAACGTTATTAGCTGCGGGTATTTCTGGCTAGGCGATTGGGTGCCGTAGATCGTGAGTTCCACTGGGAGACACGAATGTTTTTTTCATATTTTCTACTAATTCTGAAATTTTCACCACTTTTACCAAAAAAGAACTAATTTAACCCGACTCAGTCCATTTTTTCAGCAACATATCTAATAATGATTTTTTATGGCTATTTTTCGACGGTCAAAGCTAGTTCTGTGAATCATGTCTAATTCTATGAATTTTACACTATTTATTTCATGACTATCTAAAAGTTTCTAACAGCGACGATTTCTAATGGAATATGACGAGAATTCCCCCGACAGTCTATAAATGTCCGTCAGGGTCTATTTTTGTCATCACTGACACTAATACTGCTTCCTTGAATCTGATATTGACGGAACAATCCAGTTTTACGGAACACGACGAGTACAGTCATTCCATGTAAGGAGGATGACCCAAGTAATACAGGATCTACATATACATGCTCCTGATAAGCTACCAGGACACTCTATATTAATCTGGAATATTTCTATACCAAAACATGTGGACACTACACATTACACGGATACAGCAATGGATTCCAAACGATATAATACTAAGAACATTCCGGAAAGTTTTATGAACAACCCAGATACCCTGAACTTATTACACAATACTATTCAACGGATAGAAGCTCTATATACAGAGGAAGACTCAGCTAACAGAGCATATGAGGAATTTACAAACTTTATAAATCATGAAATGGAAGTTAACCTAAAGTGCATAAAAAACCGACCAAGGGGAGGTAAATCTTTCTACAAACCGTATTGGAATGACGAACTTGACCAGCAATGGAATAAAGTCAAAGAACAGGAGAAATTATGGATTTCTACCCACTCGGGAACCAAAAAACAACGACTTAAGGATATATACCTTACTGAAAGGAAATGTTTTGATCGCATAAATCGTAAATATAAGAGGAAATACCAGATGGAGAAACAAAATGAACTATCAACAATGTGCGATGAAGTAGACTCCCGTGGTTTTTGGAAACAGATAGGTAAGCTAGGCCTTTCCAATGAAAGGAAAAAATCTATCCCTATGGAGATCATAGATGGTGAAGGGGAGGTAACCAGTGATGTTCAGTGTGTAATGGATAAATGGGAAAGTGATTATGAATCCCTCTACAAGGAAAGTCATAGTGTGAATTTTGATGAACCAAACCTAGCATCTATTGAACAGCATATGAGGGATGGTGCAATACCCAATATGCTTGAGTACGATTCCAGTCCTTTAAACCTACCTATATCAAAAGAGGAAGTGTATAAAGCAATACGTCATTCTAAAAATGGCAAAGCAGCCGGGATTGATGGTATTCCTTCAGAAGTTTTAAAGAATGATGTATGTGTCGAATTACTTTTTCGTATTATCTCGTATTGTTTTAACTCCGGAAAAATTCCTAATGTATGGAAACGCGGTATTATTCAACCTATTCCAAAAAGTAATAATGGAGACACTCGTGACCCTATGTCTTATAGAGGGATTACCTTATTACCAGTAACTAGTAAAATTTATACATATATTCTAAATATGCGTCTGACAAAGTGGCTGGATACTAATAATATCTTAGTGGATGAACAAAATGGATTCCGGGCTAAGAGGAGCTGCATGGATCATCTTTATGTCTTGTATAGTATTATCAATAATAAAAGGATCTCTCGCAAACATACATTTGCCTGCTTTATCGATCTGAAGAAAGCATTCGACTCGGTGAATCGTCATTGTTTATTCTATAAACTGCTTCGTTTAGGTATCAATGGGAAATTCTACGGTGCAGTTACTTCCCTTTATGACAATATGTCATGTTCAGTGCGTGTTAACAACAATCTAACCAACTTCTTCGCTGTCAACAACGGAGTGAAGCAAGGGTGTAATATTTCACCGACGCTCTTTTCCATCTATATTAATGATTTAGCGCAGGAAATTAAGGACGCGCAACTCGGTATATCAGTAGACGAAATCATCATTGGGATTATCATGTACGCAGACGATATTGTCCTACTGTCAGAGTCGGAGGAAGACATGCAATCCATGCTGAACATAGTAAATACCTGGTGTAGTAAACGGAGACTGGCTATTAATACTGATAAAACCAATATTATACATTTCCGCACAAAAGGAAAAGACCGTTCAGACTTCAGTTTTAAATGTGGTAAAACGGATATTAAATTCATAAACTCGTACAAGTACCTTGGACTCTGGTTGAATGAGTTCTTGGACATGGAATATACTGCGAACGAACTAGGTAAGTCGGCCAGTAGAGCGCTCAGTGCAGTAATATCAAAAAGCTACGCAGCAGGAGGTATGTTGTTCAACGTTTTTGAAAAGTTATACACTACTTTAGTAGAACCAGTATTATTTTACGGTGCATCGCTTTGGGGACTTACTAAATACCCTAAAATTATTGCTGTCCAAAACCGTGCCAGTCGCTTTTTCCTAGGAGTAAGTAAAAACGCAACGTATGGCGCTCTCCGTGGTGATCTTGGATGGAAGTCGTGTGGAACCAAACAAAAAACAAGTTATAAGATACTGGCTACGCCTGAAGGGAACCAGAACCGATAGACTTTTGTATCATATTCATACTTGGTCTTTATCTAAAGGTCGATCATGGGAATCAAGAGTTAAAACTGTTTTAACTGAACTAGATTTTAACCCTGCTACTTTCGGATGTAATGGTAATAAGAAACTAGTGTTAAAATCATTTATGCATAAATTAGAAAGTGTTGATAGGATGAACTGGTTCAATGAAATTTGGAATGATAGTGGTAATGTTAATGGAAATAAGTTGAGAACATACAGATTATATAAACATGTATTGTCACGTGAAAAATATGTAGAATGTAATATTCCAAGAAACCACCGTCGCATTCTAGCCTCGTATAGATGTGGTAACTTACCACTGGCAGTTGAAACTGGCAGATATACCAAACCGATAACCCCTCTATTCCAACGATTATGTATATATTGTAAAAAAGGTTGGTGGAGGATGAAAAACATGTTTTAATAAGCTGTGATTTTTATTCAGATATCAGGCATAGCCTTTTTACCAAAATGCAGTTGGAAAATGGCTCTTTTGATAATAT
The DNA here is from genome assembly GCF_902652985.1 of Pecten maximus. NCBI lineage: Eukaryota > Metazoa > Mollusca > Bivalvia > Pectinida > Pectinidae > Pecten > Pecten maximus. Next base: position 18,346,814 of record NC_047019.1, on the reverse strand, counting down.
GAGTGATACAGAAAAGTTAAATTGTATAATGCAGAGTGCAGAGCAACATTTTCTAGCATCTACCATTTTTAACATGTATAATCGCAGGAAAAATATGCCAATAGCATTGTTATAGTATATGTATCATACTGCGTGAACTCTGGTTTGTTTAATTCTTCTAAAAGTAATATCTTGTATGCTGTAATATATGAGGGTTAGCCAGAGACTAACCATGTTCTACACTACATGATGGTTTTTGTGGAATTAATTAATTACTAAGTTGAGCAATTTGCTCGTTGATATACGGTACAATTATGGTATTTACTTAATTCAAGGCTGATGTATGTTGCCTGATAATACCATTACAGACTAATGTTAGTCTCTGAACCTCAAAATAAGTGTGATATTGATAAAATGATAATCGATAGATTTTAATCATTGTAGATATCAATGATAATGGATAGCATTTCTGATAGCTTATATTAGCAGCTACCATTTTTAATACGTACAAATGCAGGAAATGTATACCAACAGCATTGTTATAGTATGTTTAATTCTCCTGAAAGTAATATCTTGTATTTTGTATATATGAGGGTTGGAGACTAACCATGTTTACACTATAGGATGATACAGTTGTAACTTTCATATATCCAGTGTGAAATTTAATTAATTATTAAGATGATCAATTTGCTCATTAATATGCAGTACAATTATTTACTAATTAATTCAAGGCTCATGTGTAGCCTGATAATACCATAACTATTACAGACTAGTGTTAGTCTCTGAACTCCAAAAAATAAGTATGTGACATTGATAATCTATATATTTTAATCATTGTATAATTTAACAATAACGGATAGCATAATTGATAGCTTTAAATAGATTTTATTCGTAATTAGTGTCTCATAAGCCAATAATGGCTGGATGTCAATATGTATTTTATTGTTCTTATGTACATTTTTTAATCAAGTATTGTATTGACATGTGACACTCAAATAAAATAAAACTTGAACTTGAACTTGAGTATTCGTGAAAAATCGCCTAAAAATATACGACAGGACGAATATTGCGAGATTCGCCTCGGGCGGTTCTGTCGCGCGGCGATACCAGCACTGCCAGCCGTAAGAGGTTCACTTTTTGTCAGTTGCGAGTTACGAGTTACAAAATGCGAGTTGCGAGTTGCAAAATGCGAGTTGCGAGTTGCAAAATGCGAGTTGCGAGTTACAAAATGCGAGTTGCGAGTTGGAAAATGCGAGTTGCGAGTTGCAAAATGCGAGTTGCGAGTTGCAAAATGCGAGTTGCGAGTTGCAAAATGCGATATCAAAGATATTTTGATGCATAAACTATATATCATTTTAAAAGACATGTCGAATGGTTGTGAATGTAACACTACATGTATACGATATAAAGTATATATCACTGTACTTCCTAGCTACCAATCATGGGTCATTATAAAACTAATATGAATAAATATATAAAAACGTGTATGTATATTATTTATGCTTAATGTCAGTGTTCATAAGCATTTTTTCCTGGGGCTTATATCGAAGATACATTGTATGTATGTAGAATTTCTTTTGAATTTTTCTAAATTGAAAATATAGTGGTCAATGGAACCTAAAATATTTTGTATAAAACCTAAGTATGGAACAACTCTATTTTCATTAATAAATACATGATATAACATATTATACATTACAACATTCAATTTACTTTCTTTTGATATAATCATATTTGACCAATAATTAATCATCTTTATATCTATGTCAATTACAAGTGGGTTTGTATCCAGTTCGCAATATATACCATGTAACGTAGTGTACTTTTTTCAAACCTTATAGTAATTTACAAAAAACTTAATAAAAACGCTCAATTGATTGTATATTAGGTCTTAGTGAAACTAACAAGATGAATAGGGGCTCCTTACGGGGTTATCAAGACATATTCTTCAAAATCGGAAAAATACCCCGTTTTATCTATACGACCGGAAGACGGGCAGGGAGCCTGGAATCAGGAAATTCCCGACTAAATCGGGAAAGTTGGCAAGTATGTGTATATCTATGTTTCTGAAACCACATACGATATAAGTCTCTGATGATATGATTAAAACCTTTGGCTGAGTATTGTTCCAGTTTAATTTTATATTAAAAGTGCTGCATTTACATCAATATACGAAAGCCTATTCGGTTCATTTTGAAGAGCAAAATGAAAATATGTACCTGGTTAAAACGCGTTAGTTATCTCGTTAAAACGAATTAGTTGTCGATAACTAACGCGTTTTAACGGGATAACTAACGCGTTTTAACGAGATAACTAACGCGTTTTTAACGAGATAAATATCGCGTTTAAATATGGGATAACTTACGTGTTTTCACGAGATAATTATCGCGTTTTAACGAGATACATATTTTTAATTTGCTTTTCAAAATAAACCGAATAGGCTTTCGTATCAATATAATATGAAAAAATGAAAGTATTACATTCACAATACGACGACTAAATATTTATCGTTATTCAATTGATGCAAATTTTGTATCTATAGACTGTATCAATTTACGATTAATACAAGAAAGAATAATGTATCGAAAAGCGCTTGTCATCCACTACACAAGGACACCTGGAGATCTGCTGATTACAAAGCCTGGGGCATTTCTAATTTGAACCTACTGGTTGACTTCCTGCCTTAGGTTGGAACACAGGTAAATCCCCGCCCCCTTATTGGGATGAACTAGTGTATATTATAAGTATAGGTATGTTAGTCCTACAATATAAGACTTAGAAGGTCCATATTGTTATGTTTTACGTTTATTGTCGGATATTTACTTTTTTATTATTTGCCGAACCTCGAAGTCAAACTTCTTTGAAACAGATGCCTGCATCAGAGACCTATATATCAACGATATACGTCTCTGATTATATATAAATGGATATTGTAATTACCAATGGATTACACTGACTATCCGAGCTGTAATACACGTTTTGTATATCAAGCTTGCTAATAAGAAAAGGATAGAATTAAAAACTCAATGAAATATGTTCAAGTGTACACATATGTATTACATTAATTAAAAAGACATGAAACTATGATGTAACGAATATAGAACTAGCCGTTCCACGGTTGAACCTTGTATATAACTTAGCAACACGAATGACTAAGGAAGACAACTTTTTGACTCCTGTCCTGACCGGGCCTCGAACTCACGATCTACGGCACCCCATCGCCTAACCAGAACTACCCGCAGCTTACCAAAGACCATTTCAATGGCGAAGTGATGGTCGGCTGATAACCTGACATGATCATCGTGGAAGTCGTCTTTAAGATGATATAAATACCTGGATCGCAATGTATTAACATACATGGATAAGAATTGTACATATATATAATTCTCTCGGTACAACTGCGACAGGAAATTTTATACATATGGTTTTGTGAATATTGTACAACAATACATTTGTATGTTGCACTCTAAACTGATGAGCTTATTCTCTCAAAGTAATAAAGATCTTGAACACTACCAGAGCTATGATAGTATATATCTTACTGAATGTTGAACTTTTTTTCATTATGTATATTATATATGAAAAAAAATGAATAAAATGTATGGTACATGTATTTTGCCATTTTTAATGCATCTTTACACGATATATCATTTCCATCAACATTCCTCAGAAAACAGCGATGAGACATCCACAAAGCGATAAATATTTTGTAGCGTGCTAATCTGATTGCCTCTATCCATACATTTGTATGGACGCCGAGGTTATACAGTACGAGGAGGGTGATTTGGTACTCAAACGCTCACAGAGCGTTGATCCGCGCAGCCATCCGCTCATAATTTGAGCGGGTTTGCAGCGGGATTGCAGCGGGATTTGGGCGGGCTTCGAGCGGGCTTGAGCGGGTTCGGGCGCGGGCTCGAGCGGGCTTTAAGCGGGCTTCCAGTGGGTCCGCTACATGTCCGCTCAAGCCCTCTCGAGCGGACTTGTAGCGGACCCGCTCGAGCGGATTGTAGCGGACCCGCGGACCCGCTCGAGCGGATTGTAGCGGACCCGCTCGAGCGGACTTGTAGCGGGCCCGCTCGAGCGGACTTGTAGCAGACCCGCTCGAGCGGACTTGTGTTCCGTCACTTTCATTAGATAATATCTTTGCCTATATTGATATTTACCCTATCAAAATATCTAACGAGCGTACTGTTTGTGCATTTCGCATAATCTGGTTTGTCTATATTTGCTTATGAATTGTTCCTTAATTTCTTCATAACCTTGTTGGAAAGTTAGATATGAATTATCATCTTTATTTAAATCTGTTACGACGAAACTGAAATTTTGAAATTTTGAATATTAATGAATTATAATATAAGCGAAGTTATTGCTGGGCATATAATGGATGTCATTTGGATATTGTAAATAAATTTTAATGTACAAAAGGTAGCAGAGAGATACAGTAGATTAAGATTTTGTATTTGCTTATAAGGATATGCTCTTCTGAGATTTCGGTCACGTTGAAGTCTCGTTTCGATCTTTATATATCTAGCAAAAAAGGTTTAACGCTAAGAGTATTTCATACTTTAAAATCTAGGAATATGTGTTACATAAATTGTTATTGTGATTAGAAATAATTGAATTGGTCAATCTTATTTTTAGATTTAAACAGAATATCTTTGGTTCATAAATATCCGATAAAAACACTTTTGAAATATTGCTTTGATTTAACGTCTGTAAGATCAATTATAACATAAAATTCTAATCTTTGATCCACCATAGCTCAAAAACGAGCACACCGACATATGGTTTTCTTTTTTTATATACTGTATATACATATATATTTCTGTATTCTGCTCTTTATTTAAAATATGGTATAACATTTCATTCAGTGATTTGAAAAATTGAAAATTTTCACTTTTTATCAGAGCAGATTCTTAAGTTTGAATTGTTCACGCTAACAAAAGACATCCTACAATATTTACAGGAACGTAAATACAACTTTATACTAATTCACTGGGATTATTGGTGGTACAATGAACATATGATTTCAATCAGATTTCAGTTGACAGAAAAAAAATCAGTTATAAATGTTAGCGGTCAAAATAACATAGCTGGCAGTTTTTGATAAATAAATACAATGTACATTATTAACATATCTTGATGCATTATAATGAAACGCCTAAGGTCTGAGTGAGTCCAAGGTTTTTTTCCTTTAGCGAGTATTGGAGAAAAAAAAGTTATAAAACTGAGCATTTTTATATCATGTCATCATTATATTTAATTTATTGATTATTGATATAAAATCAAAAATCGACGAAATCGGCTGTGGTTGCCCAAGTTAAATCTGATGAAAAAGACAAAATCAATTTGTATTGACTAAGAGCGGTTGTAGCTGTAATCATAGCCAAGCGTACTAGCTTTTATATATAGCAATATATAACAGTCATCGGTCTTCTTATAAGCGTGTCCGCTTCTTGACCACCTGTTTTTATTATTCTATTTACAGTACGCATGCTCAATCAGGTATCAAGTATAGTAGATTTCTCATTTAAAATATGGTAGTTCAAATTTCCTCAATACGGTCATCAATATCATTCCTAAAAAATGAATTGGTGCTCAGTTTCATATTTAGACTATTAACACACCATTTGTATCTACGGTCACTATCTATATATACATGTATAGACTGTATAGGTAGTAGGTGTTATACAGAGTATTTTGGCGGGTCGTTGTTTAACTAGTACACGTTTTATATAAAAAAATGTCTTGATACCCCGTGCACTGTGTATTTTACGACATTTACTCCAGCATTGAATAAGTAAGGCAATAACGGATGGCAATCGGACTTCATAGTGTCACAACAAATGGATGAAATACTGTGTATATCAAATAAAATGCATCACTGACAGAACAAAGTGTCTTCTTTATTTTGATGTATCATACATACATGTAACTACGATAATTTAGTGGATATACCACGCATAAATGTGTAAGATATAAATGAAGCTACGGGCCCTTTCGTTAATTTATTCTTATAAATACCAGAGACGTGTATACATGTACACGTATATTCAATTTCAATTTCTTTATTAACTGTGGGCCATATTGCCCATTAGCACATATTATAATATACAAAGTCGTAATATACGTGAACAGCAATAGAAATTACAAAGTGGAGAACGAGTTCAGAGTTTTGTACATATAGCCAGGATCTTATTGGCTTCGAAAATAAGATTTGCATATACAATTCAATGACATAAGTTATATTAAATATAAAAGTCTATACTTAGTCAAATCATGTACTATTGGTTACATATAATATTGATATAATAACAGTATATTGAAAGCTATGTATTTGATCCAAATGAATGATCTCAACGGTGAGGGAGATGCGAGAGTGGTTGGGGATACCCCTACCAGAAACTCGCACATCCCCCGTTGAGATCAGGCAGATCTGATTGTATGGTGAAATACTTATGTGTATCAAGTTAAAATATATGGAGCTAATGTATGGGAAAGTGAACAAGTTAAAGACATGCGGCTCGAATCTTATTAGCTTCGAAAATAAATTTGCCTAAACGAGTTAGCTGTTTGATATTATTTACATTCAATAGCATTACAGAGATTGTACTTGCTCCATCTCGCATGCCTCAAGTGTTATCTGGAGCGGCACTTGTCACATCTCGGCCGATTCCGTACCTACATCAAACCAAGGATACCGGAATCAGCCGAGGTTAGCCGAGTACTGGAGCGGAATCTGACACAGTAACAGGCCGTAAATACTGTAAATAATATTAATAACAACTATCTAGATAGATACATTTTACCTAATATCGCCTGGCATAGCTGAAAAAAAAAATGAAATAAAAAAATAGTTTTGACCGTCATAGTTCAGACGGTCAAAAAGTTTCCGGATAGACAGTATTTTTACTACGACAAAGTTTAGATGATTTTTAAGTGTGTCTTATTTAATTGTCACAAACATGTACATAAACCGACCGTAGAATCTTTCTCCCTTTTTTCTATGCATACTTTTCCTGGTTTTGAATTTCCTGAAAAAAATGGCATTATAATTATGTTCTTTAATTGTTACTCGATAAAAGGACACATATTACCGCTGATTTGATAGCGTTTGATACCTCCTGAAGTTGGCAACAGACAATTATATAAATATCAGATTATTAGGAACTTGTGTGAATTTGCTTGTGTACTCATCACCGTTTGTCAACATGTCACCCGATCACAGCCAGGTAAGTTGTGAAATTTATTACAGGTAAATTGCAAGGTTCCTTTGAACTGCAGTCAGAGAACTTTATATCTACCGTCCTACCTGTAATGGTATTGAAGATAGGTTAAAGTGTACCCTGAACGAAAAATTATATTGAAATATGTTATTGGTATTGATTAATAAACAAGAATGCAGAAAACCGCATAACAATCGGCCGACCCATTACCGAGTAAATAGATTTATCATAGTTATGTAAATGAGTGTATGGGTAAGTCCGGGTCAGAGTTCAGCACGTGCCGCATTATTGGCACGTGCGATAGGTAGTCTTAGGACAGTGATGGCACGTACAGGTGTCTGTTTGCCTAGCCATTGTACTATACGGACGTGTTTTCTCTATTCCCTTATCACTTGGGTTCACATTGACATGTCTGAGAAGGAAAGTTTAGAGGAAATCATTGATTCTCATCCTGCTCCTCCAGCAAAGGAACCAGCCAGCAATGACGCTTTCCAGGCATTAGGCTTATTCACTACTTACCTGGATGAAAGACTAAAAAGTCTCCGTGAAGATATACGAGATGAGCAGGTCCTATCTGCTAATTCTTTCAAACGGTTGAAAAAGGAAAGAGAGGTAAAGTTCAAGTTTAATGGTAACCAGAAGCAATTTGAGTTTAACACAGAAGTGCTTGACGAACTTGAACTAGCAGAGAAAGCTGTTCATAAAAGTGACGCAAACTCTACTTTGTTAAGCCTGTCGAAAATCAAGACTCTTATTCATAAAAGAAACAAACTCATTCGTATTGCTGACAAATCTTCCTGTGGTTGGGATACTGTGAAGGAGTATGAAAGTGACGAGCTCGCAAGTGATTCCGAAGATGAAAAGAAAATCCGTCAGGCGGAATTTCGGGCACAACGCAAAAAACGAGTCCAAAAGAAATCTACTCCAGCAGCCGCGACTGGTGGACCCCCCCGGGAAACTGTATGGCTCTCAAAGTATTGGCGGTAATCATTCTGGTGCTTTTCGTGGCTCCCCTCAGTTTCACCAGCATTCCAGGTTTTATCGCGGAGGGACCTGGCCTCAGTTCGGCGGTAGGGGGCGTGGCAGCCCCGCCCCCACAGACTTGTGCCATGCCTGTGGAGGAGTTGGACATTGGAGAGCAAATTGCCCAAAGATCACGGATTCAGCCGGAAAATGAAGACAATTCAGTTAAGTACCATACTCGAGATTTGTTTGATTGTCAGCTTAATGACGAGAATTATGAAATTTCAGAAAACCAGATTTCACGTGATTCAAAGCCAATCTCCAGTGTTAAAGGTCGTTTGAAAAATTCGTTAGACTATTGGAAAAACTGTGTAGAAGCAAACGATTATATTTTGAGCGTTTTATCTGATGGTTATTTAATACCTTTTGTATCCACTCCATACAAGAAATGTAATAATAACAATAAATCAGCTATGAACCATTCAGAATTTGTAACGGAGGCTATCTTAGAATTGTTACAAGCAGGGAGTGCAGTTGAAAAGTTTGAAATTCCACGTGTTGTAAACCCGTTGTCCGTGTCGGTTAATGCCAGCGGCAAAAAACGTCTGATTTTAGATCTGCGTGAAGTAAACTTTCATGTTTGGAAAGAGAAAATTAAATTTGAAGACTGGAAAACAGCTATGGATTACATCGTACCGAACGGGTACATGTTTAAGTTTGATTTGAAATCGGGTTATCACCACGTGGACGTTCATTCTTCTCATCAAAAATATTTAGGTTTTCATGGGTCATTGACGGGAGAATTAGGTATTTTTGTTTTACTGTTCTTCCTTTCGGTCTTTCTTCAGCCCCGTACATTTTTACAAAAGTGCTCCGACCCCTCGTTAAATTCTGGAGGAAAAATGGAATTTGTATTGTTGTGTATCTTGATGACGGATGGGGTATACGTTTAGATTTTGACACCTGTAAAGGTCATTCAGATTTCGTCAGACAGAGTCTTGTATTTGCTGGTTTTGTAGCTAATGATGGAAAGTCTATTTGGCAACCCACGCAAAGATTAGAATGGTTAGGGATTAATTGCGATCTGGTTATAAACGCTACATCAATTCCTATAAGGAGGCTAGATAGTCTTACTCAAGTTCTTAGGAAGATCTCTACCCCCGGGTGTGTGGTGACAGCACGTCAAGTAGCTAGTGTCACGGGCAAAATCATATCCATGTCCCCTGTCTTGGGTAATATAACTCGATTGATGTCTAGGTATTTATACAGGTTGGTCGAGAAAAGGTCGTCTTGGGATTCCGCTTTCGTGATAGACAAAGATAACGAATGTTGGAGTGAAATGATGTTCTGGCTTTCTAATGTTAACTCTCTCAATTTGAAGTATATAAGCAATCGTATCCAAAAAAGTAAATGTGTCGTATACTCTGATGCGAGTAGTCATTCTTGTGGAGCTTATGTAGTGGAAGTTGACAATGCAGTATTTCATCAAACTTGGTCGTATGAAGAGTCTCTCAAAAGCTCAACTTGGAGGGAGCTCTATGCTATTCAGTTAGCAATGTCAGAATTTCGAGATATATTGAGAGGTCAAATAATCACATGGTATACTGATAATCAAAATTGCGTCGGAATTATTGAGAGCGGAAGTTCGGTGTTAGAGCTTCAAGTTTTAGCCTTGAAAGTTTTCCAGTTAGGTATCTCTCTTAATTTGTCGCTTAAAGTTGAATGGATCCCTTGGTCTGACAATGAGAAAGCTGATTACATCAGTAAGATCATAGACTATGATGATTGGGGTACACTACAGCTTACGTGGACTTTGCAGTTTCCACGCGTCCGTCACGGACGTGGGCAGCGCGGACCCCACTCGCCCACCGGATATGGCATTCCGCGACGGTCCGTCATATATCGTGGACATCAGCTGACTGATACGGTATCCACTCGGCATCACGGTGTGTGACGATCCGCGATTAGTGGTGGGCATAGTTCAACTCGAGACACCGTGTTCCACGACGATCCACGATACGTGGTGGACATGCATTTCATTTTAAAGCCCGTGGTCCATGTCGATCCGCGATATACAGTGGGTACAAGTTGTTTGCTGTTCATTTCTGATCTACACGAGTTATATCCCTTCGTCTTTCGGTAGCGGTAGTGGTATCGGTACCGTTTATCAGAATTATGCATGGTTTCATGTTGGCGGTGTAGATAAGCCTTTATGATTCGGATGAAATTGAAGAACATTTCAAGTTTTATTTAAAGCTTTAGACCCTTGGTCCATCAATAGCGTTATTATGGCCATATTATAAACATTAAAAAACAATCGCAATATATTAAGCGCCGTTAATATTTAATGTAACTTAACATAAGCTGTTTCATCCATCCAGCATTCTCCATTGACGTATTCACATTTTTAAAAAATATTCATTTATTTTAGAAATATTGCATTAATTACACGACATTGAATTGGGAAAATAGAAAATACCATTGCGACATAAGAACAGCTTTTCCAAATCTCATCAAAATATCTAAACTTCGGCATTTGAATCCTTATTCCGTTATCTTTTAAACATCGGTGTTAACATGTTATCAGACTCCGACCATATTAAAATATGCGGAATATCGAATGTTGTGGCAACTATTTGTATATCTATTCTAAAGTGTACACACAAAAGAGCTGTTAATAACTGCCTATCTGGGTATCTTGTATACATGTAATATCGTTAATGTGGTATCTAAACGGAAAACACAAAAAGGAATTAAACATTACATTATTGCATCAAAAGCAGAATGGATTCAGAATGTAATTAAAACATTACTACGGCCCTTTCTGCAATATAATTTACATGTACTATGTTTATATACATTCCCTAAATGTACCGATTTATGATAACCATTTAATGTCTTTATATTTATCATGTATATTGAGTGCTTTGCATTCAGGTCCAATTATGGTTTCTGTTTCTATCACCACTGTGATTTCAATGATTTGTATTCAATCATATTTTAAGTCATAAATTACTCATTGAATGCAACACTTTTTATGCGGTGTTTTGCATAAACATGGCAGCCATAACCGCTGATTTTCTCGGCAGCTCGTCACACGCAGATGATTCTATTTTAGCTGTCTGTCAATCAAACGGGGTATCTGACGGCATCCGTGAGTTTCATTGGTTAGTGAGAATGATTGACAAGACACTAAAGCTTGTTACACTACAGTGATCTCTGACTCTGTCAATCAAACACTGTAGAAAGGCGTCCGTTAATTCCATTGGTTGGTGAGAATGATCGACAAGTCAGCGTACGTGCACATGTTTTGTCGTCAGTTGTAATAGTAGACGTAAAACCCGTTAAATAAATATTGAGAAACATTATCAAAAACTGTATCGATACATACCGTCAAAACTGATTATCTACCGATTCTAATAGCCTATATAGGGATATATTCCGCACAGTGACCTCACGTGTGAGGTTCGCCCAGAGACCGTATTTGAGTCATTGCATTAATAGTCTATTAAAAGTTTATTCTAGAGATGCTAATATTTTAGGCAACGATGTTGCACGATTTGTGATATTCTGTTCCGACTCATCCACTCATCGGTTTTGGGTTACATTTCATTTGTTGGAGAGCTCGAGCTAAATTATTGGAGATAGGAAAGTCTCAATGCACCTTCGATATCAGAGACGGGAATCGGTTGATCTGTGGAATAAACAATAAAAAAAGTCCTGTCCTAGGACTGGTCATGATAATGTTATATGAATATCTACACGTAGAAACACGAACTGAGATACATCCGAGTCCGTTTTATAACCGACGAGTGGCCAACACCACAAAGGCCAGAGACCGGCAAGCCGCGGTGACAGAGGCGTGTTAAGATAATAGCCCGGTAAATACCACATCTTAATTAACAGGTGTATCTTTAACATGTTGAATTTACCTGTAGGGCAGTTTGTTTTGATAATGATGATATAAAAGGACTCCCAATGCCAAGAAGTGGATCATTAACTGTAGGTAAATTTAATTCATTTATTCCTTTGGCGTTTCAGCCAATCTGATTTTACAACATATACAAAGACATATACATTAGCAATACAAGATCGTGATATCACAGGTTCAACAGGATCAGACCGCTTTTTAGGAAATATATATAAACAAATGTAAACACGTGCCTGCAATTAATGCGAATAAGACAACGATAATGCAAATGTAACATTTGGTATAATGTTCTATTATAACGGGCCGTATACAACATGTTATAATGATATAATGTTCTGTGTTAACGGGCTGTATATAACATGTAACTTCTTACTAATTTTCTTTTATAATGGACCGCATATGGCATATGGCATTTGAATAATGATCTATTTTAACGGGCGATATATAACATGTAACTTCTTACTAATTTTCTATTATACGGGCCGTATACAACATGTCACAATTATATTATGTTCTGTTTTAACGGGCCGTATATAACATACATATTCTTACTAATTTTCTTTTATAATGGGCCGTATATGACATATGACACTTGAATAATGTTCTATTTTAACGGGCCATATATAGCAAGTAACTTCTTACTAATTTTATATTATAACGGGCCATATACAACATGTCACAATTATATTATGTTCTGTTTTAACATCCTGTATATAACATGTAAAATTTGAGCAATATTCTATTATAACGGGCCGTATACAATATGTAACATCTCACTAAATTTCTAATATAACGGGCCGTAAACAACTTGTAACATTTCACTAATTTTCTATTATAACGGGCCGTATATTACATGTCACCATATATAATGTTCTGTTTTAACGGGCCGTATATAACATGTGATGCTGATGTAACCTCTTACAAATTTCTATTATATCGGGCAGTATACAGCATGTAACATTTGAATAATGTTCTATCATAACGGGCCGTATACAACATGTAACATCTCATTAATTTTCTATTAAAAGGGCCCTATATAACATGTCACAATTATATAATGTTCTATTTTAACGGGCCGTTTATAACATGTAACTTCTTACTACGAACCTCACCTTACGACCACCTCAAAATTACGACCACCCCGCTATTACGGGCACTTGATGATCCTAGTAACTATAGACCCATTGCAATTACACCTTGTTTTATTAAAATACTTGAAAAAATTATTTTCAAATATGTGTACAATCATGTAAACAAACATCATATAATTAGTGTTCACCAATCTGGCTTCCAGAAAAATGATTCTACTATTAATCAGTTACTCACAGTATATAATACAATTTCAAAAACTTTAGATGAAGGGAAAGATATAAGACTTGTTTTCTGTGACATTAGCAAAGCCTTTGACAGAGTCTGGCATAAAGGATTATTATATAAATTAAAAAAATATGGCATAAAAGGTAATCTCTATAACTGGTTTGAAAATTATCTCTCAAATAGAAGACAACGAGTTGTATATGATGGTTATTCATCTAGTTTTAAAAATGTAAATTCTGGAGTCCCTCAAGGATCAATTCTTGGACCTTTTCTGTTTTTACTCTTTATTAATGATCTAACTAATGAAGTATGTACCAATATAAAGCTATTTGCTGATGACACTTCTTTATATGTTATTGTAGATGATGACTTGGTAACTCCATGTATGGAATTAAATGAGGATTTAGAATCTATCAACAACTGGGCTAGCCAATGGAAAATAATCTTCAACCCAAATAAAACTATAGCATTAACCGTAACAAAAAAAAAACAGAAATCATCCAACACTTATTTTTGATAATCAGCCTCTGAATGAGAAAGATATACATAAACATCTAGGAGTCACATTAAATTCTAAAGGCACATGGAGCAATCATATTCAAGATATTTATGAAAAAGGTTATAAAAGATTAAACATTTTAAGAATGCTCAAACATAAAATTGATAGGAACTCATTAATTACACTATATTGTTCATATGTTAGACCAATTTTAGAATATTCAGATACTGTTTGGGATAATTGTACTACTGCAGAGTCGAAATTACTTGAATCAATTCAAATTGAAGCAATGAAAATAATAACTGGGTTAAGAAGTGGAACATCTCATCATAAACTTTACAATGAAACTAATTTAGAACCACTTATTGAAAGACGTCGCAAACATAAACTTATCCTAATGTATAAAATATTGAACAAAATGACTCCTGAATATTTATTTGATATTGTTAGACCCTATATTAGTAATAATGCTCCACATCATAACCTTAGAAATCATAGATTCTTTAATATTCCTCGATGCAGAACAAACTTGTATGATAACAGCTACTTCATTGATGTCATGAAAATTTGGAACTCCCTTGAAACAGACTTAACTAGTGCTCCTTCACTGAATATTTTTAAATCTAAATTGAATAGAAATAGGCCTTTAAACACTGATACTACTCACTTATTTAAACTTTGCTCACCTAGAAAATTAAATATCACTCTTTGCCAATTAAGAAACTCTGCTAGCAACTTAAATGATCACAGATTAATAGATCATCTAATTCCAAATTCAGCCTGTTCCTGTGGTTATTACTCTGAGGATCTAGACCATTACTTCTTCTATTGTCCAAATTACAACCATATAAGGCACTTTATACATGACATATTTATACAAGTTGGTTTTATAGATATTAACTTACTAACATGTGGTAACTATGAACTTTCACTTGATCTTAACAAATTTGTTTTAAATAATGTAGAAAGATTTATAACTAATTCGAGAAGGTTTTAATTCTCATTGAATCAATTAATTATATAATATTTCATTAATATGTATGTATATTATTATCATTGTTCAATAAAATACTCATCTTTCTCAATGTCAGGTAGGTGAAGCGCTTTTGCTCTACAAAATTTTGTATAATTATCTATTTTTTATATATATATATATAATGTTTACGTATATAAATAAAAATATTTCCTGAACTTTTGATACTTTTCAACTAGAAATTATTCCATTAAACTATGAAAAACTACTGAAACTATTACAATGATGTGTGTATGAGTGTATGAGTGTATGTTCAAATGTTATAAATAACCCTAATTATATAGCTCTATTGTTCAAGTTGTCTAGAAAAATGCTATCAATATTATATTATCAAAATGTCATTTACATATGTATGTGGGAGAAGACTGATATAGGCTAAGCCTGTTGTCAAATCCCTTTGTATTATAAGATCTTGTACAATAAAATTTGTTGAAATTTAAATTACGGGCACTTTTTTTTCAGTCCCGATTTTTTTCTCTATATATCTTGGTATTGGTCCCTTCACTATTACGACCACTTTGCTATTCCGTATTACGACCACCTTGGGCAGTCCCAACGAATACTAATTAACGCTTATTACCTCCACAATTACGACCAGTTGGTCGTGTCTATAAAAAATACCTGGTGTGTAGCGAACCGTGAACAGCTTACGGTAATGCGTGTCAAACTGGCCATTGACGTGTGTATACGTAATAATCGATCTTTTGTTTACTGACCAGTGTATCGACAGGTGAGTAGAATGGCTATTAATCTCTTTGAAATCTTCGCACTGACCGGAAGGTAAAATAAACATCCAGTCTTTCATTGTTCGTAACAAGCCAACATGTGCCGGGTTTTAGTTTGTAGTCCTTTGTTTACCGTTACGGGTGATCGCCCTTCCTTGGTGGCGCTGTGACGGATCAAATACACAAGTGATCAGATTATCTATCTTGCCTTGAAAATTGTAATAACCGTACATTTGCTTATTAATTATGGTATTCAAATAATTGATTTGTGGCTGTTGATCGTTTTAAGACCCGATTACATACAAGCGAGTACAATAAACATAGTAACGTTTGATTTTTTTTTCTGGTCAAGTGCAAGTTTTTTCAGCGATCTCGATGTTTTTGTATCAATGCCGAATAGGGTCTGTAGATAGGTGTTATTATAATTTGAAAAAAAAACATGTTTGGTTTCAAATATTTCGCTAGAATTATGCTATTCTTTCTAACTTCATTTCTTTTTTCGCTCATGATGGCCACATCACGTAAACGTAACGAGTTATCACTAAAAAAGAAAATTGAACTGATTCAATGTAGCAATGGTCGTAGCCAACGACAACTTGCTGAACAGTTTGGGGTCGGCAAAACACAGGTCAGAGCATCTTGAAAAGAAAGACAGAAATTTTAGAAGGTTATGAAGAAAATAAAGGAAATGATAGACAAAAACAATTGTCTTTCTTTTTATTTAAAGTTAAGACTATGGCATGTATTTAGCCAAATCTATACAACTTGCACCTGAGTTCAGTCAATTAAGAGTTACGGTTCCTGATGGTCTAGCTCAAATTGGTCCACCTCGGCACTTTGACCCGGACCCCCAGGTGTTCTTAATAGTGAGGTTTCACTGTAATTTTCTTTTATAACGGGCCGTATACAACATGTAACATCTCACTGAATGTCTATTATAACGGGCCATATATAACATGTAACATTTATATAATGTTCTATTTTTCAGCTTGAACGGACCGTTTATAACATGCTAATTTGCTATTGTAACGGGCCGTATACACCATGTTACATCTCACTGATTTTCTATTGTAACGAGTCGCATATAACATTTATTTAACTTCTTACTAATTTTCTACTATACTGGTGTAAAGGGCCGTATACAACATGTAACATTTGAATAATGTTCTGTTTCAACGGGCCTATATAACATGTAACTTACTACTTTTCTTTTATTACGGGCCGTATACAACATATATAACGTGTAACGACTTACATCACCCTGTCCATAGCCTTTATTACGAGGACACGGGTTTCGTTGCATACCAATAACGATTTCGATTACAACACTTCTAATAATATAAGTTCAAAATGGAATTCGTACATGAAATAAATGCTTAAAGTAAAGTTTCAACATCGTGGGTATGTGAATGTTCAAACTTAGGCTAATTATTTTATTTGTGATACGAATGTTTATTGTTTTAACTTAACGGAATTTAAATGTAAATAATGTGTATAATTTAAAAATGAATCCCTACAGTAAAAAGAAATTTTTAACAAAACTCAAGCTAAATATACGTACAACCTGTAAAAGCATATATTCGGAACATTTTTGACGTGCACGGAAACCATACGTGTCAACTCACCAGCAGTTATAGGCGGTTCCGACAGAACAAGATTTACAAGATTTTATTGGTTCACTCATGACATATATACATATGTAACAAGAGGTCATAAAGGGGAAAAAGAGAACTATTGGATGGACAAAGTAATCAATAGACAAATCAAGATAAATCATACAAATCATGAATAATTCTAATGTTCTTTACATACTTAAAAGCTTAATTACTCTTTGGATAAAACGACTTACTTTACTTAACAAACCTGAATTACATATAGAGAACATTCCTTTCATTTTGTCACAATTAGGATTAATATAATAATATTTTGGTATATAAATTGCTCGTAGTGCTACAACAGAATCATTTTTACAGACATATAGATAGTGGTACTCATCACCAACACAGTTTGTACAGAGAGGACATAACCTTTCCTCGCGAGGAACGTTATTCCATCTCCCTGTCTCTATAGGAAATTTTAAATTAGAAGTTCTAAATTTACAC
Organism: Pecten maximus; assembly: GCF_902652985.1. Lineage (NCBI taxonomy): Eukaryota > Metazoa > Mollusca > Bivalvia > Pectinida > Pectinidae > Pecten > Pecten maximus. The sequence goes on along the minus strand of NC_047019.1, from coordinate 18,329,039 downwards.
AAATATCTTCGGTCGTTATGATTCAATTTCAATAGGTATGGTTCAAAATTAAACTGAGATTTATACAAAGAATATACTTGTCCTCGCGAGGAGCTATCAATTTCATTAAACCATTTTTGAACAAATTGATCTTCATTGATGTTGTATTCTCCTCGAAGGAAATATATCATTAATGGCTTCATGTGTATCAACAGTGAAATTAATGTGTTGTAATGAATAATAACAAATTAAAAACTATGAAATCTACACCATGTTTTTGTATTCATTAATTGAAGTATGCAACATATATGACAGAAACTGTGAGTAAGTTTGTGGGAAAACATCATAATTTATTGTACAAACTTCAAGACATTTTGTTTTAAATGATAAGCTTTCCTGAAATGTTCAGCTTACTTAATAATATAAAGTTTGAACAAATAAATTATTATGTTTAACCACAGACATATAATGCTACTCTGACATTGAACCAAGGACCTTCATTTTCCACACAATTACTCTCCAAATTTCAGAGATAAAAACAGCAGTATATATACAGTTTTTGTTTTTCAAAAGTACAGATTTATATAAAGTATACCAGCTAAATTTATAATGAAGGAGCTTTCGTCCGGGGGGGCTAATGTCCGGGGGGGCTAATGTCCGGGGGGGGGGCTTTTGTCCTACACTCGTGACGAGCTTGTGGACCGTAATTTCACACCTGGTAATTGTTTAGCGGTATACTAACCCATTCAAACTTTAGAATTCGTAATTCTCCGAACATGTTATACATCTTTTAAAAGTCCCTTTTTAATTGAAGATATGACTTGCGACACGAATGGAAAGCAAAACCACAAGGTTCTCGATAACTTCATAATAATGACACAATTAAAAAAATATTAGCAAAAAATGAAAAAAAAATGAAAAAAAATCATACACGAAAATCATTGCGAGTTTATAAGTTTTAGTATTAATTATGATTAGTCACGATGAAATAAATTGTATGCATTATATATATCAGAATTTCATACGAAGAATGCATAGATAAGAATGTGCTGAAATATCAATTATGGAAAATGTGTTCTTTTCGTTTTCTTGTCCGACCCGCCTTGCAAAACGTGATCCGTCGAAACGGGTGACGTTAAAAAGCATCACGGATAATCAATAAAATCTATTTCAAGACGGGAATTTGGTGTTTAAAATAACAACTCAATAAAATCTATTACAAGACGGGAATTTGGTGTTTAAAATAAGAACTCTTACACAACTACATTATATAAATCAAAACTAGCGCACGTAGTCGAAAAGGCAAACTGCGCAGTTACCGCGAAGTCGCCAAATCTCAAGGCACATGAACACGTTTAATTCCGATTCATACAACATCAATAAAGCTATCATTGGACAAAAATAACGATACAATGTACATATATATAGTCAACGATACGGCGAGTTGAGTAGTGCGTTTTTGCAACAATATTTAACCCGACAATATTGCTTTTAGTTCGTCAGACAATGGAGCCAACCACCGGGACACGTTACAATAATAATGTATGTATAAAATATATGGTTCCATTCGCTTTTCTGCAGCTGGTAGCAATATGCCCAACAAGGGCAGATAACAAGGGCAGATAATTCTTTGCACACTGCAAACTTCTAGGCCTAGTAACATTTCAAAGTTTACCTTTTTCGAGGCCCCATGTGTTAACGTTGTTTACGTACGTCAAGTAGACTTGTAGTTGTACTGAGTACAAGTACCAGTTTTGGTAGATTTTTGTGAGGAAATGATAAAAAGAGTAAAATATGTCTCTGCTTTATCATTTCTTTTTGTTCTCTTATATATATCTCAGCAGGGATCATTACATGGAACTCAACCAATGTAAATTTCTGATATCGGCCAATTTGCAAATATTCTTTCAATAGTGTCTTTTGAAAATGCTTGCTTCAAGAAGCATAACAGAAGACTACAATACATAATGAAAATAGCAAAATTGACCATTTAACGACCTGTCCCTCAGGCCCCAGGGGGTCAGACCCACCATTTATACAATTTGGAATCCCCACCCTATAGTGATGATACCAAGCAAATATAAGCAATATTCATTGCTCTGTTTCAGAGGAGAAGTGGCTTACATAAGTGTATATCAATCTAGCCGTATTGAACACTTTTGGCCACGCCCCTCAGGCCCCCCAGGGGGTCAGCCCCACCATTTGTATAATTTAGAATCCCCATTTCATAGTGATGCTACCAAGCAAATATAAGCATTAATATTCATTGCTCATTTTCAGAGGAGAAGTCGCTTATATCAATCTAGCCATATTGAACACTTTTGGCCCCTCCCCTCAGGCCCCCGGAGGGTCAGCCGAACCATTTGTACAATTTTGAATCCCCATTTCATAGTGATGCTACCAGACAAAAATGACCAATATCAACTGCTCGATTTCAGAGAAAAAGTTGTTTATATCAATATAGACACATATACCCCTTTTGGCCCGCCCCTCAATTCTACAAATTTATTTAATAGTTAACTTGCATATATGTATGAATACTACACTTTCAAACATACTTGACCTTCTTACGTTCCATGATATGAATGCCCTATAGATATTTGTATATAAATGTGGCTAGTTGGTTCGGAGTCGTGTAAAGCCCCTCTGGCATAAGCTGTAAGTTTTATATCTCTTATGCTTTGCACATTTGATTTCACCTCTTCTAATTGAAAAAAAAAGAGAGAAGTTGCTCATATCAATATAGCTATATTGACCTATTTTGCCTGCATGAGGTGGGGACTCAAATTTGTAAATGGTAGAGCAGGGTCAAATATGGTCAATTTATATCAATATGACTTTTATTAAATGCATTTGGTATGTTTTGATTACATCATTTTTAGATCCTTAACTAGGAACATGATATTGTATTCAAACATCTAGTATTTGTAATATTACGTGAAATATCCAGGTGACCGATACAGGCCCTCTAGGCCTCTTGTATTTTTTTAAATCATTGAGATACCCACCCATTAACCATGTATAGCATTGTTGGGTATAAAGAGATAAACACAATAACGATGTGAAAATAGGCCCTGTGGTCTTTCCTCACTCCAAGGGACTTCATTTAAGACAATGCTGGTAAAAAATCCCTCAAGTCTTTCCACACCGCTAGGGGGTCAGGACTTTGTTCTGGGTTTTATCTATGAAGCAGTTGATATCTGTTCCCCATAACCATATAACATTGTTTGACATCAACAAATAAAGCTATTAACAAATTGAACATGAACATATTTTGACCATCCAGGTGAGCGATACAGGCCCTCTGGGCCTCTTGTTTTATTTACTTTCATCGCACGTTCATTTTAATACTTGTTTAGGTTCATAGTCTCTTGAACCGAATCAGAATCATATAACATTGTTTGACATCAACAAATAAAGCTATTAACAAATTGAACATGAACATATTTTGACCATCCAGGTGAGCGATACAGGCCCTCTGGGCCTCTTGTTTTATTTACTTTCATCGCACGTTCATTTTAATACTTGTTTAGGTTCATAGTCTCTTGAACCGAATCAGACATTAGTTGGTTCATATAGCGACAATGCAGCGCAAATATACATATTTAAGTTCGTATTCCGTATTGTATCAAAACGATATTTAACTAGTTATTGATGCATGCCGCGCTAACAAAAATGTATCGTTTGTGTTCTTAATTTTTTTTAATTGCACACATTTCCCTTAACTTGTGAACAAATCAAAAATTAAAAAAAAAAGTATATCCAGGTCTGATGAAGATAAATATCCAACATTTTATAATTTTGGTGACAGAAAGACAAATATTATCCATACTAAATTATGACATAGATGCAGTGCATTGAATTATGATTTGTTCCGTGTAAATCTCATAAATAGTCCAGATTTTAGTTGTGGAAATCGTTGCGAGACTGCCTATCATTATTTCTTTGAATGTGAAAAGTATGTAAATTGCAGAGGCATTTTATTTGACAATTTAAGAAACTTAAATATTAATATAACATTGAATGTTTTATTGTATGATAACAATCTGTATGCCGATAATGTAAATCTAAATATTTTCAGACATGTGCATTATTTTATAAAGTCCAGCAAAAGATTTTAAGATATACATTCGTACATATATATACATGTATATAATGTGTTATATTTCATTAATATTGTCTAGGCCAATAAATATTATATTGTATTTAGGAGAGGGTGTCAATAAGTTGACATAACTTGTGCCTTATCCTTTTGTTCACTTAATTGACAATAAAATATGTTTAAACAAAACAATCGAAAATTTTAATGAAAAGGTGCTACAATTTGTAATACCAGAAACATATATAACAGAGATAAGTAGCTCTCTATTTGCGCCGAAGTGACACCCTCATGAGCAAAGACCGATTTACCTGTGCTCGCGTGTGTGATAGGGGACAAGGCCTTCTCCATAAGGGATATGCTTGACTGGTCACGAATAAAAGGAGCCATGCACCAACGGGTACATAGCGATTTTATTTATCCCTAATACGCGTTTCTGGTAATACGTCCAAATATTTTTTTTAGTTTACCAGAAATTAATATGAATCTATGTAAATATACAATATACGTACATTGTATCTGCCTGTACATTGAAGTAACCGAGGCGTGTGATAGAGCCGCGGTCGTGTCTGGATTCATGGGTTAATATACTCATTATATAATTAGCGTCCGGTAGTGAAAAGGCGGTCATGAGCATATATGGCTTCATCAAGTTTTCATAATGATACCATGACAATTCTTTGTTTATTTAACATTCGGAAAAAAATACTTTAAAACTCTACTCATACTCAAACTGTCAAATTGTAATAATTATATCGTGGCTCTTATACATATTATAAGTGTACATGTACCTGAAGTCAGCACACTCGATACGCTAGTACCGATAACATATTTTCTGTTCAATATGCCACCTCGGAATATTACGAAAGGATGTTCAAACTGTTTAGTTACATTTCATCAGAGACTTGTGTATATCAGGATATATACGTATCAGATTTCATGATACTAGTTTAGTTGTTCCGAGATCCAGGATTCTTTGTGATGGTAGTGTTACGATAGGCCAGGTGTATAGTGTTCAATGGGGACATAAACAGACAGAAGTGTCAGATGTTTTTTTTGTTTTAGTTAAGTTATTATTATATTAATCATTCAAGACTTACTTCAAAGTCAATCGAAAGCCGACCGGGATTTACTCGCTAGCGCGCCAATCACAATATTGCTATAAATAACACAAACACCAAGGCGCCACTTTTATCTTTCTTTACCCTCGCCAAAATACAGCTTATATTTTAAGACACTGACCATGTATTCTCTATATACCACCTTCCGGTCTTTTGATTGGTCAAGAACTCGAACTTTAACCCAAGCTGCAATTGTTATTGACGTCATCAATAATCGAATGACGTCACATCACCGGGTCCCGGACGTCACCGGTACACTTTATTTGCATACGCGAAATTATACTTGGCCACGTTTGCCTTTGATTCAAGCCGATATCATTGTGGTAGAAACAGGTCGCACGACTCGTGATTGTTGGATATAGAATTTATCGCTAAAGCTCGTGTCTTTTGTAACTTTAAAAAAATAGCTTACTCGTGTGAAATAAATTCCATATCTAATAATCACTAAAAAATCATGATCTGACAGAAAACTGACACTCCTGATAGCACCAAGCTCAAGGCCTCTAGCACAAGATCAGAAGATGTTTCGAATACTGTTTAACATATGCAGGGCAACAGAAACAAAGCTTCAATCCAACCACTGTTACGCAACACTTCTCGCCCTCAAAGAATCTGTTAAACTACCCATGTAGGCCAACTTTGGCCAAATGCCAAACACTTACTAGGCATGACCTGTCTGCCCCATGGTTTCTCAATAGAAGATAGACGCGCTAAACCCCGCCACACATCCTTCCATCAACAACCATGTCTATAAATGAGGATACTAAATTTAATACGGAGTATTTCCCTGTAATCAAGTCTATAAAGAGTCAATAACCAAGAACTTATTCAATCGAGATCAAAATGAATCTAAACTACTTGAACTTGACTTTCTTACCTAAGCATATGACCTTTGCTTGAACATTTATTAAAACGAAGTTATCTCGTTGGCAACGATCATGTGCTCTGTCCATGCTTTTAGTTTATGCTCATCATTGCTTTCATTTTCTATACCGCGCCATAGTTGATATGTTATACGGTGTATTTCTGATTTTGGTATTACAAATCAATATCAGATATGGTTCGACTTTCCTCAGTTCTCATCAGCTGAAACATGGGTATGTAAAGGTCAATATTATAAAATCTAGGTTTGATGTTTCCGTTTTTAGGAACATCGTGTCAATATTGTATTTTCGACGTCCTAATACTTGTGATGCCTTAATGCACAAATGTAAATTTATTCAAATCTATTGATTATTTTATATGCTGATTAATGGGCAACTGTAAATGTGTACAGTCATAATTAAGAGTTCTTTTTTCAGTCTAAAATATTTTAGACAACGATGGATAAGAGATCAGACTCTGTACAGGTCATCTTATGATAGCACAAATATAGCACACCGATGAATCATGTAGGCCAAATATGGCCTAATGCCAAAAAATTAGCATTTTCCTCCTTTAACAGACTCTGTACATGTCACCTTATGATAGCACGAATATATTTGTCTATAATTGTATGTATTTCACAATGCACATTGCCTGGAATAACAATTCCTGGTTGCGTTAATGTCTCTTAACTTAACATCAGAAAAGCTAAGTCAATTAAATTTGATTTTGAGGTAGGTATGGGTTAAAAGGGAAGGTTGACCCTGTACTATACACCTTGACATTACACATTGTAACGGAATACATGACTCGTTACCTTACAGTGCATTGTTCTATGTTTCAAAGTATTGATCATCTCGTGCAGATCATAACTTTTAGTCAACTCAATTGTCACTACGTAAGACTAGAGGGTCCCAGCCGGTCGTCACAACTGATAGAGCGGTCAACATCTGGTCATTCCGTCAAACGATCCAGACCTTACAGTATAGACACGGGACTAATCTAAAGTCATATTTTCAAATCTGTAGAAACCTGAAGCAGACGTTCTAGCGCAAATATGTTTTACCACGAGTATTTTGATGAAATAACCAGATTGCAGTCTTTCAAGGATTGGCCTTTGGAATGCACGTCTGGCATCCTGCTTGCAAAGGAAGGTGTATATTGTTCAAGATCAGACGGCCAAGGGACATGTGCCTTCTGCCACAAACTGACTGATTTAATTAACGGGAATACGCATTTGTTTAGAATAATATCAGAGTTAAACCTTCATTACGATGGGTGTTCTGGTCCGAAAGACACGAGGAACATTCCTATTGTGAACAAGATCCAAGGAAATTCTCATCCACAAGACGAGGACAGGAAATATGGAAAAGGTAAACTTACTTTTGGATCATAACGTCTCCTTACAATTACAAATTTACAAAATCGATTGTAGTGATTATGCATGTTCTTTTTTGTTAATCACTAAAGGCTCATGCCAAACTAGAGTTTTTGTATAAGACATTTGGATTTCCTTCATCAACCTATTAGTTATTTTCAAACACCTTAAAATTTGTCTTTGTATTGGTAACCATCCGGATGACGATACGCGCATTGTCCGGGCATTTCAGGAGACACTGGACAAGTCAGGTAATACACACAGTAAATAAGATTTTTTGTCGCTTTCCAAGCTATATTTTGTCCGTTGCTATTTCATTTTAGTATCCCATTGATCGCATAAAAGATCATGCGGAGCAAACTAAAATGTCTTATTCCTATTCAGCTTTTAAACATACAGTTGGGGGAAATACCATTCTTTTGATAGTGGTAATATTGGTACGGTTAGTAGTCTTTAAAGATATAAATCAGTCAATTCTTCTTTGAAATCGATGAAAAGTACTCGGTGACGGAAATTTAAGTTTATTTAACAAAGCCTGCAGTGCATAACATTCATAAATATTTATTATATTTACGAGAAGAATGAAATACGTTAATTTATCTTTTCAGATGGAAAATGGTCGTACAAAGATATCGTGGATATTTTGGGATAAAAATTGACCCCCTGTCCTTTTGAGATATCACAATCAATTTGATTCGGAAACGCACATCATTTTCGTTTTATTCAGTTTTCCATCAATACAATGTTTAAGTACTTAAACATTCACACGTATATTCACACAAAATGCCCACATCTATCATGGAGTACGCTACATGTATTTTCACAGTAATGATATATTTGTTCACACTAACGTAAATAATACTCTTGCTATGTTATAAGTATAAGACATATTGATATGTGTATATCATTCCATGCATTAGCGTCATTAACAGACCAACTTTTATCAATTAAAACATGTTTATATGCGTGGAAAAGGTGCATGGCAATTATATACGAACAACTGATACATATTGAATGCAAAAAATCTGTTATTTGAGCAAAACAATGAAAACGAAACATGATTGTCTAGTAATAATTGTGTACTTTTTGGCTGAAAGGAAAATATTTGTTTTGGAACAGAACACACAAGCAAATGTTAATGTCTCCATAGATTTGGATTTATTTTATTTCACGTATTATTAACAACCAAGGTTATTTACGGTTGTGCGAGGTTTTGAAGATGGAGGAGAGCCGGAGAGTACCCTGTGAAAAACCACCGGCCTACGGTCAGTACCAAGTGGGTTCGAACTCGCAATCCAGAGTTGGAAAGTTGGTGACAAAGTGGCGGGACATCTTAACGCTCGGCCACTGCGGCCCCTTAATATCTCAAAAAAATGTGTCATATAAACTAATATGTATAGGTAATAAAAGTTCACTAAAATGAATAGTGTTGTCAATTGTTTTTTTTTTGTTTTTTTAATGTTCCTGGTGAAATAATATATTCGTCTTTATAAAATATGAGGCAAGATGACATGCTGTATGGGTGGTTGCTAGTTGATATATAGTACAGTACTAATAAATATTAAATAAGATGTGAGAATATCGCGGCCTCTAAAACCTAAGCCATTCATGAAATCAAAATAAAATGCACCTATCTGTGTTTGTTATGTTTACAAACACATCATAAACTAAAATTAAACATGCAAAATCGTACATTTACAGAGAAGAACATCATCATGTACTTTGACGTTTCTTAAGTCTGGGAAAGCTTTTCATTCTATCCTGGCATTTTATCACAAATTAAACTTAGTCAGTGTTGTTTTCATCACAATTTGCTTTTAAGACTATGCTATTTTAGAATGTCTAAAATCTTTACTGGATTTTCGAAAGTTCTCATTTATTCTGCAAGATTCTCTGGTCTAAAAGGTGAACTGCAGCAAGTCCGGGAAGTATCGATAAGCAGCAACAAGTACAGTATAAACACACTAACACTACAGAGTTTGACTTCATGGGTGAAGTTCACATTCTAATCTTTTATTTAAGCGGTCATGCGAAACTTAAGTCTTAAATCTATATTTGCCACACCAATATGCAAAAACGTTGTTGTGAACATTATCCTAGTTTAAAAATTTGTCGAAATTGCTTACTTATCCAAATGACTTTTCTTTTTAAACAATATAAGTGTTTTGTATGATAGCCTTTGGTACAAAGAATCAGAAAGGCATGCTTTTGTTGAATACCATGAACGTTATATGTATATGAGAAGGTTGGATATTTGCCTTTAAAGCGCAGAAGATTTACTAGATTTATTGACTTACTTGTTTTTAATCATCCATTTATTAGTAATTATTAATCTTGTATTTTGTGATTTTTGGATGTTTGCCATTAAAATACGAAAGACACATTAAATCTATCATGAATTGGCAAAAAATAGCCCATAATAAAAAAAAACTGCTGTATCATCTTAGGTTAATTGGGTTTAACTGGTTAAGACATTTTTGTCTAAACAGGGCTTTGGTTAAGTGTGGCTAGATCAGGAGGTAGGTGATAATGTTAATTTCTTTAATAATTTCAAAATAGGGACTAGATCAATACCACATGCCAATTTATCTGTAAACTTTGCCTTTAATCAACCTTTCTTAATTTAATCAATATTGAAGTTCGCAAGGGTTCTTACATGTACTATAATGAAAGTGGCACAGCTCAAATATAGACGCCGAACCTCTACCAGCAAATGAATATATGTGCGCCTTTTGGGAAAAAAATCCCTGTGTTTGAGATGCAGTTTCTTTAAAACTTTAAAAATATTGTATAATACAGTACATATGTTGTTTGAATATATGTTCAAATCTAAAACTAGATTAAAAAACGAAAATGAAATGTCAGGCACGTCTAATTACCTTTACTATAGATATTGTAAATATATTAGAAAGAAACTGATTCCTTTGTCCTCAAGGAAAAGTCACAGCCAATTTCATTTCATAACTGAAAAAAACAGATTGCTATAACTTAATCAGTGCTGAGTGTTCAAACCACATAAACATCATTTATGCTAGTGACTGCTATCAAATCATCATATAAGCTTTATGTCATAAATGAAATATATGTTATCATTTTTTCATACTCTTTCATGGTAGAACAACGTTAAAACAATGTTTTTGATAATCCGACAATTTGCTCTATTGCAATTACCTATGATTCTATTATTAATAAATACAAACTTTAAATCGTTTAAATTTTAAATGTTGCCATTGTTACTTTGCAGTCTTATTTCTTTTGAAATAAATGAAGCATATCACTGTCATCAAAATACCAAATACATCAAATGGAAACGTGTTTATATAAGTGAAAATAGTAGTGATATATGAATAATTAATGTAATGTGTTATTTAGTTAAAAAAAAAACAGAATCCCTTCGGGTTTATCGCCCCGTGAAGAAGTAGGGTTATTTAAGACCATGTCTCCTTGTAGTAAATGTTGTTAATGACTACCACACTGAATAACATACACCAGGCTCATTTATTGGATCAATGTTCGATATCAATATCAGTTACTCCATTTGTCCTGGGATGGTCGGTTGACACATTGGTAGCACAATGCCTTTCACCTAAATGATTTCGATCCCCAACGGGAAATGTTTGTATAATTTATTTACAGTACTTCATTTGATAACTTTAAAAAGTATCAAAAATCGCATGTAGGTAATAAATACTTCATTAGAATGTTTAGTGTTGCCATTTGTCTTTCTGACACTTTACTGGTGAAATACAAGTCGTCGTAAAAAAAAAGTTATATTATTTTCTGTCTTCATGCCAATGTGTTGATTAAAATTGCTAAAGGGAAATACTCACTTCGAATTTTCATTTACATTTTTTTGTCTTTATATGAAAAGTCCTACTTAGATTTGAAGTTAATCCTTTACTCTAAATCAAAGTAATCTCCAGTTATCTGTTCTTGTAATAACTACAGTTACATGTATATTCTAAGCAATAACTATTCAGAAACGTATTACCGAGCTTGCTTCATTCGTGGTTTTTATTTCAAATTATAACACAATGCCACATAGCGGAGATAATAATCCATCTGCACGATGACGTTTTTTGATTATTTTTTGAAACAAATACTCGTTTAATTCTATCCTGGGATTTTATCACAAAGAAAAACTTCGTTCGGGCATACCATCATAATTTGCTTATGGTACGTATGCTATTTTCGATTGAAAAGCACTAAACTATTCTAGATAAAAAAAACTTAACTCCACCAAGAACCAGCAACATATACAGTGAAAACACTAACACTATGAAGTTTGACTTCAGGGGGAGTGCACGTACCACACAGATGATTGAGACATATACAGGAGTATAAAACTCATTTTTAGAGAAAAAACAATCGTGAAATGAAAAGGTATCACGAGTGCCTCAAAAATACTTTCAAACCTGCGAACAAGTTTCTGAACTACCTGACATTTTCAAAGAATATGGTAAATAGTTTCAATCTCAGAATGGCAGGGTAATTTCAAAAGAGAGTTTTGAATATGAAATGATTTGTTGCCAGAATATGGCAATAACTTCTATACTGAAACTACTGTTTTTTACGTTAGCAGTAATAACAAAGGGAAGCTTTAAATATAATGCCAAGAAAATTTACTTAATAACAAAAAATAAAACAATAAAACCACAAAATAAACAAACTTACACTCATACTATGAAGTTTTTGCTTTATATAAAGAATTATTTAGTGAAAGCAGATCCCCACCTTGTTATTACATTACTTCTGCCCTGATAAAACAACCATGTGTAATACCAGGATGCTAAACTATTTGAAACCTCTGGACTTTCTCAAGAAAGATTCCAAGTAAACGTTTCTTTGGGAAAGCCTGGTTTATAATTGAAATGACTAACTCCAGGAAAAACACCGATGTATTGGAGAAAACTAGTATTTGAGGTTTTATTACATTCTTGAATTGTAGTACTATGAAAATAATTTTTGTATGTTCATATCAATTACACCCCTTTTACATCAGTTTTTAATGCAAATTTGCCTTTTATTATTATAGCTACATTATCATCAAACCATAAGTAGGTCTTTCGGTATATTTCATTTTCGTTCATATTCATTTCATTTACCAGATGCAAGTTTGTAAGCGTTCGAAACATCAGTCGCAAACTTGTTTTTACATTTCATCGCATAGCCGAATATAATCATACATGATGTGAGCAGTAATTTGACAACATGTCTTTGTTTTCATTGCTGGTTTTACTACATACTTCTATTTAGATGCGGATCAAACGCATCTTGTAATTCAGCCTCATTTAATTGTCTATAAGGAAACTGAAATATCGAACCACAGTTACTGTAGTTTTGATAAACAAGTTTTCCTTTCATTCTTTCCACTTTACTGTTAACTTGCAGGTAAGTGTACAAAAAAACGTTTCCTCGGGGTGGGACACTGCAATAAATAAAACATTAAGTTGTGAAACACCAATTGCTTCAATTATGTTATTTTACCAATTAAATGTGACATTTTTTTTATTCCATGATCAGATTAGTATGGTGGGTTTTTTTTTTTGTTTTTTGTTTTTTGTTTTTTTGTGTTTTTTTTTTTAATTTCGGTTTATGTATCTCATGTTAACTAGCGAGGAATTTAATTGAAAGATTTGGATACTTTTTCCTTCCCCATTATAAGTCCACCTCCGGAAGCTTCTATTTACTCCAGTTCCTCGATTTTTTTTTAAATATCTATTTTCAATTCTGATATAATTTTGCATTGAATACAGTTTACTAATTGCTTCTTTTCGTGACAATTTTGTCCCGTTAAGGTTCATGACCAGACTTCCAGTAAACATTATTTGCTATTGAAATAGTTTGTAGAAACACCAGGGTGTTTACGAGATTAGCTATGGTTTTACCCGTGTTTCATTTGTAAATGGAACACTCTTGTATTCACAAAGACCTACCAACTCTTCCTAATAAACCAAATTGTTGGTTCGTTTGCAGCGAGAATAGATAGAATCTTCAAAAAAATCTATCTCAAAAAAGGTTACAGGTAAAAAATTACACTTTTTTATGTATAACCATATGGCATTTACAAAGGTACTCCTATGCTTGAATTCTAAAAATTCATTTTAAATTTCAACTTTCAGTGTTTCAAACTCACCTACCCTATGCAACAATAGACCACTTCAGAGGGGTAGGTGCATGTGTCGATAATTTTTTGGAATTTATAATCAATACTCAGGTAAATATTGATAGCAGTACCTTTCCGACGAATGGAAAACAACTTGTTTTATTTTCATAATGATGCTAATTCCAGAAATGGCTCTGGGTTTTTTTGAAAGGAAATACTTTTTGCCATTGGATTTGCTAATATTGGGCAATGTATAGTGAAATACACAGATAGTATGTCCTTGGATTGTAAAAGTGCAAGGTAATCTGGGGTCCACTGCAGGTACATTATACAATTTCAATGGAATCTTACATAACAACGTGTTTCAGTTACGTTAAATACCCAATGCAGTACCTCATCAGCAAAACCTGTTTGGAAGCCAGTAAGGTGTCTGCGGTCAAGCATGACGGTGTTACAATAGGATTCATTGAGAGTTGAGTCTCAAAAGCCCTGGGCATATACGGCCAGGTGTGACTACCGTAGTCGCTTCGTAAGAAGCCCTGGGTTTACAGGTAAAATACATCTGAACAGTGATTTTATGTCAGAAGTGTGAACATGTACCTTAAGTGCCAGACAATTGTGTTGTACATACTGCGGTAAAATTAAAAGACAGTTATAAACATCACTACCCTTAATTCTATGCCTGTTTCGTAGGCTAATAGTCACACAACACAGAATATATATAAATACAGCGAGGCAGATCCCCACCCTGATAAATATTTCAATCCAACTTATCATATTATTTCTAAAAGAAACCAGAAAATGTTATTTGTCGGAATAATTACGAAATACATTTTTCTTTCGAAGTCAATCAGAAAAAAGACGTATATAAATTGTATTACATAATACAGCAGTCGCTTTAACACATATCTAATATCAACATTAGCGAAGAGGTTTAAAAGTCGTTTAACAGAATAAATTAGTTGCTCGGTATTGAAGGAATTTAACCTAACGATAAAACCCCTCGTAAAACCTTTTGAACCATCTGATCAACTGATTTTTTTGCAGTTGATATTTTCACAACGAATATAATACTTGTAAATATATTTACACCAGTGGAATGTCAGTGTTACACTAGCATTTACATATCGGATTTCAAAAACTCAAGGTACGTGAATACATTGTGTATCAACATTAAAACTCAAGTGCAAAGGCGATACTCGATGTTACAAGCGTATAATATCCTTGCTACCACTGTACGCGTCACAGTCCAAAAATCATGCCTGCAAATTTCCAGCCGACTGAAATTATCATTATAATTGTACGTTCACCACTACTCACCAAGAGCGGTTGTGTATAACACCAAGATGAGCTTCCGCGGATATTTTGATGAAATGGTCAGGTTACGATCTTTCAAGGATTGGCCGTTGACATGCACCTCTGGCATTTTGCTTGCGAAGCAAGGTGTTTATTGTTTTAAGTCAGACGGTCAAGTGATTTGTGCCTTTTGTCTTAAACATACACATTTACGGAACGAGAATACGAGTCTGTTTAGAATAATACCAGACTTAAACCTTCATCACGATTGGTGTTCCGGCACAAACGACAAGAGGAACATTCGAATTTGTAACAGTATTCAAAGAAGTTTTCATCCACAAGACGGGGACAGGAAATATGGAAATGGTAAATTTTAGTGTTTGCTTACAATTACAAGTACGAGAAGAACGATTGCAATAATTGTCCTACAATTTCTATGTTATCTTTCAGTAAACGCCAATGCCACTCCCGCGCCATGGCGGAGGTACACGGTAGGTCAATCTTCATTGAGTACCCTTGTAACCTTTGTTGTAGTCTTAAGATAATGGGCTTTCGGAAAGCAAATCATAACCTTGCAACATTTTTGTCGCAAATTTATTACTTTGTTCATTATGGAGATAATGACATTTAAAGAATATATGTAATATGTATGGACAATAACTTGTATCATACCGTATTCCTAATTTTGTTGCATTTTGAACTATTTTGATGTTTATTGCAGCACGCTTTTTAGGAGTCAGACTAGAGGGAATCATGGCCCTACAAGAAATATATGACCACCCTGGTGACGATACGCGCATTGTACTGGCATTTCAGGAGACACTGGCAAAGTCAGGTAATATATACAGTAAATGAAGTGTTTAATCACCTTCTAAAGTATATTTTGTCCATGGCTATCATTTTAAAGTATCCCCTTGATTGCTTTAAAGACGGAGAATTACATACAAAATAGACGGAACAATATGAAATTTCTTTGGATGTGCATCTAATTATTTTTTTTAATTTTGACGATAAAATCACGAGCTCAAACATTTGGGGATAAATATGAGCTTGATGAAGATCGTAATGAGGGTAAAGTACGTATAAAGATATACAACAACTGATTCTGACTTGAAATCGATGGTAACTACTCTGTGCTGGAGATTTAGCTTCTTTAAAACAATTAATTTCGTATGATATAGTATGTATTCTTTAAACATGTATTCATATTATTTACGGGATAGGAAAACGAAGGCAGCTTAAATGAAAGTATGTCTTACTATCTTTTTAGGTGGAGAATGGTCCTTCGAAGATATTATAGATAAATTGGAATAGAAATTGACCCCATTGTCCTTTTGGAAATGTCGCAGTCAATTTGATTTGGAAACTGAAAAATCGTGTATGATCTATTCAGTGCTGAGAGTTAAAACCACATATACATAATTTATGTGAGCTATTTTGTCAGTCATATGTCCTATATTTCTCAATAAAATGGATGTTATTATTTTGTACATTATTTTCCTGGTTAAACAACTTAAAAAATAATAATAACAACAATTTAGACTCTTGTTATTAGCTGATTTCTATTCTAAATAAACGCAACAATTGAATGCTTTGTTACCTTGTTGTCCTATATCTTTTTGAAATCAATGAAGCACATTACCAACATTAACAGACCAAATATTGCTAATAGAAAGGTGTTTGCATATGTGAAAAATGTTGTTGTATTTGATCCAGGGATGTATATTGCATTAATGTGTTATTTTGAAGAAGTTTCCAAAAGACGTCCACTATTCCGTCTGCCTGTTCCAACCTCTTACACAGAACAAGATATTAATTTTAGAAGCCATCTCAAAATAGGTGATTTTTGTCGATTTATGCAGAGAAATACAATTTCAACTTACCAGAAACCCAATGACTGTTGTATTAAGTTTTCAGTCATGTTATATATCAAAATATATACAGTGATTCGGATGGACTGTTTAATATATGTTAGTTAGGTTTAGTATATGGTGTCTTTTATTTGAAATGAACAGAGAAACTTGGTTGCACCAAGACTCTAAAGTTGACTTGAGCATTTGAAAGGGGATCATCAGGAGACTTGGAGACTAAGAGGTTTGCTTACAGACATGTACCCTGAGATGAATTAAAATAATTCTTGAGAATTAAGAGAAAGATTTGAACTATAAATAATATTTTCCAAAACTAGAGGTGATTATGGAGAAATGCATCAGTTCCAAAAAAGTTTGATTGTCTAATTTGTATATTTGGTTTTGTTGTTCCTAAGATATTTTAAAGTTTTGGTAGTTTATACAGAAGTTTACTTGACTCTTCATTTGCATATAGTTTTATAGTCGATGCATATTTTCCTTGGCAAGTGCTGATGATAAAAGCTTGCCAGAATAACATATACACTTTATAGTCCTCGTTAGAATATACCCCTGTCTTTATTTACCGTATTCTATATGAAAAAAAGATACAATTATTAGGTGATCAACTTAATTCACTAAGTAGCTTATCTAAGATGGTTTTTTTAATCTATATAAAACCGTAAAATGAACTCGGATATTTAACTAATACCGCTATACAGTTGCAGATGCTAGGCAAGATAATGAATACGCTAGGACGTTTTTAATGTCAGGTTTTGAGTTTTAACGAACAATCCTCAGGTCACCTTATTGGTTATACGGACCAGTACACTGGCTGTACAATAGACCTTGTGAAAAGGTGAAGTTTGTCATAATGAGCGGCAACCTGTTTGGTTAACCAATAGAGGTGTTATAAATAGATAAATGAAGAACAAAACGCTACAGGATGATCTTAGATTCTTCTCCCTGGCGTCACACCAACGACATTACAGCAGTCACATTGGTAAATACAAGAACGTTTCTTTAGAATTATCATAAATTCCTGTTTCATGGGAAAAAATATAAATATCATGATAACATTATGATTGAAATTAAATTTGCAACGTGACCATCACGATTGAATTTAATACTGATGTTTCTGGTCTCACTTTATCCATTTAATTTAATGTTAATGCCAAATTTCAGCCACACATAAGCTACCATATAATGCACATCATATCTCGAAAGACACTCGTGAGAGACTTATTGTTTAACACAAACATTTATTTCCCCAGAGCTGGTATACACTGGAATTTCCAAATAACAATCACACAAACTATTTACAATCATTTTCTCACCCAGTGACAGACTTGGTAGCTATCAACCAATGTCCACGTTACACTTAGTACCATATTGTGGTCGTACCCGTTTAAAACTACAATATATACAATATTTGAAAAAATAATGGTCGTGTTTGCCATAAAAGGTATGAAACACTACAATATGCTATCATGAGCTCCGATTCCCGGATGCAAGCAAACCATTACTAATTTGAATTTCCTATATTGGAAGCCACCTCATGAATACCGTCCCTCTTTGTTATGAAGAAGTCACACATACATTCATTAAATCAACATCAAACTATCATTATCCTCAAGCTCCTTACAAAATTTAACCAGAATTCTAGTATTATCTTTTGCTTATTGGTAGTTACGTGTCTGGTTTAATAGTAGATTTTTCCCTGGTAGAAGCACATCACCAAACAATTAGTTGCATTATTACATCAAGCCTTAAGTGCTCCATTTCATATACTTGTCACCACGACTCCCTATCAACAATCTTTCAACGCTTAGGGTTTAATGCTGTACATTGTTTATAAATCTTCAAACGAAACCATAGTCGATGAAATGAACGTTGGTATGGAGAAGTAGTTACGAAACATAATTTTTTTTCTCAAGTTTATAACAATGCAAATATGTCATACATGAACAATTTAACTTTCACACATTTTCATTCACCAATGAACCTTCATTCATAATTAATTTCATAATTGATTGTGATTGTGTGGAATTGACCTACTGTTAATTAAATTAAAGTACATATATGGGCATTGTTTGGAAGGGATAGACGTAGGAGAGAAGGTCCTAGAAAAGAGAGAGAGAGAGAGAGAGAGAGAGAGAGAGAGAGAGAGAGATTCTAAAGTTGTGCCAACAAGTTCAAGGGAGTGAACAATGTATGCATTTCAAAATAAAAGTTATGTTGTTTATTTTGGCAAAAACTGACAATAGTGTTTAAGAATTATTAATTAAATTTTCCCATTTTTTTCCATTCAGTATTAAATTTTGATAAAAATAATTCACCTTTATAAACCGCAATATATTTCTGAGTATAATATGTATCTTTGATAACATTCTTAAGTGCCGTTATTGACAATGATGTCTGTAAACATCTCACTTGGTAAATATAATGCTTTATAATTTGAATTATGGTATTATCTATCCTACTATAGATACTATTTTGACGAAATAAACCAAAAATGAAGGTTTCCTTATTATAACCAAATGGGATAAACAATGCATCAAGAAGGAACTCAAAAATTCTTGTACTTTCTCACATTCCCATAGTGTATGAATAATTGTCTCTGTCTCAGACTTACATTGAACACAAATAGCACTATCTGTAAGAGCAACTTTAAATATATAAGAGTTTGTTGTTAGAATGTGTTGGTTTATTCGGTATTGTAACCATTGTAATTTAGAATTTTCTCGTGACAGTAAAAGGTATCATATATATCATTTATCATGTGTCCTCATCAAAATCAAACAATTCATTCCATTTGGTTTTCCCTGTGGATTTGGTACTATTATGGCACAACAAATTGTTGAGTTCCAAAAATCTTGAGTTCCTCTCCTATGCCTATGCTTCATGAATACTTCTAAATTTATGGGTATATATGGATAACTAATCAAACTATTTAAAGTATCATCATTGGACATATAGTTTTTGATAGTGTTAACAATACCTTGATATGTGAGAAAGTTAGTGTTTACATCACATTTTTGTGAAAATTCCACAAAATTACAAAAGGTATTAGAATTATCTTTTGATAAGTCATTTATAATAATGACACAATTTTCAAACCATTTCTTATAGAAAAAAACTCTTGTTTCCTATTTTTAAACATTTATTATACCAGATAGGCATTTTCAGTATATTTTTTCTCTCCTATAGAAACTTCTTTATCTGCTAATTTTCTCCATGACTGGACAATATCTTTCCAAAAAAGGTTTTTACATTTGTCATTAATAATTGATAAATATTCTGAGCCACAATTAAATAACATTTTTTATTAGCATATTTTTCGAATAACACTTGCCATTTACCCCCTGATGTGAATAACCTACGCTTCCAGGTAAGTTTCAAGGCTTCGATAAAAGACTTGACATGAATCATTTTAAGACCCCCTTCTTGGTAGTTTTTAATGAAACATTCTTGATAACGTGTACATTTTAGTTAGTCTGGTGACTGTTGTTCCTTGGTCGGAAACATGACCAATTATTCCTTATTTACTGCGAGAAAAAAAACTGCTCCCATATGTTGCCGTGCATTATTTGTGATAATCTACAAAAGCCAACTCGAATTTGACCGTATTCAGTGTAAACTGGTCCACTGTTACCTTACAGGATGTGTTTTTCAACTGTATTTGGTGATTGACATTATAAAATAACCATTTTCATAGATAAGGTGACATTTTGAATTTTAGACTTAGATTTATTAGGTACAGCATTTACGCCCATGCGAAGTCGGTTTGAGCGCCGGCCACGTAGCCTCAGGCGAAGATGCGTGGTAAGACGCTCCCTACCCGTATCATTATGTGTTTCTCACGCACGGCCAGTCCGTGCTGTCGTGGCTGTGTCCTTGGGGGAAGACACTTTACCGTAATTGCTCTGGATTTTATGCAACTGAACTTCCGTATATTCAGTGATTTAGTTACCATCTACAGAATGTACTACAAGGAGACCACACCTCATAATGACGCTGACTGTTAACGGGACGAAAACCCAGTAACACAAACAAAACAACTCCCTCGCCAACCTGCATAGTGTCAACTTTGTCATCTCATACGCAGTTTCTAATCTTATAAAAGACCTTATGCATAATGCTGTAAATATGAACACGTTAATAGAATTTTTCCTCAATATTATGACAGGAAATGATAGCCGTCTTTGAACTTGATATTAGAAAATCAAATCAAATCACTTTCGAGTCAGGCGATTGTTTTAAAAAAGAATATAAGTTTGAATCCGATTAATGGTCTTTTTTTTTACATAGTTTTAAGATTTATACAAAGAACTGTATGGCTACGCTTGCTTGCAGAGTCAAATACGGCTTGACAGAATAACGTTTAGATATGGAAATACTGGTAATAACTGTAACTACGCTCAGTTTTCAAGCTATATCAGATAAGCCATTTTCATCAGATAAATACGATAAATCAGAGGTATAACAAACTTAAACTATTCATGTATGATTTATTTTTCAGGAATCCAATCAAGCACATTACCGACACTAACAGACCAAATATTGCTAATAGAAAGGTGTTTGCATATGTGAAAAATGTTTTTGTATTTGATCATGAGATGTATATTGCATTAATGTGTTATTTTGAAGAAGAAGAAGAAGAAGAAGAAGAAGAAGAAGAAGAAACCCCTCTTTTTAGGTTTAAAAAGTTGAATTGGTTATTAGTTTGCTGTTTCATCGCCTCCAAAAACACTTTTTAGAATAAAGTTTCCAAAAGACGTCCACTATTCCGTCTGCCTGTTCCAACATCTTAGACAGAACAAGAGATTTATTTGGGAAGCTATCTCAAAATAGGTGATTTTTGTCGATATATGCAGAGAAATACAATTTCATCTTACCAGAAACCCAATGACTGTTGTATTAAGTTTTCAGTCATGTTATATATCAAAATATATACAGTGATTCGGATGGACTGTTTAATATATGTTAGTTAGGTTTAGTATATGGTGTCTTTTATTTGAAATGAACAGAGAAACTTGGTTGCACCAAGACTCTAAAGTTGACTTGAGCATTTGAAAAGGGGTCATTAGGAGACTTAGAGATGTGCTTACAGACATGCGCCCTGAGATGAATTAAAATAATTCTTGAAAATTAAGAGAAAGATTTGAACTATAAATAATATTTTCCAAAATAGAGATGATTATGGAGAAATGCACCAGTTCCCAATAAGTGTAATGTAGATTAATTGTCTAATTTGTATATTTGGTTTTGTTGTTCCTAAGATATTTTAAGGTTTTGGCAGTTTATACAGAAGTTTATTTGACTCTTCACTTGCTTAAATTATTTTGCATATATTTTTATAGTCGATGCATATCTACCTTGGCGAGTGCTGATGATAAAAGTTTGCCAGAATAACATGTATACGTTATAGTCCTCGTTAAACTATACCCTTGTCTTGATTTAGCGTATTCAATATGAATAAAGATAGGTTATCGACTTAATTCACTAAGTAGCTTATCTAAGATGATTTTTTAATCTATATAATGATATAGATAGACAAAACCGCAAAGTGAACTCGGATATTTAACTAATACCGCTATACAGTTGCAGATGCTAGGCAAGATAATGAATACACTTGGACGTTTTTAATGCCAGGTTTTGAGTTTAAACGAACAATCCTCAGGTCACCTTATTGGTTATACGGACCAGTACACTCGGCTTTACAATAGACCTTGTCATAATGAGCGGCAACCTGTTTGGTTAACCAATAGAGATGTTATAAATAGATAAAAGAAGAACAAAACGCTACAGGATAATCTTAGATTCTTCTCCGTCACACCAACGACATTACAGCAGTCACATTGGTAAATACAAGAACGTTTCTTTAGAATTATCATAAATTCCTGTTTCATGGGGTTTCCCTACGGAAAAAAATTATAAATATCATGATAACATTATGATTGAAATTAAATTTGCAACGTGACCATCACGATTGAATTTAATACTGATGTTTCTGGTCTCCATTTAATTTAATGTTAATACCAAATTGCAGCCACACATAAGCTACCATATAATGCACATCATATCTCGAAAGACACTCGTGAGAGACTTATTGTTAAACACAAACATTTATTTCCCCAGAGCTGGTAAACACTGGCATTTCCAAATAACAAGCACACAAACGATTTACTATCATTTTCTCACCCAGTGACAGACTTGGTAGCTATCAACCAATATTTGAAATAATCATTGTTGTGTATGCCATATATGTCATATACTTATCACCACGCCTCCCTATCCAACAATCTTGTAACTCTAAGGGATTATTGCTTTACATTGTTTTTACGTTGGTATGGAGAAGTAGTTGCAAAACATTCTTGATAACGTGAATATTTTAGTTAGTCTGGTGACGTTTGTTCCTTGGTCGGACCTGACTGATTATTCCTAATTTACTGCAAGTAAAAACTGTTCCCATATGTTGTTGTGCATTAATTTGATAATCTTCAAAGGCAACTCTAATTTGACCGTATAATGTACGGAGAGAGATTGCGTGGGAAAATTCTCAAGCCAGTGTTAATGCTGCACACATGTTATATCACATGACCCTTCTGAAGGAGTGTTATGCAGTGTAAACTGGTCCACTGTTACCAGGTACCTTACATGATGTGTTTTTCAACTGTATTTGGTGATTGACATTATAAAATAACCATTTTCATAGACATGGTGACCTTTTGGATTTTAGACTTAGATTTATTAGGTACAGCATTAACGCTTATAGTCCAGGCAATGAATGACTTAGGTTGGACAAAATTTTTAACAAAGGTTTTTCAACTGAAATGGGCTAAGTAATGGTACAATAGAACACAGAAAAAAATCCACTCGAATCCCCCCATGGCAAAACCTCGTTTTCGTCCAAAATCCAAGATGGCCGCCATTACAGAAGGTTCAACTTTTCAAACGGTCATAGTATTGGAACTAAGTGACTTCGAAAGTGACATTTAAGGTGTCAATTTCAGCTAATTTTAGGGTAACGAATTGTTTGGTGATACTTTCAAAGTCATCAGAGGTCAATAACATATTTGTTAAGGAAGTTGCAAGCTAAATGACCAAAATAAATCAAAATTCAAGTATTGTAACGCTTTGTCGGTCTCCAGACATGACTATTTGCCATTTACAGTCATTCATTTGATAATTAACAGTTAGATACTCAACAGTTAAATATCATAAATGTAAGATGAAGTTATGTTTAAGCCATAAATGCAGCAGTTTTGTCAAATAGATATGAAGAAGAAACAACACAAATGATGCCGTTGCAAACGGTTTTAACGGTTTTACTTGTATCTATTAATAATCAAATGATATAGCATACATTTGAACATCGGCGTTCGTTATTAATCAAGCACCAATCCAGATTAACATCCCGTGATATCATCGTCTACCTCCATGTCTTCATCGTCCTGGCTCTCTGAGGGTAGTCCGTTTAAACATGTGAGGCTTCGGCACTGACCTCATGCTGGTATACATCATAACAATCAATTCTTACAGCAAGTGCATTTTTTGGGGTATATTTCCCACCAATCTAATTAAAATCTAGATGTTCAGGTAACGTAGTGAGAATGACCATCTATATTTTAATTAGATTGATTTCCCACTGGAGTTACACCTTATGATTGAAATTAGTCTTTCTGGTGCAGCTGGCTTGGTCACCAGGATTGGTACAAGACCAGCCGTAGAGGACTTTTGCCATCCCTCAGAGTGATCAGAGGAGATGTTCTTATCGCGCCAAGCTTGCATCTGATGATATGTCCGATGGCTGTAATAAGCGGTTGCATTGCTGGTAGGAGGCGATTTCTTAGGATACACGAATCCTGCAGAAGTTGCCACTTTTAGCTGAAACTTTGTCACTCCTGCCGCGTTAAGGTTTGGTGCAGACATGGTCCCGTATATTGCCAACATGGCATCTTCTCCTGCTCTTTCGATGTCATCTTTTGATGAAGATGGAGACATGGAAACGGATGAAGACCGTTGTAGTGCTTTGAACATGGTAAGGACGGTTACTTTTCCTATTCCATTAGGCCCTGACGTGGTAACGCATCCACTAAATGCGTGCAGAAAAAGTATAGCTCCAGCAAGACAGGGATCCAGAGTCTTCACGTTAGTGACAGAAGCCGTCTGCCTTGATGTCAACATGTACAGGTATTCGCTGTGGTCACTGATATCTGCATGATGTACCTGGAGCTACAATACATCGGGATCTTCAGCAACGACAGCTGTTGGCTTTATAGCCGCATAAAGACATACAAGTGTGCATATTTTGTCAGACACTGACGCTGAAACGCCCACATCGTATCCTTTCCGACGACATTGGGCTTTAGCCTTGGTGCTGGAGTAATGGTACTCGTCAAATACCACCAATGCGTGGCCGAAACTTTCATGGACATTGCGGGTATACATTTCTACGTAGTTGGCATGTTTAGGCCACGAAAACTTGTGGAGCAACCTTCCCCCATCAGTTACAAACTGCAATCCTATGTCGATCACGTCTCGGGTGATTCTTAAAGGAGCAAGCTTCAGTAGATGGTTATGATTTCAGCTTTGTCCCCTGTTTGCATACACAAATAGTTATCAAAGAGTTACGGAGGGTATGAATAGAGTTCGTATTTGAAGAGTTCAAAAAGAGAAATATCGTTGATACCTGTAACAAGGGGAAGCTGATACAGACGCTGGGGGTCCATTTCGATTCGCTCACTAGACGCTGATTTTACATGGACAGCTGAGGCTAGGGTATGCACTTGATTCTTCTGAGAAAAGTTGTAACCTGCCACAGATTTACCACCCATGGAAGCAAGAATCTTGTTGCCATCATTTTTGGCATTAGCTGTGTTTACTTATTCTTCTGCCACTTGACCCCGTTCAATAATCACCTCAATCAGTTTCTGAATATCAGACATGTCATGTCGGATACGTGATTTTGCAAGGTAACGATGCCCATCTGCGGTATTAGAAGGACAACCCTGCTTTCTCGAAGATAGTATTGCTAACCTCTGCACATATCGGTCCGAAGGGTAGGAAAAGTAGGCGAGTAATTTCAGTGAAGCTAAGCCCACGTGTCAGACCCCCACTTGACTTGATGCTAGCCATAAGAACTTGCTCGATGAAGAAATCCGTAAATATCCCTGACCACACACCATCAGTTCTCCTGACAGGAAAGAGTCCATTCGTGAAAGCTGCATGTACGGGTGGGCACGTTCTAGTTCAAACATTTTAGGGATGATGAGAGGATTTTGTGTATTTGTTGTGCAGCATCTCACACAAAGACTGTAGATACACTTATATTTATGAAACAAACATAGAAAATGCCAGATGAATAAGATGTATCTATTATCTATGCATTACAATAAGCAAAGATTGGATCATGATCAGCACCTGAAAATGAAACAAACAATATCACGGAATCAATATACACAATTTTCGCCAAAATTTGAGTCAAAATTTGATCTAATTTCAAATTGACTTTCATCCTGGAAAAAAAATCTTGATTTTAAATCACTTCAGATGTGTCGAAATCACTTCAGAGGTGTCGCCAAACTAATAACCAACTCAAATCTAGTTGGAAATGACACCTAGAATGTATTTCTAGTCCCCTTATACCTCCTGATATGTCCATTTGAATATTGGCACTTATGTTATGGCGGTCATCTTGGATTTTGGACGAAAACGAGGTTTTGCCATGGAGGGATTCGGGTGGATTTTTTTCTGTGTTCTATTGTACCATTACTTAGCACATTTCAGTTGAGAAACCTTTGTTGAAAATTTTGTCCAACCTCTAATGCAAAAATAAATTTATTGCTTGGACTATATTGCTGTGGAGTTATGTTACACTACTTACTAGTTACTGTGGTGTGTTTACTTCTGTTATCAGGTTAACATAACTGAATAACTGTTTGTCGGCGAAGTGATGCGGAGCATCAAGATGTTCTTGTATGTCTTATGTTTTACAAATCAGTGTCAGATGTTGGTCCATTTTGTGATATAATATTTTAATGGCGACTTTCGAAATAACTGTCTTCGGTTTCATGTATGTGTTCGCGTTCTTTCTAGTGGATAAAATTAGGCGAGTGGCGTATAAATACACTGTAATAATTACGTAAACCGTATTACGCACTCTAGTTTATATATACTGCAGCTCAAAATATAGTTCAGCAAAACGCCAAAAGAAAGATATTCAACAAATTGATTATTTCTTAAATTCCATTGTGTTTTATGTTACAAATATATCAATCATCAAGTGGTAAACTATGTTGTCAATTGAATAAGGACCTGATCGTGACTCATCACATATATGTGTGTATACAGAAGGTATAATACGTGCTCGTATACATTAGAACCTGTTATCGACTGGACTCCTATCGCTCGGAACACAAGGGACCGTTCATGTATACAAAGTCTAGGAAAGGACCTCTTATATTACTTTGGTTCATCTGAGCAGGTAAGTTTTATGTTACATGCTATTTGTTCACGATTTTGTAACGTCACGTGATTCAATAGTACCGAAGTTTATTTATAGGTCTGAGTTGTTGAAACTTGGGTGGATGGCAAACGTGATGATGAAGAGAACGCTGATGAACATGTAATCTAAATTGAAATTGCCAGATTCCTGCGATGTCATCGTTCTTTTTTAACCATTTCGTCTACACGAATAAATATAACTTAATTTCATTGAAAACACATTGATAAACATTTATATCCCAACGTTAAAGTATGATACAACAGTTAAAGGG
Source organism: Pecten maximus (assembly GCF_902652985.1). Taxonomy (NCBI): domain Eukaryota; kingdom Metazoa; phylum Mollusca; class Bivalvia; order Pectinida; family Pectinidae; genus Pecten; species Pecten maximus. The sequence goes on along the minus strand of NC_047019.1, from coordinate 18,301,568 downwards.
AGATAACTCCAATGCCTGTTTGAGTATAAGTATTAATATCCAGCAAAAATGCCCTATTCTGAAAAATATGGCACATGTTTTAAATTAAATACGTTAACATAGCCCGTTAACCCTACACATTACCTATGCCAAGATATATATTTGTGCTTGAGTGTGTGTGTGAGAGAGAGAGAGAGTGTAGGGATGTGTGTGTGTGTGTGTGGGGGGGGGGGGGGGGGGGGGGGGGGGGGAGAGGGAGGGGATGTGTGTATGATCTATCAAATGTTTGCAATTCTATACAGCTGTGACGGATAAGTAAACTTATTTTCTATGTTTTTTAGACATGTGAAGATTGCAAAATAAGAATATCGTGACTCAAAATGACACAATTCCCTACGCAAGTTTAGTCTCTGAAACCTATTTGAATTCAAATATTTCTATCCAAAGGACACGGTTTATCCTGTTATGACATATATATGTTGTTTACCATTCATATTTTCCTGCTTTCGTACCTCGTCTGCTTAATACCATTTTCTGCTATAGGCAAAACAGTTCCGGTGTGAAGCCTGTATACTACATCATGATAAATATACCAATTAAAGTATACATTTATTTTATCATTTGTTATGCATATCATAATAATAATACATATGGCCAGGCTAACCTACTGTGGTCAGCTACCTTGTACAAACAGTATTTTAATTTTGCTAAATACCCCATTAATGTCTAAGATATAATACAATTAACACGATGACATATCGGGTGTATCTTAAATAATCACCCAGTACTGTCCACTGTAGTTCACTAGAATATATTTGTATTTTGAGTTAAATGTCCCACTGTGGTCCGTTACCAATATTAAGCCACCAAGCTTTTTTTCTTATCGGTGGCTCTATGGTCAATCAACTTATCAATATATTTTATAACATTGAAATCAGATAGGGTTGGTGAATTGAGATTTGTATTTTGTGATGCTAGCAATAGGTTTGATAGTACAGGGCATGTTCACCTTCTATTCAAGCTCCAATTGAATGATTATAACGGGAAAATATCATCATGGTCAAAATATCATCTGTTTGAAGAAATCCAAGAATCTTCCTTCAGTGAAAGTTACAATTTTTTTTTTTTTTTACATGATGTGAATGCTTGAATCTCCCAATGATCTGTTCTTGAACATTTTTCGTTTCTTCTTTGTATTAATTATATGCCAAACTAAGTTGAACATACCAAAAAAATGCCAAGTGGTTATTCATCTTTTTATGCTGTTAGAGATAAGTATCCATTCCATTCAAACGAAAAGTTATCAGATGATTTTCAAAATACAACATCTTCGCTAAAATACGAGATCTACAATTTAATATTGCAAAAGAAACATTGAAGGAGCCTCTAATTAATGTTAAATATCTCTTTTTATATCTGAACAATCTTAAAATATGTAATAATGTTATAAGTTAATTCTTCTGATCGCGGTAAAGTACTTTAAGAGTCATTTCAGCTAAAGGCCGTACAATAATTATAGTTTTACGTCGGGTACTTCAATAAAAAAGAAACTTTATGTGAAAAAAAAACAAATACAACAGATAGTATTAGCTGAACAAAGCAAAAAATAAACTTATCAAACTCTTTAAACATTGCACTTTGACTCCCAACTGCAGTCGTTTTAAAGGTATGTTCTTAGCCAAATTGTTAACAATACATCAAATATTCGGTATCAATTAATAAGAAATGTATATTTGACCCGTCTCGGTGTCTAGCAGATAGTTACTCTAAAAAAAACCTTTCTACCTTCAATTAGTTAAAATTATATGACTTATCCGAGTCTTACTCCTAACGTGTTTTTTTTTAGTTCAGAAAGCTATTTAAAAGCCATGATAACCAACATTTTTCAAAATCACGAACCTGGAAAAATTGACATCTTTCTATGTCCACTACGAAATAATACTAGTAATTTGAGTTATGACTCATTTAAATTAAATAACAATTCGCTGTTATACCTATTGGATGTACAAAGTATGAAATATAATGATTATTTTACAACGAATATTATCCAAATGCAATGTGGATCTAACTCTACTTATATTATGATTGTGATGTTTCCCCAGAAAATCTATTTATATCAATATTCCAGTATATAAATCAAAGAAAACCTTGATTATCGACTGGGTATGGACATTTTGTGGTCAGAAACCTGCTATAAGATATCCAAGTTGATTTCAGTCGCGAGTTATCTCCCATGTGTCATTGGTATATATTGGTCTCTGTCTAGAAGAGAACTAATATATGCTTTATCATCAATGCAATGGTTTGGAAAAAAAACAACACACAAAACGGTACTTATTGTGGATTTGCGGTCCTCATATTCAACGAATGATGACTTTCATGAATGATGATTTTGGTAGATACACACACCCGTATGGTTATTAACCGGTGACCAGGATTCATATTACCGTGAAATCATGCACTTCACGACATGGTTTCACACATGAAGTTTATGCCAGTAACAATAATAACAATAATTTCACGAGAAAAGATTTTTTTTTGTTTTGTTCGGTAATAAAATCGACAACCTCATCCTAAACCAGTACGCTTTCTTCATGCTGCAGAATTACCTCTGACTTTTTTTAAGCATACCCATATTTTCATCTGTCTTCAATAATGTCGTGCTATATAATATACTTGTCAACATCTATCTATTGCGAATACAGAAATAAATATAGAAATTTATCCATACATGACGATAATTCAATTAATCCAGGCAAATATTTATTGCACAGAATATGTTAAATACATAGAAAAAATGTAAAAGAGTAAAACTATTTTCATTTTTTCAGCATAAGTCTTCATCGTACATACACCACAATTAAGTATAGCTATACCGTATTGAAATAACAATAATCAACTAATTGATTAATTAAGTTTGCTATAGAATTATATCATATATAACATATTTTTGATACATGTGCAAAAACATGATACATTTTCAAACAATGCATATTTTAACAACTTTAAATATCTGTTTGAATAATAATTAGTGACTCATTTATGACACTACATATACATATACGTATATGTATATGGAGATTGGAAGCTGTGAAAGATATCATGAACATTTGAATATTTTTACTGTATATTATGGAGGATATACAGCCAGGTTATATCTGATTTATGATTTTAACAGCGGGCCTTGAATTTCAGTCAAAACTATTTTTAATTAACGATTTGCATAACATAAATACATAAAAATCCCACCTTTGTAACTTGTTTGACGGAAACATACAATACTATTGATCTTGATTCAAGCATATACTTTTAAAAGGACACTTAATTTAAACGTGATAACAAATATTTGTTGTATGTAGAGACCAACCAACCAATTGTTTTCCCATAGACCTTAGTGTTAACGTTTTGGATAATTTCATTCAAATGCTTGAATTAAATATGACGATTATGGTTTATAACAAAAGTTTAGGGTCTGATATAACACCTAATCAAAAAAAAAAGTTGGGTCCTTCAGCTCAAATTTTCTCCAGGGTAGCCATTTTGAAAATAGGTGAATTTCGCAGTAAAAATTCTCAAAAATCTTAAATGTTTACCTGTTTACTATTATTACGTGAACTTTTGGGAAAAAAAACCAATCGGACTTAAGAAATTTATATCAACATTTCTTATTGATAGTTACCTATCGGGCTACATATCTATTTTCTCACTTCATAACATACTGGCCAATCAGTGGCTGCCAGACATTTTATCCTTGGCTCAACGTTCTATACACAGGGGCTGTTTCAAAAATATATTTTTTCAATTGGTTGGTTGTTCCCTGAAAGGATCACAACGGAGTACAGAGTATTTAGTAATTTGTTTTTCAAACTGATTTTATGATGTCTAAGGGAATAATTTATTGTCAAAAGTTTGAAACAATTATAAGAGAAATAGGAAAGCAGTGTTTTGGGGATTAATTTTGTATATTGATTTGACAAATGGAGATTAGAGGAAGTAAACCGTATTGATGTAATGAGTGACAGAGCGATGAAAGTTAACAAAGGCTGAACACATCTTTGATATCAATAACCACACCCATTTTTGTATACTCGAGACACACATTAATGTGTACACATTAAGCGTGGCCAATGTGATCGGTATTCGTGTAAACTGTGAAGTGAAACGGCATGATTTAATGCATAAGTAAAATGGCTAATAAGACATCGTTTTCTATCAGGCTTATTATGAAATTATGTTATTATGAGCATGGTTCTTAAGTCGATATGATAATTAGACTGGATTTTTGTAGTATTTTGTAATGAAGTTTCACTCAGTGCTTTTATACAATAACAACATCCCGAAGCAAATAGATATGATGTATGCACCTTTATCAATCATTAATTAAAAATTTGATTTAATGTTTTTTATCTAGATCAATCAATTCCAGACAGAATATTTCGATATTTTTCACTCGTGCTTCGCACTCCTGAAAATATCGATATTCTGTCATACTCGTGAAATATTTGTTATATTAAACGCGAAACCATTCAATATCCTCTATTTATTTTCTATGCAAGCGCCTGTAGTTGAACTACCGTATGACTGCCAATCTGTTACACCGTACGTTATCAATTTAGATACATGTATAGCTTATAAAAAGTATTAAACACTTGACTTGATAAAGAAACATTTCATACTTACACATTTTGCCTGGATTATCAAAGAACAGAATAACTAACTAGAATTTTTTTTTTTTTTTTTTTGTCATTTTGAACATAATGGCGAAAAGTTTTCACTGGTGCTAAAAAAGATATGACTTGATTATCTATACCTGTAGCATGTGTAATTTTGATGTAGTAAGAACACTTTTTTTAATTTGTCACCTCATTGTTTTCGTTTTGCATGGCACTTCTATGTGTAATATATCATTGCAACATAAGTGTGACCTAGACTTTGTATATAGATATATCGCATCACTGTTACGAACTATAAAATCTTTTGACCAACCTGGTTTGTATAACGGATGATCTAAATATAGCAACTCCCTTTTTCACTTTGTACCTATCACTATATCACCGACATTTCATGTACATTGTAAACTAGAATGTAACATATACTATGTGTTTATGTTCCACACGCTCAACGCCTAGCCTATCCTGTAACTAAAAATAACTCTATAAAAGAACAGAAATTGCACGCACTAATTACAACAAGGTATGTATTAGCAACAACACCATGTTTGGGTGTGGTTTATAACTAATTTACAGCTGGGTATGAAACTGATTAATTAGACCTATTATATCTATTTGAGAATATAATGAACGTAAACAACAATGAATGTAATTCTTATATCACAATATCACAATTCGTTGTTGTAATATCATGTGAAACAACTGTGCTGTAACAATAAGTAAATACTCCATAGAGTCAATCAATATTATGACATAAACTAACACACCTATTAACGAAAAATGGGTAAAATATCATACTTACGTGATAAACACTGATCAAATAAAATCCCACAGTCAAAACCTTTCTACGAAATGTCTAAAGCATAAATCAAGCAGGTCACACAAAGACTACTAATATACATTTTAGTGTAGGTTCCCTGTTTTGTCAATGACATATTATTATGTACCCTTGACAAATATTTAAATAAAACATCAATGTCACTAGCCGCTTTACATCCTTTACTAAGTATGTGTTTGTATAGTGCGTTCTATTGACTTAGACGAAACTGCACGCATGACTGCGTATCTCATGGATTATATTTCATGTCAAATGTTTCAAGACTTTTTCAGTTTTATCAACATCATGTAAGACGTTAAAGGGACATCACGGTAAAAACGTTGTAATTTTCAATGAATGTACGTGTTTTGTTCCTTTCCAGTTATGTTTCTGTGCTGTCCCAATGTTCACAGTCGACCTCATGTCCAGCTTGACCACTTGATTTAGTTGGGAATCCCCCTCTAAATTTAGCGCGGAAATTATTTTCAAATCATCACGTAACTGTTTTGAAATCGAGGCAACACAAACACACGATAGTTTACAAGGCGAATTATTAGTTGGACAATGATATTATACAGTGGTTTAAATGTTAAATAACACGTTCTGTATATATTCCGGCACATATATTTATGTGTAAATAAGTGTAAACACCGTACATATAGTATAGTGACAGTAGCGATGTACTGGTACAGACTGTATAAATATTACCGAGTTTGTGTAAATATTACCGAGATTGTCATGACCTACTATCCAGCAATCAAGCAGCAGAATACGAGCAGCGTCCGTATTACTGCTGTTTTCATGTTTGAACTGTATTGTACTGCTTCCCCAGTTTAATTCTAGGATTGTGTTTGACCCATTTTCCAATTATTTTCTTCATTGCGGAAGCTGTTATCGTTTTCAACCGCAGTCGATTCACATTGGAAGCCATTTTTGTTTTCAGGTGTTTTAGTGTGTTGTGCGCATACGTGTTATCGTATATGTCTCAAAATTTGCATATTCAGACTATTGATCAACGAATTGTGATAACCTTTTTATAATTAATAATTTATGTTTTTTTATATACATATATCATCAAATTCGAATGGTTATTGTTCATAAGGATATATTTTTTAAAGATATACCCAATAATATGAAAAAATACAAAATAAAAATTGGTTTACCGTGATGTCCCTTTAATTTAAAAATTAACTAATGTCAAAATGGAAGATTCAAATTCAGGATGGGATCAATGAATGAGTAATGGTAAATAATAATTCGTCGAGCGAAGCTTATTGTCATGATGTTTCTGACTCTTTTTATGTTTGTAAGTAATATGAACTCAAAAGTAGTAATAACATGAAAAATGAGCTATAAAACTTACAATATGCATGAAGAAAAGCGATGAAAGGAAAAAAATTCGAGACTAGTATCGGTCTTGTTAATCAACATGTATGTTTGTCAATACCGAAAGCTGTGTATGTTTAAAATGATACTTATGATGTCCTTCATGACACGTTTCGGAAATATTTGAAATATTACTGTCCTAATGTTGTTAGTTTTTATTTTGAAATTTTTTTCCATTTTCATTATTCTTATTATTTTTCTATTTTCTATTTTTTTTAATTTTTTTTATTTTTTCTCTTTTTTTTTCAGGCAGAAGGACTTTCAAGGAAATGTATTATCACCATCAAAAATGAACGTATTTTATCTATATTATATAAATAATGAAAATGCAAGGAGGCAAGCGAAAAACACCCCAATATCACCAGTAAATGTTGGAAAACACCGAAAACATATAGCGCGTGCCAGTTACGATTCAGTCTTTACAACTACAGACGCTACACTGACTGTTTGCGTTCCTACCTTGAAGTAAAATGAACTCATACATTCCACTAAAATTGCAAAACGTGCATTATGCCAAACTTGACTTTTATGAATGGGAACGAATTCATACGTTCCAGGCTTGGCCGAGCACAAAACTGGTAATGCCATTGACAAAAAATGGTCTGAAGTCCGAGGGCATCAGCCATCGTGTTCGTTGCGTATCATGTCAGAAAACAACTGACATTTCTCTTGTCGACAATGCGCTTGTTGATGCTCATTTCACAGGCTGTGCTTTCGAAAATGGCGGACAAGACCTCAGAAACATCACTGTTTCTCGGGAGGTAGAATCATCTCCTGAACAATGCACCACAGTCAGCTTTCATGTCCCAGAACCTACAGATTTGGATGAAAGTGACATCAGACAGAAACACGTAATTGATGGCTTCAATGGCTGTGTAGATGCCTGTCTAAGCATGTGTCCATGTGACACGTGTTTGAGCGATTTCCATGAAGACAACGTCCGTGTAATGAACGAAACGTCTGGTCTTAGAAACAGGGATCATGTACTAAAAACCAGACAACTGAAGATGCTCTACATTCAACCGGGAAAGGCCGGAAACAACCAATTTTCGCAGTTTGGATCCAGAGTATCAACATTTCCCCCTGGTCTTAGTCGTTTGACTAGAAGGTCACTTGCTGTAGCAGGGTTCTTTTTTGTTTGCTACTATCAAGGTGAGGTATATTTGTTCATATCAACATACGTCCTTTTAAAAACACTGATTCTATCTAACTTGAATTTGTTAGAATTTCAATTCAAGTATGCAAACTAATTCTGAAAAATTGACTAAAGTTGTCATGTCGCACCCTACAATTCGTTTTCTAACAGCAAGATAAAACAGACATTTATTGTTATCATTTTTCTTATATAGCAAAATTCAACATTTCGTTACTACCACACCAATGGCATGAAAAGTGTTAATATCTCACCAGAAATTAAACTATATTTTCGTTTGGCCGAAAGTAATTCGGCTATTTCGTATATATGTGACGCAAGGTCGGAAACACTATCTTCAACGTGTAGACTTTCTGAAGCGATACCAAGCAGAGAGTGTCACCATGCAAAACATTGGCCAGTCTCCGTCAGCTTAATTACATACCACACAGTCACCAGTCTATGTACGTTTGGTTACATAAGCACAGTGCCCACTCTCCGTTAGCTTTATTACGTTCCACAGTGTCCTGTCACTAAAAGCTTAGTAACATGTACAAAGAGTTCAGTCTGTGTAAGAATTTATTAGGTGAACATCAAAAACCAAAACAGAATTCTGGTTTTGTAAATGTATGTCTGTGACTGTTAGCGTAATATTTTTGTATACATTGTGTTTCCTCAACTACATTGGAACTTCGTTAACTCGAACTCGGATAACTCGAATACCCCGCTTAACTCGAAGTACCTCGCCGGTCCCGGCCGAATTCTCTCTTTATCTTAGTAAAAAAAACTCGGAAAATTCGAATTCGGATAACTCGAAAAACTCGGATAATACGAAGTAAAAATTTGGTCCCAACAATAAAAATCCTACTTGAAATGTTCGAATAACTCGAAGTATAATTTTCGTCGATCGGTGGCAAACGCCGACATTTTTTAAGAGCTAAATTCCGTTTGTAGGCACTAATACTGAACATATCGGCACTACTAACCTACATGCTATTATAAGTGTTTCATAAATTCATAAAAGAAATTGTCGGTTGAATCGTATAACAACAAGTCTTGGTGATAAAAAGTACTGCTTTACTTACATCAGGTAATTTCCCAAGGCGGTCGCCGATATCAGTACACACGATAGTCAACAACTCATCTACCCGTTCGCTCAAGCGGAACTAATCTCTGACACACCGGTAGATCTACCCGGCTGATGTTTTTACAGGTGTAGAAATGACACAGTCACCGGCGCCTATTAAATCTTTAAATTGCTGAAACAATAGCGTAATTACTGCCGAGGTGTTCAGAGTACAACTGTAACGGTCAGTGCTGTCTATTAAATCGGATAAAACGGCAACTCAGTTACAGTAACATTTTATACGCACATGCGCAGCCCAACTTCCGGTGCTAATACACATGGAAATGGCGTGGTTATCAATAAAAAGTAAGTAGGCCGATCAAACAGTATTTTATATATATCCAATAAAAGGTAATGGTTCTGTTACGTTTTGTATGCAATCTGTGTTAAACTTAAACGGTTATTTGTTTTGACATTAATAACTTGTTATTTTGTCGAATTCCGTTTTATCGTTTACCTTTTGCAAACATGACTTGCACATCAGATCGTTATTGAAGTGACTACGTGAAAGAAACTTTATCGTGACTGTATATCGGCAAAACTACACCAAATTACAAGTGACATAACGAAACATTACATATATATTTACATGTATTGACCAGTCTTCACACTAAACTGATGAGCGACAGAGCAAAGTTATACTGATTATATAATGCTGACAAATATTGACCAAACTTTTCACCAAAAACGATAACTCGCTTAATTCGAACACTCGGATAACTCGAAGTTTTTTCGTGGTCCCGTCGACTTCGAGTTAACGAAGTTCCACTGTATTTCATATACTTATAAATAAGGAAAGCAACATAGTTTTTAATCACATTTAAGTAACCAGTAATACGACAGACAAAAGCAAAAGGTATCTAATCAATCATAGTCTCTGTTTGTTGAATTCAGCTCACACATCCTCTCATGAATTCACGATTGCATGATAATTATGTAAATATGACTTCAGTCCTGCCTTGTATGAACTGATAATCTGTTCGAGAAAACACTCTGCAATCTTATACTTGACATCAATCAAAGTATTTTGAAGTTGATATCTTTTAATAATGATTTACATAGTTTTAACTTTAACCAATATTTTACCCGATATATAGCGGCACTGTAACTTCAACAGACCATGACTGTTATATTGTTATTCATTATCTCGGATTGATTTGCCTTTTTAGACGTGGAACGCTTTATAGTTGAATGCAATTGTTGCGGGCTTCGTCTTTGGGTCTATGAACCAAGCCTTAGCCATGTTTGTCTCCTTTGGGTACTCCACGCTGAACTATTTCCAACGTGTCCCTATTTGCGAAAGATGGCTGGGGACAATTTTATTCATCGTCGATTGTGGGTAAGCCAAGCTTTGGGTTTCTTATTCCATTCGAAATAATGTTTTGTATATAGCAGTACCTGGAACGAAATAAAACTATTTAAAAGTCTACCACATCACCAGTATTTTTTATTTTATTTATTCATATTTTTCATTATTATCATTTTTGTTAATAATTGTTTCTTTTCTGTCATATGGCGATGTTATTTTCCTTTTGGTTTCTTTTCAGATAAAACGAACTAATTTGAATACCCAAATCGGTGAGTTTTGTATAAATCAATCAATGCGTATGTAATTACAGCTATGTCCTCAATTAAGATACGTAATAGGAGGCAAAACTCATTATAAAATATGAACACTAGATAAATCGTTATGAAATAGAACAAGAAACAACTTTAATCCAGTGAGTTTGTTCAGATAAAATCTCAATACAGTAGTCTTGCAAGCGATTGAGTTGAATACATTACATTCAATAGTGTATGGTAGTTTTTATGATATATTATGTGTGTTCTGCTTATTCAAAGAATTCCAAATTATGGTTACTAATTCACATGTTGTAATTTAAGTATCATTTGCAATTTCACTCTGTAGCGGTATATCCAAACAATCATTATAATTGAAAACAAAAACAAAAACAAAAAAACAACAACAACAATGTATCAAATGTACAAACCAATTGTGTATTGAATGTGCTTCAGACTTGCGCCGGCGACAGTATAACGATGGGCTAGGGGGACGCCTATTCCGCTGCTGGTAACCTAAGACAACGAAAAGTGAGTTGCATGATTTACATGCCAATGATTAAAAAACTGTTTTATTACAGTTCATTATTGAATTATTCAGGGACGAACTCAAATTATGTTTATTCTATGAAGCACATAACGCAAAAATGTTGATATAAATTCAATTAACCCAGAAACGAGAAGATACAAATAGTATTATAAAGTATTATTGCTATAGTACAAATGATACATTACTTTCTATACAATTAATGTGAAGAATAATAATATTGCATTTATTTGTTAATTTTTTTTCTATTTTTTTATAGGTTTTGAGTGTGGTGTCATCTGTAGGCGTTTTGAGCTACATGATTGTGTAAACATTTATCTAAACAATACATTACAAATACAATAGGAGGGCATCGACTTGAAACTATTGATACTGTATGCGCATACAGTTGTGGCCTACCTACTTACTAACGAAATGATACAAAAGATAAACGTCATATGGAATAGATTGAAAAAAAAACGACATACAGAACCAGCTTACGTTTCCTTTATGTACCAGTGCCTGATTTAGATGTCTGTTGATATCAAACTATTAGAAAGCGACTGATATCCAGAAGCAGGTGTAGACAACGCTATTATAGACGACCGCTGGTGTGTCACCTATGTGCCGCGTAGATCGTTGAGGTTACATACTTTATTTTGACAGAAAGTGTTGATTTCCTCAGTGTAGAAGGAAGCAACCTCGTTTAATATGCGCGATTCTATAGAACTGCAACCTGGATAAAATGGAAATCAATCGATATGTCGACGGTTATTTATGCAAAGACTATGGACTCGAAGAAAATACTTCAAAGACTTGTGCATTTGCATCTTGTTATTATTTTCGAAACCAACAGGTGTACGATGGAAATGTGTCATGTTTTAAAGTCAGTTTTGATGTGGATGTGGAGGACAATGTCGTGTAAACCGCAGTTTTAAGCCACGTGTAACACCTATCGTATCTCGAAGATGTAATATGCTGCTTTGTAGATGACTTCATTTGAGACCATGGTTTCCAGACTATTGTCATTAATCAAAATGACATTGGATGGACCACATGCTGCAGCAAATGTTTTTGTTGTTGATGATTAAGATCGACTTGTAAATAATTCTTTACCTATATTGTATGTCTATTAATCGTGAATAATATTTTACCTATATTGTATATCTATCAATCAGACAATTTTTTGTCGTGGTTGGTGCTGGGTTTCTGCTAACTATTTACTATGTACTCGCATATTAGTGACATATGCAGAATGGAAAGAAACTTTGTTGTGATAACTTTTTCCATTTTCCCATTGTTTGTAAACAATCATTTACAGTTAAATTTGTCTGAATAAATCGACAATATCTGAAATCACAGAATTTCAAGCACGGTGTCTCATTCGGAGTCGAACAGTATAAGGTAAAAACATGAACTATGAAGGGTGCTATACTGTATATAGTACATTGTATGTTGTATTTCATTATTCGACATATTTTGCTCATTTACATAATTCATGTTGAAAAATACATGTACTTAATTCATTTTTGAAAATACCTTATTTGTGTATAAAAATCATATGAGCGTCTTTTGTGCACTATTAATATTTTCGAAATAGGTTGGATTTACATGTTTAATGTCTGAACCCGTTGGAAGTTATTTAGGATCTGTGTGCACTGGCAATTATTCAATTCAAATTCACCTGTATAACATCATTTTACTTAGCTCTCATGCTGTCGACACAATGGCCTGCCATTTTTTCCTTTTCTTTTTGCACCAGTAACTTCGCGTACGAACCACTATTAAGTGCTTTAAAGAAAACTACGGGGACCTTCCAACAATTCAAAACAAATAATTACCGATAATTAGCTGACCACAAGAGGATCAAATAAATGTCTACTACGTCTACCTATACTTTCGAATTAGGAAAATAACAAATCGTTTGGAACTTCCTCAAATTCTTCTGTGAACATTGGTATGAAAGGTGAACATATTTTACGTTGATATGTTAAAAAGGAAAATCTTCAAATCGCAACAAATACAATACAAATACATACATACCTGAGACGTACGTAATATATCTAATTTTAATAGGAGCTGTTAGATGGGAATTACTGGCATGACTAGTGGAGAAACGTGACGGAGGCTCCTATATATAGTGTCTCGTACTGCATCTATAAATCGATGATAACGTCAACTACAGATCACAAAGAATAACATGTTGCCAGTATGTAACCAGGTAAATTAACAATGCATATATATAATTAAAGTGAAAATCATCTCTTGAAATGTAGGCGAAGGAAATTGTAAACATTATTCATGGTATTTTATTGATTATTATTGTGTTAAGATGTATACTAATTGGTATTATCCGTATAATCATTTAACGATATCTTCATAAAGGTGGTGGTATTCATGTTTGTAGCACATCTCTCCAAATAGAGTTCAACGTATTACTAATACCGGGAACTTTATACGAGTACTAATACCGAGATGTGTATGCTGTCAGTGTTACAAAAACAGACAGTATTGGAAATACATGTGATTGATGTTTAATATAGATATACACGTATTGATATTACCCATACATACAGTTAATTGACATTAACAAGAAAAATATTCATAAATGAGTTTACCATTTTTGTTCAATTTGCAAAAAAAAAACGTATCTGAATTCGGAACTAAAGCTGCTATATACACAAAGGTCGGATACCTCTGACTTTTAAAAGATAGAAAGTTGAAAATGAATTCCAGTAGAAAGTAAACTCAAACTCAAACAAACAGGTTTTAAAACGATACAATTATTTTAAAAATCGTAAAAGATATAAGGTAGTAATATTACTTATAATGGGTATGAGGAAAACATGAAACGATAATTTATCTTTGTTCTTCCATGTATTAATTAGTATATGAAATTAATGTTTGAATCATCGAATTAGAATGCATATACCAAGAATATAATGTATATTTATCATCATCGTAATAAAGTGGTATTTTGGGATATCATTGTTTTAGTGTTTGTATGTATATTTCATCAAGTTGCAGAATGGTAAAAAGTGCACTGAAACAAATAAAACGAATTATTGTTGCTTGTCAATTAATTCGCAAACAAGTTTATAACAATTACAAACAAAAAACGAACAAAAAACAAACAAAAAAACTAATGTATGTAAAAGGTTATTTGAGCGTCCCAAGTTATACCCATTTAATGATTAAATGAGGCAATCTACAACAGAGGAAACAAAATCATATAGTTACCGATAAACACTTCTAAAGTAGATAATGATGCTTAACTCTTTCGCGACTGGTTACATTTCGCGAGTGGATTCAGTTGTTATTTGTAATGACCCATTTTTATACTGCAAATGTCTTATTTTCAAATTAGCATAGTTTGATAATATAATCAATGCTTCATACACAGACTACATGCACATAAAACCCAACCACAAAAATACTATTAATTTGATTTTATTCAACTGAACTACATAATGAAGTGGAAGAAATATGGCCGCAGTATGATCAGAACCCAGGAGGAGAACTGGTAGCCATATAGAACCGAGCATACCAGTGTCACCAATGGTACCACGAGTGACCTGTTCCCCTAGGTTAAACTTTCTGAGGGCGAACTGGACAATGAGTCCCCCATCCGTTTACTAAACCCATGTAACCAATATTACCACCAGCCCACCTTGGTAAATTCATGACTCATGACAAAGTGGACACCTCCCTCCATGGTACCACGGAGGGAGGGGAGACCTGCGGTACCGTCAGAATCCCCATTTTTCATATCAAATAACCAACAGCCTGCTGTAGAGTAAAGCTGGTATGAGTATTTAGCCGGATGAGCCCATGTCCCTCTCCGTCTCCCCCTGGGTTCCACCCCCACCCCTCAAGAGCAAACTGCGACAAATTAAAAATGGTCTCAAAACTTATATATATATGAATTTAAATGAAAATTGTCATTCCCGAATCAATATTTCCCATACGAGTTAAACCAAAAAACATGACTTTGTAGACTATTTCAAGAGTCTTAACAAAACATGTACATGTAAAGTACACCTACGTGTAATTATATGGAATCTCCGTCATTCCAAGTTTTTTGACATGCTTGCATGACAATGTCCAGATCAATTGAATTTAATGTAACACAACACAGTCTCATATTTTAGAGACGTTACCGATTGATCATAATGTTGACTACCAGGTGAAGTCTAGTGTCAAAGTATGTTCATAATTATCACAATATCAAATTTCAATCGCAAAGATATCACACTACAATCGCGAATATGCACAATTTCACTAATCAAGGCACAGACGGCTGTTATGACAGTTCACATCTCATACGCGTGTCCAGCCAGGGATTGTCACAATGGAACAAATTAATGCACATACTATAAATACCAGTTTGGTCCATGACAGTATATAGCTAATGTGCTGGAATATATAGTTCCTGTCCAAGAATCCCGACTCCGTGCTTGATTCTGATCCTCTCTCTAGATAATGTGCACATGACAGAGCTTCCATACATTCAAGTCCTCTACAATACAAAACATTCTGGCAGCATAACAGGTTCAATTGTAATTAAAGGGAGGGAGGGAGGGTTTAAAAATATTGTGCAGACACAATGGCGATATCCAGAAAAAGGAAGTTAAATTCTAGTGGATTTCTGGGTAGAATTTAATTGGGCGCATTCGATTTACTATAATTGTTGTGTGTTGGGTGCACTCGATATACTGTATGAAACTACAACTATAAGTTACTAAGTAATATTATAATTATAATACAAAACTAACCAAAGGCATTCACAGGTATTAAACACGTTTATCTTGCATTTGATAAACGCCAATAAATAACACTAAATATTACGTAATATAAAAGTTCGATTTATATATAAGTTTGCGACAAATATATATTCATCCTACTTGATACTGTACGAACTTTGTACAGGAGGATGAAAGTCTTCTGTATAATGTACTCTGTTCCGTATCTCTTTCTTATACTTATACTACGAACTCAAAGACTTTTTTTTATCTCAATTAGAGCTTAATTAATCAAAACCAAACGTTCCGTTCTATAAAATCTAAAACGAATATTTAAGCATTTATGAAATTGTTGTTGAAATGAAAGTTTACCCAAACTAGTGTTGTGTAGTTACCTTGCTTTCGATTTTATCGCGTCAACCACTCATTTACAACATTTAGACGGGGCTATCTATAGGAGAGTATTTTATGATCAAGCTTGAAAGTTGTTTGAAGAATGAACGATTTGTAACTTTGGTAATGTCGATTATATGGGCTGTGTAATGACACAAACTGTTTTTATCCGCTAAATTACATTTTTACTAGTGAAATATCGAAACATATTCATTCTATAAAAGTGATATTTTTCACTAGTGAAAAATATCACTTTTGCTGATTTGACCAATCAAATAAGTGATCAGAAAATACCAAAATAATTGACCAATCAGAAAGCCCGACATATGTGTCAGCACCTGGACATGGGGAACTACTTTTTGTACGAAACTTTCGCTGTAGGCCTAGTTAGCATACGGGGTAGTTTTTTCGTTGATAAAAAATGTAATAAACAGGATATCTAACAGTGTCTTCAGTAATACCAAATTCATTTCACGAGTGGGGCTAATATTTTGATATTTTTCACGAGTGTGCAGAGATATCCTCTATGTAATACAGAATCGATTAGTTCAGGGCCATGATAGGAAACAAGATCATATAACCCGAGCTATATTCACAGTTCTTACCATACCACCCGTTAGAAAAAAAAATGTTTTGATTTCCATCTCTCCGTGAAATTACTGTGACACATTCTAGGGATGTGGCGGAATTCCCATGCCATTTAAACAATAACAAGATAAAGGTAACAAGAATTATCTTTAAAAAAGATAAACGGCATAGTTGTAATGCTCTTGGTTTTAATGTAAAACTGCTGGTGAAGTAAATTAACGAACTAATTAATAAATGCGCAGTTTCAGCACGGATAACAAAATAATACCAGTTTAAATCATTTTTGGTGGTAATAAGACTGCATTTGAATAAGAAATATGATAATTTCTTAATGTGTCATTTGAATAGTTCATCCACTTATTCAGCATGCATTCAATCTTAATTTTGTTTCGTCAATAACTGCATGTCTGCATTTTTGCATTTACGCTACATTGACCAATCACATACTTCATCTTCACCAGTAACGCCACCTGTCGCGTCAAATCCGGGAACACAAGAAAATCATACGGCTATGCCGAAAAAGAAATTTATATTATTTCTCTAATCATCAGGTCGTATACATAACATTCTTATTTTTTATTTATAATTTCCCACGCATTTTGCAACTATAACTATAGCAGGTAAAACAATGATTAATAAATCATTCATGTAAGATGAAGGATAAGAGTGCATGTCAACCAAGCAGAGACCTGAAACAAAACAACAACAAAACAACCAAAAACAACAACCAAAAACTATTGTCATAAGATTTACAGTATAATCCTATAATATTAATTATCCCTAGCGTACGTATTCCGTTCATTAAATGTTAAATGTGTCGTTACCTGCTCATGTAAGTAGAGCAGAAGATAATTTTTTCTGTGATTTATAATAAAAACAGATCGAATATTCGAATATTGTCATAACAGTCAGAACTGTCATTAATGACCTTCCAAGAGAGGTATTTGGTCTCCTAATTCAGGTCCAGGTAACAAGAATAATGGAAGTTAAAACATGGTCACATATGAGAGGCAGTAATTAAGACAGGTTTGACTGTATATTTCTCTAAAGTTTACCACATTATTCTGGATTATTTAATAGGCACTGTTTAAATATATCAGAGTTACTTCCCTTTGTGTCACTTTAATTATGATGATCATCGTTTTATAATTAACTACCTTGAGGAGGTAGCGTGTCGTTATCGGTGTTTATAACAATACCATGTCAAACATGTCCATAATTCTACACAGCTCATTATCTATTTTATACATATACAAACAATACAAGGTTTGTTTAGAAGTGACATGTTATCAATATAAAATTTCGATTACTTTACATATGTACTGTATTTATATCCCATTTCATTTATATAAAACAAATTAATACAATTTCAGTACATTGTTGATATACACCGATCGACTACTTTTGTTTTAAGTACCCTTTTCTACACCCTCCATGCTCAGTTCGTGTATGTTTGCTTGATTGATATCCGATAATGAACTGCTTTCAACCCAATTATTTCACAACGTCTTTATAAAAATCGTGACCTATATATAAGGTCAAACGATGTTTTGTTTACTTTGATTCCATTATATAGTACGGAAATCCTAACAGACCTTAGTATCAAACAGTTAAAGATCATGCCACGTTTGGTTCTAAACGTCTGTCTCTTGACATTATATTTCCACATTGCGTTTCTCTCGTGTATTAACTGCAGTTTTATAAACGGATATTTTTGGCGATGTAATCGTGATACATATTGGAACTTTTCACATCTCCAGACCCAGGCGACTACCTCTTACATGAGCTGTGCATTGTGGTGCGCGACCACCAAAGCTTGTATTGGGTTCAACACATGTGGGGAACATGATGGACGGGACTTTGAGTGTACACTTTTCTCAAAGAATGCTAAAGCAGAATTTTGGTGCGATTCGCCGTTGATGAGCCAAGAATATAACTGTTCTGTCTCTATGAAGGTAAACATTTATTTTCTTATTAGCAATGGTGATAAAATAATAGAATATCGGCAGCTACACCTTCCAGGTATAAAATAATAGAATATCGGCAGCCACACCTTCCAGGTATAAAATATTAAAATATCGGCAGCCACACTTTCCAGGCATGTACATGAACGACAACACTTCAGCCTATTCGTTGCCTTTTTATAAGTGTCCCTAAGTTATGAGAAACACCAATTACTCCTCCAAATGTGTTAAAATTTGTAAAGAATGTTTTTATGGCAATATATTACTGTTTGTTTTAAATGTATTAAGAGTAATAAGAGGAAATTATGGTTTATTTATCTTGAAATAATGGTTTATTTATCCTGAAAATAAAAATGTAAATAAATAAATTATCTCTATTTCAATATTAAGTGTATTTTTATCGTCAATAGGTGTTGCAATTAATAGATGTGCTGTCATATCAGCATTTGAATGTATCGTGTAGAAACTGTGTCATATCGACATCATCTAACATCTAATGACCGGTAACGTATTCTCTGAAATTATATACTAACGACGCTACGTACTATCAAGTTAGAAATATATCTCATTTTTCTATTTTATGATACTTAACTCTTTTGATATATATAATAAAACAAATAACAGTGTCCTCGTGGAAGAAAATATAATTGAAAAAAATATATATATATAAACCAACAGAGACACCAATGCTTTTGCTCCATCATGGGAGCTCTTCTTTTTTGAAGACTTATGACGTCATAAAACAAAGACTGACAACTTACAACTACATCAAATGGATGCATACAAAAGTATATGTTTATACATTTATAGTCGTTAAAGAAGATATATTTAATGTAATCTTATTGTTTGTCCTTATATTTAGGAACAGGACGATGCAAGCAAAATAACAGGTATGTATGTTATAAACTTCACACATGTCATTCAGATAATGGTTGATTTAAACGATTCCTTTCAATTTATTAAAACCGTGTCCTGAAGTATAACGTGTAACAATATACTATCAAATAACTAACGTTGTTACTTTAATATGATGCTTTTATTTTTTTATCTAGAAAATCAAGAGCCATGTGCATCAACCTATGAAAAGATTTTCGAAACAACACATGAGGGCGTTGTTTTGTATGGAAATAAATCTGAGCTTATAGAAAGAGTCAAACTAGGCGTGGACGTAAGAATACTTCTCTGGAACTTCAACTCAAAGGATCAGTTGTTCAGCATAAATCAAATCGAAGTTAATGATCAGGAGGTCTGTGCTCAATCAGTCTTAAGTACAGTCAATTACATCTTCTTTTCCCGCCAGGTACTGTTGATTTGTACATCTGGTTTTATTCAAGAACAGCGATGGATTATCGGTTTGGATGCAAAAGAACGTGACTTTACAGCTTTTGTTAAATCCACTTGGTTTGCAGGTGGGAAATGCCGAACACCTGTTACCGTATTAAAAGACCTGTCGTCTGCCCTTGAAAACGGTCATGATATCACGACTCTAGTAGAAAACAACCGGTTACCATTCAATTGGTTGGACGATTTAGGCACTGATGTGGTAGCTCAATTTGCTTGGAGTGTTCCTCTGATAGCTTCGATGGCTAATCCCTACACTTCGAACTTCGATGGCAACTGCGCTTGGCAAAGCCACGTGTTGAGCTACTCCGGGTTTCGTTACAAAATAGAATGGCAGAGTGGAACTGGTGAACACGTTGCAACAGTCAATGATACTAGTGTGCAGATGACTTGGCTGACGGATACTGACTGGACCTTAGTTTACGAGAACTCGGACTCTGGGAACCCCGTGTTCGGTACTCTGTTTGACTTACATGACTATGTAAATAATGGCGGACATCGTGTGAGATTAGTGTTCGGCACCTTTGCCGCTGAAGCGGATTTCCTCTTCATTCAGAATGACATTATTTCAGCTGTTGTAAGAGGTTTCACTGATACACCTTATCACTTCGAGAGAGTAGTAACTATAGTCTCCACCAACGGCACAGTTCAAAAGTTCATTTACGGACTTGCGAGTTCTGTTATCAAAAGGAACGATACAACTTCAACGGGAGCTAAATGGTATATAGACAAAGTGAATTGGAATGAACTATTCAGGGTTCAAAATGGAATCGTAGAAAGCAGTTCCTCAAACGTCCTAGAAGATGCAATGTATTCCGGAATGGCGTTCCGAGTTATTTACAGTTATTCTACTGGAAACATATCTTTCGCGGGTGACAGTGTGACCTTACTAGTATCTGAACCTAAAAGTATGACGGTTACTGTTAACCGCCAAGTAAATTTCACCACAGAAACCGGACAATTTGTTCTCGTCATTCCTGTCGGAAACGTTTTCTACGAATTCATAAGCGACGGTTCAGTGGATGTTAAAATATACGATAACGGTGATTGCACGCCGCGATATCGAGCCGTTCATAGGTCGGAATCTTTTCGTTGGTTAGTGAGTGGTGTCTGGCAAAATACTTAGGTACAGTCAAGCTTTTACACGCCGACGTTTAGGAGAAAAGTAAAAAAAAAAATTTAATCCTGTATAATTAAGGTGTGTATAACGATAACATTGATAATGTTATGCTGATATATCGCGTCTTTCTGGTAACGCTTTTCAGTTTTCAATTGATTTCAGTTCAACCGACATTAAGGTCCAATAATACAATTGACTTGAAGTTATATATAATACATTTACAAAGATAGAAACAATAACAACAAAAGATAGCATCGCGTGTCTTAAACAGTACTTCTTTCAGCTGTTTCTTAAAATTTGGCCTAGAATGGCACATAATGATTACATTAAAGTGTTTTGGCTTCTAATAACAAGGCTGATTTGACGAACTTAATGCTCTCCCTAAGAGTACATGGTAAGATACAGAACTGGTCAGATAGGATCAGTCAAAGAGGCTATGGACACATTTAAAAAGGAAAGTAGTGTCTAAGTTTTTCCGTCGACATTCGGGACTTGCTTAATGAAAAAGGTTTACAAGCATCTGTATAAGATTGTAAATATTTCAATGAACAACTTCATTGTTTTTCTGAAATGGTGTCTTTATTTGGTGATACTGTTTCTTTCTAAATGTGTAACAATTCAACAGTATCGAATTATATGTATACCTTCAACAGATATGCTTTGACAATTACCTGTAATAATATGTAGTCTTTCAAGAAGTAGGCAATAGCTAAGCTACAATAGTAACAATATTTGTGTGTTCATATTCAGTATTTGTATATGTTTTCCTCGGCTTGGAGGGATGACCAATGTAGCTGCCTCAAGTTCATATCGAAATGTGAGGGTGATTGTATACCTCAAAACTACAATTTTGCTGTTCAACCAAGAATAATTCAATAATTAATGAAAATGTCACCCATAGTATAGAAATCTCTGTTAATAACACAAATATATGAGCGCAGTTATAATAGCGTCCTAACAATGATAGCCTAAAACACAACAGGCCAATGGTGCTGTATATACCAAATACTGAGGCGGAACACGATAAACTTTCTTCAGGATTCAATTAAGTATTTATTCGGCTTAAATTGGTGATAAAAAGGTCTAAAAGTTTGGGATATAGTATTTGTCTAAAACTTTTCATTCGTTTTTTCTATAAAAGTTGTTTTTGTCGGAGATGTAGCTTCTCTGATACTATTTGGCGAATCTTGTAGTGTAATCGCTAGCATAACTTATTTAGTAACAGAATTTTGATCGGTGGATTTGGGACAATACACAAGCAAAGGCGAATTTCGATCGGCATTGTCGTTAGCAGGTATGGGGGAATTGAACCGTCGGTTCCCATAGAAACGTTATGAATATTAACGGAGAGTGCAAGTGATATGAAAAAGCAGGAGCCTAGGAAAAGACATATAGTCTTCGAAA
Organism: Pecten maximus; assembly: GCF_902652985.1. Classification (NCBI taxonomy): domain Eukaryota; kingdom Metazoa; phylum Mollusca; class Bivalvia; order Pectinida; family Pectinidae; genus Pecten; species Pecten maximus. Next base: position 18,278,820 of record NC_047019.1, on the reverse strand, counting down.
AAACAAAGGTCTGTTTTGGGCAATTATGTATGCAGTATCATAATTGGTTATTAATTTTAAATGGATGCCAAAAGCTTAAAGCTCTCGTTTTGATAAAAAAAGTACATATTGGTAATGATTTCTAAAAAAAGGTTTTTCTTTGCAAATTCATTCAAAAGAACGTAATTTATCTAGTTATTGACTCTTTATTCAACTCTTTTGATATTGTTAGTTACAATATGTAGTTTAAGGTGTTATCGCCTACATTATCCGGCCTTATATGATTCATGTGAAAAGTACTTATTAAGTTCTGCTCGGAATTCGAAAATAAGTTAAGGTTTAACAAGCCTGACAATTAAAGCATCCTTTTAGACAATGCCGACATGCACAAATATAGATAATCGAATATCAGTAATTTTGCTGGAATCCAGTTTCCATTAAAGTGTCTGAAATTTGAAAGTAGTATTGGTGTAAATTCATATTGTATCTTGAAATAGCATTTATTTTAACATGTTCCATATTCTTCATTAAATTTGTATGTTGAACTAATACAATCCTTAACATGCGTATATTGTTCTCATCATATTTATATATAACAAATTGGTACTAGTCATGTGTACTATGGTGATTTATCAGGGATAACAAACAAACAACTAAGAGGTAAACATTATTTAATAAGCAACCAAGAGTTTAGTTTTCATCATATATACACAACCATTATTCAAACTGCTAATAAACTGATATAGCATATCTTTAGATAATTTTTATATTTTATTTGGCGAGTGTGTACAAGACTTTGTTACCAAGAGGTTACCACGGACATGACTTTGTTACTAAAAGGTTACCATAGATATGACTATGACCAAGAGGTTTCCACCCGAAATTGGGCTTGGTGTCAACTCAAATCAATAGATAAATATGTGACAAGATCTGAAATAAGCTATGTACAAGAAATAACTCTGTGATCATCAGTCATTTTCATTAGCTGTAATATAAGGTAAAACATTAATGATATACTTATTATTTCTGGTGACAACCTCTTACCCGTCTATCACTGTAAACTTCCAAGGAAAACAATTTCTTCAAAATATGGTCGATGATGCGATGCCGATCTGAACTAGTGACTAATAGTGCTGCATGGGGTAAAGTCTGAAGCAAACACTACCAAATGTAAAAAAAAACAAAAAAAAAACCAGCAGCCTACACTGTGGATGACACTATTTGTTGGAGGTGGGTTGGTGATAATTCAACCGCTCTAACACAGCGTTCTGGCAGTGTGAAATTATTGGTGATATTGGGAAATCATCTATATTCATGCTGTAGACAAAGGGCTATTAACTTCTAGTTTAGTAACAAGACACCAAAAGACAAATAGTTTTGTACTCTGATAAACAGATCTATTTATTATCAAAGAAATCCCGTTATGTTAAAGTGTCCCCACGAAACACGAGGTACGTAGACTTATTTGCACTTAATATGTGCGGTTAATTGCGTGTTCAAAAAAGGACCGTGTGACCTCGCTCTTGACATGAGCTTTGATATTTACTGTACAATTTATAAGTTTATGGTTCCAACATATACAAGTAGATTAACACACTATACTTTTAGGGAAGCAACCGTTGAATATGTGTTATTTTGGTGAGACATTATGACTATGTACAGTTGCTGATGACTTATATAGATTAATATCATTTTAAAGTGAAATGCAACTATTTATTTTTAGATTTTTTTTTCTTTGCATGTGAATATTATGTAAATTATTACCGAGTCCATAGCATCCCTATTTAATCTTCGTATAATTAGGAAATAATATGTAGACTGGCAAAAGGCCAGAGAATGAGTCGATGGGGAATTTTAACTTCCTCCTAGATTTTTGTTACAGTCAGATACACCAATAAGATTAATAGTAGAGGGAGCTTTCGTTCGATACGCTTAATTGAATATAAAGAGAGGTAGGCGTCGACATAGATCTATTTATAGACGGATTTTCCGGATGTATGTGTTAAATGCCTATACTGTTACACCTCGCTTGGTAGTCCCCAAGGTATCGATTTTATTTTCTCCAGCTGGTTATTCAGGTAAGAGGAATAAAGATGAATCACGCGTATGTTGTTGGCATCTTAGCACTTTCAAGTTGCTACCAAGGTGAGTCCTTTTTCACTATATATATAACTAATAGGCAGTCATCTAATATGCATATAAATCGCGATATATATTCATTACATTTTTACCAGTGAAATATCAAAAATTATTCATTCTTTAAAAGTAAAAAAATATCATATTTTGAAAAATATCACTTTTGCTGATTTGACCAATCAAATTAATGATAAGAAAATACCAAAATAATTGACCGATCAGAAAGCCCGACATATATGTCAGCACCTGGACAGGGGAAACTACTTTTTTTGTTGACAAATTATCGCTGTAGTCATAGTTAGAATACGGGGTAGGTTTTCGTTGATAAAAAATGTAATACACAGATTATCTAACAGTGTCTTCAGTAATACCAAATATATTTCACTCGTGTGGCTAATATTTTGATATTTTTCACGAGTGCGCAGCACGAGTGAAAAATATCAAAATATTAGCCCCACTCGTGAAATATATTTGGCACTGTTAGATATCCTCTATACATGTTGGATTGATCGAACTTGCACGCAGTTGTTTCTATTTCATAACTTCATCGTGATTAAAGAGACGTGAAAAATGTTAACACGAAAAACAAGTTACATCAACTTACATTCGCTCTTGCTGGTCCGTACGGAAGCCCTCGAGGGTCTTACTATGAGAGGAAACCGAAGTACCCGAGAAAACACTTTTTCATATTGGAATGGGGAATCGAATCAACCGTCAGGGTGAAAGACAAATGTGTTACCACTGTGGCACCCGACCAAACATACATGTAACTTTGCTGGCTGCAGTGTCGAATACAATTCCGGATGTACATCTTTCAAGCCGTCCGGTTTTATTTTAAATGCTTCATGTTGTTGAATACCGGTAGCCATATTGTGGTTTATCAGTATTACTATTAGATTATTGGTACGTCTAGGTTCCTGTTGTGGTTTATCGGCATCTTTAGATGCATGCTGTGGATTATCAGTATATCTGGGTACCTGGTGATTTATCGGTATATATGGGTACATGGTGATTTATCGGTATATCTGGGTACATGGTGGTTTATCGGTATATATGGGTACATTGTGGTTTATCGGTATATACGGGTACATGGTGATTTATCGGTATATCTGGGTACATGTGATTGATCGGTATATATGGCTACATGGTGATTTATCGGTATATCTGGGTACATGGTGATTTATCGGTATATCTAGGTACATGGTGATTTATTCGGTATATATGAGTACATGTTATGTGTTATCGGTATATATGGGTACATGATGAGTTATCGGTATATATGGGTAATTGTGATTTATTGGTACATTTGGGTACATGGTGATTTATCGGTATATATGGGTACATGGTGATTTATCGGTATATCTGGGTATATGGTGATTTATCGGTATATATGGGTACATGGTGATTTATCGGTATATCTGGGTATATGGTGATTTATCGGTATATCTGTGTACATGGTGATATATCGGTATATAAGGGTACATGGTGATTTATCGGTATATATGAGTACATGGTGATTTATCGGTATATCTGGGTACATGGTGATTTATCGGTATATATGAGTACATGTTATGTGTTATCGGTACATTTGGGTACATGTTATGTGTTATCGGTACATTTGGGTACATGGTGATTTATCGGTATTTAAGGGTAAATGGTGATTTATCGGTATATATGAGTACATGTTATGTGTTATCGGTACATTTGGGTACATGGTGATTTATCGGTATATAATGGTACATGGTGATTTATTGATATATGAGTACATGTTATGTGTTATCGGTATACATGCTGTGGGTTGTACATGTATGTTTACATGCGTTCATGTTGTAGATTATCGGTATAACGGCAAACGTGCTCTGGAATTAAGGTATACCTGCCTTCAAGGTGTGGATCTTCGGTATACATGTATGCATGTGAATTATCGGTATGCTTGCTTATATGTGCGGGATCATCGGTATACCTGCGAATGGATCACGGGCTGTATAGTGTTGTTGATTTGTTTGCCAGATGTTTATCTATATATCTGTTGTTGATTTGTATACCTGCTGGTGATTTGTATACATGTTGTTGATTTGTATACCTGTTGCTTTTTGTTATACTTGTTGATTGATATACCTGTTTTTGTTTTATATACCTATTGTTGATTGGTATACCTTTTGTTCATTTTGATTTAGGTTAACCTAAAAAAAAATTACTTAAGTATCAATAACTTCTGTATCTTTCTTGTAAAAACCTGAAGTCGGTATGAAAGAAAAACTAAATATTGTTATTATAGAAGCATTTGTCTATTTAAAGGGGTTCAATGTAAGGTATGTTCGGAAGCTGCAGCAGCAACAGAAAACACTGACGGTAAGTATGAAAAGAAATAAGATCTATGTTAATACATTTGACACTTTGCATAATTCAAAAACCATTAAAGCGATCGCCCAGACAATGATTTTATTTGGTTTTTATGTACATATACCTTTTGTGTATTGCGTTTTTCTTACAAATATAAACAGAACTAAGAAAGGTTACTTTTGATATATAAGTTTATATTTAAGAATTTAAAAAAAAAATAGATTTAAAAGAAAAAATGTAATGCAGAAATGTCAGACCTAGATATAAAGGCATGGCTGTTAACATTACACTGTATACAGACGGACATTTATGTACAGCGCCATGATATGTGTGATATACTTGGCAATTCATGAGGTACGTCATGATTTCAATAGGATTAGCTTGTCGTATGGAATTTGAATTCACATTATTAGAATATATTACAAGCTTTTGATTATTTGCAAGACGAAAGGCTTGTTAGCAATAATGTACCACTGTTTTCATTTATTTACGTTGTTTTTACATCCCGATAGTGATCCGGATGTGCGAGAGCGGAAGCCTGATTACTAGACGTGTAGTCATAGATATCTTTGATACTGGACACCCGGATGTATACAGTTGTACCTGTAATGCCAGACCTGTTAAAGCAGACACCAATATCGTTAATTTTGGCAGGTCGTATCTAGTTAAACAAGCTATAGAATGCGGCAGTAGGCTAAGTGTAAAATCATCAGAACACGAAACAGTAGGGTTCGAATGTGTTGGGCCTGACAAAGTGTATTCTATGAAGAGTAGTTTTCTGGATTTTGTGTTGTCCAGGACTGACCGGAACAATCCATGGCGATATGGTTACTGCATTCTATTGGAGATAAGTAAGTATTATCAGTAATGATTTTCACACTGACAATTTATAACAAAAGTAGTTTTAAAATATCATAAAATCTACTGAGTTAAACAATTCTTTCTATCAAATATTGTAAAGAGGCCTATGCATCTTTCAATAAACACTATTTTAGATATTGTCAGTTGATTTTTCGGCATAGCCGTATACTTTTCTTTTGGTCAAGATGAAGCATGTGATTGGTCAATGTAGCGGTAAATGCAAAATGCAGATATGCAGTTAAAAACGAAACAAAGATAAGATTGAATTGAATGTAAGCTGAATAAGTAGATTAACTTTTCAAATGTCACATTAATAAAATCATATTCTTGATTCAAATGCAGTCTTATTATTACCAAAAATTATTCAAACTGATATAATTTTGTTATTCGTGCTAAAACGCTTTAGTTCGTTAATTTATTTCACCATCAGTTTTACATTATAACCACCAGCATTAAAACTATGCTGGTTATCTTTGAAAAAGATATTTCTTGTTAGTAGTAATTTGTCTATTTCGATGTCTTCAAAACTTTCGTTACATCTACATTGCTTCTCAAAATATTTACGAATACATGAAGCAATTATTATACACCGTCGGATACAATGGTGATGACGATAATTTTCGATAAAATGAAACTTTATCAATGTCTCTGAAACAAATATCTCCTCACGAGTAGCTTTCTGTAGACACGAGGTTACCGTATCTAGCTCTGGCTGTGGTTAGTGAGAGAATACAGGCTAAATCTGATGTGGGATTCAGTCACGTGATATGTTATCTACATTGGTATATAAAACTTCAATCTACACAACAGAATCACATATTACTGGACTGTTCAGAAATATATACTTTTTGTCTTCACTGGCATAACACCAAAGTAGATATTACATTTCCACATAGATTATAATCCATCACAGCACTTGATGGCATAAAGGGATACCAATATGACAATTTAATAATTGCAAATTTATTATGTTTCGCAACGTTTCAAATATGGTTTGATTCTTATATTTATAGCTAAAGCCAGATGGAATATCACCTGTCTCCCACCTGTTAAGGTTACGACTAAGATACCAATTTCAACCACCACTCCACAGTCAACGTCCACTACAACAGCTGTTATAACCACAGGTTCTTGGTACACAGAGTCGCCATCATCTGTTTCGGCGACACAGACAAGCTCCCTCACAACACCGGAAACTAATACTGAAAAAATATGCTCAACAAAAACAGTTGAAGTTTTCTCAACAGGTAAATAAACAGCTTGAAGCATTACAACAAATTCACCTGCAAACTATTTTATATCACAAATCTTGTATTAGACGTCGTTCTGATGTGGTTTTATATTGCATCCTTGCATCCTTGCATTCTGATTGTCATATAAGAATAACATAGCATTAATTAGTCGGTAGAAATTTTTAAATGCAAAGGAAGTGATGCATGGCGGCCCACAGCCGAATCTTATTTTATGCATGATATTATGATAGACTTTTACCAAATACATGTCATTTTAGACACTAAAACGAAAATTTGCAAATGCTGTATACGCAGCGCCACCTAACATGATTTCTGTAAAAAATGTGCACCCTCCCTTTTAAATTCAATATATTTCTCGTACAAACGTACTTGATAAATTTCATATTGCATCGATAGTCTCATGTGATGTTACATTTTATAAAAACATGTGTGTTTAGTATGAATTTGAATAATAGAAAGTGTAATTACCGCTTTTTTAACAAAATTGTCAGTTAAAAATTTACCTTCTTGAAATTTTCTTTTATTTGTTAAGTAGGTAAAATGTAATAATCGTTGGAGTACTATCAAATTTTGCTTTTAAAAAAACATATTTGCATATTAATCTTAATACACAACCAAAAAAAATCATCAAAAATTACTGGATAACAAAAGATTTTTGCATGCAAAGAAAGGTCATGAAGTAAATTGTATTAAAAAAGCAAGGGTTAAAAAGGAGCACCCTGTCTGCACAAGCAGTAAAGTCTGATTGCATTGTTATTTTTGTTGGATTCTTAGCATTTGCCTCTATTTTTTAAGTACTTCGGTACTTTGATATGTTGTCAAAAATTGGGGGTGTATACATTTAACATAATAAAATCTTGGCATATCCAGTAATTCACAAAAGAAATTTGTTTCATTAAATGTTTATGAATATCCATAGATTATTTCTAACCGGAAATTTTGATAGTACTTCATCAATAACTTTGTGGTATTAGACTTTAAATGAAAGTTAAAAACAATGATTTTCACAAAGAAGACATCAAATTAGGCTGAAATTTAATTTTAGTGTCACGGAGCGTGATGATTCATATACAAAATTAAACCTTAAACAAATGGGGTGAATTTGTTTCACAAATAGGAAATAAAAATGTGTTCTATAATAATTAGTGGTCAAAACATTAGCTTCTTATGCAGTTTGATGGGCCAATAATGAAATCACCAAAAAAAGAATATATACATTGAGGAATGGAAATTAATTCCTCTCACATAATCGGGGATATTATGCTTTTGAAATATGTTTCCGGGAAAAATATCGCTGTGGGCCTATTTAGCCCTCCTATGCACCACCTCCTTTGGTTTTGATTAGTTCAATTTAAGAACTGGAGATATTATGATTAAATGAAAAATATCGAAAATTGTTGACGATGAGGATTATTAGTATGATATAGCCTTATAATAGATATCTTATATACAAATTCAGCATAAGAGACCATGTTAAAGCGTATTGTAAACTTTATTACAGCGACGGTGGTTATACCAATAGTGGTTGTTGTGTTGATTGTAGCAGTGGCGACCATCGCTAACGTCATCCTCTATAGAAGGTATGACATTAATATCACTACTTTCTGTTAACATTACACTGTAATTAGAAATTTATCTGGCGTTACTACAATGATATTACATTTATTACACAGTCAAATATAACATTGTGAACAATTTACAAACAGTTACATCGGATGTTTTGGCTTAAGGATATATACGTAGCCAGTTCATTGATCTCCGAAACAGATATCAGAGGCCAGAAATTTGCTATATTTCGTAATTCCATAATGAATCAATTTTAATTAATTCGATATAAAACCTACATTAAAAGAGTATTGATATAAATCGGTGCCTCTTATAGAATAACACATTGTCTCTCAAAGCGTATACAAACTCTTTTGTGGGATTATGTCTTTTTGATTACCCGATGCCGTCAATTTGGTTTAAACATTAATCAATTGTAAAAGCCAAACTTAACAGCACGATTTTATATAAGCTACCATAACGAGACATCATTCATTTCAATAAGATTACAATGCTACATTTGAATTTTTATTCTCAAAAGCAACAGACGTTTGGCACTTGAAAAGGAAGAAAAGAACGAACAGCATGATTTAAAGCCAGCCGCTTCTGTCGTTTACGATAGCATCGACATAGATCGTCTGGAGCCCCAACATACGTACGCTGATACCACTGCTGGCAGAATGTACGCCAATACGTCAGCGGTTGTCACTGTCTCCTAGACTGGCTGCGACCATTGGTGCCGTGACCAGGAAATAAGTTAAAAAGACCTTATTGCCTTGCTGCCAAAGATACGTCCATCTGAAAAAGATAGTGTAAATTTTATCTTTTTCATAACAATAGCGAAACAAGAAACTTGTGTATCAACTTATACTAGTCACGCTTGTTGGCCGGGAATGGTAGTGCGCGACACGTCTTACTGTGGGATCCCATATTTTTCATATACGATCAGGATATCGAACTCCGGTCGACGAGGTGAAAGACAAGTGTGCAACCATTGCACTACCCGACCACCCTGATAAAAGGAAGTGAACTACTAAGAGCAACTGAATTATCATAAATAATTTTATTCATTTTTAAACAACCGAAAAACGTGTCTATTCCAGTAGAATTGATTGAGGGAGATCTAAATTCAAAGGCTTCATGAAAACCGTTTGCAAATAAGGTGTACAGATGACGCCCGGGATCGGTGATGTGACGTCATTCGGTTATTGGTAACGTCAATAACAGTTGCAGCTCGGGTAACAGTTCGAATTATTGACCAATCAAATCACCGGAAGGTCGTATTCACTAGTGGAATGTAACATGTACATGTATTTATCCCATAACTACGCTTGTTTCACAAATGATATGGGGTGTCAATTTTTTGTTTTCTATAAGTTGTCTTAAGTTTTATGACACCTACCTGTTTCATGATTAAGTGTATGTGTTTTCGTATCTCCATAAAGATGTTTTCGGTATTTGCTTGATAACAAAATGATGTGGAGATAAATATTTATCATCGCTGAACATTAACACCAAGCGTGACATCTCTCTGGAGACCCGAATTTAGTTTTCCTGTCGGTATCACCTTCCCTTACAGTTCAAAGATATCGTACCTTCGCCACCTTAATGGACATTGACCAAGATAACATAGATTGAATTTCTGACTGTTACTCTTAGCATTTTTATCATTTAAAGTAACACTAGTGAACAGCGTCGGAGGAAGATGAAATTTTAGTTGTTTTTGATATTGTTGTCAGCTACTCCATATCTACATGTATCTATGTGTAGTGTGTGATATTTCATTTCAACATATCTTATTGCAAATCAAATGGATTGAACATCAGGCTAAACCTACATAATAGTTCTCTCCATAACATATTACATTTATTTCAAATAATTAGTATCCGGTTATTAGTCAGGAATGGAAAGTATAGTATATATATAGAAAGAGTATTTGTAAATAATATATAATGATAATCTTATGAATTTTCTTTTTCTTTATAATCATTTACAAATCATTGTTAAATATGTATTAGAACTCGTTTACAACACAGGAGAGAGACAAGTGCCTGACCAACAACAGAGTCTCAGACTAGTGTGTGTCAATGTAAAAAAAGAACTGTGACTTTCTCCATACTAGAATGAATATCAGGGCAGACGAAATCATCCAGTAACAACAAAATAGCATCCCAATTGATATATCCAACCCGATAGGACATGTTGTAGACAGAATACATTTTCAGAGATATTTCCATGCATCAGTAAACGGTTTATGTGTTTTAAGTTGTAGGTGTCAGTTATTTTCTTTATTGTTGGTGTTATTTAATACACTTTATGAGAAGCGATGGATTTGCTGTCTACATCGTAGATAATAGATTGATTTCAGTTATTTTTATTGTGAATACAGCTGTGCTTTAGGAATTGCACAAATACATATTTTACTACATGTTATTACTAGTGACTCCATCACATCACTCTCTAATTTGAAGTTCAAACTAATACTCGAAACACAGTTACCATAATATTTAAAGTAGACTGGGGAATCTCTATCATAAGAATTCCAGCCTTTTTCGCCTGAATTCCCACGTCATTTTCTTCTCAGAAGGAGTGTATATTTTTGTTCGTCAAAATTTCAGACATCACTCTTTATCATCGCTTTAGGAAGTACCTATCCCATATGTAGATTACTAGACCAAATAGATACAAACCTACGAAACACATTCTCGCTAGGGATTTGGTTCAGGTGAAACAGCATCTGATTTGTTTATTAAGTTGTGCGAGTTCTTTCAACATTGTGTACACAAAATGTATAATTCATTTTAGATTTATATTTCAGTTATGTTCATTAAGCTAAACAGATTACGGATTAAATAAAACTAAACGAAATGCATTGAATTGAATTGAATTAATCTCCCTCATAGTTTATGATAGAATGTTATATACTATAGAAGTTGACCAGTCCAGTTCAATACCAATTTGCCAGCTCATACAAAAAGCCAGAGGGCAAATGACTGGCCAACAAAGGAAGTTTATACACAGGTTTGTCAGTGTGATACACACTGTAGAGCAGTCAAGGAAGTTAAATTTAACATACTCACTATATCTTGTGTTGTCTCGGTTATAGTTTTGACCAGTTATATCGTCTGAAGCTGCTGATGAAAATTTGATTTACTCTTTCGCTATTCCTTAAAAGACCGGAACTACTAATGCTACGTCGTATAAAACTGTTGTTTATGAACCTACAGGATGATGGATTGGATATTTGTTTACATTTGGACACTTGTATGCTTCTATAAAGGTGAGTTCAACTATAGTGAATGTGTGTATGTTTTTATCTAATTTGACAGAGTGTACACCTAACTAACAAGTATGCTTTTATCTATACATTGAAATAAACGGAACACTGTTTGTCTGGGAATTTGTTTGGGAGTATGTTCCGGTTAACAATGCTTAATACACTTTATCAAGGTCTTAAGTTCACTAACAATAACAATTGACGTGTATCAAATCGAGGGCGTGTCTACACAGAGGTCAGACGGTATGACCTCAACAGGACCAGTGTTAGGGAGACGGGAAACTACTCATTATTGACAGAGAAAAAGATCACTCGATGTGTTGTTTTCATAGATTTATTATAAAAAATATCAAACCCAAAGGATAGTTATGATGATATACAACGTACAAAGTTTTATATTCCACTTGTCTCTACTTTATCAATTTGTCTGAATTTTAATAACCACATTTTCAAAGGGGAAACAAAGAAGAAATATCAACCTACAGTCCGCAACAAGCCAAAATAAGATATGCGTAGTATATCATACTGTTCGGCTATGTTAAATCGATTTTATTAAATGATAAATTAAGTAGTTTCAAATAATCCAATTATTCCCTTTTTAGAACACTAAAACATCGACCGTTTCTGTGGGTTTCTTTCATAACAGCGACGTATGCAATAAGGTATTTAGCTTGTCAGTGCAATCAAATTTGCCGGTTGTGTAATCTTTTAAACACATTCTCTTCCTACGTCATTCTGAATACTGGAAAATAAAACATGCAGGGAAATATATAATGAAAATTTATGTGATAGAACAAAGCAGGATATAGGTGCATGTATGCTTAAGGAGTCGAGTGAGATGCATGTGAAAATATATGTAATCTGTCTCCTAGACATATTAACAAATTGGATTCTATTGTATTTGTATTCAAGTTTGGTTCCTCGTTAGGGACCACAGTGGCCGAGCGGTCAAGGTATTCCGACACTTAAACACTAGCCCTCCACCTCTTGGTTGAGGGTTTGAAACCCACGCGGGGCAGTTGCCAGGTACTGACCATAGGCTGGTGGTTTTTCTCCATGTACTCCGGCTTTTCGCAACCTCTAAAACCTGGTATGTCTTTAAATGACCCTGCCTGTGAATGGGGTTTTAAGCAAAATTAACCTGGATTCCTCGGGTATGCTATGTTACTATTTCTGTGGTAATCGCCCACTTTCCTTGAACGGATGCATTTTAAAAAATCCATGGCATCTCTCGACCTAGCTTTAAATGGAAGCGCCATATAAGTTTGCTATTTTCATTAATGTACTGGGTAAAATGTAAACTCATTTTGTGAGAGTATAAAGCACATAACTTAGAACGTAAGTGTCCATTACAACGTTATAAAACTGTACATATAGCTTTGTTGATGGACAGGTATCACTTGACTAGATAGGTTAATAGTGGTATAGGTACAGACATCGTAGACGGGGAGAGTATAAAATACTCTAGCTCAGTATGCCATCCTATGGTGAAACTGTTGAAATTGCCATGCTCAAATACACTTACTGTTCCATTTACTAAACTTGACGATTTATATCATGGAAAGTATAGGCACACACGAAACGCACACGGAAGAGACAAAATTTGAACCAATAATTAAGGGTTTTTAAATATTAGAAATCTGGAAAGTAATGGGAAAGTTTCCATCAAACCTTCCTATAGTCCAGATTATCAGTCTGACCAGTGGGTAGATATTCACCGTAGAATAATCAAAGTCAAAGCTTTTTCTATGAGGAAAAGAAACATCCAAAACAATACAATATATATGTCTGTTATCAGTTTGATGGATTAAAAACTTTCCTAAAAAGAGAACCAAATTGTTTTATACTAATGGTGTTTTTTTCATAGTTCAATATTTTTTTCTGATATAAAAAGGGGACCCCCATTGTGTTATCATTGGGTGTAGCACGTAGTAAGGAAGTCACGAACAGATGGTTTTAAGTCACGTTTAATAAACAAAAAAATGAAAACTATATATCAAATATTTCACATTAGTGTTAAATTTCATTATTATTTTTATCATGTATCACTCGAGAAACATTTGCAATCGCAATGCTTCTCTAAATATCAACGCGACGATCTAGGAAAACACGTATTTTCACTTCCAACACGATTGTGTTATGTCATATAAAATCGCGTGAAGTCATTTGTATTTCTCGTTTCAGAATATCTTATTGTGTATACCCTAGCACAGCCCTCTCCTTGAACAGTACATACATATCTTATGGCAATATTATATCCATATAGTTATTCATTGAGTATATAAAATAGAACGATATTATCATAAAGTATAACCTACCATAATAATTAGCTTTCTCTATTTATAATATTGCAAAAGGAAAAAGTGATAAAAGAGAGGAAATCCAGGTGGATATTATTATTAAGTATAGAAACAGGCATACAGATGAGTCGTCTGTGGTTGATAGCGAGGGCAATGGAGGAAATAATGTTCTCAATTCTTTAACTTGAAAACCACATAAGCAGGCGGGACTGTCACTTAGGTGTGAATTAAAGATATCCTAGTTCTCATTACAAGAAAACGTCCTTAGCTGCCATAAGATGGAATAAATTCCTCGATCATTATGGTATTTAAAGCATCAGTACATTAAGAGAAAAACATCGATAAAACTTGACATGAGAGACGGGGAAACAGTTATTATATAACAGAGTTCTAGATACTGGAATATTAAATGATGTATCATGCCAAAGTTATTTTTCCTGAAATTGATATAAGGTTTTAATAAGCTACTGCTATGAGAAGGGCAATTGTTATTATAAATATTAGAAAGATAACGTTTTGATGACGGTGTCCGTTTTCTAAGCATTACTATGACAATGTATCTATATATGATATTGTGACTAGTTCTCCGTCATAAACCAGTGATAATGAGTGCAGATTAAGCTGAATTGACTGGAAGACGTTGCATTCCGCCTGAGTACAGTTCACAATTCAACACTGCCGAACTCAAAAATTGAAAATAATGTAACCAATATCAGGATATTTTTTCTATAAGTCCGAATTTTAGCACTCTTAGTAGATCAATTCGTTCATGTTCTTGCATTGATATAGTTTATATGGATAGACCTTGCGTTGAAAAACACAACGAAGTGCCTATGATTGGTGATATCATCAATTGCTATTTTTTCAAAGAATAAACCAGGATGCAAAATATGGGAGTCAACCCACCTTGAGAAGAGAAGAGCTACAGTTTTGTCAGGATTAAACATTATGCACCATTTTTCATATCTCATAGAAAAATTCCATTCAGAATTTCAATGAATTTCTGCTTGTTTTTCTTCTATGAGAGTATATTAAAAGTACAACCAACAGACACTGTTACGTTTGAAGTAATATCATCATTAATATATAGAGAAGAAATAAATATGTTCCTAAGACAGATACTTGAGGTACCCCTACCTGTATGGTTTTCAAGGTAGATTTAAATCCATCAAAGACCACCCCCTGCATTCTACTACTCATATAAGGTGTAAACCATTTCAGCATGCCATATTGTTTTAGCGTATACACCAAACCATCATGCCAAACCCGATCATAAGCTTTACTAATATCACAAAAGACCAGTGATTTGTACATTTAGATATGTATAGGGAAAATATAGTGTAAGAGGAGTGAAAATTGCACGGCAAGACCGGGGTTCGAACCCGGGAGCTCTGAACACTAGCCGGATGCTCTACCGATTGAGCTACCTGGTCGCCGATGATCGACCCGGTCCAGTTCCGCTACACTCTTCCCTCCCTTTTTTTTAAGACCTTCGAACCGGAACTGGACCGGGTCGATCATCGGCGACCAAGTAGCTCAATCGTTAGAGTGTCCGTTCTAGAGTTCGGAGGGTCCCGGGTTAGAGCCCCGGTCTGGCTGCTACATTTTCTCCTCTCCTGTTACGTTATTGGCGAGCTTGCCTACCCTTGTTTAAGGCAATGGGAGTATGCTTAACAAGGTGATATCCGAACTTGTGGTCTTCGGGGGCGAAGACTTGAAAAAAGGAGGGAGGAATGTAGCGGAACTGGACTGGATCGATCATCGGAGACCAGGTAGCTCAAGTGGTAGAGTGACAAATGAACGGATGAGAGACAACTAAGCAAACACAGGATAAATGATGTATGCACGTGCAATTTAGTGTAGCGGGTTGCCAATACAATTAATTTCCATAGCTTCTTTTTTTGAGTGTTTTTCCCGATAGACAAGTATTTGCGTATTAAGAAAATGTGTTAATTTTATGTATTAACTTACAGGTATACAATGTACGATATGTTCAGAAGCTGCAGCATCGGAGAACACTAGAGGTAGATAAGTATATATTACAGACCTGGTTAAAGTAGTTATAACATATGTAGAGCATGTTCTTATTTCAATTTATCAGAAGTACGTTAAAAAAAACAAGTCAAAAATAAAACTTTAATACAGTCTGATAACCATATTCCATATGAAATCGGACGTGAAACATACACTGCAGCAAATCTTGATTAAATCTTTGAACAAACAGTTTATAAATGGATGCTTACATATATGAATTATTAACAAGATCACATTATTACTATCAACAGTCAAAATAAATATTTTCCTGAATCTCAATATTTGTCTGTTCATTTTGATTTAGAATGCAAAATGTAGCTTTATCTCTGAAGATCAAATATTGCGCATTAACTATCAATTAATTAACAATGAAAAATATGTATTCTATTTACATAGTAATAAGGATGTGTGAGAGCGGAAGTTGGAAAACAGAACGTGTAGTCATAGATACATACGACACTGGGGACCCGGATGTATATAGCTGTACCTGCACTGCAACTCAGTATATAACATCTAGTTATCTCGTTAGCTTTGGCAGGGCGTATAGTCTACAACAACACCTAAATTGTGGAAGTAGACTTAGTATTGATTCATCAGGAAAAGACTCCCTAAGTAATGAATGTGTTTGGCCTGACAACGTATATACTGAGAAAAGGAGTATGTTGGAGTTCACGTTGTCAAGGACAAATGTGAACAATCCGTGGCGATATGGTTACTGTATTCTATTGGAAACAGGTCAGTATATATAATTATACAATTTTGCAATGTGAGAATATCGAACACCAGCAAGTTTGCTATGTTGCTATAATTGCATTGATACATGTAATAGAACGTATGTTTTATAGAAAACCGTGTATTTCGGCTGTTTTTTTATTATTATTATTAGTACATGTAGTAGTATTTTTTCTTTTTTTTTCTCTCTCTCTTTTTTTTTGGGGGGGGGGGGGGGGGGGGGTTCTTGTGTTAATGTGATAAATAGCTTCAAGTTATCGTTATTATACTATTACATATCGGCACCAAACCACTCAATCATTAGATCTTCATATTTTAGCCAATCGGAATGCTAACAATTTAAAAGTCAAAATCTATGCACTTTCTGATATATTTGTTACAATGACATTAAAACGTTTGCGCCAGAAATTTCTTTGAAAAGCTAATGAAAGTCTACGTCCCGAAACCTGTTCATAACATTACCTTATCGGATATAGTACAAACAATGTGATTGTCCACGAGGGCTGAAGAGAATGATGCTATCATACCAAAATTAGTCGATTCCCGACGCACGTCAAAGTTGAATCGAGACGAGCCCATATCCATTTATTGTAGGGGAAGTAGGTGCATTATCTATGTTAATGAAACAGTTTAAAGTGATTTAAACAATATTTAATAGTGTATATTCATTGCAAGGATACATCAATGAACATGTTGGCAAACCTATGTGCAAGTGTGATCGTCTACTTTATAACTGACTAGACCGTTAAACATGTTAATGAAGGATTTTGAAATCTCGATCATTCTTAGATTGGTCCAAGACCAAATGTCATTATATGTTTAAAGTGTATCCCGTTTTAGCATTATGAAACTATTATCGCCTCAGCTGATGCACATAGACTGCACTGTGACAAAAATGTTTCCATTTTTCTAGGACCCAATTCTCGGTTGATATAAACATGGTTCAAAAATCATCTGATCGAACAATCAATGGCAGCGCTGACACAACATCGAGTGTTTACCGGCGAAAGTTTGAAGCTGACTATAATTTTTTTTACAAAAAAAAAGTATTCCAACGTTTGTCCGAAAACAAATGACAAAAGGAAATGAGCCTAATATAAAACATTGAATGCATTGTGAATTTTATTTTGGTGTCATTAACAAGGCGACGTTGAAATGCATATTTTATTTGAATAGGAATTTATTTGATATCGATTACGACGACAATGACATCATACCGGACAGACATACTTAGTAAAGGGAAATGAATCATGTTCAATATAGTAACCCTGGTTAATGTGTAATGAGAAAACAACCATAAAATCATAAGCTAACTAACCAGGCCCTAGATGTCCCTATTCATGTACTATTCTCCGATGTATTCTTTAGTGAACACACATCGATAAAGCCGGGATGTTTAGGATTCCCTGAGGAACAGTTAGGAAGCGTTTTGTATTTTTCAGAGAGGTATAATATTACTTGTCAATAAATTCCATAATAGAATGACAACAAAAAAATGTCTTTATCAATTGTTTTATGTTCCGATCATTTGTTGAAAATCCATTTTGCAAAATGGTTTATCATACATAAAGATATAAATAGTACAGCCTTTTTAAGGATAATCTATCCTTATGTCTTCAGATAACACCAAATGGAATATTACTTGTCACGCACCTGTGAAAGTAACAACAAAAACACTATCCTCAACAACAACAACAACAACAACAACAACAACAAGAACTCCGCAACCGACCTCCACGACAATTGCTGCATCCACCGGTTCTGGAAGGACAAGCTCATCTATGACACCGGAAGTGAATACAAAGCAAATATGCTTAACACAAACAGTTGAAGTTTTTTCAGCAGGTAAAAAATTCAGTAAAAGATTGATTAGTCACGCCATATATATGTGTTTACATTTTGCTAGAAAATAAAAACAAAAGTTGTCACAGCATATAGGGCACCGATATTTATCTGCCTGCTGAACGTAATTGTAATCGTAAAATATTATTATGAAGCAGACTTATAGATAATGTTTAAATATTTTGATTTTGTTGATGTTTAGATGTATGGCTTTGTTAACGTTACATTCGATTTCTTAGTTGACATTGATTTACTTATGGTCATTCAAAATGGCTAATACATTTGTAGGCACATGGCCTTTTTACAGTGCTTTGGGATGTAACGGATAGAAGCCTGAAACCGCCTTGTATATAAAATATATTCTAATATCTTAACACACATTACTCTTTGTGTTCATATTATTTCAATAACTGGTGAGTATGTGCAATTAACCATGAAGGTTATTACATTTTTCATGCGTTTGCACAAGTACATGCATTGCAGGTTGTGAAATATACCGTAGTAAAATTTGGTTTCATTGATTGATGTTGTTTGGTAGAATATGATATCCCAAAACAGTTCATGCACATCATATTTTGAGCATAAGCATACGGTATCGATGATCTGAAATCAAATAATGTGGTTGATTTATTGAAGAATGTGATTGCGGTGTATTTCTGTGAGAGATTTACATGAAAGGCAAGATTTCAACAATGCATCGCATTTGTATTCATCAAATATATATCCAATGCGTATGTTTGGTGCTATATATATTTTGTTTTTAACAAAAAAAAATTTAATCCCCCAGAACATGAATACATTGGAAGGCTGCCAAGGTTGGGGCCTTGGAGTCCGCCTTCAAAATATAAATATTGTCCCCACACAAGGGGCTCTCACTCGCCGCATAACTGACACATGTTTCACCTCTCATACTCTCTCACATAAACATTACTACATAACAATAACACAAAACCTTACACTCATTCTCTCACCCAATTTATCAGTAAATAATAAATAGTTAACAGTTTTCTTGGAAAAAAGATCCAGGGCACGTAGGATAAAATAAACAAATGCAAATATATTGATATATTCGCCAGACTTAAGTAAGTGAATGGCCAGATACACAAGTATAAATATACATATGCTGCATTTTTGGTGCTCTATATGAATCTTTCAAACGATAACACGATGCCCTCCAAAGTGATATCGCCAAAATTGTGAATACAAAAAAGTCACAATTGATAATGGAATTGTTACTCTCCGTAAAGTGATTGGATATGTATACATACATGAAAGAGTGATTCGTAATCCACCATTCTATTTGTGGAAAACTTTGCATTGGAAATATGACTATGGGGATATAATAACCGAATATTCTGTTTTACAATTAATAACAACTTATTTTCACATTTATCATTTGTAAACCCGTTGCTAATATCACTGTTTTTCAGTATCCAGTATAGTGATTTGTACATTCTGTAGCTGAGGTTTCGCTGTCCAAAGATTTACCTGTGGCGGGGGTCGCGGTGGCCGAGAGGTTAAGGTGCCCAAAAACTTGATCACTAGCCCTCCACCTCTGGGCTGCGAGTCAGAAACCCACTTGGGGACGTTGTCTGGTACTGACCGTAGGTCGGTGGTTTTCCTCCGGGTACTCCGGCTTTCCTCCACCTCAAAAATCTGGCATGTCCTGAAATTACCCTAGCTATAGGGCGTTAAACAGACTAAACCAAAGAGTTACCTGTATCCGTCCGATAGGTTTCTGTAGCTGTAGCAATCCATAAAGTGCACTGTAACTCATTGGACAGTCACATTTGATGGCATCACAGTTTTGATTTATTTTTTGTTTCAGCGACTGTGGTTGTACCAATAGTGGTTGTTGTGTTGATTGCAGTAGTGGCGACCATTGCTAATGTCATAATCTATAGAAGGTAGGTCAAAAAACAACATGGTGGTCATATTAAACAATGTATCTCTTTTTTTTCATTGGAACAATTTTAAATAAAAATATCACCTGGAACCATACGCAATTAATTAAGATAAATTACCACTGCGTTTATTTTACAGTCCTATATGATGTGTTTTTTAGGTTGATTGAGATGGACACTACAGTGATCGTGTGTTCTTTAAATACTGTAACACTATTTTGCTTCAGCATAAGTTTCTTTTGGTAAAATTATATAGAAATAAACATCGATATGATCGATATGAGTATCAGTAATGCTATTCTAATATAATTTTGTCTTTGAGTCAAACCTCTCAATGGTAAGATAATGGTACTGAAAATGTTATGAGTAGAAGTATTATTGTTAAATGTGTATTTACTATTAACTATTGTTTTATTACCAAACACAACAGGCGATTGGTACTGGATGAAAAAATAAACAACACAGATCACATCTCACAGCCACACCGGACAGTGTCTGTCGTTTACGATACCATCGACACAGATCGTCTGGAACCCCCACATACGTACGCCGATACTACTGCTGGGAGAATGTATGCCAATACGGGAGCTGGTGTCACTGTCTCCTAGTCAAGTCACACAGCACAATATAGTTAATTTTAGATATTTGAAATTTTGAGTTTTTTATTCACCCCAAATTATCCTTCAATGGAAATGACAACCAATTTTCCTATGAAATATTATCATAACAACCGCTAATGTTATCCCACCGACCAAACAAAATATTGCATCCAGCGTTGTTACCTTTTTTTTGTTTTTGTTTTATTTATAAACGCAGCCGTGGGTTTTGGGGTTTGAGGACAGCATTTTCAATTTCTTAAAGGCATTGTCATATATCATTCGTAGAGTCTAATACAAAATTTAGTATTAAAATCATTACTTTAACTTCTATCAAACCTGTTTTTATCAAAACATGAAATCTTCCTTTTTCTAGTTAACGTTTCTGCTTGATCTAAATATCTTTAATTTAAACATGACAATCTCTGAATCTACATCCATGTCGGTGTGCTTGTCCCGGAATTACTCATTGATATAATGCGTCAGCGCCTTCTATGAACAATATATGTTAACATATTACAGATTGATATTTACTTTCTTTTTTTATGTTATATCTGACACAGAGAGGAGGGATTAAAGGTAACACCAATCAAATGAGGGTTACATAGGAGATAAAAATACAGTAACTTTCCATCCTCGGATACAATACCAATGTGTGATGCAGCAAATTTCTAGGCTCTTGCATTTATGTATGACTGTTGCAACGCATATCAAGTCAAGTGATCCGTATTTTTTTTTTTTTTTTTTACTTTTTCATTTTTTGTCGACGGATATGTATACTTGTCTGATTATATATCAGAGACTAGCGTAGGTAAAGTATGATATTGGACATATTGGTTAGCATCATTCGAACTACACCCGTGTGTACAGGTTGGTGCTTTAAAGTCAGTATTGCTGTCTGTAATGTTAATTATTGACATCATAATTGATTTATCATATTAATGCAGTTGGTCTCAATATGTAGGTCATATTTTCTACTTAATTATGTTCACATTTGTGCTTGCTTAACATTACAAAACGCAAAGCCTCTTTCAGAATTGAATAATGGCGTCACTGCAGTGTTGGGTGACGCGAGTTGCTCCAAATCTATAACAAACGACATTTTTGCTGTTGATGTCAACATTCCTCACACAAATGGGGAAAGGTAACAGAAAATTAAAAAAAAATTTGGGGTGGGGGTTGGGGGGTCTGTTTTTTAATTCTTAACTGTGTTTCCTTAACGAGAACGTTACTCCAGTAAACATTAGGAACAAAATGACAGGGAATGTCAGAGGACCCCACCTAATACTTGTAACAATGTATCGTGCTGGATTCAATTGAGGACAAGACCAGGAAAGACATAATGTTTTCTCCCTTTCCTGCTCTAGGTTCCATGACCGGTGTTCCTCCCAAATGCCCTTTATATCCAAATTCTTGTTGCACGACAAATGATATACATGTACCAAAAATAGATTTTACATGTCAGAATAAGTCTTTTTGAGAAAAAAAAGCAATGGAATAAATACAGAGAATATCTTTTCCCTGAGAGATCTACTTTTGTTTCTGTTAACGAATACCGGTTTGATACTATGTGTCTTTGTCATATCTGATGGTATCTTCGTCCCCAAATTGTCATTCATGCTTCGTCACAATTATTATTAAGGCATTAGCTTTGAACATACACAGATAGTTAATTTCACTTTAAAACTAAAAAATATTCAAAAGTTCACTTTGACATCTCCTTATATACATTATATGATAAGACGATGGCAGCAAAGTTATCCTAGAGAAATCAATATTATTTCAACCCATTCACAAACAAATCATAGATGGTATATAGCATATACTTAACATTATAGTTCAAAACTATTTTGGAAATATGTAAGTAATGAAGTTATATAGATCTTTTTTTTTTTTCCTTTTTTCCTAGGGGGAAGGAAGAGAAGCAGTTAGAATCCAAATTAGAAACACTACAAAAAGCAGAACATAGACAAGTAGAACATATACAGGAATTAGACAATGAATTGAAATTACTTAGAGAAAAGAAAATTAATGGTATTATCTTAAGAGCAAAAGCTAGATGGAAGATAGAAGGTGATAAAAGTACCAAATATTTTTGTAACTTAGAGAAAAGACACTATCAGGAGAAACTAATTCCTAGACTTATAAAAGATAATTGACATGAGGTAATAGATTTAGGAGATATTTTACTTAAACAAAAACACTATTATGAAAAACTCTATACAAAACAAAACATTGGATAATAATCAACATATATTTTTTGATGAAACAAATCCATTTATGAAAAAATTATCTACAGCTCAGAGTGATCAATTGGAAGGTAAACTGGAATACTGTGAGTGTCATTTCTCAGTTAAAAACATGAAAAATGATAAGTCACCTGGTATTGATGGATACACTGTTGAGTTTTATAATTTTTTCCGGGTAGATATCTATAGATTTCTTATACGTTCTTTAAACCAGGCACATAGAGATGGTCAGCTTTCAATTTCACAGCGACCTGGTATGAGTACATGTATTCCCAAGGAAAGAAAATCCAAGTTATATATGAAGAATTGGAGGCCCATAACACTTTTAACTGTTGATTATAAAATCGCTTCATCAGCTATTCCAAACACAATAAAGAAACTTTTAGACACTCTTATTAGTGATACGCAAAAAGGTTTTATTAAAGGGAGATATATTGGTGAATGCACTAGATTAATTGCAGATTTATTAGAAAACACAGAAAAAATAGCATTCCAGGACTCCATTTATTGATTGATTTCGAAAAAGCTTTCGACTCTTCAGATTTTAATTTCATCTTTGACTCTTTACATTTTTATGGTTTTGGGCCTTCAATAATTCAGTGGATTAAATCCTTATATAGAAATAGTTCATGTTGTATTACAAACAATGGCCATTGTTCAGATGTTTTTGAAATACAGCGTGGAGTAAGCCAGGGCGATCCTTTGAGCCCGTATATTTTTATCTTATCTTATGTGTAGAACTACTTAGTTCAGCTATAAAAATTAATCCAAATATAAATGGCATTACAATTAATAGTTCGGAATATTTAGTAAACCAGTTTGCAGATGATACATCTTTCACATTATCTGATGATCCAGTTTCCCTTGCAACAACCTTAAATGTTTTAGATAAACTTTTTATTGCTGCTTATGAGATACTATATATATTTGTGTAAATTGAAAAACACAACTCCAATATTTTCTGAAAGCAAAAAATACATCAACCATTACAATAAAATAGAAGATATGGGATTATATACATTTCACCATAAAAAACAAGAAAAGGTAAAATCTAAATGGATTTTTATTAATCAACTTTTAAGTTAACAAGTTAAATAGATGGTAAATTACACAATTTTTGTATTTTTGGCAAACCAAGGAGTTTGTAAACTACAGTTTCTGTTTACAGTTTTACCATGTTTTCGTGAGGTAACAATTAGCAGATACATGTCCATATTTTACATGTGTAATGTACTGTACATTCATATTATGAATGTAAAGATAAGTTCAGTAAAGGAAAAAAGGTAAGATATAAATGGATTTTTATTAATCAACTTTTAAGCTTAACAAATAATTAGCTGGTTGGCAAATTACGTAAATATTTGTCTAGTGTTAAACCAATGGGTTTGTAAACTACACAGTTTCTGTTTATAATTTGACCATGTTGCATGAGGTAACAACAGATACATGTCCATATTTTACATATGTTGTACGTGTACATGCATATTAGGAATATAAAGATAAGGTCAAAAGGTAAAATAAAAAGATAACAAATTAGCTGGCTGGTAAATTACTCAATTTTAATCTATTGCTAAACCAATGGGTTTGTAAACTACACAGTTCCTGTTTTAAAATTTTACCACGTTTCATGAGGTAACAAAGATTCATGTCCTTTCATTTTTACATGTGTAATGTACTGTACATTCATATTAGAAATATAAGGAAAATTTAAATAATCTATTTAGAATTGTCATTGAATATTAAGTTGTAATGTGAATGATAATATATCCAATTACATATGCGATGTATAGATGTATGTGATTATGTAAAAAAAAGAATTGAATAAAAAAAAGAGTTATATAGATCATTCTAGACACATTCTCATCAAAATTCTGAAGTAAAGCTAAGCAATTTATTTACTAAATGCTACCATTGACAAAGTTCACCACGGTACGACGTTCACTCAGATAAATAAAAGCATTTCATAAACACAGACCAGACAGTCTGAAACAGCCAGACAGTATGAAAAATAAAAACAGTGAGTTCCAATATGTTATCAAAGCTCGAATATCTCAAACGGATGACAGCATTGCAAGACATAAATAAAGTAAATCCTTTATATTGATATCCAGGCAAATGTTATCCTGGATAGTCCAGTATTATATTTACACTTTGAGTATCGAAGAGTGGAAAATGTATGAGCATATAACGGAATTAAGAATCGTCAAGTTCAATTAACAACACAACTCCAAATTATGATAGGAGAATTATTACACAAAGAACCGGTACGCTAATCAAGCTAATGACCGCGCCAACGTTCCCATCAAACAACTGATAAGAGCATTGGGTAATTCGGAGTTGTTAATGTAATATATGAGGTATGAATCTTGACCGTCTCTTCATATATTAAGACAGGCCTCGATAATAGGTGTTAATACTGCACTGAAACTAGCATTAAATCAAAACATTTTGACCATGAAAACTGTCCGTTTATCCACGAGTTCATGACAACAGAGCTATGTACTTGTCACATTAACGTCTCTGTTATCTGATACAACAAAACTTTATAAATCATGATTTATTTTTAAAATCCTTCCCGTATATCATAATATAAAGCTTGATTATAACACATTTTGAATAGTAATCGACTATTGCCGAGGGGAGTGATATACAAATGTACGCCTAAACATCGGTATGCATTGACGAGAGATTTTATAGTTCCGTAACATAATTTGGTTGTTGAAAACTGGGGACAATATATCGGTAAGAGTTGATGAGGACTACATTGTGTAAATGACATGTGCTCCGTCTATAGTATCATGATCTAATCAACTTAGGAAGTTATGCTAAGTTGTTTTCTGGTGACGGGTCGCGTGGTGCGAATTAATCAGTTTTAAGGGAGGTAACTCTTTCATGCTTGGAAATAACCTAAAGCTTTTCTTGGATATTCTTGGAAGTGATTTTTCATAAAATACAAAAAAAAATCAAGTAAACTGCTGCGAATGTTTTATTGGTAATTAGTTACTTATTTTAAGGAAAGATATTTTGAATAGCGAAATGTCGCTGTCACGCAGCGGTGTTAGGATCTTGAATTACGTCTTTATCTCAGAAATGTAACACGGGGAAAAAAGAAGAAAATGTGAAATTTGTGGAATTTAGCTCTGTCGGGACTTTTAAAATCTGAAAAGACAGAAAATTTCGTTCGTATCTTGATTCAGACCATGACAGAATACTGAAAGTGAAAGCGAAAATCAGAAGAAAAAACATATTTACCAGAAAATTTTGAGCTCTGACTAGAAAGCATCCTTAATATTTACATGTTCTACTTATCATATATTTAACTGTATTAAAGGGCTTAAATATTAAAGATACTTCAAAAACATGGGTTTTTCTTTTTCTTTTTTTTTCTACAAGATAACCCGACACAATGAGACATTTTACTAGGTACAGATGAAATGTTAACATTTGTAGAACATGATATATAATTGTATAATTCGGTCTGTACGAAGACGCGAGAAAAAACACAGAATGTACTTAAATTACTTGCATAGGAACTATTATTAAACTTGAAATTCTTACATCATCGTTAGATACTATAGTGCCGCCCACTGAGGTATATTCTGGGCGCCATTTGGTTATTTTGTTTTATTATTGGTAACTCCTCTAATAGTATATAATTTATCACAGAGGTGGAATGTTGTCGGTTATAGGACTGACATCAGTGGTGTGACATCATGCAGTGGTTTAGCATGTTTATACCTTATATAGTTTTGTAATGTTACACATTCAAGTGTGCGTTAAGTGTTTCTTCCTGGTTTCAATGTATGGGAATAATTGTATTTAAGTGGTAATGCCATCTGACTACCAATAATTCTTAGTGTGTATATATATGTATATACACTGAAGACACAAAATGGAAACTTATTACAACTCTATAATATACATGACCCTTCAACAAAACATTGATATGCTCAGCGAGGTTCTGTTTAATTAGTTTTTACTGTGTACTCAACTTCTACCTATCCAAACCAAACATATACAGGGGTAACCACCTCTCATTTGTCGCTGCCTCAATTTATTAATTTATCATGTCATATTTGAATTATCTGTCCGTCTTCCTCAATAACATCGACAGCTATAAACAGTTCATCTACATATGGTGGCATATATCTGCCATTGAGTTGCCGACTTACGACTTAAAGATGTCGACATGTTTCTGACAAGATGTCGACATCATAAACAAATATGTCGACATAAACAGGAAAATATGTCGACTTATTAGCTTAGTTGCCAAGATATTAACTATTAACGCCGTGATAATTATCTAGGAAGTCGGAAACTCGGTTTTATGTCGCACAGTGGCATTTTTCTGCCATCGACTTCCTAGATAATTATCACGGCAATATTATCTCGATAAGTAAACTATTCAGTTGACATATTTTCCGGTTTATGTCGACATATTTTTTGATGATGTCGACATCTTCCCAGAAATATGCCGACATGTTTAAGTCGTAAGGCGGCAACTCGATGACAGAAATATGCCACCATATCTACATGACATACTCTATATCATTACTTTTCCTGACATATACCCTGACTTCTAGTTTACCTCTGATGTCATACTATTGTTTGGTTATATATAATATCTATATATAATTATCTATCAATACTGTCACTCAGTTGATATACATGTGCTCAAAGCTTGAGGCAAATATATCAAAATGCTAACCTCCCAAAAAAATAGGCCGCTGTATCTATGAAAAATACCCAACAGGCCAAAACATTTATATCATCACATAATAAACTCATAATAATGATAACAGGATATCATGGCAAAGCAATACCTAGGACATACAAAAAATGTCTTCTATGTCAGGGTCCTGACAAAGCTATATTTTTTACCCTAACATGATAACTTAGGTCCCTCACATTGTTATCTTAGGGCCCTAACATAGTAATCTATGACCCTAACATTGTTATCGTAGGGCCCTAGGTGACTATGTTATGGCCCTCGGTTAAGTTAGGGCCCTAAGATAGTAATCTATGACCCTAACATTGTTATCGTAGGGCCCTAGGTGACTATGTTATGGCCCTCGGTTAAGTTAGGGCCCTAAGATAGTAATCTATGACCCTAACATTGTTATCTTAGGGCCCTAGGTGACTATGTTATGGCCCTCGGTTAAGTTAGGGCCCTAACATAGTAATCTATTACCCTAACATTGTTATCGTAGGGCCCTAGGTGACTATGTTAAGTTAAGTTAGGGCCCTAACATAGTAATCTAGGACTCTAACATTGTTATCGTAGGGCCCTAGGTGACTATGTTAAGTTAAGTTAGGACCCTAACGTAGTAACCTAGGACTCTAACATTGTTATCTTAGGGCCCTAGGTGAC
The DNA here is from genome assembly GCF_902652985.1 of Pecten maximus. NCBI lineage: Eukaryota > Metazoa > Mollusca > Bivalvia > Pectinida > Pectinidae > Pecten > Pecten maximus. Next base: position 18,250,398 of record NC_047019.1, on the reverse strand, counting down.
TATGTTATGGCCCTCGGTTAAGTTAGGGCCCTAGGTGACTATGTTATGGCCCTCGGTTAAGTTAGGGCCCTAAGATAACAATATTCGGATCCTATATTACTAAGTGAAGGCCCTAAAATAGCTACGTTAGGGCCCTTATAGGTTTCTATGTCAGGGCCCTTAGATAGCTATGTTAGGGGTATAGGTTAATACGTTAAGACCCTATGATAACAATGTTAGGGTAGTTAGACGCTAGCTTACTATGTTAGGGCCCTCGGTTACTAAACTAGGGACCTAGGTTACTATATTAGGACCCCAAGATATTTATGTTAGGGCCCCCGGTTACTACGTTAGGCCCCAAAGATAACAATTGTAGGGTCACGGGTTACTAAGTTACTAAGTATAGCCCAAACAATGAACAAAAGCCTTGTATGTCCTTTATCAGCCCCCGTATTACGATATTAATAGGATACGCGTAGGCTTATCACTATTAATTGATATCGCATCACTCTAATATAAACCCGACGTTTAGTCAACTAGAATCACACTATATGTATTTGCTAAACCATCGACAGTTCATATCGGGATATAGTTCTATTTTCTTCTCGGTGTGGAATACATACCTAAAGCTGGTAAGATTTTACGATAAACCAACATCCATTTTTTGTCATGTGATCTGTTTGGTTTTTTTTTTGGTTTTTTTTATAAACCAACATCCATTTTTTGTCATGTGATCTGTTTGCTTTTTTTTTTTAAGAAGTAATATTTTCCAACCATTTTTAGTTAGCCTTGGGTAGCATAACAATTCACGTACTTCGCATTGTATATACATATATGTAGATAATGTATACCATCAACACGACTACTGATTATAATTATATGGCTGTGTGCCTAACGTGTTATGATCTAAACAATTACGGTATTATTACACAGCAATGATAACCAGAAAATGTCCGGTGACTTATTCTTAGTGACAAACCGGAGAAAATTTCAAAAGTCCTTTAAAGTTATTTTTAACACATTGTTTTAAAATCATGCCATGCTAAGGAAGACGGAAGGGACTTATCACCAACACACGATACTTGCTATTACCAATCTATTTATAATAAATTGAAACACGACTTACGGAAATGCATAAATCATATAATTTCTTCCTTGAAACCACGTGCTTCACGTGAACCTAATAATAAAATAACTTGACCACAACTTACATCATCATTCTTTATATATCTTCGTCTAATTTAAGTGTTATCTATGATGATATATGATGATGGTGTCCGATTAAAGTGATGCATGTACAAACATTATAACATACGAAGTATATATATATGCATTGTATGCAGCAACCATGTCTGACTTAGTCGAGAAAAATAAATTTTATGCTGGATTAGGAAACTTTCTTATCGATATAGTTTATACATATACAATGCAGCAAAAGCATTAAAACATATTCTGCTTTAAAAATTGATTCCATGTCACTTTTAAGAAATATTGCATGTGGCAAACGACCAGATTTATTCCAAAGTAGATTAAGCTATACCATTGTGACGTTAACACTACATACGTATGCTAATTATGCACAATCTTCTCATCGGTACAAAATCAATACTCACGCACATACATACACGTACATGCAACTAGTCATGTACAAACCTTATTATGAAAAAAAGGTTTAGATAAATATATTTTAAACGTGATCTCGCAGCGACTTAATGAAAAGCAGTTTTTGTGGAAGTATACACATGTGTACACATTTACTTATAGTTTTCATAATGAAAGATACACCGTGCTTCACTAAACATAGAATATATCATATATTTGCAGCATCACACCATGACCACGTTATCAATATATATCTCGGGGATATATCCATAGCCAGGATTTACACCCTGAGAAATGCCACTCTAATTTAGTTTGTACGTTTATATTGATTTAGTTTATCAAATGGTTTCGATTGATCGAACATTAAAATCAGTATATGTCTATTTACTTACTTCGACAGACTAAAAAGTAATAAGTGTATCTAGATTGATGCAAAATTGCTTGAATAAGGAGCTAATGTTAAATCTCCTGTTCTAAATATAGTGTGTGTAAATTGACATAGAGCTATAAATAACCGTGCTTAAAACCCGCGTGTAAAGTGTATATAAGGTTGGTTGGTTTCCTATCAACACCGCAGCGTTACCCACGGACACAGAGGTAAGCTATACTTTGCTTCATTATAGCAACTACTAACTGCATTATTACGTTTGAGCATTGGATAAGGATATTGAATATTACAATATCCAAAACCTACAGTTCTAAAAACATATAACTTAGATGCAATATAATACATACAATTATTGTCGTGGTCGTAGTCGATACACAACACTGTTTTAAAATATTACATTTGTATCAAGGAGGGCATAAAATGTTGTCAATCATTTTTATAAAAGTACACATTTTCATAAGAGTTTTATTATTATGTGTATCAATCGGTTCATTAAGATGTATACTAACATTTGGTCTTGACTAATCATATTTGTCAATATATAACATTCAAGTAAATAATTCATCACCGATTTTTGTTTAGGAGCTTGCTAAAAGCAAAGTCATTTCAGTAGGTTTTTATACTTTTCATTTTCCAGGCTCGATCATCGTCATTGTAAATATCATCATCATGCAAATAGAGTCCAGGTTGACATCTACTATACCATCTTCTGAACACCGAGGACTCCGAACCTGTGCAGCAGAGTGCAATACTTACATGGAAACCAAGACTCACGGGAGACCCCCTGTTCCGGTAGATCCTCCACCCCCCAAGAATCACTTAAAAGCACGTGATAAACCATTGTGCCCGACCTCCAGTATGTCTGACGACACCCATCGAACCAACCATTACAAAGTTACGGATAGACCAGGACTCAACCCCCCTGCACACCCCGAGTTTTCTCTGTTTGCCGACCGACTCAAGTCCTTCACTCCCTGGCCCTCAGACTTTCACAAGAAACCTAACGATTTGGCCTTAGCCGGATTCTTCTACCGAGGTGAATACCCCATTATTATACTTAATTTGGCGGATATCACCAGCAGACAAAAATCAAAATTAAAAGATCTGCACGCTTATCAGGAAACAATGAAGTTAACAAGGAACATAACTACAGGGATAAACCATTTATATTCTGGGTACATAGGCGTCTGCTTTTGGTTAGTGTTTTTATAGATATACATATTAACGTATACTCTTGATACTGTAAGAGTACGGACTAATATCTTTTTTTCTATAAATACTAATAAGTGGCAGACGCCTGTGCTAGGTGTGAGCAGTGCATCAGGTCAGTTTTCAACTCTGCCATATAGGTCAGAGGTCAGCACGCTCCGATACATGTATATACTCATTAATAATTATTTCATTAATTAATACCTTGATTTATCCACAGGGTATTTTTAGGTTGAGTCTTTCTGATTGTTTTCTCGCCTTTTCTGTTTTCTAACCGAAATGTCCATTTAGTTCAAGATTCGTCAAACAAATCTATTTAGATTTATTATGAATGAATGATATATCTGTAAAATAGGGACGGGTGACATTGTGACTTGCTTCTCCTGTGGCGGGAGTCTAAAGGAGTGGGAACCAGAGGACATCCCTATGATAGAACACGCTCACTGGTTCCCGAGCTGCAGCTACCTTCTACAAGCGAAGGGAGAGAACTTCATAAGACAGGCACAACTTAAAAGTCAAGAAACATCAGACGGAACAAAACAGGTAAAATAGTTCATCAAAACGAGGCGTACTCCCGTTAATTGTTTCTTGATGATATTTTTTCAGATACTACTTTTTTTGCGTGTTCTTGTAATACACTTATTTATAGATATACAAACTGTATTTGAATATAAAATCTTATTCAGACTCAATTATCAACAAAATTATTCTTTTCGTTCGAGTGTCTGGCCTCTGGGAATTTGAAGGTTATTCCGGAAGCCATACTCTCCTAATTCAGAAAATAATGCTTCTACATTTTCTCATTTTTCTCAATTTTTTCTCAATTTTACCCATCAAATAGCTTCAGCTTTTTTGCCATTGGTGTGATTAAAATTACACACATTATTTATGTATCAATTCTTGGATACTTAATTGGCAGTAGTATTGATATTGTCAATTAAGTACCCAAGCAATGTATTATGGTACCAGATTAAACAAATCGTGCCAGTTTCTAAGTACTATAATAATGACGCCCGTTGATATAGTGGACTTTAAAAAAAAAAAAAAACAGCTACACTGCTGTATTTAACTTGCAAGTGCAGGATAGAACAACTAAAAAACAACAAAGCAAGTACAGTATGAATTATAATATGAAAGACTAATGAGTAAGAACCATTATTTTCATGGTATTCCGTGGTTATTTCCAACTTTTAGTATAATTGATAAATGCCTATTTCAAGTACATTGTACTTTGTACGCGTACATAACGCTCTTTGTACATTACACTGGATTTTTATATACAATAGGTGTAATGGTAATCTGTTAAAATAGTTTTACTTAGAATACTTATATATAACCACAGCCACAGGAACAAGGTTCGTGTGTACACAAAGGAAGTCAAGCACTCAATAATTTAGTGGAAATTCCATCTCGTATGAATACGTGTGTCTAAAAATAGCAGGGGATTTCCATTGTACACAGTTCAATGCATTCGACCTTTGGTATCTAGGTTATGTGTCAATGGTTCACAGGTTATACACATGTACTTAACACGTGACATTTAATATATGCATAAGGACCAACATATATAAGTGATAGAGTTGATCTACCCACGTTATATACAGTATTATATGTTTTAAGTGATCTCGTGTTGCTATCTATTCATACATAATTCATACAGCCGTGTTAGCGTAGTCAATGCTGAACAGACAAGGAAAATCTCGTTATATAATGTTTGGTATCTTATACGGTAGTGTACATTCAAATGGTTATATTTTCCTATAAATCTATGTCAAGACCACACGCATTAAAATAAAGGGAAAATATTGATTTTTGTATAATGTCGGGTATTAAAACGATTAATTACAGAAGTAAAGTATATGATAAGATTAGAATTCAAGTGTAATAGAACACACATTTGAATTCATGCTGTACTCTATTTCAAATACATCCCTGTTAACATCTGATTTATTTTATCAAACAATCACTAAATCTATTGTATAGAAAATTCCTAAGTAACCATTATATATATTTATATCATTTCACACGAAGTTGAAAGTCCATATATCCTATGTATTTGTTATTTACATATGTACGCAGAGATTTTTGAAAGTCCTGTAATAATAGTAAGATTTACCAAGGGATGTCTTTTTCTCTATTTTCCGTAATGACTAACAAACCTGTGGCGATCTTGGCGTCATGATAAAGTTGTATAATGACTAAACATGGGGATTTGATTGAAGGAAATAATCAAGTGGAATTTCCAATAAAGTATAGTTTCAGATAGCTTTTACTGAAAAACTAAACATATATCTACAAAACAAATATCTGCCCGATGACAAGATTTTACGTGAAAAAAAGAAAATTATTTCAATGTAATTTTCATTAAATGCATTATTTTATCTATAATGAAAACTTTACAAAATTTCAGGCAAGCGTTATAATTTGAATTCAAAAACCGTCATAGATTTTATCAAAACAAGTTATTTTAAACCGTAGGAAAGGTACGAAAAGTTTTTCCGTCATAAAAATTACCAGTTTGATTAAAATTTACTGTCAAATGACTGTCATTTGTAGTATCTATAGTAATAAACTTGACTATATAGCAGGCAATTTTCATCAACGTTGCAAATTATCACCGCTAACTCAAACAGAATTCATTTTTTCTGGAATATCTTTTTTCTCAATAAGAAGATTCTGCTGAAACAGAAATCCATTGATCAGTATAGGGTCTTTTTATCTATCATTGAATGCGGTTTGATAAATCAATATAATGAATTACATGAAATAAAATCGTATCTGACCAACTATCATAACCTTTATATTTTCAGAATGAAAAGTACAACGTTGCGGATGCTGTTGCTTGTGGAGAGGCTCCCTTGAAAAACGTTACGACTGCTGATACTATTGATCTAATCCTGAACACTCCGGCAGCCCAAAGTGTAATGATGATGGGATATAGTAGGGATATGATCATACGGGCGATAGAGAGGTGCCTTAGATCAGGTACAGTCCAATTATTTAAAAAGAAATATGATGATAACAACAGAACTTAATCATGGTAATAATGTAGTGCTAAAACTAAATAAAAACGGCTAAAGAGCTCCCGTGCAATCCTATTTCTCTGATTAGATGTTCATTTTTTTCATCATTTTTCGTGATATATATTCACAACTTATCTTTATTGGTTATGTTTTCTCTTTATTTCCCTTTTCAAAATTTCAACTTCTTTGAAACCGTTATATTATTTTAAAAATAGGGAAAAAGGAACTACCTGCCACAGAAATAATGAAGACGATATTAGACATGGAGGAAGAAGAAGAAGAATTAGAAAACACTAGCGATACAGAAAATATACCAACCGAGACAACGAGAGAAGACGTATTGAAAACTGAACGTGAAAATGAATCATTGGCACTTGAAAAAGAAAACGACTGTATCAAGCAGTCTACAACAGGCACCACATATTCCCAATGTACAGAGGAACCATCAGGGCCCAATACCATGTTCACATCATCATCGCCAGTGACCAATTATGCTTCATCACGTCCAATTGTGGACACTTTTGAATCCTTATCATTGCAAAAGGAGTCAACATCACAGCCACTCATCTCTTCAGAGCTCCATAAATTGAACGGTAAGATATCATGTCCGAAGTTTAAGTTGTAGCAGTATAAAGGCTATACATATATGTGTATGAAGGCCAAAGATAATTGATCTCTCACAGTTAGATAAAGGGCTAATGTGTGGGAAACATGGCCGCGATTTTCACATACAGTTGCCTTAGTCACCAAATCCATATAGATTTAACCACGGTGTCCTAGTTAAAAAAAATCAACGATCATTCTCTGTCTTCTTTATTGGAGTAGCTAAGAAGAGTCTCAGACTGTATCTAAGATATTCAAATTGGGCTATTCGGCCTCGGGTGGAAATCACATTTTTGTTTATTGAAATGAAAATACGATTTTCAGTTTCGTTCGATGGTAAAATTATGCACCTTGAAACAACGTTAGAAAACAGCAATTTTTTTTTTTTTTTTTTTTTGAAATTTACAAGATGTTGATGTCGAGTAGTTTAAAGATACAATGTACCAATGTATAAAATCTTAAGGATTTTCACAATAATTGGTCAATTTAGACAGAAATTCTAGGTAATTCCCTGTATTTATTCTAACAATTCACTTTCCAAACAGATTGACCGTTTTCACTCGATTATTTTGACATTTACTATCTCCAAAATTTTCAGACATTTAAATGTTATCCACTGAACAATTAAGTTATTGAAAATTAAGCTCTTGATAATTTGACGTTTGACAATTCACACGAAACAGTGACATCCGACATTGATCTCCTAAATATCCCTTTTGACAATTTTCCAACCAATTGGACATTTCATATTTCTTTCTGGAACAGTGATAAATTGATTATTTCTCATCTCGTTATTTTTGGCATTTGCCAACCCAACCCTTCTACAAACGGTATGACATACAAGTATAATTATGTTATCTCACTTTGGCTATTGAAAATGTTTTTTGACATTTAGCCACATAACGCAGAAGAGTTTGATGTTTCAATAAAGATTTTATATTCTCTTACCATTTAATTATTTTTAAACTATATTTTTACAAATCACCTTCGCGTTGTCTGACTTTTTATTATATGTGTTGTATCTCCAAACAATCTGACCATTCACTTCTGAACGTCTTGACATATGACGAGTAACCTTCTAACATATTGCCTTTGACTTTTCATCCTCCTTACTGTTACAATGAAGGCTGTATTGTAATAGTCTCTTCTTTTCGTTCTTTGTAGACTTAGAAGAGGAAAACAGGAAGCTAAAAGAAAGCCACTTGTGTAAGGTATGCCTGGACAAAAACTCCAATACAGTCTTTCTCCCTTGTGGGCATCTGACTACGTGTGCAGAGTGTGCATCGTCGCTGATCAAGTGCCCGCTATGCCGGAAACATATACACGGAACCGTTAGAGTATACCTAGCATAGTCTTGTTACTGTGTGTCGAACAAGGTTAATTTCTAGCGCAGTCTCGTTCAATCAGACGCTTGTCTCTTGTCTTGCGTAGCATTCGCATTCAGCACGTGTTTGTTTGAACAAGCCTAGTTTCTAACGAGTTTCACGGTCATAAGGGCAATGCATCAACCGGTGTTAACTCCGCCTTAGCTGGTACCAAGCCCAAGTTGAGAAAGGAGGAGGGCGCTGGCATAACAAAGATTGTTCGTGATATTTACCATTTCCATGCAAGGACTCAGTTTAATGTTTGAGTTTGGTATGAACTAAAACATGTATATTTGCTGATCTGTGATATTTGAATGAATTTTCAAACAAACTAAATATATTTCATTTTTTGATGATAGAGTATTATTTTTCATGATGCAATATGTACCAGTGATTGTCCTCATACATAGTATATTGTTAATCTTGCAATAATTAGCTAGTGCTCTATGAAAGAGATGATTTATGTGGATTAACGGTGCATCGTTAAATTGTGTATCACTTAAGCTTGTGAGAATATATACATATACAAATGTATATGGACATACTGTTTGGCCAGTTATTAACAAACTGAACAGTCTATAGTCACAACCAATTATTTCATTAGCACAAGGACTTGTTTGTATGGACGTCTGCAACTTGAAATCCCTACCAAATGTCGACCTCACATGTTACTTATTTTAAAGGTGAAGGCAGCTATCAAACCAGGGTTAATTATGTGCTGTTTGTACTGATATATATATATATTAGCTTGATCTAATGAAAATACGAAATAAAATATCAGAATACTCAAGAAATTATATTGTTTAATTGCGTTTTAGGTAGGGGGTTGTGTGTGTATTCAATATGGAGAATTCAATAAATTCTCTTAGTCAAAATTAAAAAAAAGTTTTTCAATGTGATCTTCAGTATTCTTAATTGCCAACATCACGTGTAGCGATAAGATTGTTGATGTTATGATGGTCTTGTTTTAGATGTATGATAGTTAACAAAATGAACAGGAAAGTAATATGCGGAGGCTTGAAATGTTAAAATAATGAAGTGATATGGGATGTAGGGTAGATTGTAATGTCAAAATAATAAAAAAAAACTAATGGTATACGTGGAAGTTTGGGGATATCATGAAAAGTTACGTGATGCTCGCTACATTTAATAAATATTGCCGACATAATAGATAGTAGTGGCATGTGCGGTAGATTATGACGTCTACATGATGAAAGTTTTGGGATATGCAGTAGGTAAACATGTCGACATGACTAATAGTATTGGGATGTACCGTAGTGCGGTAGTTTATTATTTCGACATAATGAATAGTAATTTGGATGTACCGTAGCGGGGTATGTTATAATGCTGACATGATGAATAGTAGTAGGATGTACCTTTGATATAGGTAATGGAATGTGTAGTAGATTATATTGTCGATATGGTTAATGGTAATGGAATGTGTAGTAGTGATATGATTAATGGTAATGGGAAGTGCGGTAGTTTAAAATGTCGACATATTGAATAGCAGTATTTTGAAATGTCGATATAATGAATAGTATTGGGATGTGTGGTAGTTAATAGTATCCAAATGATAAATGGGATGTACAATAGTAAACGGGATGTGCTGTAGCTATAACTTAGACATAATGAATAGCATTGGGGTGTGCGGTAGTTACTGTAATAATGTCGACATGATGATGAGTAATGGATTTTCGGTTGTTCATGAAAAAAGTAAACTGTGTCTTCACGCTTGCTAGCTAGATTGACGGGTCTTATTTTGTGAGGAAATCTAAGGGAGGACACCCACCTGGCAGGTGACGTCCGGTCTGGGAGTTTCGCATCCCCATGTAGTGAACACAGCATATATTTTATTCATTCCTCTGGTTTCTGGTTTATTTACGCTTCACCTTTTAATGTTACCCTTTCACTTTCACAATCCAAGGACATATTATCTGTGTATTTCACCTATACTTTGCCCGATATTAATTAATCCAATAGCAAAATTTATTTCCTTTCAAAAATATCAAGAACCATTTCTGGAACTAGCATCATTATGAAATCAAAGCAAGTTGTTTATCCATTTGTCTGAAAGGTACTGCTATCAATATTTTACCCGAGTATTGATTAAAAATACCAAAAAATCATTGACACGTGTACCTACCCCCTCTGAAGTGGTCTGTTGTTGCATAGGGTAGGTAAGTTTGCAACACTGTAGGTTAAAATCTAATGTATTTTTAGAATTCAAGCATAGGAGTACCTTTGTAAATAACATATGGTTATACATAGAAAAGCATGATTTCGTCCCTGTTACCTGTTTTGAGATATATCTTTTTAAAGTTTCTACTTATTCTCGCTGTAAACAAATCAACAATTTGGTTTATTAGGAAGAGTTGGTAGGCCTTTATGAATACAAGAGCGCATGTTCCATTTTCAAAAGAAACACAGGTAAACAATAGCTAATCTCGTAAACACCCTGGTGTTTGTACAAACTATTTCAATAGCATATAATATTAACTGGAAGTCTGGTCATGAACCTTAACATTGATGTACCAGTTATTAGCAATGATATACAGGTCAATATACTGTATATTGCAATAGTCTTGAATCACCACATATGATAAAGCTGGGCCCGTCCAATTGTTTATTTCTTTATGAAACATTTAAAAACAACACAAAATAACTAATCCGTCACATTTTGCGTACACGCCTTTGGATAGTAACGTACTTAATTTGCGCACGACTCTACAACGTAACTATTTCAATAGCAAATAATAGTTACTGGTAGTCTGGTCATGAACCTTAACAAAAACACTTCTTGTTGATTCTATTTCTGTTTCAAAAATAACCATCTGACTAATGGTCATGTTTCTATCAATAGATAAATTTGTATCTGTATTTGACATTCAAAACAAATTATAAACATACGAGTACAGTAAAGCTATATCATAGAATATACAAGTAATGATGATTAATTGGATCCCACGGAGAGATGGACAGACAATAACTCGGCCTATAGTGCTATATCTAGGATACCCATGGTAACTATCATAATCGTTTCTTTTTATTTACAATCAAGATTTTGTCATTCAGTCAGAAACTAGAACACATTTAGATGGCGTAGTCACAATAACAATTGGTTTTTTTCTAAGGGAGTGACTTGTTTTGTTGATCGATACTAATTTTAACTAGTAAAACGAAAGTACAATTAAGTCGATGTTGGAGAGTCCAGCTGATGACACATTCTAAACTACCCGAAATTGAAGAGTGGAAAGTTTTAGTCGTGACAAATAATCTACCCTCTATATCTAGTTGTATATTTCATTTCAAAGTTGGAAATCTTATGTGATGAATTTGTTGACTGTCCCAAGGTCTATCTACAAAAAACATAGGATGACGATAAATAAAATGCTGGTTTAAAATATATTTAGTACATAATGCAGTATAGCATTGATATTTAAGATAGTATAAATTTTCCACGGAGTACGAGCTGAGGTTTGATGAGTACATTCTATAACATATCTAGAGCATAAAGCAGTATACAGAAGATTTTAAATCTAGTTTAGATTTTCCGGAGAGTATAAGCTGACGTTTGGTGAGTATAACATATTGAGAGCATTAATCAGTTTAGACTGGATATTATATATAGTATAACTTTTCCAGAGAGAACGAGCTGAGGTTTGGTGAGTAACTAGTTTGATTATTTTTTTATATGAAACTCAAGTACATAGGCTAGAATTTGATATAATACAGCGTTTCTATCAGATATTTGAAACAGGGTTGATTTTCAATATTGTTGGCATAGAATACAGATAAAATTGTTTTAATAAACCTTAAAACTTCGACATCACCCAGTTGATTTTTTTTTAAATATTAACAATTTCTTAGAAGATTTTAAGATAATTGTTATTGCTAGTGTACTCACTGATATTTCCAAAACAATGTTTTCTTTCACTTAAAAAGTATTTTATATCACGACATTTTTTGTTCGATATCAACAGGTACGTTAAGATATACTCAAATCAATAAACATTAATTTAAGTTAAGTTCATTAGTTGATCTGTTTACAGGGTATATACTGCGATCAGTCTAACATAAATTCTTGCTGGTGAAATGTATGGACGACCGTTCAATTTAGCTAATATATACATATCAATGGTAGAAAACAGAAAAAATGACTTAAGCAAGTCTACAAAGTTATGTTTATCACTTCGTTCCATAAATAGCTTATGCTATATGTGTTAATGTCTTAATTTGCATATAAATGTAGAGGTTGACATTGGTGTACGCATTAGATACAGTACGTAAGGATTTTGTATATACATATTAGGTGCGACCGGCATTAGACATTGATTAAAAACCTATTTATTATATTTATTCCTTTGCAGTGGTTGTTGCGAGGCGGAAGTAAACAAAACCAAAACAAATCACACGTGCTGTGGAAATACTGTCCGCTTCCGTACACAAAGCCATAATTTATTAAGCGCGTGACCAGACTATAGGCAAACAAAGCCAAGGTAAAATTTTATTTTATTTTGTTAATTTTTTATACGATCTCACATTTTCAGTTGTTTTGTCAGTGATGATACTGCGTATTATATTCCTTTAATGCTTGTGAGCCTTTGTCTGACTCTGACTTTATCTAGTTTTTCATGAGAACATGTTTTATTTATTACTCTACCAGACAATAGATAAATAAACTTACGTTAAAATTTTATTACAAAAATATTATAATTATGGTTAACTGGTAATATCAGTGGGTATGATTTATGCCTATACAGTAAAATAGGTTCAAAATGTTTTAACATGTTACATAAAGTCTTTTGTGATAAAATTGTTTTGAAAGAATGTGGTCAAATGAATTAGCTTTGACTGTACCCGACACAAGAATACAATATTTTTCTAGCGATAAATGTTTGCATGATATATTATGTATATGAGTTCTAAATATACAATGTACATAGGAAAAACCAGAGACGTATATGACCATGATATACATGTACAAGTCTCTGGAAAAACCCATACGGCACTATAAATAGATTTGAAAATTCCCTGTCACTATCGATGTGCGTATGTATTTATATATAGAATTCGGCAGGCGCAAGCTGAATGGCTGAATTTACATGTTCTTATTATCGAGTCAGCTTGCGGACATAATACATCTGTAGTGGTGATTATACAATGTAGGTAAACACTGCCAACACGGTGAGACTGGCTCGTTAATCAGTTTATATGTGTAGATCTAGTATATGTGTATATATCTACCAGTATATTACTTACTAAAGTTTTTTAATCTTGTTTTCTTTATAACCGTTATCATACTTTATCAATCGTAGGTAAATACGGAGGACGTAAAACACCTATAGGTTGTTGACAATGCATTACAGCTCGATTCATGTATGTGAAAGTTGTATCATATTATATAATGTTATAATGTAATGTTTCATGGGACATCGAAGTTTAACCACAGGGGCTCGGTTTCGGGTTTGTGAGTAACATATGACATCAGTAATTAAACAACCACAACACTATAAATTAAGTATTCGTATACATTCTGAAACCTTATAAAAATCGGGGTTATCGATCGATTTATTATAAGGTTTCAGAATGTATATACTTAATTGATAGTGTTGTGGTTGTTTACTGATGTCATATGTTACTCACAAACTCGAAACCGAGCCCCTGTGGCACTGCTTACGTTCCGCTGTTTCACGTTGTAAATGGCCTTGTGTTAATTGGACGTAACATAATACCAACCAAGACCGACCGAACAGGAATATGTGATCGATATTCATTACAATTGTTTATGATTAGAAGACAACTCATGATCAGGAATGAATTATTTTGATCTATATTTGTAGTTACACATAATAAGGATAATGAAATTGAATCCAGTATCATATATCATTAACTGATTGGATACTTTATCTACATATATTTCCTTTATATAATAAAAAAAAAAAGGGCTTACAGCCACTGCCACTGATTAAATTCATATCTGCTGGAATATTTATGTATAATTAAAAAGTTTTTCATCAACATAATGATTATTATTCCTTAGCATAAGAAAAATCAATTGGTTAAAAAGTGTTTGTGTGTGTGTGGGGAGGGGGGGGGGGGGGGGGTTGAATGTAAAAAGGAATGCGAGGTTTGTTGGTTTCTTTAATAAAAGTTCTATTCCCTCAATAGTTCGTTTACATAGATTTCAGTAATTTTCTAAAGTAAAATAGCGTTGTTGAAACCGTGACCATATTGCTTGATGACAAATATTGCACTACAGTGTAGATTCATTTTGCTACATTTTCTCAGTTTCAGCTCTTGGTTTATGCCGATACTAGAATATCAAGCTTGTATTGTGTACAGATAAAATTTGGAGACAAATAAGACCATCGGATCAGCTCCGGTAAGTTTACATCTGTATATATACAATGTATAACTTATTGGGATGTCTAGTTTCTCGTGTCCGGTTATTATCAGTCTCGTGTCCGGACATTATCAGTCTCGTGTCCGGTCATTATCAGTCTCGTGTCCTGTCATTATCAGTCTCGTGTCCGGTCATTATCAGTCTCGTGTCCGATCATTATCAGTTTCGTGTCCAATCATTATCAGCCAGTGTAATGGGGTATCTCGTGTCCGGACATTATCAGCCAGTGTAATGGGGTATCTCGTGTCCGGACATTATCAGCCAGTGCAATGGGGTATCTCGTGTACGGTCATCATCAGCCAGTGTAATGGGGTATCTCGTGTCCGGACATTATCAGCCAGTGTAATAGGGTTTCTCGTGTCCGTTCATTATCAGTCTCGTGTCCGGACATTGTCAGCAAGTGTAATGGGGTATCTCGTGTCCGGTCATTATCAGCCAGTGTAATAGGGTTTCTCGGGTCCGGTCATTATCAGCCAGTGTAATGGGGTATCTCCTGTCCGGACATTATCAGCCAGTGTAATGGGGTATCTCCTGTCCGGACATTATCAGCCAGTGTAATGGGGTATCTCGTGTACGGTCATTATCAGTCTCGTCTTCGGTCATTAGCAGCCAGTGTAATGGGATATCTTGTGTCCGGTCATTATCAGACAGTGTAATGGGGTATCTCGTGTCCGGTCATTATCAGCCAGTGTAATGGGGTAGCTCGTGTCCGGATATTATCAGCCAGTGTAATGGGGTATCTCGTGTCCGGTCATTATCAGTCTCGTGTCCGGTCATTATCAGCCAGTGTAATAGGGTATCTCGTGTCCGGTCATTATCAGCCTGTGTAATGGGGTATCTCGTGTCCGGTCATTATCAGCCAGTGTAATGGGGTATCTCGTGTCCGGTCATTATTAGCCAGTGTAATGGGGTAGCTCGTGTCCGGATATTATCAGCCATTGTAATGGGGTATCTCGTGGCCTGTCATTATCAGTCTCGTGTACGGTCATTATCAGCCAGTGTAATGGGGTATCTCGTGTCCGGTCATTATCAGCCAGTTAAATGGGGTATCTCGTGTCCTGTCATTATCAGCCAGTGTAATGGGGTATTTCGTGTCCAGTCATTATCAGCCAGTGTAATGGGGTATCTCGTGTCCGGTCATCATCAGCCAGTGTAATGGGGTATCTCGTGTCCGGACATTATCAGCCAGTGTAATGGGGTATAACGTGTCCGGACATTATCAGCCAGTTAAATGGGGTATCTCGTGTCCGGTCATCATCAGCCAGTGTAATTGGGTATCTCGTGTCCGGTCATCATCAGCCAGTGTAATGGGGTATCTCGTGTCCGGTCATTATCAGCCAGTGTAATGGGGTATCTCGTGTCCTGTCATTATCAGCCAGTTAAATGGGGTATCTTGTGTCCGGTCATCATCAGCCAGTGTTATGGGGTATGTCGTGTCCGAACATTATCAGCCAGTGTAATGGGGTATCTCGTGTCCGGACATGATCAGCCAGTGTAATGGGGTATCTCGTGTCCTGTCATTATCAGCCAGTGTAATGGGGTATCTCGTGTCCGTTCATTATCAGCCAGTGTAATCGGGTATCTCGTGTCCTGTCATCACCAGCCAGTGTAATGGGATATCTCGTGTCCGGTCATTATTAGCCAGTGTAATGGGGTATCTCGTGTCCGGTCATCATCAGCCAGTGTAATGGGGTATCTCGTGTCCGGTCATCATCAGCCAGTGTAATGGGGTATCTCGTGTCCGGTCATTATCAGCCAGTGTAATGGGGTATCTCGTGTCCGGTCGTTATCAACCAGTGTAATGGGGTATCTCGTGTCCGGTCATTATCAGCCAGTGTAATGGGGTATCTCGTGTCCGGTCATCATCAGCCAGTGTAATGGGGTATCTCGTGTCCGGTCATCATCAGCCAGTGTAATGGGGTATCTCGTGTCCGGACATTATCAACCAGTGTAATGGGGTATCTCGTGTCCGGTCATCATCAGCCAGTGTAATAGGGTTTCTCGTGTCCGGTCATTATCAGTCTCGTGTCCGGTCATCATCAGCCAGTGTTATGGGGTATCTCGTGTCCGGTCATTATCAGCCAGTGTAATGGGGTATCTCGTGTCCTGTCATTATCAGCCAGTTAAATGGGGTATCTCGTGTCCGGTCATTATTAGCCAGTGTAATGGGGTATCTCGTGTCCGGACATGATCAGCCAGTGTAATGGGGTATCTCGTGTCCGGACATTATTAGCCAGTGTAATGGGGTATCTCGTGTCCGGTCATTATCAGCCAGTGTAATGAGGTATCTCGTGTACGGTCATTATCAGCCAGTGTAATGGGGTATCTCGTGTCCGGTCATTATCAGCCAGTGTAATGGGGTATTTCGTGTCCAGTCATTATCAGCCAGTGTTATGTGGTATCTCGTGTCCGGTCATTATCAGCCAGTGTAATGGGGTATCTCGTGTCCTGTCATTATCAGCCAGTTAAATGGGGTATCTCGTGTCCGGTCATTATTAGCCAGTGTAATGGGGTATCTCGTGTCCGGACATGATCAGCCAGTGTAATTGGGTATCTCGTGTCCGGACATTATTAGCCAGTGTAATGGGGTATCTCGTGTCCGGTCATTATCAGCCAGTGTAATGAGGTATCTCGTGTACGGTCATTATCAGCCAGTGTAATGGGGTATCTCGTGTCCTGTCATTATCAGCCAGTGTAATGGGGTATCTCGTGTCCGGTCATTATCAGTCAGTTAAATGGGGTATCTCGTGTCCGGTCATCATCAGCCAGTGTAATGGGGTATCTCGTGTTCGGTCATTATCAGCCAGTGTTATGGGGTATCTCGTGTCCGGTCATTATCAGTCTCGTGTCCGGTCATCATCAGCCAGTGTAATGGGGTATCTCGTGTCCGGTCATTATCAACCAGTGTAATGGGGTATCTCGTGTCCGGTCATTATCGGCCAGTGTGCTGTATATGCGCATACTTACATATACACACACACACATATATATATATATATATATAATCGTCTTGTTGCATGTGCTTATTTATAATCTGATCACGCGACTCTGAGTGTTGATTTGGCTTTGTGCTATATTTAGAACGTTATATCATACTTTAAGGAGATAGAGCGCGCTCTTGGTATCAATCACATGTCAATAATACCTTAATTATTTGTTACCTCAGACGTCGTGATGCTGTATATAGAATAAGTGCCCTTTTACCTTTAGATTGGTTTGGTTACATGTGTTTATTTTAAGTGTCTGACTAATCATTGTATCGTCTGCATAACATTTTATGATAAATACGTCCTTTGTATATGGCTTATCACAACTGCAATAACAACAATAACATTATACAGATGAAATAAAAACCTATAAACGTAAATATTTTGCCCGAATTGATATCATTTCTCGCTCCTGTGTGATATAGAAACACATATATAAACACAACGGTTAAGTGTTGTACGATATAACATTTAAAACCTTATCCCAAAATAGATTGTTGATATCACAAAGAAGTGATTGGTGATTTTGCAATTTACTATTACGATTCGTGTCGCTTGATTAGCGAGTTGTTTGGCGCACAATGTAAGGGATATAAATATATATATATATATATATTATGATACAGAACAAGTGGAAAATGTACTTATGTTCTAATAAGAAATGCCCGTATGGTACAGACAATTTAGAAACACAAGATCTGACAAAACACTGACGCTCCTGATAGCACTGCCTTATTCAGTTTCTCTAAGTACAAAATATAACTTAACACTTTAGGAAAATATTCATTACCCATAAATAAACGTAGGAAAGATTTGTTATTTAATTTTATTTGGAATATATTCATTTTTTAATATTTCTTCTATTTTCCCTTGTTACGAATCTTATCGAAGAAGTTTATTTTACGAATAATATATGAATTGTTATTGTTCTTCAAAACAGGTAGTAATAATTTGATAAATGTAAATGTGTCTGACGACAGTTGGAACTATTTTGTAAAAGGAATAATAAATTATATAAGAGTGGATGCTTTTGTACTTTGATGCAAAACTTACGGAATAGATTTAACGTGAATTGAATTAAGTTCACTCATAACCTATGCCAATCGGGGACAAAAGTGTTGGGCTGTCCAATATCAGAATTTACATTCCATATCGCCAGTGCGACAATGAAATCCTATATTGATACACGAGCTCTGAACATCCCTACTGTTAGGCTGAATCACATATACTGTTACCGTGGTTCCATTTTAGACTTATAAATGATTTGTGAATAACAACAAGACGGACTAAAAGTCCAGCTTTCATTAGTATTATATGACCTGATAAAGTCGAGATTTAAAAAGTTTGAGATGTATAGAAACACTTAATTTTTAGTGTTGTGGTTATTCACGATTGGCGTTACCTCGGCTTTGTACTCAGATTTTGAAACCGAGCCTCTGTGTCTCGACTTATCAAATCACAACCTTAATATACTGGTAACACCGCGAATTAAATTCGTATTGATAAGCACATGGTTAAGTAAATATTATGTCTTTTTAAGTTTTATTATTGTTGTAAATGAGTATCTTGTCTCGTTATATATGCATATCAACATCGTAATCATCAAAATGTTTGAATCTGCAACGACATTATGTGTTGCCTGGGCGACGAGAGTGGCTGACGTAATGCCGTGTCAATCTGACGGCGGGATTCTAAATCCGTAGTTCACTATATCAGACCATACAAGCAACAAAACTGACAATCAATCCTGGTTACACATAATACGGCAAATTGTTTCAGATCAACAATAGAGCATCGTTGTACTGTCTATATTTTTGTCTTTTCACTGGATTATGTAAAATGTTTAAGAGCGAAGTAGCATTGTTGCATTGGTAAAAAGTCAGATAAATATTTGAATTCATTTAATTTCTTCTGAAATTTTGGTAGGCTAACTATATAAATTAGAATGTTTTATGATTTGTATAAAAATCCGTTGACTCACGATGTAATGCAGACACTATTCAAAATGATACAAACTGTAGTACCTACTGAATCTTTTAAAAACAATACTCGAACTCACTTATTTCGTACTCAGCAATGCCTGGAAATTGACTTTCTCCGCGTATGCATTTTAGTTGATTATGCATATTGTTCTCCTCATTTGAAGTCTGATCTGCTCATATCCATAACCGGATTATCAATATATAACCAGCTTTGAAAAACTTAACCAAGTCGTCTACATCTTTTATCATAGTGTTTGTGGTTTTTTTTTAGATTCACCGACAGGATTCTTA
The DNA here is from genome assembly GCF_902652985.1 of Pecten maximus. Lineage (NCBI taxonomy): Eukaryota > Metazoa > Mollusca > Bivalvia > Pectinida > Pectinidae > Pecten > Pecten maximus. The sequence continues at coordinate 18,230,567 of NC_047019.1, read as the reverse complement.
AACTTTATAGCACCAGTACCAGGTAATGCTTTAATTTTGTTTGAAATACAATGTACTTGATTTTGTCGCTTTGTTTATTCCATCTTTGACATGAACGGCTGAGACAATGTTTGTTAATGCTTTCGGTAACGACAAATGTCCTTTTATGCTGATCTGTCAATGTTAACTGCCACAGTCATATACAAAAAAACATAAACATGTGATTTTTGGTTGTAAACCTGTTACGAATGAAATACCCTTGATTCCTGGGACTTTTTTTCATTTTCTCTATTAGTTATTGACCTTTAATGTCAGTAAAGCATGCATTTCATAACGAGTATGTCCGAGTAGAGATTAAATTGTATTAAAATTGAATTGTGATTTGGTTTAAATAATGTATTGTCAATATGATACTGCTATAGTGTTTTGTTTTTCGTTTTTGTTTCAGTCATGGTTCATCATGTCGAGAATGGCCGGAAGGTTTAAGAAAACACGAAAACGCAAGCTTCACCAGACACTTCAACAATTCGCCTCAAAAATAAACATACACCACTCGGGTCAAAGTCAGAAGTCTCAAAAGGAATTTATAGAAAATTGTCTTATCAATTTATTTGAAAGCGTTCCAAACCAGCGCCTTATAAGAAGTGTAGGGAAACATAGATGCTTACTGGCGTGTTCTTCCTTTTACGGTATATGGGCCAGTGAGGATCACGGTTTGGCAAACGACTGTCTTGATGATTAATATTTTTGTATAAAAATCCAATTCTTTCACATTTCATATTTTATATTTTTGAACATTTACACTTTTATCATGACCCCATCTTCCTCATTGCTTGGGTTGAATGAGGAATATAACGACAGAGCTAAAAACAATGACGTTGTACCTCCCTCGGAAAGTTGTGTCCTTAGTCCCAGATTCACAGAAACGCGACCAACAATAAACCTTACGTGGGATTGTGTCAATGAGAACGGAGGTATACGGGTAACTGATGCAGGTTACAACAAATTTTGTTTGGAAAGTGCAGCTTCGGTGCATATCAATTTGACATACTCAAAATTACATCGGAGAATGGAGACCTTTGATAATGACCAAAGCTTTCAGGAAATCGCCAAGGCAGGATTCTACAAAACAGATGAAGGTAATTATTTAAACTGAGTAACTTGAATTGTAACACACTCCCGGCTTTAATGTTCAAAGACAACCGTTTTTTTAAACACTGACCATTATACTTATCGAATCTATAAATGAATCCCGTCATGATTCAAGAAAGATTTGACGTGTGCAATTAAAATATTAAAGCAAGGTTTAAAGTTTCTGAATGATTATGGTCCTTGTACATATATAATATCATGCTATGTATATAATTTCAAAGTAGATCAACCGAATACCCCTGAAAAGCTATAATTACAGTTGTATATACTAGATAGACGGCTTTCATGTGTATTTGAGCCATGTGCTGTTTCAGTGTTAGCTAAATACATATAAATGTTTGACCAGATTTCATCTAAATGCTTTATTTCTGTCTCTGGGTGTCACGGCACAAACGTTTTGTGATTAAAATAGTAAATGCAACCTGGATTTCCCCCAGGACATAATCCAGTTATTCTATTGTGATTGCATTTAACGTTTCAATATCTTCTACCTTACAGCTTTTGAATGTTTCTGTTGTCAATTAAACCCAAGAATGGAGGCTTTTACCGAATCTACAAACCCGATGCGGATACACACACTTTGGTCACCGCATTGTCCTTTTGTCAAAGGATTGGCGAATGAAGATGTTAGAATTGCCGTGCAAGAGGTATCAGATGCATCAATACTCAGTTTCTGTAGTTAATGTAATCGTTCAGACATAGTTTACCTTAAAACACCACTTATTTCTCCTTATCTGTTTCTTAATGACAAGAAATATTCGATTTTGTTTTAAACATTTCGATTTCAAACATTATTACGATTTGTGAATTTTTAAACGTCACACCAAAGAAAAATAACACTGTTTTAACCAATTCATTTTTATTTTATCCGTTTATTGCTTTTTATTTTATTATTATTATTATTTTTTTTTTTTTTTGAGAAATAATGCATTCAAAGTATCATCTAATACTGCAACTGTGTATATTGTATAGATAGTTTACATACAAACACCTTGGTTTTACTTTTTTTAGGAAATAAACACCATGGAGCAAACCGTAACCGGTATCCACCCTTGGCGAAGAACCACGTTGCATACCGATGACGTAATTGAGGCTTTGGAAAATGGCTATGAAGATTCTGAAATCCAGACAGCAGTCATACGGTACTTCATGAGAACTGGTGAGTGAATATTACAAGTGTTGATTAGGCTATGGTATGAAAATAATTAAAAAAAAATTGAACACAGCTATAATAAAACTTCTGTCGTCTTTGTAATTCTATATGTAGTAATAAATGTATTGTCTCAATGAACTTTTGACAAAACATTCTTCATCTCAAAAAGAAACAACAACAAAAATGTACTGGAAAAATTATCAAACTACTATTGTTCGTTTTATTAACATCGTTAGTGTTATAACAATATAAAGAGATTGTCGATTAGCATCTTTTTTAAATGATAGTTTCCTTCTTTTTTGACTATTAATGATTATATAAATGTGATTACATGCATATACCATCAAAACGTCTGACAGGGTCCAAATCTGATGTGTATTAAAATTATGTATATTTACATTTGCTCGCATTTCCCCATTGATACAATGCTAAGAGGCAGTTGCCACCATACGCCTATAACACCCAGTGCCTCAGGCTGTAACACCCAGTGGGTCATGTGACATTAAAAAAAAGGCGGATTTTTTTTTGTGTTGTTTAGTGTTTTTCAAAGTTGACGAAAATGGTTAGACAATGTAAATATAAGTATTGAACAGTGGTTTTAATGTTGTTATAGTCGATATGGCAGCAAGATGTATGGTGGGCAAATGGCATGGGAACCCGTTCATTGCTTAAATGAATTTGAAAAGAGGGCCTTAATTGTTTTATCTTGTTATGGCTAAAAATGTTTATTTGACATGATATTTTATGTATTACAAGAAGCAAAAAATCCATTGAGAACGAAGTACTTGTGATATTGAGTCGTTCTAAGCAATATGTTACCTAACAGAAGTAAAGTCACGCTAATAATAATTGTGAGAAATAACTGGCATCAGAAAAGGCAGGGATTTATCTCAACTCATATCAAGAAGATTGATCGTATCATTTTTTTTCTAGGCTCGATATATTATTGGGTTTTTTTTATGTGATGATAAAGGTTGAGATACAATTAGGCGTCTACTCTATAGGTTTTTAATTTCTCAGGGCTAATATTTCGCAGCTTTCCTGGTCGGACCTTCTTTTACTATCAAATTTTGCGTAACCAAGGCTTTTAAAAATCTGCAGCGAACACTTCTATGAGGTTGTTTGTATTAATAAACGTTACTGGTTACTTATTTTCTGGTTATATTTAATGGCTGTAATATAGAGAAATTAAATCCCCCGCGAATGCTAACAAATAAACAGTATTTGAAAAGTATGAGCTTGAATAACAAATGTGTACGCGGTGATTCTAACATTTGAAAAAAAAATACTTTAAAATAAATGAAAACAGTATCAAAAATACAAAACTGTAATAACAATGCCTGGTATATAAAATATATAAAATAACGAGTCTTTTATATAACTACGGTAAAAGATATCAAATGTACTGGAAGCTAACCCGTTGATAATAACATCCAATGTAACATTCTGGACTGTATTTTATTTTCTCTTTTAAATGTAGGTGAATATCCCAACGTGGAGAACCTTCGTAAGGAGATAAATAGCACAGATGGATTCCTGGGAATGGAACTGGCTTAGATATATTAGTGTTAGCTAATTCCAAACATGTTTTAACGCTTAATAGTTATATGTAGTGTGTGTTGTAGACATAATAGCATGTTGAACATGTACATATATAATGTATACATATATACAGTATATAAATATATATATATAAGAAGCACGGCAACGTATACTGATCTAAAAAAAATTGCTCATGACTTTTCGCTCATCTGGTCAGGTTATTACATAAAAAAGTATTTCATTGGAAAATTTACGGCAATGTTGCAAATCTATTTTGAAATATTACGATTATTGCATTTGGCCAATATTTTCATCTGATTTAATGGATATTTTTATATACCAGATAGGCGATATCGTCTCATTAGTCACATACAGCTTTTATATTCATACCGTTGCCTTAAAGTGCTTACAACGCTTTGATAATCAATCATTAAGATGTCTTTTGTGCGTATTACTCTAAACAGATTTTGAAAAATTAATGAGATAACCTGTTTGGGTTAAATCTATTTAACAGAGTATGCTGATACTGAACACGTACTTAAGATAAATTGGAATGATAAATTGTCGAAAAGAATTTTTTTTGCATACTTAATCACAACATTAATTTCCCCGTTTGATGTTAGTCGGTTGCTTATATCTGGTAATTGTTTATCGCTAAAAATTAGATAGTGTTCATTTTTTTAAAGTCAGTACAAAACAAACCTGCACTATATTGCCAGGTTAATTTTACGCAAAAATACACTGGGTACATTGTAGTCAGAATAACATAAGGATTTCTTTTTGAACTCGTTTAGTATAATAACATATCTGTACTAGAAATAAAGTCCTTATTAACAGTTATTTCAGGCTACACTACAGTTTAACAGTTTTGATGTACAGAATAGTCCGACCAGAATGACCTGTCGTGTTGAACTGTGATTAGCATATTGATTACAGACGAGTCTATATGTAACAAACCTTATCATCAGCTGCATCATTTGTATTTATACTGGTCTAGATTTAGCGACAAAACTGTTAACATGTGGACAGTTGATCACATACATGTAGTTACTTGAATATGTGTAAAGCATGAATCATATCAATAAATGATGCAATCCCTGTGTTGTCAATATAGAATTGTCACAAAAAAACGAATGGTCCAAAACAGCACCATGCTGGTCACAGTAGTATTCCTAATCAACATGTTTTGTTAACACACATGTGCACAAATGGAGCTACCCACTTTGAATATTCGAATTTCGAACATATGCTCGTTTGTTATCCAGGGTTTTGTGTTCACCTCACTGGTAATGAAGGTGAATAAATTGTATATTGATCCCAAACGTATATAGTCGTTAAGCATTTTCTAATATTCGTCGCATTTTGATTAGGCTAAGGGTACTTTTTTTTCTTTTTTCTTTTGCTGTGACTAGTAATTGTAAAAGCATACCAGCGAAACGCATTGACATTTTGACAGGGCAGAGAGAATATGAAGATGAAGATCTTCTTTCATTTGTAGGATGTATCAAATACTGCAATGAATTTATAATTCATCGTTGAAATCAGTTAAGATATCTTCCATGTAAGCCCAAGTTCTTTAAGCTAATGACAAAATGACATAAATTCGTGTTTTTTCGCAGTGCCATAGTAATTATTTAATTTTGAACGTTGTTCAAACAAACTCGCAACATAACCACGGTTGTCTTCATTTATCTTCTGTCCTGTCAAATAAACAAAGAGAAGCATTTTAATTCATATGGTAACCATGTTGTGGCTTTATATATATTTTACAAATACATTTATATTTAATCATGACGGAAATAAACATGACATTTACACCAAGACACGTTTATAGAAGTAAAACACTGTTTTGCTAACTTAATTAAAAGGATGAAAGTCAATAACACCACCAAACTAAATCACGGAAACACTGCACTTATCTATAAAGCTACATTGAAATAATCATGCTGTGATTTAGTTCCTTGTATCACAAATTTTCTACTTTTACATCGTGCTTTGAACAATTGTCTCCCATAAATACTCACATAATTATGTACATACTCCTGTTTTAAACTGTAAAACAAAAACTGTCGAAAGGATATCTTAAATATATATAATATAAATAGATGATCCATATACAATAATTTCAGTTATATGTCTTTATTTAGATCTTATACTTGCATATAATAATAACAATTAAAGTTGACAACATAGCATGGTTCTCGTAGATTTTTTAATTCCCTGGAGCCTATTGGTTAAAAGTTTCTTTACTAATGCGATATGCCATGCAGCTTTGAACATGACTACTTTATCCAATAATAGTACCTTTTGAAATCCATGTATCTGCTGATTTGATAGCAGATTTTCGTAACAGTCATATCTTTTGTTAATATAGTTATCTATAGCTTTTATTGTGCTAGAACATTTCATTTTTATTAGAATTGTAGTTTTGTATTGGTCCTTATTGTTTTTTACGTTTATAATACAAAATGTAGTAACTAGGCTTGGCTTCACAGTTGTATTTTTTTTTTTTTTTTTTTTTTTACTTAACTGTATTTTATTGAGACGTAACCAAAATATATCAGGTATCTGTTATAAAACCCAATATGCATGTATATGTATTGTATGTAACTGTATAATAACTTAATTTATCCAATGACGCCTCGGTTTTTCTTTGATCTTTTGTTGGCGATATATATTGCATACTATGTGATATTTCAAATATCACATATGTGATATCTGAAATATCACATGGCATTTCTGATTGGTCCATGCCTCAGTCTTGAGGCGGGGCCAATTTCAAATGTAGGCGTGACAAATGAGCAAAGACAGGAAATGCATTTCAAACAAAATTTAATGAAATACGAGTGCCGTTTAGAAATTTTCCGTCTTCTTTCTTCACCTTGTATGCACGTACAGCCCTGCTGCGATGTACCGTTCTGTCCATAATGAGTTGTTCATCAAAACCTGACCAAGCAGAATATAAAACCCTGTTCATATTTTATTAAGTAAAATCTATTTTAACAGGTCAGTAAAAAAAAAGCATACATTACATGATTACATATAAAATTTCAGTCATTTAAAAAAAAATGGTTATACAGATTACGCTAATGTAACAATATACTTTCGTTGCACAAAAATCCTATCATAAACAAAATAGTGATGAAAATGATAACAAGACGAGTGGATAAAAATACCGATTAACCGATTCATTGATTTCTTTAAACAATTTCACGGATTTTGAAAGGATTTTGTGACATTGTGAACGTCGAAATTTACGAAAAATATTTCATTTCACAATTTGTTCAAACGATATGATTTTAGACTTACCTGCTTAGTAAAGGGAAGTAGCGCAGGTTCTCTTTCCGGAATGGTTTATGTAATTTCCCTCGAATCCTGCAGCCTTTCACATGTTTTTCACATTACCATTCAGTTCATTTACAACGATTGGCTGAGTTAATTCCTTGATATCAACTATTCCAATGTCAGTAGCTATCGTGTCACTATCTTCAAGTTCATACTCATACTTATCTACGGCCTGTGATAATGTTATATCGTCGAGGTCAGTGAACACATCGACATCAGTGATCAGTACCTGATCCGTCATGGTTGACAGTCTCACTAGAAATGAATGGGCTACTGTGACAGAAAACAAAACGAGTCAGAAATTGGCGGGAAACATATCACAGTGACAGGTTCTGATCAATTTTATAGCTCCACCCCTAGGCACGTGGGTGACAAAACCTCGGCTGTCATTGGATAAAACAGATACAAAATGGGTACTCGTGACGTATCGCATATATCACACTCGTGCTACGCACTCGTGTGATATATCCTATACATCACTCGTACCCATTATGTATCTATTACATGTACATTATTGTGTCACACCTATACCAGTTTTTCTTTAAAACCGCATTTATATTCAAAGATAAAAGATATCCCGAGTGATTAATTTATTTAGCAGTTCTAGAGGAATTCATTTATATCACACTTAAGTTATTTTTCTTGTTAGTTGAAATAATAAGCCAAAATAAACAAATATAAATTTTTGACTAGCAGAACTAAATAGATTACCGGGGGATTGGCAGTTCCAATTAATTTTCCTTTGAAACCTTACAATTTTGGTCCCGTCATAATTTTGTTTATAAATCAATGATACCTTGATATCAGGATTGTTATTAACTGGTTGATGCATTCCGTAGAAACATTGATATAATAAAATTTATCAACACTGAATGTGAAATTGAAACTCAATTTTCAATTTGTGCGTTTTTATTGCAGCTATAGAAATGTGTAAATTGCAATGATCAAGCCTTATCATGGATGATATATTCATAATCAATATCCATATATCATTAATGCACATCCCTGTATATTATTGTGTAGAAAGTAGCTACATTATTATTTAAAAGAACACATATGTAATATAATCTAGCCAATAAAATGTAAAGGTTATTTTTTAAGTGTTCTGTCTTAGAATAAGCATTTGAACAAATAGAATTAATAATTTAAAATTAATAAATTAATTATTTAATAAATAAATAAATAAATACAGAAAGCAATTCTCCGTTTTATAAATTCCGTAAAGAAAAGATACATATTTGTTTTATCGCATCTTGTAAATCACGATGATTTTAAGCATTTTAAAAGGCACCCTTTACAGTAGGTAGTAAAAACTAGCTTTATCCCCAATATAAGTAAATACGATACCCTAGGTTATCAAGATAAGTGTATGTAATAATCACACAGAAGTTAATTGGGACAGTTCTATCATAGAGTTTAATATTTGCAAACTCCTTATTTTTTAAGTGAATATTGAATAAACAAACAGAAGCATTCTCCTTTTGACAGGTGATAATTAATGCTGTCATCAATACAAAACAAAGATGTGTTTGTCGACAGATACACTTTAGAATTTCGGGTCTAAAGAAAACAATATTTTGTAAATAAAACCGGTGGTATCAAAAAGTTGTTTTGTCATCTTTACTTATCCTTTTCCCTGGTAAAGAACTTAAACGCTACCATCTATCAAAATGTATAGTTAAATGTATTGTACATACAACTGTACATGTATATAATATTTATATTATTTGCCATATAAGGAATTATTTTGTTATACATGTACATGTATCATTTATTCAAAGTTGGAATATATCTGGGGGGAAAAAGAAATTAATAAATCAATCGAAATATTTTCTAAAGGTCTTTTGATGAGGACACACAGGACCTATTAAATGCTAGCCATACCTCAGGTGTCTGCATGTGGTTGGTACTTAAAAAAATATATATATATATATATATATATATATATTAGGTCCTACCCATTCTCTATCAACAAGGTGCAACACTTAAAAGTTGGAAGTGGGGGGTAGCTTCGAATCATTGATTGAAGTTCCACCCGACTAAAATGTCAAAGCACACAAACCTCATCAACGAACTATGGATTAGAATCCTTAAATATCAACGCATGTTATTTTTTTGTCGTGTGACAATGATTTAAATATGATAAAATGGTCCCACGGCGGTCCTGATAGGTGACAATGTATCTACTGTGGAACGGAAGCAGACAACGGAAATCTAATTGGTCAACAGGTCTGTAAATATATATTAACTATAATTGTCGACCACCAGTCAGACTTTCCGTTTTAAAACTGCCCTAAGAAAATCGCCTACTTCAGTTCCACAGTTGTTGCGTCGTCCGATCATCAAGTGTTACACCTTGTTGATATAGTAGGAGTAGGGGCTAACATATTTTTCTATGAATACTAACCAGATGCAGACACCTGTGGCCATACGTACTTCAGTTTCGTGTGTTCCTGCTCTTTAATCCAATGTAGAAAAGACAGCGCTGATGTTGAAATCCGGACTATCGCAGTGGTGCACTTTACATAACGTTCCTTGCGTTATTGCGTGATGACTTGATTGATCACGATGATTTATTTAATTTTGTTTAGATTAGTTTCATTGTACTCAAAAATCAAATAAACACAGTATCCGAAAACAATATAAAATTTCCGGTTTTTCCTCACACAGGGATCTTTATCGGGATTATTTTCGGAAGGTAAGATTAAAAGTTATTATGTAAAAGTAAGTTGCTGTGCTGCTGAACCCTATGGATGTGTGAGCAAGTGATACAATTATACTCTATGGAGATCAAGTAAACTCTTGGATGGACGGGAATTATATACACATGTTCCCGGCTAGAGTATACCCCTCCCATTTTCTAGATGTAAGCCGGGTTCGAGACATCACCAACGAGGCGCATTCCTTTCGGAAGTAAAACTCCTAAACGATGAGGGGGGAAATTTCTTTTCTTTTTTTTGTATTTTTTTTTTTTTTTTATTTATTTATTTATTTATTTATTTTTTATTTTTTCAATAACAAATTTATTTCATATCTAAATATTAGATCCTTTGTGAGAGCACCATATTTTTTCGTAGACGATACACATATATGGTACCCGTGCGTAGAATTTATTTGTTGAGTGACATTGTTAAACATTTCATTTACATTTTTAAAGCCAATTATACATATAATGCTGCTATATATAATACGTTGGTGCACAAAGTTAAAAATAGGGGTGATATTATAAACCCGAGTAAACACTCCACGGATATTCGATAGGATAGCAACAATCACACTTACCGAGTACTTACACTCGGATATTTTCGTCCAAAGGCTATCCATATAACGATTATGTATGGATACTTCTCCATACAACAAAAAGTGACATTTTGACAACGTTAAGACGAAAATATGAACTGTGTGGTAATTGTATTTAATTTGATTTTATATCGCCTGCGTTCGTATCGCCATAATCATAATACAAAAATCGTGGTCATCTTGATTTTTACCTTGTGTCGCTATTACAATATTAAATCGCGTGCCATACATAAACATAAAATTGCTGCCTCGTTATCTTTAGCTATGAGTGTATGTAAGTCAACTATTCAAAAAATACATTGAGGATGTTATTCACATATTTTCTTTCCGTTACAAGTCTGGGACCTTCAATGAGTCATCAAATTCTTTATATAATTAAAAAGTAGACAAGCGTATCAATGTTTCTCAGTCTGCACCTCAGTGTATACTACTGGCGGTTATAGATACATGCCCATTTAGGACGCCGCTGTCTGGAGCGATCTTGTAAGTATGTAAAGACTTTTGCGTGCAATATAATCTTTAAAATGTAAAAGCATATTCACTGATGAAAAACAACTACAAAAAAATAATGTATATGGTTTTTATATGCAATATACTTCTTCGAGATATTAAAATCGAAAAGTTCCAGTGCAAGTTGTACACTACTTTTTAATATTAATGTTATGTAGACTACGATATTACAGTAATAAATTACTCATTAGAACGCACTTTCACAAGTCTTCTGTTAAAGTTTGACATTTGACCTTTGGTTATACAGAAAACAGTACACCACTTTTCTGTCAGTGCTAGATTATACACCTTAGTGAATGTACATGTGTTACACAATCACGGCTTAAAAAGCTGCGCATAAGGAAGTTGTTATTTGGACTGAAATTGTAAGTATATGCACAAAAGTAGAGTTAGATATGTAGCCTGTAGTACAAACTATATATATAGATAAAGAATCTGACCTTGCAAAGGTAAATGTATAAAAAAAATATAAGAAAACCAAGGATTTGCCTGTAGGCCTTTCTGATCTCTCATACTTCTTCAGGCGGACTCTCTCTCTATATATAAATATATATTGGATTTCACGTACGTGGTGGTTACAATATTTCAAGTTGTGTTGATATTCAAAATATGTCTTAACAGTGTTTAGCTGATAATCAGTCTAAAAACACGGTTTAACACTAAGGTAGCCCTATCTGGCAAAGTCTAGGTAAGTGAGGTGACATGTTTCTAAAAATACCCTCCACACACTGTAAATCCTCACCACTACAAATGGAGCAAATCTGGAAATACCCGAGCTATTTATAGCTTTAGTTCGGCGAAAATGAAATCAAGATAAGTCCGGTTAAGTTATATAATTTTTCGTTAAAGCACAGGCTGCCATTAACAAATTGATCATAAACCCCGTAGGAAAATATAGATTTTTTTGACATTCTGTCAATATGTCTAAGACTTCCATTGTTCCATCCACAGCGCCTACCCCCCGTGGTTCCATCAGGGTGAGTAGGTGATACCCTTAAACTATCGTGCTACTTTGTATATTCATAATTCTTAGTGTATTCTTAAACCACTTTTTGTCAAACTATTGTATGCCACACCCACATAGATATAATCATTATTATTTAAAAGAACATATATGTAATATAATCTAGCCAATAAAATGTAAAGGTTATTTACTAAGTGTTCTGTCTTAGAATAAGCATTTGATCAAATAGAATTAATAATTTATTTTCGGAAGGTAAGATTAAAAGTTATTATGTAAAAGTAAGCTGCTGTGTTGCTGAACTATATGGATGTGTGAGCAAGTGATACAATTATACTCTATGGATCAAGTAAACTCTTGGATGGAAGGAAATTATATACACATGTTCCCGGCTAGAGTATAACCCTCCCATTTTCTAGATGTAAGCCGGGTTCGAGACATCACCAACGAGGCGCATTCCTTTCGGAAGTAAAACTCCTAAACGATGAGGGGAAAAATTTCTTTTCTTTTTCTTGTATTTTGTTTTATTTATTTATTTATTTATTTTTTATTTTTTCAATAACAAATTTATTTCATATCTAAATATTAGATCCTTTGTGAGAGCACCATGTTTTTTCGTAGACGATACACATATATGGTACCCGTGCGTAGAATTTATTTGTTGAGTGACATTGTTAAACATTTCATTTACATTTTTAAAGCCAATTATACATATAATGCTGCTATATATAATACGTTGGTGCACAAAGTTAAAAATAGGGGTGATATTATAAACCCGAGTAAACACTCCACGGATATTCGATAGGATAGCAACAATCACACTTTGGCCCTCGAGTACTTACACTCGGATATTTTCGTCCAAAGGCTATCTATATAACGATTATGTATGGATACTTCTCCATACAACAAAAAGTGACATTTTGACAACGTTAAGACGAAAATATGACCTGTGTGGTAATTGTATTTAATTTGATTTTATATCGCCTGCGTTCGTATCGCCATAATCATAATACAAAAATCGTGGTCATCTTGATTTTTACCTTGTGTCGCTATTACAATATTAAATCGCGTGCCATACATAAACATAAAATTGCTGCCTCGTTATCTTTAGCTATGAGTGTATGTAAGTCAACTATTCAAAAAATACATTGAGGATGTTATTCACATATTTTCTTTCCGTTACAAGTCTGGGACCTTCAATGAGTCATCAAATTCTTTATATAATTAAAAAGTAGACAAGCGTATCAATGTTTCCCAGTCTGCACCTCGGTGTATACTACTGGCGGTTATAGATACCTGCCCATTTAGGACGCCGCTGTCTGGAGCGATCTTGTAAGTATGTAAAGACTTTTGCGTGCAATATAATCTTTAAAATGTAAAAGCATATTCACTGATGAAAAACAACTACAAAAAAATAATGTATATGGTTTTTATATGCAATATACTTCTTCGAGATATTAAAATCGAAAAGTTCCAGTGCAAGTTGTACACTACTTTTTAATATTAATGCTATGTAGACTACGATATTACAGTAATAATTTACTCAGTAGAACGCACTTTCACAAGTCTTCTGTTAAAGTTTGACATTTGACCTTTGGTGAATCATTACATTTAATTATCACATATACAGAAAACAGTACACCACTTTTCTGTCAGTGCTAGATTATACACCTTAGTGAATGTACATGTGTTACACAATCACGCCTTAAAAAGCTGCGCATAAGGAAGTTGTTATTTGGACTGAAATTGTAAGTATATGCACAAAAGTAGAGTTAGATATGTAGCCTGTAGTACAAACTGTATATATAGATAAAGAATCTGACCTTGCGAAGGTAAATGTATAAAACAAAATATAAGAAAACCAAGGATTTGCCTGTAGGCCTTTCTGATCTCTCATATTTCTTCAGGCGGACTCTCTCTCTCTCTATATATAAATATATATTGGATTTCACGTACGTGGTGGTTACAATATTTCAAGTTGTGTTGATATTCAAAATATGTCTTAACAGTGTTTAGCTGATAATCAGTCTAAAAGCACGGTTAAACACTAAGGTAGCCCTATCTGGCAAAGTCTAGGTAAGTGAGGTGAGATGTTTCTAAAAATACCCTCCACACACTGTAAATCCTCACCACTACAAATGGAGCAAATCTGGAAATACCCGAGCTATTAATAGCTTTAGTTCGGCGAAAATGAAATCCAGATAAGTCGGGTTAAAGGGTTTTAGACACAAAAAGGTTAAAGTTGTCTATAGGTTGGTTTTCTGAAAAGCCAGTCAAATTACCCCCACACTCCTGGGGTTGTGTATATACACGCTGAGATACAGGGCATGGTATGGGTCCATCTGGACAACTGACCTATATGCAAAATTTCATTCTGATAACGAGGTCGGTCAGCCTCCTACGTCACAGGTTCACTGCTGCCGAGATGATAGTATAACTAACGTTATAAACACCCAAATGTGTGTCGCATTAAATCACTATTTACACACTATCTACCAAAGGTTTTGTGATGTGGGAATACTTTACATTAATATATTAGGTTACGTGTACTCCAGTGATGATCCTGTTATTCATTGAACAACTGTATTCAGTTCAACTTCATTCCATAAGTTTTACAACTTATTGGATAAAATAGAATATAACATTAATGGACAAAGGCATCCACTCTTACATGATTTATAATTCAATAAGCTAATTTGTCAGATTTGTTACAGGGAAACAGAGAAATAATCATTAAAAATGAATATATTCTAATTAAAATCTTATAAAAAATCTTTCCTTTAGTTTATTTGCTAGTGATAAATATTTTCCTAGATTGTTAAGTTCTTTTATATTTTCTACTTTGAGTAACTGAATACGTTTAAGCATACTAGGGTATTTAAAATTATATGTTTTAATCAAATCAATACGAATGTCTGCGTAACATTTTCACCACATGAAATACATTTCCTTCATAACCTTCATAACAAATTCTTTAAGGAAATTGTCAAAAAAGGACGTTGTTTGAATACATTACTGTAAAATTGATCAGGACAGTAACTGATTTCTTCAAACATTTACCCAAGACTGACAGTTCAAAGTTCCTGATTTGAATAAAGAATCCAAGGATCTTTAGTTTCCAATATGTCATCATGACATGCTTTGAGTAAAAAATTATCTGGACGCTTTAATTTCAACCAATATTTAAAAATTCTTGATTTAATATGTACAAAGGAAATCCTTAAAGTTCAATGTACAGAAAACCTGTGTATCGTCTTAGATAAAAACAAAATCAGTTCTGTGATTACGTACTATCTAATTAAATTACATCAGGATGAGACAACTGTATTTCAAACTACTGCATTGTTATCAAATCTTTATCTTGCAAAATTAAGAAATGGATATTTTTATGTTAATATTATGTCAGGAAAGGGTAAAACATGTTCTTAAAAGTGTACAAAATCTTATCAAATTATGCCAAAAATAAAATGGTTAACAAGGCTAGGAAAATTAATCACCGTAAAAAGACTGCACAAGTGAGATCATTTTGTCACCTCACTGTATAGTATACCAGAGATGTATATATCACATATGTGATATTTACATATCTGAGTAGACCTATAGTGTATATGCCATTGTTTGAGTTTTTAAAATAAAAAAAAATAAAAAAGATGACATGTGATATTAGTAAATTACCAAGGTTATGATATTGTCCGCTGGTCTACTATTTTGATTATACAATTACAGACATGGGGTGTGGAAAGAAGATCTAAACATGTAAGATGATAAAATCAGGACATTCACTGTCATTGCTTTCAATGTTTACAAAATAATATGAGGCTCTTTGAAGTTTCCCTCTATAAATGCATATAACAAGGCAGATTCTAGCCTAGTGGTACTGGTGAGGTGAACCAGATGACGCGTTGGACCACATGACCACCTAGCTCATTAATTTTTTTCAGCCAGCAGCAATATCCCCCTACTGGCCTAAAATAGATAAACAGCTTTGTAAGGCGAGGTGAAACATGTGTCAGCCAAAATGTATGGGGTCGGGCTAACAGAAAATGGAAAAATACCCTATGTGTCCAAAACCCTTTAAGGACTTTGTTCAGGTGAAGCAGCTTATTTAGTAGACTGGCCCCCTGTCTCTAGAATATTAAAATTATAAATAAAATTGAGCTTTATGATTTTGATCCCTAGGATATGTCTGATTCTAGATCCTAAGTTTCAAACTAGGGGCAGATAATCTGGTATTAGAATTTAGCTTGGTAATTCTTAAAAAAAAACCACTTAGGGTCTGGTGGCCAGTCTACTTATTTAGTTATGGGAGTCCTTTTAAAGGAAAGAATCACTAGGCTGGGCTTAAACAGAAATGATTAGTAATGCTTTACTACTTATTTATTCTGAACTAGAAATATCTGTATTATTGTTAAAAGGCATGAACAACGCACCATATCATCTGCAACACGTTATGGTCATTGTGTAACCAAACGAATGATGCATTCTAAAAGATCGAGATATTAGCATTTCATATGAAGTTCAGAATTCCAATATAGATGAATATAGTTCATATGCTGCTACTACAATTGACTTAAAACTTCACATTTACATTATTATAATTTAATCTCACTTGTAACAAGCACTTTCATTGGCTTAAAAATTATGTTATAAAATTGAGTTCTTCAATAACAGTTGATTTCCTCGGGGATTGTGTACTGTAGATGGAAGTATATGAATCAAATTGAATGTATTTTGATTTTCTAGAGCTATAACACAAAAAAAAAGACTTTGTACTCTCATCATAACCACTTCGCAGTTTATTTGGAATACACTCCATTTTTGTTTTATATCTGCACAACATGAAATATATATTTAAGTTATTCTCAAAAAAGTAAAAATATCTACAAGTATACCTTATTGGATCTACAGTATTTGTATTATTCCAGAAGCATCTTACAGATTATAAGTTCCTAAATCTAATATATTTTCATATACAGTCGAATCTGTATTAAGCGACCACTCAAGGGAAGTTGAAAAACGGTCTCTTACTGTAGAGTGGTCTCTTAATAGAGATGGCATCTTAGATTTAATAAATGTTTATAAGCTTTTTATTCACTTTATAAATTGGCAATAATGATTTATAATTTATATGAAAAATGAACCATCACTTTGATTAAAACAAAACCTTTTATATATATATATATATTTATTACTGTGCTAATTTTTCATCATTATATATTTATTTTGAAATTCTTTTAGCATAGCAAAATACATCGATTTTACATGAGAAATATATTTCATTGGTTAATGAGATTACTTTTAAATTATTATCTGTATATATCATTTCAGTCTCTCGGGCTTCTCAACGAAATGAATTGATAAACAAAATGATAATCGTTATCATTTCATTTTTCTACGAATTTCCTAAACTAAGAGACTAATCTAATTAAAATCACGAGATAAAGACAACACAATGACAGAATTATTAAATTGGGTATAGTAACATTGAAAGCAAGCAACTTGATTAGAATGTATTATTTTTTCTATATTCTAATGTTGTTGCTGTGTGTAAAAATTATGATATCCGTCTTTTACAGTGTCGAATACAAATCTATCATATATTTTATTTTAAGGTATGACATGATTGTTATCTATGACTTCCTGTTAAGTAACTTTCATTTCGTTCACATGTTTTTCTTACCTCGCCGGTGTGCCCTTTATTTATTTATAGTATACACCTAATCTGTCCTTACCCAGATGTATATCTTTCCTGGAACTGTATCACGCCACTCTGTTCTTTAAATAGTTCGTTTGTGGTGACGCTCCAACCTTATTTAGGGGTATCTATTTATAGTCATTACTAACACTTGAAAAATGTGTTAGTTTTCTTCTGTGTATTGTTTGCAATAAAGTCGTGTTGTTAAACACACATTAGAACTACTTTTTTGCACTTCTTCCATATGCTATCATATATTTCAATTTTGTCTTTGTCTTTATAACGTTTATTGTTTTCCATCTGATCGTATAAAAGAAGATTCCCTTCATATAGTTATGCAAGTGTAATTTACAAAAAGACGCTTAACTGAGTATCAAATAACAAATCTAAAAGAACACCCTGATAACAGTTTAACAAATACACTAGTAAAGTATTCGTATTAAACTTACCGTTGGTATTTTGCCTATTTGGAAACATATTATTATATTGAATACAATCCGGAATACTAGACAAGTGTAAAGATATATGTAAAGTTAACGTTATCCTGCCCTTAATTTCTCAATAATTCCAATTTCTGATATGCATTAAAGGTCTTGACGAGCTCTTCATACTCCATCCTTAATCCTTTGAGAATTAGAAAAGTCAGAATACGTAGAGGACACAGCTAGTGAATAAGAAAGCACGCCTCTTACATCGATCCATTTAGATAACTTAGTTTCTATTGACGATTATCTATGTTTTCTACTCTCCCTTCGGATTAGATACAACTTTTGCAGGGGATGGCATTTTGGTTTATATAAATCATACTTCAAAAAGTTGATCGCTTGCAGGAATTAGAACATTCTGGTGATTAAGTAAGTAGGGTGAAAATAAACATTTTTCATTCTATACTTATTGTTGGTACCACTTAGAGTTCAGAAAAAAATCAAATTTTCCATTTTAGGAAAACTTTCGGACGTCTTTAAGAAATACTCTTTCTATTTCAAAGAATGTAAGCGTCGACTATTTACTACTTGGAACACAAATGTTGTGTTCGATATTTTCAATTCATTTATTTTGCACTATCTAATGTTAGATTTTAATCAATCTTCTTGATTTTTATCCTGCTCGATGTCCCGTGTTGACTCTTCTGCAGTTACGATAAACAGTAGTACTGTCACTCAGTGACCGTGTTGGTTGTACTGCTGAGAGCTGGTGTTAATATATTTTTCTTAAATTTCGTAACGTAAACTTTGCCATTACAATGGAGCAGATTATTATACATTCAATTATCGCATCTAACTGATATACCTAATAGATTTAAATTTCAGGGAATAAGTTGATAACATGAATAAGTTAGAAAAAATAATCTTTTTATGAAATTGTGCATGGTATTACTGATTGGTATTCATCTTCTAATCCTATATTATATTGGAGCTTTGTTTAACGGTCAATTAATTCTACTGGTTCTATCGACTAATACAAATACACAAGTAATCAATTCATAGGACCTGATTATTGATAAAATCATAATTGGTACTAGACAGCACACGCTATCGTATTCCCTATTGTAAGTCATACTGTTTGAGGGTGAGGTGTCTTTCCTGCCGGGGGAGGAGGGGGGGGGGGGGGGGGGGGGGGGGGGGGGGGGTCACGGCCAACACCTGTCCAGTGGTCAGTACAGGTTTTGTTTTTAAATAATTACCTACAATATCATAGCTAACGGTCCATGAAAAAAGTTCGATACATTTGTTTTGTAAAAATTCGAATCATACATAGGTTCGTTAGCAGTGTTATATAGTGATATAGTGAGGAAATTCGGGGCCGAGTAAACAGTTCAATACAGCGAGAAATTCGAATTATCGAGGTTTGACTTTAGTAAGTAGAGATGAAGACAAAGCGTATGTATTGCATAATTAACTATTGTAGCATAACACGAGTAGATCACAATGTACGTTGTATATTTTTGAAACTTTTGATAGGGTTTGGCAAAGGAGTTTGTTAGTTATTCTTTGTTGGGCAATTATAATATATAATGTTTATTCGACTGTAAGTCTAATTGAAACAGGCGTTCCTCTACGTTCAATCTTGGACCAATTTCGCTTTTAATATCGCGATTGAATCTGTCTCTCGCATATAACTTACATGTAAATACATGGGCTCAAACATAGGTGATTACTTTCAATCCTGATAATCACTAATAATGTAAATATTGATACAGTTTGATATTTACTATAACTTTACTATCATCATGTAATCACTAAGATGAAACTGTACTTAACTGTTAATTCAAATGCAAAGTAGGGTGATGATATGAATGTTATACTTCTGTCAAGAGAAAGGTTAATATCTTTCAGAAACTTCAGTACTTCCTTCGTTGCGATGCTCTCTTGAGAATATATATATATGTAAGATTTATTTTACCACTCCTTGAATATGCTTGCGAAGTGTAGGATGGGTTACAAGATTTGAATCATAAAAGTAAGAAAATGAAGAGAAGCTTACCTATCATTACGGGCTTCTACCGTAGTGATGATTTATATTTGAAATTATGGGAAACAGCATAATTTTACACTGGAAACGGAGACACCGCTTGTCTCTGTATAAATAGTTTTAAATAGATAGTTGGATTATAAGGGAAAAAATGGAAGAAAAAGAAAAGACACATGCACCCCCTTAAAATAATTTGCAATGCTGGGCATCTTCTTTCTGGACTAGACTAGATCTAACATTGTACATACAGTACATACATACATGATAAAGCTTTACATACCTTATTGATTATACAATTCTCCTGAAAACTCAAATGACGTTATATCATGAATACCACAGCATGATACTAGTAGTACATTATAACCTGGAAATACCAACAAAGTTTCCACGAATCCTACAATGTGGGCCTGACCTGACACTATTATATAACTGTTTCAGATAATCTATCTGCTTTGTATTCATATACAGGTTTGAGCATTTAACAAAACTAAAGGACTGACTAGGTAAACAATATAAAGTTACGGCATTGATAAAACTGCAATGTTATAAACATTGCATAGATATTTAAGTGAAATCTCGCAATAACACCTACAACGACGACATAATAACGAGTTTTAAGCAAGGTTGAATTGTTCAATGAAGTTCATTATTGCAATGAAAATAAAGCTATCGGAGCATGATAATCTCGCATTATTATAAGACTACTAAATTGTCATTTATTAGAATATAATCATATTATCTTAGTGTGATAAGATACTAATTCATTCAATTACTTACAGATCGGGAATAACGAGAAAATCTGTTATCCAAATTTACACCACGTTTACTGCGGATGAAAGTGAAAGTAAGTTTCTTGAAATCTCACATTATCCTTTTAGACAAGTGATATTTGGTTTTATTCATAAGCAGACTCATTTTTTCAACGAAAGTTATAAACCATTTACTTCTTTATGTTATATATACATGTATAACTGTATAACATAATTTTTACTACTTTTACAAACAGATCCTTATAAATGGGGAATCGATGTTTACATCCCGAGAACGTTTTAAAATAAGTCGACCACAAATTTGGGGGTTATGTTAGTGTATCGTAGTAGTATGGATGGGGAATCATATTCAACGCGACTATTTTCTAAAATGCGAAATTAAGGTCGAATAAACAAACTCATTGACTTTCGTGTTGTTGAACAAAACATTTGAAAGATATTCCGATCCGTGCGAAGTCATAGCTTTAAGCTTTTAAGCAAGACTTGAAAGAAGGGAACTATGTCATGAAACTAGAGATTCTTATGTCAAGAAAGACCTACTATTGATCGCTTAGCATTATGTTTGTAATTATAAAACACTACTGCATTAGTTTTAGATTACACACAAGAACAAGCTTCTTGTTGAACTCGTTGCTTTATCAAACCGATAGTACTATATTCCTGACACGACCCTTAATACATAAAACACATCATGGAAATGTTTGTATAGTTTAGAAGGGAGGGACCACAAAATATATTCCACACAACCGCAGATTCAACAGTGTTCGAATCATCCGTGTTTAATTTACTAAGATAAAGAAGGGGGAAATCGGGACCGAACGAAACATGCTCGACACCAGTGAGTGTTACTGTACCAGGTGAAATTATTGTAAAAATTGATATTTTTTTTTCTTTTTTTTTTGTCAAAAAGAGGGTTTTTTTTATATCAAATCATCGGTAATAGTGGGGATATATTCTGTTTTAGATATATGATGTGTTGAAGAATGCTTCTTAGATTGAATCACAAAGAAGGATTCAGAAAGAGACAACAACCTACCAGCAACGGACATACACCTACCTTTAGACTTAGTGCCCCCAAACTCCGTCTTTTGAGAACGGTCGGGAAAAACAGATGTTTGCTTGCTAGCTCGTCTTTTTACGGAATCTGGGCAAGTGAAGACCACGGACTGGTAGATGACTGCATGAGAAGGTAATAAAATTGGCAAACCCTGACAGTTTTACCTTACAACATTGGAAAGTCTGATTACTTCGATACTGGACACTGATATAAAGTTACGATTGATAACAGTACGGCGATAAATTGCGCCTGTTGAAACCAACTAGGTGCAAAACCTAGAAAACGGTTTATAAACAAGAATTTTATTACGTGATCATGTCCGAGAATACAAAGATACCCGGACTTGTCACTCGGAACAGAGAACATAAAGACAGGGGAAGCGTTGTTGTACTTGGAAGCAATGCTAATACTGTAGCTCCAATCCAAGGCATCTACGAAAAAATATGCAGTCCAAGAATTGCGCCTGTTGGTGCATGTCCGTGCGACAATACCAGCTGCAAAGAAAGGCGTGGGGTCCAAACTTTTGACGACATACTGAAGAACGGTGATGCATGTCTCACATCAAAAAGTTACAGTCGTGTTTGCCTGGTCTATGCCGAACAGCCTTGCGTTGAAGTTGAAATACAGTACTCCAGAAAAGAGAATGCTGACCTTCAATAACGACAAACGCTGCAGTGATGAAGGATTCAATAGGATATTAGCAGATGCCGGCTTCTACGTGAAGCCTAAAAATAGGGAACAAGGTCAGTGTGATTGTTTTATAGAAAACAAGTGTATGTGTACTAAAATTCATCTTTTTATGTATTTTATAATATTGTGTTGATTTGGTTTATTTCACTCAATTGGAAAAAAAAAGTTTATTATTTCTGGATATATGATCTTCTTCCAGAGAGTATTGTGCGTCTCGCATGTTGTCGTTGTCCACTCGAACTTAGGATGCTGGGACAATCGTTTGATCCGGACCGTGAGCATGCGCGATGGTTTCCAACGTGTGCCCATGTCATCCACCGAATGGGAATAGAATTTATCCATAGTGTTTTGGAGGTAAGATAGAATTTTGTTCTACTCTTTTATTTCGTAAATGCATATAATATCATTTATACAATTATGTATTTCCTTATTATGAATTTTCAATTCAAAAGCATTTAACATAACATGATAATCCATCTGTAGCATCGCCCTTATATATATGAAATATATGACAATGCTTGTCTGTTTTTATGAACAGCGAGGATTGCTAAAATGATCTTATATTAACGAATTGTTTTATTTCTTCTATACCTTATAAGAATACATGATTGCTTATAACTTACCTCATAATGTATTCTAAAAGTTTTCAAAAATGTAAATATTTGACGTATCAGCTTAGCAAACATTTGATGGATTAATATTGAATTATAATTCCGATATAATGCCATATTTTCATTTGCACGTTTTTGAGCAATTAGAACGTTTATCTCTTTCGACACAAACCTCTCTATATAATCACACCCTTCCACTAACGAGACTCATGTACATATCATGTTTGACTGACTGTGGGTACCAACTGAGTCGTCTATTGAATTATCATAGTATGTTTATTGTATGCAATTGACGATAATAGAACAAAATGTCAACTTTTCTTTTCAGGATACAAGGAAACAGCAGGAACACGATGGTAAATAAATTATTCCATATATTAACTAAAAATAGTCCCATTGGTGCCGGAACATCTATATGGCTAGGTTTACTACGTGCTACCTAGCTAACACGTTGGAAATAAATATTTGCATATTATAAAACTTTACATTCTGCACTTACATCTAACGCTTAGGAGTGTTACTAGTGGTGAACACACGATGATCTTACCGTTTTCCTCTAGGCCCATTTCCTGTTTCCGTTGAACTAACATCTGGAACGGTAAAGAATTTCCAAACCTGGTTAGTAGGACCACCATACAATTTTAGTTCCCATGTAGCGCATCAAGTATCTTCGTCTGCTCGATCTTCAGCTGACCTACCTGAAATAACTTAAGAACTATTGTCTCTATCGCTTCATTTAAATCTGCCATCTTTGTTGCATCTTTTGTTGCTAACCAAATTGCAACCAAAGCCTTTGGAAAGCTCATCTATGATTGGCTAATATGTAATGAGCATCCATTGCCATGAGGTCACCTGAATGTGACCCTGATCGGAGCACCTTCAGATGTTCAGGCGTAGTACTTTGTAAACGTAGCAATGTAACAGCTTATTTTAATCAGATTGGAACATCGAATAATATCCCCGTCTTTCATCGAGAGCATGTATTCCTTTTATGGGAGTGAAAATATTTTGTCACTTGCCAGGCCAAGAGTCTAGTTTTAGCTTTAAATGAATAAAGAAATACATATTTTTGACATGGAATTGTTACTTGTAAAAATAAACAACAACATATCGTTTAATGTTATATAAACATATACAAACATGTAGTTATCATTATCAAAGATGTCTTCGACCAGTATGTTTCAGTGAGGTAACACTATAAAGTCTGCATCAGTGCCGCGCCATCACAAGAAACAAACACAAACATGCCACAGCCTCCCAAAACACACACACGTGCACTACACGTATGTATCTCGCCCACAGCGGAGCAATCCTTAATTAACCGTCAATTGCTGTTAGTAGAACAATACAAAAACCTATAATTTATTGTTTACGTATGAATTATGAAGACAAAATATATACGGAAATTTACTGAAAGAGTAGTGTCTAATACATGCTAGTCATGATGATTAAAGTAATTAATGATAAAATGCCAACCAGGCGTGGATCGATTCCCCAATATGCGTACATCTGCTCCTGACTAACAGAAAGGCATTCACAATGTTTTCCTTTTGCTTTCAGATGGTGTTGAAAACTGATTTACAAGTGGCACGGGACCAACTTTAAGTCGTTTTGTTTTGTTTTGCTTTGTTTTTATTTTATCTGATCGTATTGACATTTAATATATAACCATTAAACATATTATAAGTTCGTTAAGTTCACTCCCCATATGTATTAACAATGTAATATTTGTATAGCATGCTTGCCAACTTCTCCGAATTCACATTTGGAAAATTATGCATGATCAAAATTCGAAGTCTCGGAAAAGAACATTTATAAACTTTCTCTTGAAAAACTAATACACCAAAACAACATACTTCAAACTGCTGTGTCTATTGAGAAAAATATATATTCAAAGTAGTGGAAACGGAAATGGTTTCATTGATATTTCGACTTTAAATTTAAATAGTCAAAGAGAGTTTCCGCCCAAAATGAGGAGTAGCAAGCATGTTATAAATGTTCACACTCGTGTATAACCCAGTTCCGGATTCTCCAATGTGGAAATATTTTTAATTATCACCAACAAATGAAACAGAAAGCATTAACAACACTCTGATTATAATTGATTATAAATCAACACCGAAAATTACATGCGAATTCTTCAGAATGTACTTTAAATTCAAAAAAATGGAATTGGCGACGCAAGTGTTGGAGGGCATAATAGCGTTGTTTGTGTTTTAGAGCAAAGAGTAGCAATATATACATATGTATAACTTTCGGTATGAAAATACACAACAGCCCATCCAAACGATCGTGATTAAGTACTCTATGTCGGTGGTGTAGCATTTTTGAGTGGAGCAATACCTATATGTATATATATATATATATACAGACAATGATCATGTCAGGGTATCGGGCCGACCATCACTGCGCCATTGAAACGTACTTTTTAGGTAAGCTGTGGGTATTTCTGGCTATGCGATTGCATTGGATTGGGTGCCGTAGATAGTGAGTTCGAGGCCCGGTCAGGGCACGAGTCTAAAAGTTGTCTTCCTTCGTCATTTGTGTTGCAAAGTTATATATATATATATTATATAGATGTAGATAGATAGGTACGGTACCGTAAATGTATAATTATATGCTGTATTATCATTATCGATTCATGTTTTTTTTATGATTTAATAGTATATTCAGGTTTAAAGAAAAGTAGACTATGTGATTAGATTGTTGATACTAGTAGGTATATGTTGAAAATGATTACTTTATTTTATATTTATATATTTTAAAAAAAAATACCGGCTGGCACATTTTGGACCGAAAGAAAGGGATTTTGGATGTATCTGGCTACAAGAACTAGGTTTGGGCCGGTAGAATTCTAGTGCTCGCTGCTACTAGTAACTTATGTTAAGTTTTACTATCTGAGTCGGTGTTGGTAAGAGAGTCTCGTGGACGCCTAATCATATGACGTTAGCTGCTGCAAGGACACAACGCAGAGTATCAAGACAGTTTGTTTGTTTGGGTTTTTTTTAGTTTTTTTTGTCGTTTTTTTTTTTAATATAAAAACAACAGTTACCCCTCTAGACGTGATTTTCTTTTTTTTTTAATAAAAAGTAAAAAAAAAAACCAATCCAGCACGGGTTTTCACATTAGTCCACCATTATTTATTACTGATGATAACTAAACCATTACCTTGTATTTTGATGTTATTCCATGTTTAAAACAGTTGTGTATTCAAGTGTACTTTTCGTTTATCTAACATTTATGCAAGTCTTTGTGAAGCAGAACAGTATAGTTTTTCTTTTATTACTTAAATTTGTGCTGTCATGTGATGACTTTGACAGTCGTGGTCCGACTGTAAGTAATTCTACACCTCCTTATTCAAGTAGATATCAAAATCAAACTGTTAACTTTGACCATTTAAAAAAGTGTATTAATTCACTAATTATGTTTGTGTTTTTATGCTTTCGAAATACCCAGATTTAGACTTTCTGTTATATGGTAATCAAGAAATGTCTTTGAATATTAATTATAAAACATTTCATAAAGGACAGTAACAGGTTTTAAGAAGTCAATCGATTTATATTTTAAAGTAAAACGTGTATCCATTGTGTCTTAAATGAGAATGTTTATCCTTATTACTTGTTTGTTATATGCGTTATACGTTATTGAATGTATACCATTAATGCTTGTGTTATTTTGTACATTTGTTTTTCTTTTTTATTGCCCATCCATTAATTATCTCTCTCTCCCTCTCCCCCATATCTCTTCCCCTCACTCTCTCTCTCTCTCTCTCTCTCTCTCTCTCTCTCTCTCTCTCTCTCTCTCTCTCTCTCTCTCTCTCTCTCTCTCTCCATCTTTCTATAAAAATATATATATATTATTCAATACTAAATATGTATTTCAAGCATTTTGTAATTATTTATATGTCATTGTGTTAGGAGAGTGCGTTTATAAGTTGTAATAACTTGTGCCCAATCCTGTTGTAAATTTTGTTACAATAAAATACGTTTAAACTCGTAAAAAAACTCGTGTAACAGGGGTCATCAGAGGTGACCGAACCCGGCACCTCCCGACATTATCAGTGTTTACTCGCCCTCCAGGAAAACAGTTGTTCTCTAATTTCTATGGGTTACAGGCGTTTGTGGAAGTAAAGTTAACGCTAAGTACAATTTCTGAGTCCCTACCTGGGCGCAACATCACAGTTGCCATCATTAATTGTTTTCTTCATGTTTTTATTACTATTATCATTTTATTCTTTATTTCCATAAATATTGTAAACATTTCTGCTCAAAAACGAAAATGGATTCAGCGTTCATATTTTAGTACACTAGAGAATATCGAGCTAGTGATTACCTTAACATTTTTCTTAACAGAATTTTAAAGTTCAAGGTCACCGGTCTATAAATAGAACTTTTTCGAACTTATTTGAACGACCATAACTTCTTGACCGTTCGTAGACCTTTTGCGGAGAAATAATTGGGTTATTTTTGTGTCAATATAAAGAGATTGGTCTTATAGCGGTATATGCAAAGTTCTGCTTCCACAAAATAAAAGATATGGCACTGTGATAAAAGATATTACTTTCCGGCCAAAATTCAAAATTTTCATAAAATCGCACTAAAATGTCTCTGCTCCTTTATCTTGACACGTCCTGACTCGATATTTAGCACATCGATAGCACTAGGCCTAATGCCTGGCTAAAAAAGTATGATAGTTGTTGACATTGACCTTCATTTAGGTGACAGAGGTAAAAATAAATTATATTGAAAAGGTTTTTATCACATGTTAAAAAGCATGTTCTTTTAATTGTATGGGCAACAATTCAAGGTCTTCGCATCACAAATCGTGAAGGTCAAGGTCGCAGGAGTCAAATTATCCAAACATGAAAAATCTAGTGTCGGTCAAGGAAAGGAACGGAGAGAAAACTAAGGGGAAATATAGGTAAAACGTAGCGACCGTCAGATCGATAACATCTCTAAAATTATTTTCTTGGTGGAAATCGTTTGTTTTGAACTTGATCAAATCCATTTGTATTTTGATTTTGATGCATCCACTAGTGCTAGAAGTCATGCAGCTTGACATATGCTGTCTTACGCTAATACGGATCCAGCTAATTTGTGTTGTATTTAGTGCTACGATAGGTAGCAGTGTACAGTAAAAATGCCAAATTCTGAAAAATATGGCACATGCTTTAGATATGTAAACATTGCCAGTTAACCTTACATATAACCTCTAATAAAGTATATATATTTGAAATCTGTACAACATTTGCAATTTTAATAGAACTCTGAAGGATAAGTAAACTGATATTTTCTGTGATTTTTAGAGCTGTGAATACCATGGTAACAGCTTAAAAAATTCTCAAAAATTGCAAAATATTATGATATTTGACCCAAAATGGCACAATTCTCTACACAATTTTTTTTCTGAAACCTATTTAAAATTAAATATCTCTATCCCAAAGACAGAATTAATCTTGTTTGGACATATGTTGTAAATTAAGTTTTTCCGCTATCTTACCTTTTCTGTGGGCTTCCATTTTGCGCTGTAGGCGAAACTAAATTTCCTGTGTAAACACACGTTCGGAAAATCCGGATATTTAAAATCCGGAACCAATTTATTGATTTTTGTTTTAATAAATGTGAAGCCTGTATGTACTACTTCATACTGGATATACCAATTATAGTGTACATTTATTTTTTCATTTTTTATACATATCATAATACAGGAGTTATTTGCTTAACAAAAAAATTGCCCATGGCCAGGCTGTCTTACTGTGGTGTGCTACCATAGATTTATACTATATTCTTTTATTAAAATATAACCATATAACATTGGTTTGTCATTTTATATCTATACATATATCTTACTTCTACTTATCAAATACAGCTACATTTGGATGGTAAAGCCACGATACAAACTACCTGGTAACCAGACAGGCTGGATTTACAGTAATATAAGTGACACTCAAATTGTGACATCATTCCATGCGTATGAATACATGTTATGCATGCACAATAGCCATTCAATGTTTATATGGTCTATTTTGAGGCGCGACACATACACTAATGTTGATCGTCACAAAAAATAAGACCTATCACAGGGTCACGTGGTTTTTCATATGACTTTGCACAAGTTTACAGTGTGATAAAGTGACCAGAGAATTAAAAGTCGTAAGTTTGACGCTCTATCAATAGAAATAGAAAATAACAGAGACTATGCAAGTCTCTGATAATAATACACATAAAAATTCCTCGTTTGCTATAAAAAATGGGTAGTTTTTATTTGGATTATCATGTATTTTTCTTGCTAGAACGTCAAGTTCGCGAAACAAAGCTATGTACGACAATGACGTGTCCCAGTGTTACAACCCAGTCAGTAAGGATTACCTCAATGCCTCAGCCCCATCGGTTTGTTTGTTGGGTTGATCGCCCCATGAATAGTCAGGGTCGTTTTCAATCAGAACTCCTCGGGTATTCTTCTCAAATTTTTTCCTAACTTGCCGGAAAGGCCCGAGGTTATCCGATTGGGTCATTTTAGGCACAGACGCCTTGTAGTAGTTGGCGACTACCTCACAGAACAGCATATGGGAGGCCCGCCGATGGCACCCGGAGCAATTAGGTTAAAGTTTCTTGCCCAAGAACACAACTACAACAGCACAGACCGGTCCGTTCTCAAATTCCCTTCGAAAAAAGACCACCGTGCGTTTGATAAACGCTAAAAAGGCTTGTTTTGAATTATATTAGTGTTAAATATAATTTAATAGCGTCATCTCAAGCGGTATGATCGAACCCCATCAATATTTAACATTGGCTAGATATGCAACAAAAGAAGATTGTAAGTTTTAATAACAGAACAATCCGATAATTAGCGAAGTTGGAGAAAATCATAGTAAGAGTGACCTTAATTCGGTACTGAGATGATCATTTCATTTCCTGAAATTTTGGCCCCCAGACCCCTCGCCAAAATAATCGCATTACTACAAAATTACTGGAATCTATGTCTGTAATTTTTAAATCGACATACGGCGCTCTAAATATAGCATTATACCATAGTTTTGCAATTTCCTGATATTTTCCAGGTGTCTTATAAATTTCGCGCGCATTTGTTTTCTGCATCTTCTATACGCTTAAGTTTTCCAAGCACCGATCTGACGCAGACAGATGATTACAAAGCCGGCATTTGTAGCAACATGGAGCTTTCTGAGACCTCAATATTTGTAGCTGTTCTCGGGTTTCAGTGGATTGTGTACGTGTGGGAATCATATTTATCATCGAGACAGGTATTATTAACAATGAACCAGGCACTTCTGCACGTGTTCCTATTGTCCGAGTTTGCTCTGTTCCTGACAACATGTCTGGTATAACAGACATGGTGTAAAGGCCAGAGGAAACTCGGGTTAGTGTTCCTATACATATATGACTATCTAAACGACAACACCGACTCGCTAGCTTGAATGTTAGTCCTAGTTTCCTATGGCCCTTACACCATGCCTTGTGTAGCCTGTAGTGTAGGGTCAGAGCGCT
Organism: Pecten maximus; assembly: GCF_902652985.1. Lineage (NCBI taxonomy): Eukaryota > Metazoa > Mollusca > Bivalvia > Pectinida > Pectinidae > Pecten > Pecten maximus. The sequence goes on along the minus strand of NC_047019.1, from coordinate 18,199,825 downwards.
CTACTACATGTATATATATGAAAACGTGGAATTCTTCGACACGTGTGGTGTACACTATAGACTAGCTAAGATTTTGATGCAAATATAATAAAATCGGGAGTGGCATAACGTGACAGTGCAACTACCTAACTCCCTGAATCGGAACACAATGGAAGGAAAAGACCAAATATCATTTATTGTGTTTTACTTCTTATATAGTTAAATCAAGAAAACTAAGCTTGCTAATTTATCCACAAGTCATGTTATATTTAATACAAGTGTCTTCGGGATCAAACTAAATTGGTGTTGTTTAGTTTTCAAACAGTGGTGTACTCTGGCCCTTATATACACCAAACATGATGTCAGAGTCAGAGACGAGGGCTAACTGACTCTCCATCCCTGGCCAAGTACAGGTGCCCTACTCACAGGCGTTTGAAGTTCTGACTGCAAACTGAGATATAATACCATATAAAAATAGGGGTATTTACTATCAGAACTTCAAACGCCTGTGTCCTACTCTAACAATGTTAGAGGTTTACAGGATGAGAAATTTGACTGATCCATTGTAATGTCTTAACAAATGATTAGCCAGAGACCTTTAGTTGGTATAATTATCTGAAATGTTGGTGCCCGGATTGTAATAACAGTCTAGCAAGTCTCAAGAGCATACTAGGCATAATATGAAAATGAGGAATTCACTCTGTTGGGAATAGTGTGCTCTGGCCATGCATGGCCCTATACACAAGATATTTCAGGGCCAGAGGAAACTTGAAACTGGTCGTTAAATATCAGCAATTTACCAAACACATATATTGCCAGGGTTGGAACTCTGGGTAATTTAGTCTCATATAAATTGGGTACCCTCACTCAAAATCACCAAAAATATCATGCATCCATTACTCGCATACAAAGGTCCAGAGCAATCGGCAGATCGACTTTTGACAAATCTTCTGGTCTGAACAGTGGTATCAATTCAGTTTTCATTTCCTGGTTACAAATCCAAATATATGCACATTGTACATGTAATTCAAGTTTCTTCTGGTCCAGATACAAAGACATAACATTTGACAGATAGATGATCTGTCCAACTTGCAATCAGATTAATGTCCACAATGTGTTTAAACACTAATCTTACACATATATCTATGTAAATATACATGAAGGTCTAAGATCTGTAAATGATTACAAGAGTGTTATGTTCTATGAATATAAGATAATCTATTCTATGATATATATCCCTATAAAAATACACCATATACTTGTAGTAAATTATATGACCTAGCTCGCATGCAATATTATTTAACAATGGAACATAAGACTCTTGTAAAGACATTGATTTGGAAATTTGGTATTTTTATATGTATCGTAATGATTGGAAACATCTAATTTTTGCTTGTTTTTAATATTTTTTCTGTGGATGTATGTATGTGTGTTCATATTTTAACTAAAGTTATTTGATATGTATAATGTATTTCAGAGATTTCTAGCTTTTTATTTTTTGCTTGTTTTTAATATTTTTTCTGTGGATGTATGTATGTGTGTTCATATTTTAACTAAAGTTATTTGATATGTATAATGTATTTCAGAGATTTCTAGCTCGGACCGTGGAGACGGTACCAGATACACTAAAACATGTGTTGGATCAAGAGACTTTTACCAAAGCACGTCTTTATCAGCTGGACAAAAGTACCTTTGGCTTCTGGCAGGGATTATATTCTCAGTTAGAATCAACAGTAAGATTTATTGCTCTTCCTCTTGGCTTTAATAAGATTAATTATCTACATGAAATACTATGTGAACAGTAGTATTCAGTGTCAACATATCATGTGATTTGTTTGTAATGTATTGTGTTGTCTTTGTGGGGTCATATACATGTAAAAACTATTCCCTATCACATGACATTGACGCTTATAGTAAGTATGCTGTTCTAGCATGTTGCCTGTCACTTCAGATACATACAGGTAACAGATATATTGGATCAATTATTTAGATAATCAGGTTTTTTAGGATGCGCTGCCAGTATGTCAAAATAAGAGAAATCCTTTATGATTTGAAGCAAAAGTAAAAAGTGACCAATTGGAATAATTGTGTAGAATAAGATAAAGTGATCATCTATTGACAAAATTCACCAAATGAAGAAAAAAAATCATGTTTCAAACTTGCTGTGACTAGGACTTTTGTTGCTTTTAGCTCACCGGTTACGAGTAACCGAGCGCTAATGCTGTCACGTCGGCGTCCCACCCAAAAACTTTAAAGTTTTTGGGGTAAGTTTTTGGAAAGCTTGCAAGTCCAAAAGTGTACACCTCATGCCCTTCTAATTTGGTTTTTACATTCATTAGAGGTCTAGGAGTGATGTTATGGCAAAATCATGCAGAAAAAAATTGTGATTTTTTTGCATTTTACCATTTTGTGGACTTAACTTTTTTGGCACCAAAACTCACTTTAAAGTTTTGTGGGTAAGTCCAAAAGTATACACCTATCACCCTTCTAATTGGGTTTATACATTCATTAGAGGTCCAGGAGTGATGCTGTGACAAAATCATGCAGAAAAAAAATTACGATTTTTTTGGGCATTTTACCATTTAGTGGACTTACTTTTTTTGACACAAAAACCCACTTTAAAGATTTTGGGGGTAAGTTTTGGAAAGCTTGTAAGTCCACACCCTTCTTATTAGGTTTATACATCCATTAGAGGTCTAGGAGCGATATTATGTGACATACAATTTCAAAATGACATGCTTATACATACATAAAAAATGAATGCATAGTGTGATTGCTGCCGCCGGTGAGCTTTCGCAATCATTGATTGCACTTGTTTATCTTATTATTATTCTTTTTTTTTTTGCAGCTTATTTTGATTTTTGGTGGGTTTCCATTTATATGGTGGTATGCTGGAGAGATAACAAGTAGATTTGAATATGGACCTGAATATGAGGTAGGTGTAAAGAAAACAAATGAAATGTCTATAATAATTAAACTATCATACATGTGTTGCCATGGAACAATACATATTATTTAAAAAGTTATTTATTTATAATTCTGCATGCATGCAAGGAATTAATCACAAATCATATAATCAGATATGAAAAATTCAATCCATGATTTCCATATTTATATCAGTTGTTATTACTTTTGTTTATCTTGTGGTCTGAAAACTAGTACAATACCTGAATGATGTATATAACCTTTTGATAACCCACAGATCCTCCAGTCTTTAGTTTTCCTATTCCTCACCAGCATATTTTCCACAGTTACCTCCCTTCCATGGACAGTGTACTCTACATTTGTGTTGGAGGAAAAGCATGGATTCAACAAACAGGCAAGTCGTTAAGTTTATCATCTGTTAGAAATAGGTCACACCACAAACAATTACCTATACAATTATTTACCATTTATCTAATAACCAGGGGAAAATTTCGGGAGAACTACAATACAGATGCTGAGATGAATGGGCTTCTTTTTTATTTTTGACACAATAATGAACTGTAGGGCAAGGACAAGGCTAATTTGGTATTGTTGAACTTCCTTGTTAAACTCCATAGTCATTTAAATTAGATGGAAAATGCCCCGATTCTGTATAACTAGGATATTAACAGCATTATTAGGGTTAGCATTTTTCCAGAATTGATAACAGACATTCATTATTCTCAGGGTCCTGTGATGATACCCTGTGTTACTGACATGATTCTTTGTTTTTTGCAGACACCTGGGTTTTTTGTTAAGGATCAGGTAAAAAAGTTTATTGTGATGCAGTGTATCTCCCTACCAATTGTCTCTGGGCTGATCTACATTATCCAGATCGGTGGTGACTATTTCTTCATCTACACATGGCTCTTTACCTTTGTGGTGTCTTTGGTAAGTCTAAATTTCATTCAAGATTTTAAGAAAAGTATGTCAGTGCTCTATTGGAAACAATTAACGTATTTTCAGACTTTTGTGAAATTAGAAAAGTAAACTTTTGTGAAAAAAAAAAAAAATTCAGAAGATAATATTACCTAGTAATACATGTAATGTTTAAAAACAAATCACAAGTATATGAGCCTTGTTTCTTGTTAGATAACTTATCAATCTTGGATTGGTTGTCAGTTTTGTTGCTTGCATAGACTGATGAAGGGAAGTTTGACAATCAATCCTTATATTCACGTTAACCAATTTAAAATTACCGCAGACAGATTGCAAAATTCAACTGTCTCACAATAATATAAGTACATCACTTTATACCATTGTTCTGTAGATTGTACATGTGTGCACAGTAGTGGAACAGAAGTTAGCTAGCTACTATTGTCACCATGGTAACACAAAATATAGTTCCAAAAATGTTTTCATGATTACAATGGTAATGTACATGAATTATCAGAATACAACAATTTTAAGATAAAATACTCCAACATTTGCAACAAATGTTAATGATATTTAAATTAAAAAACCCTATCCCTTTAGATAGGAACTTAATGTGCACTAAAAATCCAGTATTTATACGTTCTTAAACCTTTCTAAACTTAACTTTATAAGGTTTTAGAATGTGAATGAATGTTGGATTTTTTGCTCACCGGTTACGAGTAATAGTGAGCTAATAATGCTATTACCCCGGGGTCGGCATTAGCGTCCCAACCAAGACTTTTAAGTTTTTTGGAAAGCTTGGAAGTCCAAAAGTACACACCTCACGCCCTTCTAATTTGGTTTATACATTCATTAGAGGTCTAGGAGTGATGTTATGGAAAATTATGCAGAAACACTTTGTGATTTTTTCACATTTTACCATTTTGTGGACTTCACTTTTTTGGCACCGAAAGCCACTTTAAAGTTTTTGGGGTAAGTTTGTGGAAAACTTGTTAGTCCAAAAATACACACCTCGCACCCTTCTAATTTGGTTTAAACATTCATTAGAGGTCTAGGAGTGATGTTATTGCAATCGATCATCAGTCACGTTTGTAATTTGTAAAAGTTATGATCAATCATGATTTTACTAGTGATTACCAGCACTGTCCCTCACTTTTGAAAATTGCAAAACTGCACTTGAATATCCAAAGAGATGCAGTAACCTTAAAGTTATTACAAGGTCAAAGGTCAATCAAGTGCAGAATTTTCAGTACAATCCTGTCCATGCAGTTGGAGCATAATGTTCAACAGTTCAAAGTAATCTTGATGAGACTGGAAAAAATACATGCATCCTTTCCATTAGGAAGGTGAGAAAGGAGATATGTTTTTTGTCCTCAAAAACAAATTTCTATTTTTTATTTTTGTGTTAGATAATATTATATGTATTATTCTCCATTTCCAGCTGCTGATCACCATCTATGCTGACTATATTGCTCCCCTTTTTGATAAGTTTACCCCCCTGCCTGAGGGACAACTCCGAACTAGGATTGAAGCCTTAGCTGCCAGCATTGACTTCCCTTTGACAAAGCTCTTTGTTGTGGAAGGTAAAGAGTAGCTAAGTGTGATTTTGTACCTGCTGTGTGGAAATGAAACTTGTCAATACAGATCTTTATATCGGTTTTCTGTGTTGTAATACAATTATTTTGATGGTTAATTTAGATACATGTGTGGAAATTTACATAAAGGATATTTTTTGAGTGTTTTCTGATGATTGTGTATTTGTGCAAGTTTATTTTCAAATATGATCTATGTAGCAACTATTTCATACTCAATTATAAGTTTACTCCATTAGATATGTAATTATATAAAGTTACAGTATGAATGACTTGTTTCTCTAAAGTTGTACATAGTTCATAATTTTAGTCTTTCATATTTCTAAATTGGTGGGTTATTTGTTTATTGTGTAATACTTAAACATCAGATGCCCAGCTAAACTTTTTTGTCAGATAAGAATGTTTGATGTTTAAAGAATTAATTGATGTCAAGTAAAAAAACAACAAATTATTGCATTCATTGCTTTATGAAGTCAACACCCAAATAACCTAGCTATGGCAGTTTGGGGACAACCGGATTTAAATTGAACTTTGGTAAGTGATAAATATATGGTTTCCAAATACAAGTCGTCTCTTTAATTGAGTGGTATTTGACAATGAAGTTTCTCTTTCCAGGCTCAAAGCGATCAGCCCACAGTAATGCCTACTTCTACGGATTCTTCAAGAATAAGAGAATTGTTCTGTTTGATACTTTGATAGAAGACTACAAACCTCCAGGCGAGGAGAAAGAGGATTCAGAACAAAAAGACAAATCACAGGAGGTACATGATGTATCTGTGTTGATTAAAATGTTGCGTGGTCTTTGCTATATATATCTATGTTGATCAAAGTATAGATATTTGAACATTATTATATAGACTTCATTTTCTAGATCGGAGTTTCTCCTACCCTGGACAGGGATATCCACAGTTTTACTGGGGTGAGATTTTCTTATCTCAACCTAGGGAAAAGACAAGTTACACATGCTCTTCTCACGTTCTCAACAATTGTATTTCATCACGTCAACAATACTATGACATCACAGCAACAGTACCATGACGTCACGTTGACAATTCAATCACGTCAAATCAACATTTCCTTGCATTGATGTAACGTCAATACTAGATACATAAGAGGGTAAACAGGGTAAGAGAAAAATAATCATTCACCCCCATGGAAGTGAGACAGGGGAATCTCAATCCTCGGGGTAAGATAATTAAGCTACCAAACACTCGGCAAGCCTCGTGTTTGGTAACATAAGAATCTTCCCCTCGGGTTGAGGTTCCTCTGTCTCACCCCCATGGGGGTGAATGATTATTTTTCTCTAATATTAATCCACAATTTTACCGATGTCAATGTGAGGTCTCAACCTTAGTATGTTCTCAACATACTGTATTGGCATAATTAGACAAGAGGTCAAACAGTCTATGAGAAAAAAATAATCATTCACTCCCTTGGTAGTGAGATAGAGGATCCCAACCTCAGAGGGTGATTCTTGAGCTGTGGAACATTTGCAATTGCCAGACAAGTAAGAGTAAAATGATCAACTTAAGAATCTTCTTCCTCAGGCTGAGATCGCCCTCGCCCACTCGCAAGGAGGTGAACAATTATTTTTTCTCACACCCTGTTGAATGTCTTGGGTATCTTATACTAAGTGTTTGGCAGCATAAAAATCTTCCCCCTTGTAATCCCCTCACAACAAGTTGTCAGTGGGTATAGGGATCTGTCCATATAAATAGGATCGTACCATGTCCTCTATCTGTTGACTTCAAGCTAGTACAAGCACAGGTAAATGTACTTGTCTCGTCTGTCAATAGTCAATACACAACCTGATATAGAAACAACATGACGTGTTAAAATTAAATGGATTTGTGAAAACTGCTACGTACTAAACAAAAGTACACTGACCGTGCAGCACCCTGCAATGCGTGGCTATAAATAGCTACCACTACGTATGTGCACACAGTGTATCGCTGTAAAGGCACTGCTTAAATTATTCCCATTTACTTCTGACACCAATAATATGAAGGGTGGCCGAATATCATATACAAAAATGTATAATATGCCGACAATGGCAAGTATAGTCTGCAATTAAGCTAGCAGGTACAAGCTTCACCAGATGTAGACTACCCCGATTGTAGTCGCGCATGGCCGAACATCACCTTCAGAATGAGCTGACATAAACAGCTGATCTTTTAGAGAAGTCGTCGTGTACATTCACAACACTCTGTCCCAAAATATACTGATATATCACCATGAATTTAAAGGAAATTCAGTAAAAATTCAATAATTTTTAAAAATATGTTTAAAGAATCATTTGATTTTCAGGAATCTGAAGAACCTGCTAATGTTGAAGAAAAGAAAACAGACAAAGAAGAAAAAAAAGAAAAGCACAAGAAGCAGGGCTGTACCGATGATGAGATCCTAGCTGTACTTGCTCATGAGTTGGGTCACTGGAAACTGAATCATAACCTGAATAATTTGGTGATCAGTCAGGTATTGGTTATGATAGGATTCTATGTTGTCCTCGTCATCATTTTGATAGGATAGATACACTTAAGGTTGATTGTGTTATTCCTGAAAATAACCCAGAGTACAGTTTGCATCTGTCTTTTACCCACTTTCAATCCTTAAACTACTTATGAATATCTAAAAAATCTCCGAGTCACGTATTATATTTGCCTGAAAGCATGCTGGGATCACTGCTGTCAAATCTTGCTTTTTGTTTTTCTCAGATGAATAAAAATGATGTATCTTAAAGGTAATTCATTTACTAAAATATACCTTTCACTATTTATGATATTTGACCTGAAAAGAAAGGGTATTGATAATTTGGGTTTCACTTCAATGATTATTATCAGTTTGTAAATCTGTCAATTAAATTTCCTAACAAAATCTTCCCTTGCTAAGATAACAGGTGATTATTTAATACATACGTATATGTCACCTCTTTTCTTGGTAAAAGACGTCCTAGATATCAAATATAATATTAGCTCCTAAGTCTGAAACACTGATTGTCCATGATCATGGGTAACCATTTATAACAACTGCTTTTTCTTTCCAGGTGAACACATTTTTGTGTTTTATGATATTTGCCTTCCTCATTAAGGAGACTATATTGTATTCAGCCTTTGGATTTAACACTCAGCCAATCCTGATTGGGATGCTCATCATATTCCAATTCATCTTCTCTCCCTATCATGAGGTAAGAATCTCTTACCAACAACTATATGTAATTAAACATAAAGAATATTCTTGGTTTCCTATTTGATAATGGAATATAGTTATATTTCACAAGAATGATGAATACTTTGGTATTTTTAAGAGTGTGGGAAAGGGGGGAGGGCATTTTTCAACCCACAGCTAGGGCTCCTATTCATAATTACGAAAACATCTGGGTTATCATGATGTTAAAGATGAAATACATTAAAACTATCCTAAATCTGATCTGTCCTTTTTGACTGTCAGAAAGTAGCAACATACATAAAAACTGTTCACAATAAAGCTTTCTATTCACTTGTAAAAATGTGATAGTTCTATTGAGTGAAGCTTATGATAACTTATCCTGTGTCATAAAAACTTATGCAGTGGCACCTTCTCCATTAAAATTTTCTTTTGAAACAGTTTACTTATTCATCAAGAATAGATATCAGAAGAGATTTGGATTTCATTTTATGAATAAGCAGGGATTCAGTTTTAAAGTGGTACAGTCTATGAGTTTACATAGCTAGGCAGTCATTATAGAGAGAAATTCTGTAGATCTATAACTGGGGATAGTACCCGGTATTATTAATTAAAGAGTCAATCTAATGAGATTTGATACATTGGCAGTTTGTAAATAAAAGGTGTGGCCCAAATTTGAGTAGGGAAATCAGATTAAAAGGCTTAGAAATAAACCTAGGGGTCTCATGTTTTCGCCTGGGGAGGGGGTAAACTTTACTATAGTTTATATAGGAAAATCACATTTTTGGGTATCATTTGTTTCATTTCTATTGGAATTCATTCTAACTTGGTTAACATTATTAGCATGGGATGACAGTTTGATGGTATGCACATGTTGGCCCTGACTGACCCCCAGGGGCTATGGGCAGGGCCAAAAAAAGGTCAAATTAGCTGAAAATTCAGAAATCTTCTTCTCAAGACCCAAATAAGGTAGAATCAGATACTTTTCATAGGTGGAAGGGTCTTAAGGTGCTTTACCAAAGTTGTGTATTTCATGGCCCTGGGGTCTCATGTTTGCCCCGTTGGAGGAGGTACCCTTTACTGTTGTTTATATAAGGAAATCACATTTTTGACTATCATTTGTGTCATTTTTATTGGAATTAGCAGTTTTGGAAGACAGTTTGCTGGTATGCAAATATTGGCCCCAAGGGGCTGGTGGGCAGGGTCAAAAAGTGTCAAATGTAACAGAAATATTTCAAAACTCAGGTGACCGTTAAGGCCCATGGGCCTCTTGTTGAAGGTATAATATATGGGCTGATTAATTAAAAGGCTGATAAGATATCAGAAACCTTTAGATTAGAATGCTATATAAATATTACTTTGTTCTAAAAAAATTTGATTTAAAAAATATCATTTGTGTACATATGTTAAAGATCTCTGGTATTTCTGATTACAGGTTTTATCCTTCTGTATGACAGTCCTCAGTCGTAAATTTGAATTTGAAGCTGATGCATTTAGTAAGAAAATGAACAAGGCTGCGGATTTAAAATCCTCCCTTATAAAACTAAACAAGGACAATCTGGGTTTCCCTGTTGTGGATTGGCTGTATTCTACATGGAGCTACTCACATCCCCCACTGCTGGAAAGATTAAAGGCTCTGGATAAAACAGACTAAAACTACAACCAGGATACGATACATGCTTGCTGTCAAAATAATGTCAGAATTTGACATGCAAATTGAAAGTGCTTAAACCCGACTTTCCTTTTGATTGCTTATATGTATAATATTTGACATTTTTTAATTATCATTTTCGGTGGAGAACTAATTATATTTGATTACATGTACTTAAATGTACTTATTTATGGATGTTGTTATTTTTGCACTGGATGATGTTTTCATGATCATACCATTAGGTTAATTGATGAAGTGCATGGTGTCAAATTTTACCAAAAGATTAAAGTGGTTGATCATAAGTTGAAATCTTTAGATAATTCTGCTTGTTATTATAACTATTTCTCACAGCTTAGAACTTGAGAACTTCTTAAATTCTGCAATTCCTTTGTAATGGGTGTCTGCAAAATAATATACCGGACTCTATGAATATGTTGTTCACTTAGTTTTGGAATGACATTGTTTGATTTTTATATGACTTTACGTCTTTTTCGTAATACTTTATAACTTGTTACTGTTCACTTTTGTCCATTCCAGATATACTGGATATTTGACAGTTCATTAATTTCTTTTTCATTTTTGTTTGAACCACCTGGAAGTTATTCATCTTAAGGGTGCACGTACCATGCAATTATGCCTTATCTTAGTTTCCGAGATCTACAACAGGTCATGTCAGATATGTCATGGTAAATTCTCCGCAGTTACTATCAACCAGATGTTTAGTTAAAACCATTCTGCATGCTTTTGACCTTATCATACCAGATTTGTTCAAGACAATATTTACCAATAAGATGATTTTTTTACTGTATCTCTTGAAGGCGATTCTATCTAAATGTGATGCTTTATAATGCAGTGCATGCAATATCTTGTGCAAATTGTAAAACTTTTCTACCTCTGCGATTAAAACATAATGATTACGGGCCCAAATGTTCAATTGTCTTACTTGTGTTCAACATTGACCGGAGTAAATCGTATGAGAATCAGTTATAACACAGGGGTTTAGATTGTTCTAGCTCAACACTATCAGGTGGTTTATAGTCTTGGCACAAGATTTTGTTCCTTGATATCCGTCTTGTCATTTGAATGCTAAGTCCATGGCAAAGAATGTGTACATACAGCAGGAACAGAAGTCTCAAATGCAGCACTTATAATTTCTTGTGTGCTGAAACAAATATTTAATATATACTTAATGATACAATTGAACAATTATTTGTTATAATTAGATCTCATCAAAAGAAATAATATATGACACAAAACCTATATCTCTGGTATAATTTCTTTTTCACAGGAATTTGTACATACCTATTCCGTGCCAACTGGAAATTAGATCATGTGAAAAAAATAGTTTTGCTAAGTAACATAATATAGATATACATTTTGTATATCATTTATAACTGATTTATTGCTCTAGATGGTCTGTAATTGAGGGACCAGTTTCTTGATGTGATTAAATTATGATTTGGGTGTGAATGCAATTTTTTAAATGTATTGTTCAACAATTTTACTTACACATTCTCTTTGTGTGCTTCTTAACAAGATATTACCACAAACGATGTTAATCAAAATATTTACCCCAAAAGAATGATTAAGTGGAGACATTCAGAATTCAGCTATTGATGTAGAGTAATATTTTGTTGTCAATCCTATTGTATAGAAATGCTAGCAAAAGAGCAGAAATAAAGGAGCGCTGTGACAGAAACCTTATGTATTGTTTGGTATTATTTATCTCTCGCAGGAAAATCAAATTTGTATTGAATAACAATGTTGTCACACTATTCTTGAGTGCAAAATGACTGGGCAGAAAAAATAGACACTGACTTGCTGTCAGTTTTGTGAAGGGAACCATATTGTCTATGTGTAACACCTGACCAGTTTTGTTACAAAGTCATAGGTTGTCACAGGTGATGAGAGAGGAGTCTGCAGCTGTTTATAAAGGGTGATACAAGTTGTGCAGGACAGCCTAGTGCTGTTTGTGTATCAACTCCACTGAGAGGGGGTAAAACTTATGAAAAATGAGATGTAGTTCATGTGTATTATATTCAAAACATCTGTTCAGATTACTGGGAAATGGAATGGATAATGTCAAGCATATGTTGCTGTGATGTCTGGGTGGCTTAAAGTTCAAGTTATATAGACATGCAATGTTTACCATGTCATAATAATGGGTTCCCCTCGAGATAATTATTGTTGAGTGTATGTTGATGCCATAATAAGCTTAATAAGCCATTTGTTCTATTTCAATGTCAATAACACTTTACAATGCTAAACTTCTAGATATACATTGTATTGGCATTTAGTGAGCGTACCATCTATTCCTGATTTTATGCCAGAGGAGTGGATTGATTGAAACATTAATTTGCCATGTGGATATAAATAAGTCAAACTATGGTATTTAACATAGTATCGTCCATATGAAAAGCATCTAAAGTAGGAACTTTAAACAAGCAAGAATGGAAACAAATCTTGATGGATGCAGCATTATTACCATACATGTGTACAGTACATTGTATCTCTTGATTTAGAACACAATAGAGCGTGTTGATTGTGACAAATAACACCGCAAAGAGTATCTTTAATTCTCACCTTGATATTTATTAGAATGAATATTCATACCCTGCCTATACTTATAAACACCATCCATCAGAAATTATGTCTTTTGTCCAAGGCTACATTATTGCAGCTAGATATTTAGGTACTTAATTGTAACCAGTTTAATACTGTACTTGATTTGTACCAATATCAAAAAAAATTCCTCATATGGGATTTCATCATTTTCGTACCTAAGACATGTCATAGATTTGTAGAAAATTTGTGGAATATACATGCACTGCATGCTAATTTATGTTTAGGGCCCTGATGGCATGTTAGCCAGAAAATTGAAGTCCGAAATGACCAGAATGCACAGAACAGTTGATTTGTTGTAAGGTAGGTTTTAATGTTTGAACTCGTGGAATGAGCCCCAAGGGTTGGGCCAGAGTCTGGATCAAATTCAGATGGGTTTGGTTTGGTTTGGTTTATTTAGTTTAACGTCCTATTAACAGCTAAGGTCATTTAAGGACGGCCTCCCGTGCGCGCGACATGCATGCGTGTTGTGAGTGCCTATGTGTGTTTTGGGAGGCTGTGGTATGTTCGTGTTAAGTCTCCTTGTGATAGGCCGGAACTTTTGCTGATTTAAAGTGCTACCTCACTGAAGCATACTGCCGAAGACACCCAGGAGCACCCCGGTCACATTATACTGACAACGGGCGAACCAGTCGTCCCACTCCGTGTATGCTGAGCGCTAAGCAGGAGCAGCAACTACCATTTTTAGCTCACCTGGACCGAAGGTCCGGTGAGCTTATGTCATGGCGCAGCGTCCGTCGTCCGTCCGTCCGTCCGTCGTCTGTCAACATTTGCTTCAAATCGCTACTAGTCAAAAAGTTCTTATTGGATTTTGACCAAATTTGGCCAGAAACATCCTTGGCAGAAGGGGAACAGATTTTGCATAAATGGTGACTCTGACCCCCAAGGGGCCAAAGGGGCGGGGCCCAATACAGGAAATAGAGGCAATTCCTTTAAATCGCTACTAGTCATAAAGTTATGAATGGATTTGAACCCAATTTAGTCAGAAACATCCTTGGGGGAAGGGGAACAGATTTTGCATAAATGGTGACTCTGACCCCCAAGGGGCCAAAGGGGCGGGGCCCAATAGGGGAAATACAGGTAATTCATTTAAATCGCTACTAGTTATTAAGTTATGAATGGATTTAAACCCAATTTGGTCAGAAACTTCCTTGGGGGAAGGGGAACAGATTTTGCATAAATGGTGACTCTGACCCCCGAGGGGCCAAAGGGGCGGGGCCCAATAAGGGAAATAGAGGTAATTCCTTTGAATCGCTACTAGTCATAAAGTTATGAATGGATTTGAACCAAATTTAGTCAGAAATGTCCTTGGGGGAAGGGGAACAGATTTTGCATAAATGGTGACTCTGACCCTCGAGGGGCCAAAGGAGCGGGGCCTAATAGGGGAAATAGAGGTAATTCCTTTAAATCGCTACTAGTCATAAAGTTATGAACCCAATTTGGTCAGAAACATCCTTGGGGGAAGTGGAACAGATTTTGCATAAATGGTGGCTCTGACCACCGAGGGGCCAAAGGGGCTGGGCCCAATATGGGAAATAGAGGTAATTCCTTTAAATCGCTACTAGTCATAAAGTTATGAATGGATTTGAACCCAATTTGGTCAGAAACATCCTTGGGGGAAGTGGAACAGATTTTGCATAAATGGTGACTCTGACCCCCGAGGGGCCAAAGGGGCTGGGCCCAATAGGGGAAATAGAGGTAATTCGTTTAAATCGCTACTAGTCATAAAGTTATGAATGGATTTGAACCCAATTTGGTCAGAAACATCCTTGGGGGAAGGGGAACAGATTTTGCATAAATGGTGACTCTGACCCCTGAGGGGCCAAAGGGGCGGGGCCCAATATGGGAAATGGAGGTAATTCATTTAAATCGCTACTAGTTATTAAGTTATGAATGGATTTAAACCCAATTTGGTCAGAAACTTCCTTGGGGGAAGGGGAACAGATTTTGCATAAATGGTGACTCTGACCCCCGAGGGGCCAAAGGGGCGGGGCCCAATAAGGGAAATAGAGGTAATTCCTTTGAATCGCTACTAGTCATAAAGTTATGAATGGATTTGAACCCAATTTAGTCAGAAATGTCCTTGGGGGAAGGGGAACAGATTTTGCATAAATGGTGACTCTGACCCTCGAGGGGCCAAAGGAGCGGGGCCTAATAGGGGAAATAGAGGTAATTCCTTTAAATCGCTACTAGTCATAAAGTTATGAACCCAATTTGGTCAGAAACATCCTTGGGGGAAGTGGAACAGATTTTGCATAAATGGTGGCTCTGACCACCGAGGGGCCAAAGGGGCTGGGCCCAATATGGGAAATAGAGGTAATTCCTTTAAATCGCTACTAGTCATAAAGTTATGAATGGATTTGAACCTAATTTGGTCAGAAACATCCTTGGGGGAAGTGGAACAGATTTTGCATAAATGGTGACTCTGACCCCCGAGGGGCCAAAGGGGCTGGGCCCAATAGGGGAAATAGAGGTAATTCGTTTAAATCGCTACTAGTCATAAAGTTATGAATGGATTTGAACCCAATTTGGTCAGAAACATCCTTGGGGGAAGGGGAACAGATTTTGCATAAATGGTGACTCTGACCCGCGAGGGGCCAAAGGGGCTGGGCCCAATAGGGGAAATAGAGGTAATTCCTTTAAATCGCTACTAGTCATAAAGTTATGAATGGATTTGAACCTAATTTGGTCTGAAACATCCTTGGGGGAAGGGGAACAGATGATTTTGCATAAATGGTGACTCTGACCCTCAAGGGGCCAAAGGAGCGGGGCCCAATAGGGGAAATAGAGGTAATTCCTTTAAATCGCTACTAGTCATAAAGTTATGAATGGATTTGAACCCAATTTAGTTAGAAATGTCCTTGGGGGGGAAGTTGAACAGATTTTGCATAAATGGTGTCTCTGACCCCCGAGGGGCCAAAGGGGCGGGGCCCAATATGGGAAATGGAGGTAATTCATTTAAATCGCTATTAGTCATAAAGTTATGAATGGATTTGAACCCAATTTGGTCAGAAACATCCTTGGGGGAAGGGGAACAGATTTTGCATAAATGGTGACTCTGACCCCTGAGGGGCCAAAGGGGCGGGGCCCAATATGGGAAATGGAGGTAATTCATTTAAATCGCTACTAGTTATTAAGTTATGAATGGATTTAAACCCAATTTGGTCAGAAACTTCCTTGGGGGAAGGGGAACAGATTTTGCATAAATGGTGACTCTGACCCCCGAGGGGCCAAAGGGGCGGGGCCCAATAAGGGAAATAGAGGTAATTCCTTTGAATCGCTACTAGTCATAAAGTTATGAATGGATTTGAACCAAATTTAGTCAGAAATGTCCTTGGGGGAAGGGGGACAGATTTTGCATAAATGGTGACTCTGACCCTCGAGGGGCCAAAGGAGCGGGGCCTAATAGGGGAAATAGAGGTAATTCCTTTAAATCGCTACTAGTCATAAAGTTATGAATGGATTTGAACCCAATTTGGTCAGAAACATCCTTGGGGGAAGGGGAACAGATTTTGGATAAATGGTGGCTCTGACCCCCGAGGGGCCAAAGGAGCGGGGCCTAATATGGGAAATAGAGGTAATTCCTTTAAATTGCTACTAGTCATAAAGTGATGAATGCATGCATGTTCTAAAAACAATTCTTGAGGTCTTTGAGACCTAAGAGAGTCTGGACTTCATTAATCTTTAAAGCAGTTCGGATTCCCACACTATAACCATATATAGCATTGTTAGAGATTTACAAATAAAACAAATTGAATATGAACATTATTTTGACATTTGGTCTAATCCAACCAGGTGAGCGATACAGGCCCCATGGGCCTCTTGTTAAAGACTCTGGTATGTCTCGGCCAGGGGACAGAACCCAAAGCCTTCCTCACAGGGGTGAACGCTCAACTAAAGGCCAAAAGTGAGGCAGTGTCAAGGGAGACATTAGGAAAAATAAGTTATTAAGAAAGAAGAGAAAAGATAAGATCCCAAATTTAGTCGCCTCTTATGATCATGCAATGGGGGCAGCAGGTACAATTCTTACGCCCTACCTGCAGGGTGTAAATTCAGATGGTTAACATTGATTGTCACAACTAGTAATCACAACTGCCTGCACATAGTTATATGATTCATTCCTTGATATCAAAGTTATTAATTAAGGACCCCTGTGGCCATGAAGGTAAGTCAAGGTCATTTTCTTCAATGACACATTCCAAATAACATTATCTTTATTTGGCCTTGTCTTTGGACTTCAGCACAATTTTTTTTTTTTTTTTTTTTTTGGGGGGGGGGGGGATTACTTTCAGTCCTAAACATGTACCAGTATAATTTAAGAATAAAAAACAAATTAAACAAAAGCCTTTTATTCATAATTAATACATTGTTACAGAAGACCACTCTTCACCTATACATTCACTTAATCATTGTCACTAATTTAAACACACATTCTGATTAACCAAACCAGGGTGGTATACTTGGTCGTTCCCAGTTCTTTGCAAGATTAAGTTTCTTTTCAAGGTCTCCCATTTTAAATGAATCCTCTTCTGTGGATGATTTGTCCTCTTTAACCAGGTTAGGAAATGTAAACTTATGTTCACCTCCCTAAAAACAAAATTGAATTCTTGGTATATAGACACACTAAATATAATTTTACATCACAATAAAACCTGCCTTTATACCGATATCTTTATTTTGGTTCATAAAAATATGTTTGAGCAAACAAAAGTCAGAAATTTGAAATAGGTTTAAAAACTACCCACAGTCCCTGAAGTCCACAACAGCTGAAGCAAAATTATTATTAGTACAAACATAACATTTGTCAATTGCAATACTAGTCACACATATTATTTTACTGGGTAAGATCTTCGATTTGTTTTCACAGATATTCAGATTCCTCAAAGGTAAAATTTCGTAAAACTACCCATTGTCGGATATAAAAGTTGTTATCTGATCATGAATAACCTTAATATGCAATTATATGCATTTTATATACCGTATTTGACCTAATAAGGGCGCCCCTACCTTTTTTCAAGGAAATAAATCTTTGACTGAGTGACAAAATGGTGTTTAAAAGTAATAATCCATGTGAAAAGTTTCGCTACTTTATGTGTTCAATTTTCTTCAGCAAATTAAGTAACTGGAACAAGTTTTCGCCACATTTTGTCTATTCCTACAGATGACATGTCAGTGCAAAGAGCACCCGAAACTAAACACACATGTATACAAATAACAACTTAGTACTTACCATCTTTATTTGAAGATAAAGTAAAAGACTTCATTCTTGTTGATAAATAACTTTTGTTCAGAACAGAAAGCTAGTAAAAGACATTGTAAATCAATTATTAGGTCAAAGAAGACCATGTCTGATATGATCTGGGAAATCACCTGTGTCTATAAATAGAACACAAAAAGAGTTCCATTTGAACATAAATGGTGGAACACACATTCTCTGGTCTAAAGATCAGCTGGCATGGTTTACAAGTTTACAGGAATATTCAAGTGATGTTTAAGCTTATTATATGATAATGAATAGCTATCTTCATCTGGAATATTTTTATGACTGAATATTTTACCGTTTCCAGTTTCCACAGCCTTGGGTATTCTACAATAAGGTATAGTCTGTTTCATAAAACTTCAGAATAACTAATCTTAATAAGGGCGCCCCCACTGTCAATTGCCCACGCCCTGTGACCTTATTAGGTCAAATACGGTACTTATATCAGACATGTATATTTTAATCTGTATACAACACACAAAATATGCATGTATATATACAGTGGAACTTCGTTAACTCGAACTCGGATAACTTGAATACTCCGCTTAACTCGAAGTACCTCGCCGGTCCCGGCCGAATTCTCTCTTTATCTTAGTAAAAAAAACTCGGATAATTCGAATTCGGATAACTCGAAAAACTCGGATAATACGAAGTAAAAATTTGGTCCCAACAATAAAAATCCTACTTGAAATGTTCGAATAAGTCGAAGTATAATTTTCGTCGATCGGTGGCAAACGCCGACATTTTTTAAGAGCTAAATTCCGTTTGTAATACTGAACATATCGGCGCTACTAACCTACATGCTATTATAATTGTTTCATAAATTCATAAAAGAAATTGTCGGTTGAATCTTATAACAACAAGTCTTGGTGATAAAAAGTACTGCTTTACTTACATCAGGTAATTTCCCAAGGCGGTCGCCGATATCAGTACACACGATGGACAACAACTCATCTACCCGTTCGCTCAAGCGGAACTAATCTCTGACACACCGGTAGATCTACCCGGCTGATGTTTTTACAGGTGTAGAAATGACACAGTCACCGGCGCCTATTAAATCTCTAAACTGCTGAAACAATAGCGTAATTACTGCCGAGGTGTTCAGAGTACAACTGTAACGGTCAGTGCTGTCTATTAAATCGGATAAAACGCCAACTCAGTTACAGTAACATTTTATACGCACATGCGCAGCCCAACTTCCGGTGCTAATACACATGGAAATGGCGTGGTTATCAATAAAAAGTAAGTAGGCCGATCAAACAGTATTTTATATATGTCCAATAAAAGTTAATGGTTCTGTTACGTTTTGTATGCAATCTGTGTTAAACTTAAACGGTTATTTGTTTTGACATTAATAACTTGTTATTTTGTCGAATTCCGTTTTATCGTTTACCTTTTGCAAACATGACTTGCACATCAGATCGTTATTGAAGTGACTAAGTGAAAGAAACTTTATCGTGACTGTATATCGGCAAAACTACACCAAATTACAAGTGACATAACGAAACATTACATATATATTTACATGTATTGACCAGTCTTCACACTAAACTGATGAGCGACAGAGCGAAGTTATAATGATTATATAATGTTGACAAATATTGACCAAACTTTAAACCAAAAACGATAACTCGCTTAATTCGAACACTCGGATAACTCGAAGTTTTTTCGTGGTCCCGTCGACTTCGAGTTAACGAAGTTCCACTGTAGTTACATAGTTCAAAAAAACCATAACAATACACAGAAACAATGCTGTATACATGTTAAACTCAGAAAATCTTACCAGCTGAACACAGGCTACTTTAACAGGAGGTATCTTTCCTTTGTCAACTGATTTCATACTCAAGGATTTTTCCTCAAATGTGTATCCTGAAAAGAGACATAAGAAGATGTGTATAATTTCTTTATAAAAAATAGCTTTTAACACATTTCTAAAATATATTCTATTCATATCAATTTATTACTTAAGAGCTTATAAAAGTAGGTCACGCTTATCAAAGTAGGTCAAAATCATTTGTTAATCAATCACTAGCTATATTTGCAGACCACTGACATGTGACACAGACTAAATTCAATATATATGCATATGATTTTTTTAATCATCAACACATTAAGTGACTTACCTTTTTTGCGATAGCTTCTTACTTTTAATACATCTACATTATAAATTTTTTCCAGGTATTGTTTAACATCTAATACGCTCATTCTGAAAGTGAAATAAAACAATGATATGTGTGGTATTGAACGTTTTTCAATATACTTGTACATCAGAAGACAAATTTAATAAAGTGACAAGTACTGTTAATATGGAAATTTACTCAAGGGAGAAATTTACGCTAATAATGTGGAGTCCTTTTGGTCACGAAAATTTCCCTCACACATATTATTTTGATATCAATTTGTGTAATCTTGAACTACAAACGAAGGTGGATCATTCACAAAAATTACCCCCACAGGTACAGTATAGTACTAGTTAACCCCTGAAAAAACAGCCACGTTTATAGTATAATACTTTAACCCCAGAAGCTGAAATGTGATATCAAATATCAAAACTGAAGTAAGGATACTATAACTGTGTGGTCCAAACACTACTTTTTCTAGAATATATTATAGAGATATGCCATGTATGCAATGGTCTTAATGTATACGTACTTTATATTGTGCTATATTTTCCCATTGTATTAAATGGCAATTTCACTTCAATTATGTAATTTGGTAAAACTCACTGAGGATGTATCTCAAAATGAACTCTGTCATTTGGTAGTTCAAATGTTCTATCTTGGATCAATTTCATCCAGAACTGACATAGAAACACTCGGTTTTGTGGTCCTCCTTCAACGTATAGAGGATACTTAGGTATGGCTCGCTTCCAGAGAGGCCTGAAATAGAACAAGTCTGAATCAATATCAATGATGACGGAAATAACAATAAAACATTTGAAATCCCTTACTTTTTGATTTGAATGATTTTATACTCTGCATAGACATATGGATGTAAATGACATTATTCTTATGATATAAAGATAGTTTTGTCAAAAACAGCATGATTTTTTTTAATTATCTTTTCAGAACAGGCCATGTTATGGATTGATAAGGAGTATCATAACAGGGAGTTACTTCCCCTATATCGTTCGAATGATACAACTGAACGATACGGTAGTCTTAATGCGTAATCGTTTCTAACCAAATATAATACAGAGAGAGAATCACCATTACAATGAGTAAGCATAGAGCTAGACTTTGGACTTGGCTCAACTTAGACTTTATTTTTATCAGTGACATTTGACATTTCACCTTCCACTGTCCCTGGTGATGTAAAGGTTTGCCGCAATGTTTTACATATCTAATGACAGTAATGTATCGTTAAGCATATCAACCAAATATAATTATGTGGTATTTAGCAATTCGAATTAACACATTGATGAATGAACACTTAGAAGCAGATAACTTACAACCGCATCGGTACCCTTCTGGCAGCCATGCTTGTTAACGGAACTCTTCTGTGTTGAAGGTTAGGAACATGCATGGGTGTACTTGGCTGGAAATAGTCAATGTTCTCATTAGGCTATATTAAAACAAGACATATCTTTAAAAAAGATAAACGGAATAGTTTTAATGCTGGAGGTTATAATGTATAACTGCTGGTGAAATAAATTAACGAACTTATTAATAAATGCACAGTTTCAGCACGGATAACAAAATTATATCAGTTTGAATCATTTTTGGTGATAATAAGACTGCATTTGAATCAGGTTATGATTTTATTAATGTGTCATTTGAATAGATACATACACTTATTCAGCTTGCATTCAATCTTAATTTTGTTTCGTCTTTAATTACATATCTGCATTTTGCATTTACCGCTTCATTGACCAATCACATACTTCATCTTGACCAGTAAAAAAATATCAATTAACAAAACTAATTTGTAACACACGTGTATTTCGCACGACATAAACTTTATAAAAGTATGATTTCATTCGTTAATGATAGTTAAAGGGTTTTTTAACCGCGGAACTACATTAAAACCAATATTTTAGATAGAGCCATGCCTATCGATAAGACACGGGGACTTAATATGTGGCTTACGATGAATGAAAATAGATTATGAGGATATTTTTGATGAAATGAACTTCTTCAAATGACGGAGTTCACAAGGATAAGTTACATAAGCTATTATTTAATCTTCAAAAGCATGAACACAGAAAATTTTAAGTTTTTAATGTTTTTGCAATGTTACTAGCTAAAGATCTAATTAAAGAACTTTGATATGGTTTCACTGAAATGAAATATCCGGGTTTTAGTAAAATCTCATATCTAAGTGAGCAAATAATATATTTCGTTTTTGTTTCCATTAGAATACTAATTACAATGTTAAAATGATAGCAAAGAGTAACTCTCTTAAATGTCACAAATCAGATTCAGTAATTTTGAAGGTCCTCGGGAGGAGCGGATCTTAAATGTCTTTTAGGCAATATTTCTCCAGACACCACAATCATTGTGTGCGCACCATTAAAGGCTTCAAAATTGGGGAGGCCAGAAACATATTATATGGATATAGAAAAAATATATTTTTCAATTAAGATTTAGATATTTTTGTAAAGAAACAAAGAAAAAGTGATGGTATGCGCGTATATGTGAAAATAATATATTATTTCAAGTAAATAACTTTACCTTTCACATTAATGACCGAATATTGACTGTTCATAAGCTAAAGCATTCAGCGAACTAAAGCTACGCGTCACGACAATATAAAGTTAGTACATTTTCCACTCTAATAAAAACAAAATGAGTTCTTAGCTATGTTATTCGTGTATACATACGTGTATACGAATAATTGTCAAACTAATATCTTGAAGGCGGTGAACGGTGAACAAAATACGCCTTTCTACAGGTGAGCGAACGATTATGTTACATGACGACACAGGTAACTACCAGGAAGTGCTATATGACGAAGGGATATAGTTTATATAAATAAGGAATGTACACACACCAAGTCAGCTGACCAGTGCGAGGGGAAATTCCACATTGGACAACATTAATATACAAAGCAATTGTACATATACCTTTCCCCAGGTAAGATGTATTTTTATCAGTAAGGTTGTAGGTATTGGATCAGCCTTAACCACAGCTACTAAAAACCCCGGATACTAAAAATAGACATACAGTAGTTGAGTTACTCATGCCGATGTATACGTCACAGATTCGGAAATCATTGTTCATTATTATTGTTCCACCCTATGGAATACCCAGGAGTTGGAGCAGCTGACTTGTGGACTGACAATAATTTATAAAGGACCACAGATCAAAAAGCTAATCACTACTCGCACACCTGTTCTGAGGGATATACCGTCACATAGACAGCAGTGTAGTGTTAACACGTACTTGGATTTCTGATACACTTCTAGAAGGAAAACACTTATATTCAAGACCTGTTCATGTAAGTTAAATACATTTTCAAAATATTTACACCAGAAAAGAAAAACATTGCAGCTCTTGGGATACTTATTGAAAGGAGAACCAATCGAAGTTTGATACTAATTATATGAGGTTAATGATGATTAGCCTAGATTGTAGAAATTCAAAGTGAATGCTACACGTGCTATGCTGTATAGATGTATACTGTTGGACTTTTTATACTTATATACTTATCGCTTTTAAGTCATTTTTTTATTATTGTTTTACTTATCATTGATAAGTTTAATAACGACCGATGACAAATATATGCACAATAATGTACATGTAAATGTATGTATATGCCATTATTATTCTGGCTATTACATGCAGTTGTGATCAGCTGATTGCATGGAAAGCTAGCTATGTTTACTGGCCTAGGTAAGACTATTACACGTTTGATATACTTAGTATATATATATAGGGTATAGCAGTCTGAAGAGCACATATCAAGGTCCTATCAATAATGTCTTATATCATTGTGTGGTCTATATCATTATGCTTCACGAACAGTGTACAGCAGCATGTATGTTTACATAAAGGCGCGCTTTTCATCGTCAAAATTTTTCAGTAATTACATATGTGTACAGTACTGTATGATAAAAATGAAACTGTTTTAAAAATTGATTAATTCACGGTAATAACCTATGAAACGTTATATAAGAGGGTTTTGAAGATTTAGATATAACATTTATAGCTACATGTGTGCATGCAGTACATGTTACAAAATATAACAATGGACTTTTGTGTATTACTCCGTGACATCACATGAGTCTTGACCCCAATAAGTTATAACGACATAAGCTCTTCGGGAGGACACTTGTGTACCACGCACTGATGTATTATGTATCATAACTGTCGAAATATAAGCTAATATACATTTGTTTACAGATAGAGTTTACTACAAAGACAGGCACCATGCCAGCCTCCGGGATAAAGAGAACTGAGAGGAGACAGACGATTCCACTAAGGAAAAGCGACACGGAACACCTGTTTGATTACTTTATGTATAAACAAATACTAAAGACTCTCCCGTCTGAACGTGACGTTACAACGGGAGTTCAGCACGTGATGGAAAGCACCACCACCACCACCACCACTGACAACAACAAAAATACATTGCCGGTTGAGGAACAGCAGCCGTTTAAACGAACCAACAGTTATCGTAAGGCAACTAACAGATTAACTGTTTATGATAATACCGAAGTCATGGTCCATTCGCCATTTAAAATAACAGAAGACAAAGTTTTCAAAAAAGAGGATTATAATTACAGGAAGTACAAAACATTGCCCCCAGAGTCGGATACTTTGAGGAGAGCAAGTCAAAGGAAGAGGAAATCTTCCGAAGCACAGATGAACAAAAATAATAACAATAACAACAACAAAACTAAAAATCATAATGAAAAATCACCACACAGCTTTCAGCGTTCTGGGAGTATAGCGTCAAATGATTCTGATAGTGAGGATGATGTGAGTATCAATACAATTGACAGGAAAAAGAAGAGCGCTTTTCAGCGAGCGAAGGAACGAATTTTTCAAACATTTTCTAAACAAAAGAAAAATGACGAAGAAAAGAAAAAGAATAAACCAAAGGTAAAAAAATCTGCTAAAAAGAAGACTAAAAGGAACCATGGTAAGGATGATAAGAAATCTAGTGAAGCCGGCGTTGTTGTCATGGACGAACATGGTCATTGCACGTCACATGTGACCCAGAGTCGTTATGGAGATGTTCTGGTCCGTCGGGAAGAGTCAATGGATGTCAAGGATTGTGTGACCCCTTCTAGTCCTGGTGTCCACTCGGAATCACGTACCATGGTAACCGACACTCGAGACCTTTCTACCAAGTCTAAACCGGCGCCAATTTCAAAATTCCAGTCATTAAGAAGAAGCATACGTCGGAAGTTTTCAGACGGTGAGTGTTTTGTTTTTGTTTGTTGTTTGAAATTATTCTTAACGTTTTGGTTCGCATCTATGAACTGGTGCCAGCTTCGTCGAAGTATATGATGTTTTTTTATCAAAATGAAAAAAATGCTACCTTCAGTTGTATGGCTTATTGCTTTAAATGATTTAAGAAAAAAACTGTTTATTGATAAAACGGAGCGCCCCCCTAATCCAGCCATCTCTAACTTAATGGCGACTTATTATGCTATATCAATTACTTGAGTAAGATGTAAAAAATGTCTGCAGCAATTTGTGAAGGTCATGCTTTTCAATGTATGGACATGCGATTGCATTCTTTGGTTTGATTTAGTCATCACCTAGACATTATCATATATTGAATCAGTTTAGAGTAGAAATGGAATGCTAGGCTTTGACAGCCAGCGGATGCTAGTATTTTGTACTAGGATATATTTGTGTCCACGGATTGATCAATACGAACCAATTACACAAGTTACTCAACCAGAACCGTAGCAGATGTCATGACTCACTAGTTTGCATTTGATTTTCCAAGATTACCGACACCCTAATACACATGATATGGATCGATGTATAACACACGGTATTAAAACACAATTTAATGTAAAGGGGTCTTCTCCCGTGTTCTACATGTATAACGCACCTACAGAAACTAATGGTAAGGTGGTCATAGAAAAGTGTTAAATCTGATGAGCGTATTGTTTGTTATGAACTTAACAATTGTATTGAATTATATAAACCCACAGTCACATGTCACAAAATAGCATGCACTACATGTCCCGCTGAAGAAATCATTCTATTAAGAATTTCCCCCAAAATCTGTAAATAGCACGGAGTTGCATGCAATCCTTAAAAAAAGAGGACAAAATTATTATGAAAACAACCACAATATGTATATAACTGTTTGCTTTTACATATAACACATACTAGTACATATTATTCCCAAAATTCTATTACTCTTTTCTTCAATTACTCAGTACAATTATTAGTAACTTGTTCTTTTGTATAAGTGCTTATCGTTTTCTTGTCAAACAGCATCCAAGTCACCGAAAGAGGAAAACCGATCCGGCCCTAGTCTTATGAAAATGTCCAATTCGGGTTCAGATCAGGGAACAAGACAAATGTCGTTATCATCTCCCTCCAATCCTTGTCCGATGGGTCAGTTTCGACAGCCGGCCAATACCGTGACCAAGGTATTTGAAGCCATCATTTCCCAAGACGCTGACCAAGATGTTCCATGTGGACGTCGAACCCGATCAGCCGCGAGAGGCGGTGCTCATGCTCAAGGCGACAGATCCAGACTTCAACTGAAGGGACTGGTCCCGTGCCATACCATTTCTCGTTCATTGCCCAGTTCTGGGAATTTCGAAGCAGATGTTGAAACAGATACACATACCAAATATGTGAAGAGCCCGGATGGATATATGGATGTTGTGACGGATACTTATGAGAGTGTGCGTATATGTCCAATGGATGTTGACGATGTAGAACCGGACTGTCCAAATGATAATGTTGATGGGTTTGAACCTGTAGCTAAAAAGGGTAAGTTTTTATTAAGTTATATGTAAACGATAGCATTTGATTAATTTTGCGGTTAAAAGAGAAATAGCCTTATGGTTGACATCAGTCTTACGGTTTAAAACAGCCTTCTTTCTGGAAATGTTTAACCCCATGTCGATTTTCCTGACTTTCTTTGTCACGTTTTGCCCCTTGGATCACTGACCGCTGTATGAAGCTGTTTTATTGTAAACATTTGGCATACTGTGTCTGTTATTCGCTTGTATGTGTTTTCTGCAATTCTTACAATTTTTCTCTAAAACTATGAAGTAGAGCCCAACAATGGAGACAGAAATGTACATATTGAACATGTCTTTCATCTCAGTTAGCCAAAATGCACGAATTGAGAATTCGTTTGAAACCATTTGTATTAAACATACATGTAATTCAAGCGTTTCCAATATATATTTTTTAAATCGATACAGGACGTGGAAGCAGTCGTCGGAAACGTTTGTTAGAAAGCGATAACTCACTCCCGTTTGATGAACTGACACAAGAGGAAAAGAACAAACGTATCGAAAGTGTCGCCAACCGTCTGGCGGTCATTGCTGATAACTACGTCACAAGGGCGGAGAGCAGTCAATCAGACAACGAGTGTCAGTCCCCTACCGATCCCTTATCGGGCAGCAGGAAACCTCCAGGTACAACTCAAAACATTTCACTCCGGCTTATTTTTATAATTCAGTTTACTAAGTTGTTTATTTAAACATATGCAAAATACTGTATAATTGGTGTTATTTCAAAGTAACATATGATATAATGCTAGGATGTCGTGTGATTCGGTACAAAAATCGCATATCCTGGATATCTTCTTCCTTGAATCATAAATAGCTCATTTACATAAGCAGATCTTTTTACTTCATCATGTAACAGGAACGCCATTGATGAAGGTATCTGGATCTTCTCTGTGTATATACTTTCCTTTGATTTTACAATCTAACTCGCTGTGGAATTTCCTACTCGTGTAAATACTAAAATTATATAAAATATTCTTACAGCGTATTTATTCAGCTTTGTTTTTTTAACATCAGATAGACTAAATTCAATCGAGAGAGACCTAATCTTTGAGTTACGGAGGGAAGGAGATCGGCTATCAGAAACAGTAAGTGTGTAAAAACTCACTTGTAAAAAATCTCAAATTGTTTTTGTAATAGCTCTGGATATCACTCTGGGTTTTTGTACGATAAAAAGTTAGTTTGACGTTATACAAGACACATTGCACCAATTAGAATATCAAATATTTGTAATGGAGGCCAGTATGAAATGTAACGAGAAAAAAAAAAGTCGGATGTATTAAAACTATATGTAAAATGACTTGTCAAATTGAATGTAGTTCACATTGCCCTATACAATATAGTGAGTGTAAGCAGATTGTAAACAGGAAGAATTGTACACAAGGCCGATATTGTAACGCTGAGCCATATGAAAGACAACATACACATCAATAATTAAATACAAAAGGTCAGAAATCACATATGGCGAGGGAAATGCGTAACATTCCGCAACATTGTCCTTTTCGTAGGTTCTGATTCTTTGTCATCTGGATTCCTCTTTGTGGTTTCTGTTAAACCCTGTAGTCCAGATGTGAGCTTTTTGTCCATCCTATATAATTATTAATGCATTTTCTATTTTTACTTTCTAAACCAGGAAATATACTTATGATATTTTATAGACTAATCGAGTTAAACATCATTCTGTAGTCTCCTGTTATTGAACCTATCTCTAATTTAACCTTCCTCTTTATTGTTCCCATAGATCAACATGCCATCCGTCATAATGCCAATAGCCATGCAGTTGGTAAAGGAAACCGACCAGTATAATCGCTTCACTAAGGTTGTGGAATCGTCACTAGGCGGTACTGTGGGCTGGCACAACGTCGCCATGTACTTCTACGTCACAAAGGCAGCAGTACATATGGCAGGCGCGGGAGGCGCGGTGGCACTTAAGCTCAAGGACATGGCTCTTCAATACTTCTCTGATAGGTTTGCAGGCTGGATTACTGACAGAGGAGGATGGGTAAGTTTTGTTGAGTATTCTAGAAGTTGGAATTGGAACAAAAACCTCACTTGAGCAGTACTAATTACCCAGAGTAGTTAATTTTGTATGCAGTTCCGACTTGTCATATTAGCACCCTTGATTAATACTTTGTAATCAGATTGTAACTTTTTAAGAAAACCAAGAAAAGATGTTACGTTCTTTAATAATTGTCTAGGTATGATTCAATGTGTTGATTGTGACACTCTTATCTTTACAGGACTCTGTTTTGGAGGAAACAGATTCAGAACTAGACTGAAAGAATCGAGGTTGATAAAGAGGACCCAAAATCTCTATCGGATAAGTGAGCCGGTTGCTGGTCGGAACCTGAAGCTTGAACCAGAGTGTTGTACCTACATGGTGCAATGAAACATAATTGGGAAGATTCAAGACCAAATCTCGCAAAGATATTCAAAAGGCGGAATATTCTCTACAATAACTGTACGGGATGTTTTCAAACATGTACGGAACAGTACGAAGTGAAGTTCATATTACAATGAACTGAATATCGATATGACGTCTTCATCGATTATCATAGTCAAATTACACATCATTCCCTGCGAACAATAGGAAATCGGGATGTGTTCTAGTGTATTAAGACATATACGAACGATCCTTTTTTCTGAAACGTTAAGAAACAATGGTTCCTGATTGGTCAATACTTCACTAGTGTACATTCGACTAATCAGAACAAATGTTCTAGTCATGTTCAACCAAACACAGATACAGAGAAAAGGA
The DNA here is from genome assembly GCF_902652985.1 of Pecten maximus. NCBI lineage: Eukaryota > Metazoa > Mollusca > Bivalvia > Pectinida > Pectinidae > Pecten > Pecten maximus. Next base: position 18,170,020 of record NC_047019.1, on the reverse strand, counting down.
AGATTTTTACAGAGTAAAAAAGAGCGATTCGTGGACACCGTCAACCCAATGTGAATTATTAACCAAAGTGCCATCGTTCTAAATGTAACTCATTTCTTGGGTAAAAAGAATGCAGACATATTTTGCTTTTGTAGATGTGATATTCTTTCATACAAAAAATCAGAACGTATTTTCGTTCTAATACTGACCAGATGTCTGATGCCTACATGACATTTTGAAGATGTTAAATCGTATTTGAGTTCTGGTACGCATTCCGTATATTTTGTTATCTTTGATACGTTTATGTGTTCATGCATCTATGCAAGAGCTTCGCGATGAACATAAAAGAGCGAAGTTGTCTTATTCGCAATGTCGCATTTAAAATGTTTTAGATATTCTTTAAAAATATACCGTGGTGTGAGCATATGTTGTGTTTGATCTCAAACTAAGAAAATGCAGAATTAGATGTGATCTATTCTGTATTTCTTTGTACATTTAAATGCAAGTTGTCATTTTATGTTGTAAACATTTTAACCATGTTAGTGATACATACATTATCTAGAAACACCCGAATACTATGAAAGCGAGGCCGCTTGAGTATTCAACAAAAATATCTACTACTATTTCTTTGGGAATTCATTGGTGACTTCATTTTTCAAAGTAACTCAGGGTATAGGCCTGCTGTTTATGTGTCTACTACCTTGATAGCTGAAATGTAGACCGAGGGCAAATGATTTCTTGCTGAAGAAATGAGGTCTCGTGTTTTGACACTGAGTGGCTTGTGTGCAATATCATTCTTCTTATGCTATTTATAGCAAATCTCTTATTATAATTTAATATTCCATTGTTGAAATGATAAACAAATTCCATTCTTATATTTTTACTTTAAGTTAATAATTATTTTATGTTTATTGACCTGGATAGTTTATTTTGTTTTGGACTTTTGTTCCAATGAAATTTCTGAGTCATTTATATCTTGTTGTCTCTTTTTTGTGTTATGTGATTAATATCGCTACTACTGTTAACTGATCCGCAATGTCATTTGATACGTGAGCTTTTACCCGTCCGGTGGAGTATAACATAAACAGGTATGATATCATACTGATGCGATACCTGTATACGGGGTAGATAACATGTCAGATCTCTGATAAAATATGCGCAAATATTTGCCTATGTTATCACGTATTGCGTGTTTTGTCTATAATTGGAAATAGGATTTCCATTTCGTCATTTGTCTAATCAATCTGTTGATGATGTCACAAAAGTGATTTGCTATTCTTTAAGTGTTGTGATCCACTTTTTATGTATTGCTTTATATGTTATTTAAACCACAAATTAATCAAATCCGAATTCCATTTCTATTTTTACTATCTTGATTTATTCTATATGTTTTGTCTACAACCTTCAAAAGGTTCCGTTTATAAACTTTGAAAATAAAATCTTGAAAATGAGGCAGCCATTTTGTTGTTTCTACCACAAGATCACGAACTCGAGACGACAGTGAAAATTAATTGAAACTAAGCCAAAACGTAATCAAAGGTTACTTATCGTCCAACTCATTTAACTTTAACTTTCCTCGTTTGTATTTATTCCTGAAAATAGGAAAAGATCTTTTCTCAGCAGAAATGTTTTAGAATCTATAAAATTGTGTAAAACTTGCTTAAATGCTACTGTAAACAAACTCCCTTGTCTAGTCACGTTGGTTGATTAATCGAGTTTCTTATTCTACTTCAGAATGCTGAATAGCGAGATTAGGAACAAACAGTGATAACGATAAATAAATAGATATATAAATCAATTTTCTGACATCAGTGGAGGGTACAAGACTGAAAAAGGATGGATACGCTAATACAAATGTGCATCGGGTTTAGATATCCCAATATCGTCACCGGAGAAAATAAGATTAAACATCAATTTGAAAGAAATATTCTTTCTAAAATGTACTTTCGTCACTCGTTGTTCTTAATGTTCTATTTCGTTATATTACAAGCTGCTCAAAATACCGTCATTGTCTGTTAGATATTATCCAACAGTATGTGTCTTCAAATATTGCTTTTCACATACCACTTATACCCTGAGATGAACACCATGTGTTTAAGTAATATTTTTTTGTTCTATAAATTGAATTGAAGTCAAACACCTGCATCACTGAACAAATTTATAATACATAACGATGGTCACAACTATTTCTTTAATTTGTACACTCCTCAAATTGCAAAATGAGAAAACTTCATCAACAAGAAAAGAAAAACATACTCGTAACTATCTTATATAGAAATCCAACTAAAAAGATTTAAAACCCACATCGATGACTAACGAGAGGATTGAGTTTGTAATATTTACAGAAAATGGAAATATTTTACATTCGTTTTGAAATTATAAAACTTATAAGAAGCACATTAGATGCAATAAAATGAACATGACTTGAACTGTCATCTGACAGGACATCAACCTGTAATGTTGATACCAACGTCCATAGTTCCTTGTTTTGTCATGTTGATACCACGATCATATTCCCTTGTTTTGTCATGTTGATACCACGATCATATTCCCTTGGTTTGTACTTTTGATATACCCACGTCCATATTCCATTGTTTGGTGATATTGTTAGCAAAAACTATTTACACTTCCTAAAAGAGAAAATGATATCTACAATTGTACTGTTTTGGACAAAGAATTCTTTGGTGTAACACAACTTACAGAGGGTATGCATCAATACAATCTAAAATCAATATAATGATAAAGAGATATTTGGCTTCTTAATCCACGTGTATCAGAGATACGTAAGAGATTTGCACGAGCAAACTTAAATGTAAAGTCTAACTGGAGGGTAGAGAAATTATTTCTTATTTCTCTAAACCCATCACTTAGATTAAGCATGATACAAATCATATCAAAACACATTAAATTAATGAATGTCATAATGGTGATCACTTGATCAATGAATGATGATACAGTTTCGTGAAACATATATGGCAGAATAATTCTGGGTGTATATGCAGAGCAAACAAATCATCGACATTTCAGGGGTTACGATCATTTTCACTCTCTGCACCCTTTGGATATGTCAAAGCAAAATACATGTAGAAAGCTTTTTGATTGGCTCTAGGGAAAACCTGAGAGGGAGGTGCACAAAACCCCATCATCAGTTTGATATCCCTATTGTATGAAGAGATGGTTAGTACATGTATATAGATATGTATGAAAAAAGTGAATGAATGGTAAGGAGCATGATCGTAAGTGTGAATAAGTTCGTTATTGCTTTGTTAATATGTTAATAAACCTGTATTTAGTTTCCTAGTTTTGATGCTGATTTCCAGAATACTAAGGTGATGCATGGTCCGTGTTACATTTGTAACATCTGAAGGTATAATTGCTGGTAGCGTGATTGTGACTTATGTTTATTACCATCATGTACATACAATTTATGTATGATCTATAGTATATCGCAGATACATGTGGATAGTATAGCACATGCGAATTATATGATAGTTTTGATAACTTTTTATCGTTAAGAGACCTCGATATAAACCCTAGGACTGATATGACACCTGGGACCATATCAAATAGTGTTAGCATGATGGGCATCTTATCAAAATAGTCATGTAAGGACCTGTGTACTTTATAATCTCTTAGTCAGATTTAATTTTGAAAATAATTGAAAAATATAGAACAAGTAACAAATTCACAATACTTAAAATGCTATTTCATGTATTTTTGTTCGGTAATCTTATAAACAAATAACAGGAATTACAGGGGTCCTTTTTTTTTTTAAAAAATGTGAATTATTGTTTGATCAATAAAGAAATATTCATTTTCAATACTCTGGAGGCGAAAGTACGTTAAATCATATCATCGGTTTTTTCTCTTTATTCAAAATTTCTAAAATAGACTTAATTTTTTATAAAGTTTATGCATAATCTAGGACATGTTTATTAACAAAGATATTGAGAAATGTTAATAATTCTAGTGGTACATGTAACATAATTACTGCAGATTCATGAGTTCTTTTCTTTGAATTTGATGACGTCATAATGATATATTTTACTAATAATCGTGGGTAGATTGACGTTCACGGATTTTCTAGTTACACTTCAGAAGACATTTACAATGTACACTATTCGGTTGTAGGATAGAGCGGTGCTAACACGTAGGGACATATTACATGAGGTATGGTAATACCCAGGACTATCGCGTAATACATTATAATCTATTTATAGACATTCGGGCTGGGTATGTGATTGTGTATTATTATCAACCTTTTCTTGTAAATGGGTGTCAACCTGTTTATTGGCCAAGTCTGAATTTATTTTGCGTTGATAATTCAATCTGAAATGAAAAGATTATTTTAAAATGTGTAAATATACATGAAGGTATCAGTTTACCATTATTGTTCAGCGACTGATCGCAGCAAACACACACAAAAGATACTTTGCTAGGTTCTGTCATATAAAGAAAATATACCTTAGATTCTATCAATTACAAGAGACAATTGGTCAGATTCTGTGAAAAGGTTTACTTCGTTAGGTTAAGTGAAATACAAGAAATACTGGTCTAGATTTTGTCTGTCCTTCTGTCGAATCTTTCTTTTTCCAACATACCATATACTAGTAACTAGCAATTAGTAATAACAAACTATTACTAACCCTCAAATTATTCCTGAAAACAATATTTTTATCTTCAAGAATGTAAACTATTAAAATTAGAAAGGTAAACTACTTTATTAACATTCCTGGAGCATTAAGCTATCTGTTTATTTGTCGTTTTGTAGGGGGCAGCTGCACAGTTATCGTCAGCCTACATACCTGGGTGGTTACTGTCTAAACAGTAAAATCAATAGATACCGGACGGATTAATTCAGTGGTATACTATAAGGAAGAGTGATTCATCAAACGTTTATGAATACGGAGGAAGCACTTGGTCTAAAATAATAAAATCTAACGCCTTTGCTCTAAAAATAGAAGCTTGAATGCTATTTATAGTAAAAATGTATCATTTATTTGATACGCCCGATTACAGATAGTCGTGTCATAGTTAAATTGAGAGTACTTATCTAACGACAAAAGAAGGTATATTAATAGCTAGACCTAAGTAGGAGCAATTATATACATATTACTTCATTTGAAATATACACGTGACCTAATTAATGTAAATAAACACGTTCTCGTTTAATATTATGTATTGGGTATTCATCTACATTCTTACATACAAAAGAATACAATTATTTATTTCTTATTGTGACAGGGTACATGACATGGGGGAGGGTATTACACCTCTTAAAGAAGAAATCAATTCCACCATCGTTACTTCTGTACGTGTATCGACAGCGTTACTTAAATTATGTACATGTATTTGTATATCGGTTGTCTGTAATATGTGTCGTCTTCTGTCATAATTTTCACATTTTCTGACAAAAACATTTAAGGTGATGGTAAATATATAAGACGGTATTAGTTATATCATCAACTACGTTTTAATATTCTCAACCTTGTCAGAGAGCACAGATTCTGTGATGAGCATTAGAAAGGGCAGTGTTTACTGTGAAATGACCATTGATGAGTGTCTACGCTCATTGATGATCATTATTGATTGATAACTTTTTAGTTTTGATTGTCGACAAAAATAACACCAAGAAATGGACTGATTTAATGCGTTCCTTTGTCTCGTGATATGTCTCTTCGTTTTCTGTATACCCAATATATTGGGAATTATTTACTTATATTACTGTGATGGTTTTTGTTATATTTACTAATTAATATACATATTATCTGGATTAAACAGAAATTACTGTGGAGACTGTCATATGAGATATATTACAGTGTAACTGGCGTGATATTATACTCAGAAAATAATAATACCAAGTCAATTTTAATTCATTTTTATTTAAGAATTTCATTACCGTATTGCCATCAGCAGGACACCATCAGGACAAGAAGGACATGTTATTATTTGACGAGATTGAGATAGATTTGGGCAATGTTAATTGTTTTAAAGACTCAGTAAACGAATTGGAATCATTCGTGCCCGTGTTCAATATCTCTATATGAATATTATATCTCTGAATTACCATGTTACATCAGTTTAAATATATATAACTAGTTATTCAAGGAAAGCAGAAAAGGGATGGGAACGACACGAACTGGCTATGTATTGGTGTACTATCAGGTTACGTAGTCAAAATGGAGCATGACTTTAATGTATGCATCTTTTGTCTGATATAAATGTCTAATGCTTATATAGACCAATGATTTATACCTATTCTACTATCATTCACACATATATATTTATTAGAAACTTGATCTACTGGACTACGGCCAATAACAATATCCGTGTATAAATGTGAGCTGATACAAATAACACAATAACATAATGTCCCCTCAATTAGGTAGATATCTACATATAGTGTGGCGCTGAGGTATATTTGTCTCTTACTCAGATGTATCCCCATTTTTTCGACCGGGAAGTATTAGAATGTTTAGAAGCCTTTGGTTATATGGTCTAAATCTCATCACGATTGGTACGACTTCATGTACGTTATCTGTGGCGCCACCATGGAAACAGTTTAATTACGTCAAAGATTTACAATCATGAAATATGATTCCATATAGACTGTTTTATTTTCAAGGCATTAAATCTATAAGTTACCATTTCCTTAGTTTTAGAAAAAATTATCATTTTCCATTTTGGCACAAACAGAAAAACAATCTACGACCTTTAAATATCATATATATATATTAATACACAAACGTTTTTGAGATTTACAATTTAAGAAATTATTCCAATACTTCTGGTTATTGTCTCTCTTATTGAGTAGTGGGGAACTTTTGGTCTGGAAATTTTATTCATGTTATTCATCGCTCATGGTTAAAGTTAGAATGTATTTATTACCTAGAAGTATACGTGTATAAATAGATAATAGTGTTTACCTATCTCGTGATCTATTCATTGCTATAAATATTCATCTGGTATATGTGAAACAATTGATATAACAGAGTTAAATGTATTACTATATATTTGTATAATTATTTTTACATCCTTTATCTTCAGAAAGCCGTACATGTCAGTACAGACCAATTGTATTTTTCCGTAACGTTTGTATGTGGTTATCTTAGGTTTTACTATTACATATGACACGTTTAAAATATACATACATATAGATAGTGATTGTGTTACGACTTGCATGTGTCTAAGTAAAAAATACGGAATACGCAATTTGATACCAATGTACAATTAACCGTGTGTCATAAAGCAGACAGTCGCGTGACATGTATCAATATCTAAAATAAGGGACGTGAGTTATTTGCTCGAAGGAAAATCTCCAGTAACGTAAATATTTCCGGGTAATTGATATATCAAATTCCAAATGCCAAGGCCGTTTTGTTTTTGTTTATTTTTATCTGTAGGTTTTAAGTTATTCTTTGGTTATACGATATATTTGATGGGATGGTACATGCCAAAATTTATCAAAATGAATTGCTTTCATTCTTATTTTTAACATCAGTTTCCATTGATATTATGTTTGATTTTTCATCCTTGAAAAGCGCAAAATACATTCGCAGTTTCAGGGTATAGCTCAGAATTTAATTAAGGTGTATATTGTAGGTAAGTAAGTAACTGTATGTTTTCTGTTATATGTATACATGTCGTTTATCGAAAAATATCTCATAAAATACCTTCTTTCTTCCTTTTTTAAATCATCTAATTCAACCACAAAAAACAATTTTTCTTTGCTATCTTTGTGTTTTCTGTTAAGGAAATGATATATTGATATATACAATGTTGTGATGTTTGACGTAGGGCTATACTGAAATATATCGGCTACAAGTTGAACCCCGATTATATTGAAAACCGGTTAATTTGAAGTATTTCTCAATTCCCCGATGATTTCAATATAACCGGGTTCGGCTGTAAGTCTACCAAATTGTTCACGGTTCATTCTTTATTGTAAGATCAAATGTATCGTAAACTGCAACTTCATGGAGTTTTAACTTAATGAAATGATATAAGGTTTAAATCCAATAACAAATCCGTTAATATGACTAACGTTTAACATGTATACTATGTAATTGATAAAATACGGTAAAATTGTCGTACAATTTCAAGGTCCCATACTACTAGACCCACAGCCGATGTTATCGTAAGGAAAATCCCACAATACATATCTACACAATACATATCTACACTACATATCTACACAATACATATCTACACAATACTAGCACGTAAAGGAAGAACATGTGGTTTTATTGTATCAGGTATGATGTCTCAAGTTTCTAAAGTATATACCATTGATAAAGTAGTTGACTCACAAAGCGTACACAGATCTTTAATTTACAGAATCACTTCATATGAGATATAGTCCTTTGACTCACAACAAAAATGTACGATGGCTGTGATTTTTGTCAAGACTTGTGGTTTTATGCACTACCTATACCAATGTATAATTTGATGTAGCTGTTAATTTGTATTATTTAAGCCATGTTTTCACATGCTCAATTGACACCGTTAGGCGTCAAGACGCCTAGGTTGTCTTCACCTGGTATTTACCTCTGTAGCTGGTACTGGCGCCAAATTTATGACATTCTAGTATAGGTACTTTTAGTTATTCAACACATTTCTCGTGACTATTAAAATCACTTCCTGTTGGTTATCTTAAGATCCTGTCTCCCCATTTCCACACATAATACTTTTGTTTGTCATTGATTAATAATCAAACGAATATCGCGCTTTGGTTTAAAACAATACATTATGAATGATGCCTGTCTTATGTTTCTTATATACAGACTAAAAGACTGCGGTACAACAAATTATTTAATGTAACGTTTTGTAAATGATGATACCAAATCTGAGGAACTTACCTGCGCATATCCGCCGTAACTTCTTCCTACAGATATAAACATATAACAATCTTAAACTGTTATATATCCATTCAGTCATTGTATTTATAATATCGTAACTACAATGTAAAAGTAGCTTCGATAAAATGTAATAAAAGTAACTAAGAAATAGTTGTATAAGCGTTATTTCTGAGCACTATCGACAGATTGTTAAGAACAACATTTTTTTATTAAGTATGGTAGAAGATAACTCATAATGACAATTTTATCTTAATTAGAATATAATATACAATGTAATAATATACATGTGTGCATCAAACAAGCACTACATTGCATCCTGACTCATAATTTTTTACCTGAAGAAGGTATTATTCAGATGATAATTTGTGGGATTTGTGTAACAAAAGAAAGCTCCTTTCTCCTTAAAAAAAACCTGCATTTAAATTTCTAGTTTTAAAGTTGATACGATTATTCGCACAAAATGTTTAAGATGCCGGGAAATAAAGACTAATGTTAAACGTGTCCATATAGCATAACACTGTTCTCAAGATTGAAGATATCCCACTTTCTCTACATCAACAATAGATATACCAAACACGTGATATAACATTCTCTACATCAACAGTAGATGTACCAAACAGATGATATAACATTATCTACATCAACAGTAGATATACCAAACACGTGATATAACATTATCTACATCAACAGTAGATGTACCAAACAGATGATATAACATTATCTACATCAACAGTAGACATACCAAACACGTGATATAACATTCTCTACATCAACAGTAGACATACCAAACACGTGATATAACATTCTCTACATCAACAGTAGACATACCAAACACGTGATATAACATTCTCTACATCAACAGTAGACATACCAAACACGTGATATAACATTCTCTACATCAACAGTAGACATACCAAACACATGATATAACATTATCTACATCAACAGTAGACATATCAAACACGTGATATAACATTCTCTACATCAACAGTAGACATATCAAACACGTGATATAACATTCTCTACATCAACAGTAGACATACCAAACACGTGATATAACATTATCTACATCAACAGTAGATATACCAAACACGTGATATAACATTCTCTACATCAACAGTAGACATACCAAACACGTGATATAACATTCTCTACACCAACAGTAGACATACCAAACAGGTTATATAACATTCTCTACATCAACAGTAGACATACCAAACACGTGATATAACATTCTCTACATCAACAGTAGACATATCAAACACGTGATATAACATTCTCTACATCAACAGTAGACATACCAAACAGGTTATATAACATTCTCTACATCAACAGTAGACATACCAAACACGTGATATAACATTCTTTACATCAACGGTAGATATACCAAACAGATGATATAACATCATCTACATCTATAGCTAACATTCTCTACAAATATATAGATATATGTCTCTGCTAGAACTAGCATTCTCTACATCAACGGTAGATGTACCAAACAGGTGATATAACATTCTCTACATATATTAATATAACTAACATTCTCTACATCAACAGTTTAGTCCGCCTTTCAGTGGTATAGTTATGAATATGTGTCTCTGTATGACCTTGACCGCTGTTGTAGAATTAACTACCAGAGTGGCCATCTTTATCCATATTTTGGTGTTTATTTATTATGTCTTTTACACTAATCTAACCGCCCAACACACTCCCACATGACACACCCTCCTACCAGCCAATAAAGTTCTAATCTCGTCTTGCGTTATACGCTGCCGACATTGGAAATACCCGCTGAATACCCGCGGCAGCAGCAGTGTGAAATCTGAAAAGTATGTTTAGCTTGATAAATTTAAACCTAAATATAGAGTTTAATTTTCAAAACATGTTTCAAAATATCTAAAAATAAATTTGGGCATCCCACGAAGGTTTCTCTATTGTACGTTATTGAGTTTTGAGCATGATCTTTTTTTATTCTTTTCATAATCAGAAAATAGCATAATATGTGTGAAGCCTTAATTTTTAATTAAGTTGTCAAGGCAAGTTATAACTGTGAAGTAGCTAGCGGTATATATTCTGAACCCATACAGCTGGCGCATCAATACTGCATAATTAATGTCAGGTTCATGAGTGTATATTTGTGTGTGTGAAAAACATATGCTTACAATCGATAAGTGTTTTATCATAGCCATGACACAAAACAGGAAAATTTCTGGAATTCCAAGTATGCCATTGTCTTTGACAAATGGAATGAAATAAATGTTGAATTGATAGCAATCCCTCACGATGAGTAAGAATTAACGGAACAAAGTTTTTAATTTTCTTTGCAATTATCGATACATGTAGCATTTCACGTATTCATGCAGGCAGTTCTCTATGACGGTTGTCCAGATGGTCTTTTTGAATATTAGTCATAACACTTAATGTGTTAAATATTGTAGTTTGGATTATTCATTTCAATTTCAGTTCAACAAGATTGATTTTCTCCAATACAAATTAGTTTGCGGATAGCAACCTCATATCTCTATATGCAGCACACGTTATAGATATACCGAGTAAGGTCACCTACAAGTATAGTTCTATTAAAATGGGACATGTTTCATGTTGCATGTTCTTGGAATGTCTTTTCCTCTTTTCCTGATTATTTCCAATACCAACTACATGTATATAGTAACCATATCTTGTAAGAGTTATTTCTCTCTGGAAATGAAAAAGCTGCTACGAATCTGGCGATATTTTAGAAATAAACACTCGTTTATTATTTCATTATTATTAGTTTCCGGAGGATTTCAAATAAAAACAAAAACAACTTGAAATTGTATTAAGTTTCCTACTTTCATTTTCGTGTGGGGATGTGTGCGAACAGGTATGATCACTTTTCTCCAATCCGATAGACAAAAGACCTTTCACCAACACTTGTCTAAAAATGTTCACGAATCAAATTCATATTCTTTCTTCACGATCGGCTCCATTGGAGTCACAGAAGTTCTTATTTCAAGTTTTGTGGTCGGTTACGTTTTATTTAAACGTGTTACATATTCGGTTAATAAAATTATAGATACATGCACGTTGTTTCTGTCTAAAAACAACATCAATTCGGTTTGAATGAAATTGATTCTCAACCAAAGTTAAATATTGAGGTAATCTCTCAATAAATATATGGTGAAGTTTTCGCTGAATCAATTAGTTCTTTTTTAACGAATGACATAATAAAACAAAAGTAAAGCACTTGCAAACAACCCAACTGGTTAAACCCATATCCGGGCCGTAAAAAATACATGAGAGTGAAATATACTCTAACAGCTGCACGTGGAGTAGGAAAATCCCGCACCAATATATGATAGATAACGTTTCTTGGTTACAACTGCCCCAGGGTCAGGTCCAGATCTGTGCGTCACGTGTTAGGTCAAAGGTCACATACAGGTATGCTTCCCCTAATACGTACGTAACTGTAAGTAGGAAGATAAAAAAATCATACATCCTTCAAATTGTTTCATTATTTTACATTTTAAAAAATGCTAGTAAATAATAAATAAATGATAAATTTTCTCATGTTTTCTATATCCTTTATTCCACATGAGTAACATAAGTTCAAATACCCAATATGTTCATGTATCTCTCGGCCGGGAGTTGTGGCGTGCTCCTGTAATCCAGCTACCTGGAGGCCGAGGTTGGTGGACGGTTTGAGGGCGGGGGTCCTTCCCTCCGGTGTCCTGTGTCGATAGGGCGTCCGCGCTAAGTCTGGTATCAATATGGTCACATCGGGGGAGCCCAGTGTGACCAGGTTGTCTAAGGAGGGACGAATCGGCCCAGGGTGGAAACACAGCAGGCAGAAGTCCCCGTGTCAGACAGTAGTGGGATCGCGCCCTTGAATAGGTGCCGGTTGGTAGCCCGCCCGATATAATTGGACCCAATCTTTTTTTCTCTCTTTTTTTTAAATTTTTATTATTGAAAAAGTATTCATATTGAATTCCTTGGTCATTATTTTCTTCATATTATTATTTCTCGAACATCTGCATTTCTTCCCGGCGAAAACGAAACGGGAAGTTACTATACATCGATACGCAGTTTTATATGTCGTTATTTTCCGATGAATATAAATATTTTTGTTTTCAATAAACAAATTAAGAACTACCGCTTAAATGATTGAAATTAAGAAAATAAAAAAAGACTTTCGTAACGTCTGTCTATTAAAAAAAATTCTGCCTTTTTACGTTGGCATGACCTTTCGGATGGAGATAATGGGTGTTGAAATTTCAGTTTAAGGAAATTTGGTCATTTTTTGACAAGTTATGTTTTTAAGTTGAATAAAAACCAAACTTAGTGAAAATGTGCAAAAAGTGAGAGAGAAAAACAAACAAACAAACAAACAAACCAAACAAAAAACAAAAAAAACGGCAGCCCTTATACGACACATGTTCAGCTGGTGTTGATATTTCTAGTTACATGAATAAACCTACTGCTTTATTCCGTTACTTGTTTTATATTGTATGATTATCTCAACATCCTATTTAGGCCACTTCTGATATTGTAAGTGGGCACATTCTTAACATTTAGAGATCAATAAACTATAAAGACATAAAACTATACTAATATTACAAGTTTAAGATCTATACCACATGTATACAGAAGTTAGGGGTAGTTTTAATTTGTCTCTGTGGTTTTTAATATAAACTGCACCTTGTGGACATAGAGTCATATCTTTTGTATAGTACTACATATATAACTCAAATATATTTCATAGTTTCTTCCATTTTGACCTGTTTCTGGTCTCTTTTTATACATCTGAATTGAGCTGATGTGACCTATATCAAAGAGTCGGACCCTGTGTGTACCAGTATTATATGTGACCTATATAGAATAGTTGGGACCCTGTATGTACCAGTATTATATGTGACCTATATAGAAGAGTTGGACCCTGTATGTACCAGTATTGTATGTGACCTATATAAAAGAGTTGGGGCCCTGTATGTACCAGTATTATATGTGACCTATATAGAATAGTTGGTACCATGTATGTACCAGTATTATATGTGACCTATATAGAAGAGTTGGGACCCTGTATGTACCAGTATTATATGTGACCTATATAGAAGAGTTGGGACCCTGTATGTACCAGTATTATATGTGACCTATATAGAATAGTTGGGACCCTGTATGTACCAGTATTGTATGTGACCTATATAAAAGAGTTGGGGCCCTGTATGTGCCAGTATTGTATGTGACCTATATAGAAGAGTTGGGGCCCTGTATGTACCAGTATTATATGTGACCTATATAGAAGAGTTGGGACCCTGTATGTACCAGTATTATATGTGACCTATATAAAAGAGTTGGACCCTGTATGTACCAGTATTATATGTGACCTATATAAAAGAGTTGGACCCTGTATGTACCAGTATTATATGTGACCTATATAGAAGAATTGGGACCCTGTATGTACCAGTATTATATGTGACCTATATAGAATAGTTGGACCCTGCATATATCAGTATTATATGTGACCTATATAAAAGAGTTGGGACCCTGTATGTACCAGTATTATATGTGACCTATATAGAAGGGTTGGGACCCTGTATGTACCAGTATTATATGTGACCTATATAGAAGAATTGGGACCCTGTATGTACCAGTATTGTATGTGACCTATATAGAAGAGTTGGACCCTGTATGTACCAGTATTATATGTGACCTATATAGAAGAGTTGGGACCCTGTATGTACCAGTATTATATGTGACCTATATAGAAGAATTGGGACCCTGTATGTACCAGTATTGTATGTGACCTATATAGAAAAGTTGGGACCCTGTGTGTACCAGTATCATATGTGACCTATATAGAATAGTTGGGACCCTGTATGTACCAGTATTATATGTGACCTATATAGAAGAGTTGGACCCTGTATGTACCAGTATTGTATGTGACCTATATAAAAGAGTTGGGGCCCTGTATGTACCAGTATTATATGTGACCTATATAGAATAGTTGGGACCCTGTATGTACCAGTATTATATGTGACCTATATAGAATAGTTGGGACCCTGTATGTACCAGTATTATATGTGACCTATATAGAAGAGTTGGGACCCTGTATGTACCAGTATTATATGTGACCTATATAGAATAGTTGGGACCCTGTATGTACCAGTATTGTATGTGACCTATATAAAAGAGTTGGGGCCCTGTATGTGCCAGTATTGTATGTGACCTATATAGAAGAGTTGGGACCCTGTATGTACCAGTATTATATGTGACCTATATAGAAGAGTTGGGACCCTGTATGTACCAGTATTATATGTGACCTATATAAAAGAGTTGGACCCTGTATGTACCAGTATTATATGTGACCTATATAAAAGAGTTGGACCCTGTATGTACCAGTATTATATGTGACCTATATAGAAGAATTGGGGCCCTGTATGTACCAGTATTATATGTGACCTATATAGAATAGTTGGACCCTGCATATATCAGTATTATATGTGACCTATATAAAAGAGTTGGGACCCTGTATGTACCAGTATTATATGTGACCTATATAGAAGGGTTGGGACCCTGTATGTACCAGTATTATATGTGACTTATATAGAAGAATTGGGACCCTGTATGTACCAATATTGTATGTGACCTATATAGAAGAGTTGGACCCTGTATGTACCAGTATTATATGTGACCTATATAGAAGAGTTGGGACCCTGTATGTACCAGTATTGTATTTGACCTGTACCAGTATTATATGTCACCTATATAGAAAAGTTGGGACCCTGTATGCACCAGTATTATATGTGACCTATATAGAAGAATTGGGACCCTGTATGTACCAGTATTATATGTGACCTATATAGAAGAATTGGACCCTGTATGTACCAGTATTATATGTGACCTATATAGAGGATTTGGGACCCTGTATGTACCAGTATTGTATGTGACCTATATAGAAGAGTTGGACCCTGTATGTACCAGTATTATATGTGACCTATATAGAGGAGTTGGGACCCTGTATGTACCAGTATTATATGTAACCTATATAGAAGATTTGGGACGCTGTATGTACCAGTATTATATGTGACCTATATAGAAGAATTGGGACCCTGTATGTACCAGTATTATATGTGACCTATATAGAAGAGTTGGGACCCTGTATGTACCAGTATTATATGTGACCTATATAGAGGAGTTGGGACCCTGTGTGTACCAGTATTATATGTGACCTATATAGAAGAGTTGGGACCATTCATGTACCAGTATTATATGTGACCTTTATAGAAGATTTGGACCCTGTATGTACCAGTATTATATGTGACCTATATAGAAGAGTTGGACCCTGTATGTACCAGTATTATATGTGACCTATATAGAGGAGTTGGGACCCTGTATGTACCAGTATTATATGTGACCTATATAGGAGAGTTGGGACCCTGTATGTACCAGTATTGTATGTGACCTGTACCAGTATTATATGTCACCTATATAGAAAAGTTGGGACCCTGTGTGTACCAGTATTATATGTGACCTATATAGAATAGTTGGGACCCTGTATGTACCAGTATTATATGTGACCTATATAGAAGAGTTGGACCCTGTATGTACCAGTATTGTATGTGACCTATATAAAAGAGTTGGGGCCCTGTATGTACCAGTATTATATGTGACCTATATAGAATAGTTGGGACCCTGTATGTACCAGTATTATATGTGACCTATATAGAATAGTTGGGACCCTGTATGTACCAGTATTATATGTGACCTATATAGAAGAGTTGGGACCCTGTATGTACCAGTATTATATGTGACCTATATAGAATAGTTGGGACCCTGTATGTACCAGTATTGTATGTGACCTATATAAAAGAGTTGGGGCCCTGTATGTGCCAGTATTGTATGTGACCTATATAGAAGAGTTGGGACCCTGTATGTACCAGTATTATATGTGACCTATATAGAAGAGTTGGGACCCTGTATGTACCAGTATTATATGTGACCTATATAAAAGAGTTGGACCCTGTATGTACCAGTATTATATGTGACCTACATAAAAGAGTTGGACCCTGTATGTACCAGTATTATATGTGACCCATATAGAAGAATTGGGGCCCTGTATGTACCAGTATTATATGTGACCTATATAGAATAGTTGGACCCTGCATATATCAGTATTATATGTGACCTATATAAAAGAGTTGGGACCCTGTATGTACCAGTATTATATGTGACCTATATAAAAGAGTTGGGACCCTGTATGTACCAGTATTATATGTGACCTATATAGAAGGGTTGGGACCCTGTATGTACCAGTATTATATGTGACTTATATAGAAGAATTGGGACCCTGTATGTACCAATATTGTATGTGACCTATATAGAAGAGTTGGGACCCTGTATGTACCAGTGTTATATGTCAGGATTGTATGCTTCCATCAACTACAGATATTGAAATCATTGTTTTTTCTTCCCAAAATATCGAATAAACTGTAGATAACTTGTTTATAAATATATACACAATCAATATGGCTATCGTCGTATTCTCCACACACTTCCCCACAGTTTGGTGTATGATGTGACATAAGTCATGCAAAATTAGCGTACGATTTGTCATACAATTGTATATGGCCCTGTACAAATTTCCACTTAGCGGAACATTTACGAATGACGTCATCAATCCAACTGGTTAAACCCAAATCTAGATTCTCGTGAGAGTAAAATATACTTCTAACAGATGTGTGTATGTGTGAGTAGGAAAATGGCGCGTCAATATGATAGATTACTTTTCGTAGTTATAACTGTCCCGGGGCTTGGGCAAGATATGTGCATCACGTGATACACGTAGGTCAAAGGTTACATATATATGCTTCGAATACGTGGCCAGTACAGGTGCAAAATAAATAGGTGGATATCTAATTCAAATTATTTCAATTTCATTTACATTTGTGAAATCTATAAAATAAAAATAACACGAAAAATTGACAAATGATAACATTTCTCGTGGTTTCTATATCTTTTATTCCACATGAGTAACGTAAGTTCAAATACCCAATATGTTCATATATCTCTCGGCCGGGAGTTGTGGCGTGCTCCTGTAATCCAGCTACCTGGAGGCCGAGGTTGGTGGACGGTTTGAGGGCGGGGGTCCTTCCCTCCGGTGTCCTGTGTCGATAGGGCGTCCGCGCTAAGTCTGGTATCAATATGGCCACATCGGGGGAGCCCAGTGTGACCAGGTTGTCTAAGGAGGGACGAATCGGCCCAGGGTGGAAACACAGCAGGCAGAAGTCCCCGTGTCAGACAGTAGTGGGATCGCGCCCTTGAATAGGTGCCGGTTGGTAGCCCGCCCGATATAATCGGACCCAATCTTTTTATTTTATTTTTTTTTTAATTTATATTATTTAAAAAATATTCACATTTATTTTATTGGTCATTCTTTTCTTCAGATTATTTTCATTACTTGTTCTAGTTCACTTTTAAGTAAATCACCAATAATAATACATATTCATTTCCAAGTCTTTGCTGTTACAACTTACGTTCCGATGTTCTTTTATCACCAACAACATATCGATGCGAGAAATACAAGTAACTAGTTATATATACCTTGAAGTAAAAGGTACCCGGATTATTTACGTATTATTTTCAACAGATAGTTCTGTTTCTCTCGTACACATATGCGCATGTCTTACCGGCGAAAACGAAACGGGAAGCTACTATATATCGATACGCAGTTTTATATGTCGTTATTTCCCCTTGAATATAAGGTTTTTTTTAATAAAACATGTGAAGAACTACTTAAATGATTGAAAATTAAGAAAAAAATCACTTTCGTAACGTCTGTCTATTAAAAACAATTCTGCACTTTTTACGTTGGCATGGACATTCCGGATGGAGATGATGGGTGTTGAAAAGAGTAAACATCACAGAACTCGTGTTGAATTGAGAGATCTGCAGATAGTTGATGGTAAAGGTGGAATTTATTCATTTTGATTGCCACAATTTAAGTTTTAACTGTGAATTTGGTCAAAATACCATTATTTGACGAGTTATGGTCTAAGTTGTGTAAAAACAAAACTTAGTGAAAATGTTTAAAAAAAATACGACAGCCCTAGTACGACACGTGTTCAGCTGATGTTAGTTGTTGTTTCTAGTTACATGAATAAATCTACTGCATTATTCCGTTACTGGTTTTATATTGTATTATTATCTAAACATACTATTTGGGCCACTTCTGATATTGTAAGTGGGCACATTCCCAACATTCAGATATTAATATACTATAGACATCCAAACTACATTTGTATATTAATCTTACAAGGTTTAGTATCTATATCACAGACATACAGAAGTTAGGGGAGGTTTTACTTTATATATGTGGTTTCGAATGTGAAATGTACTTAGTGGACACAGAGCCATATCTGTTGTGTGGGACTACATAATTTAAATCAATGTTTATTTTCCCCCGAAATATGGAATAAACTGTAAATAACTTGTTTATAAATATATACACTATCAATATGGTTATCGTCGTATTGTCCACACACTTCCCCACAGTTTGGTGTATGATGTGACATAAATCATGCAAAAATAGCGTACGATTTGTCATATACGGCCTTAAACAATATTCCATTTAGCGGATTATTTAAGAATGACTTAAAATAAATAACTTGCAAGCAATCCAACTGGTTAAACCCAAATCTAGATTTTCGTGAGAATAAAATATACTTCTAACAGATGTGTGTATGTGTGAGTAGGAAAATGGCGCGTCAATATGATAGATAACTTTTCGTAGGAATAACTGTCCCGGGGCTTGGGCAAGATATGTGCATCACGTGATACACGTAGGTCAAAGGTTACATATATTTGCTTCGAATACGTGGCAAGTACAGGTGCAAAATAAATAGGAGAATATCTAATTCAAATTATTTCAATTTTGTTTACATTCGTGAATTATAGGAAATAAAAACAACACAGAAAGTTAACAAGAAATAAAATTTCTCGTGGTTTCTATATCTTTTATTCCACATGAGTAACGTAAGTTCAAATACCCAATATGTTCATATATCTCTCGGCCGGGAGTTGTGGCGTGCTCCTGTAATCCAGCTACCTGGAGGCCGAGGTTGGTGGACGGTTTGAGGGCGGGGGTCCTTCCCTCCGGTGTCCTGTGTCGATAGGGCGTCCGCGCTAAGTCTGGTATCAATATGGCCACATCGGGGGAGCCCAGTGTGACCAGGTTGTCTAAGGAGGGACGAATCGGCCCAGGGTGGAAACACAGCAGGCAGAAGTCCCCGTGTCAGACAGTAGTGGGATCGCGCCCTTGAATAGGTGCCGGTTGGTAGCCCGCCCGATATAATCGGACCCAATCTTTTTATTTTATTTTTTTTTAATTTATATTATTTAAAAAATATTCACATTTATTTCATTGGTCATTCTTTTCTTCAGATTATTTTCATTAGTTGTTCTAGTTCACTTTTAAGTAAATCACCAATAATAATACATATTCATGTCCAAGTCTTTGCTGTTACAACTTACGTTCCGATGTTCTTTTATCACCAACAACATATCGATGCGAGAAATACAAGTAACTAGTTATATATACCTTGAAGTAAAAGGTACCCGGATTATTTACGTATTATTTTCAACAGATAGTTCTGTTTCTCTCGTACACATATGCGCATGTCTTACCGGCGAAAACGAAACGGGAAGCTACTATATATCGATACGCAGTTTTATATGTCGTTATTTCCCCTTGAATATAAGGTTTTTTTTAATAAAACATGTGAAGAACTACTTAAATGATTGAAAATTAAGAAAAAAATCACTTTCGTAACGTCTGTCTATTAAAAACAATTCTGCACTTTTTACGTTGGCATGGACATTCCGGATGGAGATGATGGGTGTTGAAAAGAGTAAACATCACAGAACTCGTGTTGAATTGAGAGATCTGCAGATAGTTGATGGTAAAGGTGGAATTTATTCATTTTGATTGCCACAATTTAAGTTTTAACTGTGAATTTGGTCAAAATACCATTATTTGACGAGTTATGGTCTAAGTTGTGTAAAAACAAAACTTAGTGAAAATGTTAAAAAAAAATACGACAGCCCTAGTACGGCACGTGTTCAGCTGATGTTAGTTGTTGTTTCTAGTTACATGAATAAATCTACTGCATTATTCCGTTACTGGTTTTATATTGTATTATTATCTAAACATACTATTTGGGCCACTTCTGATATTGTAAGTGGGCACATTCCCAACATTCAGATATTAATATACTATAGACATCCAAACTACATTTGTATATTAATCTTACAAGGTTTAGTATCTATATCACAGACATACAGAAGTTAGGGGAGGTTTTACTTTATATATGTGGTTTCGAATGTGAAATGTACTTAGTGGACACAGAGCCATATCTGTTGTGTGGGACTACATAATTTAAATCAATGTTTATTTTCCCCCGAAATATGGAATAAACTGTAAATAACTTGTTTATAAATATATACACTATCAATATGGTTATCGTCGTATTGTCCACACACTTCCCCACAGTTTGGTGTATGATGTGACATAAATCATGCAAAAATAGCGTACGATTTGTCATATACGGCCTTAAACAATATTCCATTTAGCGGATTATTTAAGAATGACTTAAAATAAATAACTTGCAAGCAATCCAACTGGTTAAACCCAAATCTAGATTTTCGTGAGAATAAAATATACTTCTAACAGATGTGTGTATGTGTGAGTAGGAAAATGGCGCGTCAATATGATAGATAACTTTTCGTAGGAATAACTGTCCCGGGGCTTGGGCAAGATATGTGCATCACGTGATACACGTAGGTCAAAGGTTACATATATTTGCTTCGAATACGTGGCAAGTACAGGTGCAAAATAAATAGGAGAATATCTAATTCAAATTATTTCAATTTTGTTTACATTCGTGAATTATAGGAAATAAAAACAACACAGAAAGTTAACAAGAAATAAAATTTCTCGTGGTTTCTATATCTTTTATTCCACATGAGTAACGTAAGTTCAAATACCCAATATGTTCATATATCTCTCGGCCGGGAGTTGTGGCGTGCTCCTGTAATCCAGCTACCTGGAGGCCGAGGTTGGTGGACGGTTTGAGGGCGGGGGTCCTTCCCTCCGGTGTCCTGTGTCGATAGGGCGTCCGCGCTAAGTCTGGTATCAATATGGCCACATCGGGGGAGCCCAGTGTGACCAGGTTGTCTAAGGAGGGACGAATCGGCCCAGGGTGGAAACACAGCAGGCAGAAGTCCCCGTGTCAGACAGTAGTGGGATCGCGCCCTTGAATAGGTGCCGGTTGGTAGCCCGCCCGATATAATTGGACCCAATCTTTTTATTTATTTTTTTTTTTCAAATTTGTTTTATCAATCATAAAATGTTCATGTTCATGTTTTTATTTATTGGTGTTTTAATTTCATTCATTTATCAAATGTATTCATATTTCTTTCATTTATCATTATTATTATATCATTATTTCCGTTATATCTCTGTTCATCTTTTTTTTCTACTATATAAGATCATTTTCAAATCCATGTTTTTATACTTACCATATGGATACTCTTTCGTCATAAACCACATAATGATACGAGAAATTTAAGTAATATATTACATCATTCACAGTTCGTACTCATACACTGATGTAATCGTGAACAGAGAACTGTACAGGTACAGGGAAAATATTCTGATAAGTTTACTTTTCATTTGACTTTAATAATTACATAAAAATGAACGTGTTCTGATCCAAATGCAGAAGTGCGTGTATAAACTATACCAGTTTCTAAATACAACGACTAAGTTCTAATTTCTTTTAATTAACGTTAGTTGACTTTCAACTCATCCAATAAAAACGAACTGATTAAGAATTTCTCTCTCCTAGACATGTTGTAAGGATATCAAACTTTTGAAGACTTACATCCCGTTATGCTTGTACATGTACTCATTTTTACAGCTGGGCTTATTGGATCAGTCAGGCTAAAACGTCTTGTCTTTTAGCAAATATCGGCGAATGTGTTTTAATAAGATAAAAATCAGTTTACGCACAGACTATTATATTCTTTTTTCTGTTTGTCGCCTTTAATGACTTAAGGACAGAAGTTTATCCTTAGAGATAAAGAAGTGGATCTTTAAAAGTATTATAATGTTTAATTGGTCAATTGAAATAAATTTTGAAGTCAGTATTTTTGTTTTCTCCCTTGTTTTATTGGAGTGTAACAGATTGTGTATTTTGCGGTCTACATTACTCATTGTCAGTCCAGTCTGAGTAAACATGGAACTCACGTGCGTGCATACGTAATGGTGACCGCCTACTTCCTCGTGGCAGGCTAGTACCGCGAGTATGTACCCGACCAGATCATTACAATGAAACATAACTTACATTGTACCGTGACAGTTGAGGTCAACGATCGAACCACTTCCATATGAATATAACTTTTAGATTTATGTTAAATAAAAACAATAAATTCAAAAATGATGTCATAAGTCGAGTTTTTTTATTTATTTTTTTGTTTTATTTTTAAATATGCATTGGAAATTTATTATAATATAGAAGACTGCAGTAAAAAAAAACTTTGCTAATCATACTTGTTATACATGTACATTGTGACAAATAATCCATCGACTAGGCTATTTGGTGAAGTGCCAGATAGTATTGCGCCACCATATAAAAATCAGTTCTTCCACGAAACTTGCTCCCAACTGGGTATCGAGATACTAATAATTCATGATATACAGGTAGGGCGACTTCTCAGAAACTGTGTTTGGTTGGCACGTGACCGTAAAACCGAACGCCGTACCAGTGTTGTGAGTAGATCTAGTACTCAATGCACTGAAATCCTCTAGTACACATCAGAGTACTTACTACTAAGTCGTCAGGGGTTCAAAATATGGAACGTGTTTAACCGACTGAGGCAATCACCCCTCCACCTCTCTACCCCCCCCCCCCTCCCACCGTCTACCGCCCCACCGTCTACCACCAACCGTCTACCACCCCACCGTCTACCGCCCCACCGTCTTCCACCCAACCGTCTACCGCCCACCGTCTACCGCCAAACCATCTACCGCCCCACCGTCTACCACCCCACCGTCTACCACACTACCGTCTACCACCCAACCGTCTACCGCCCCACCGTCTACCGCCCCCTACCACCCAACCGTCTACCGCCCCGCCGTCTACCGCCCCTACCACCAACCGTCTACCGCCCCACCGTCTACCACCAGCCGTCTAACGCCCCACCGTCTACCACTCCACCGTCTACCGCCCCCTACCACCCAACCGTCTACAGCCCCGCCGTCTACCGCCCCCTACCACCAACCGTCTAACGCCCCACCATCTACCACACTACCGTCTACCACCCCACCGTCTACCGCTCAACCGTCTACCTCCCCACCGTCTACCGCTCACCGTCTACCACCCAACCTTCTACCACCCCACCGTCTACCACCCCACTGTCTACCACCCAACCGTCTACCACCCCACCGTCTACCGCCCACCGTCTACCACCCAACCTTCTACCCACCCCACCGTCTACCGCCTCACCGTCTACCATCAACCGTCTACCACCCACCGTCTACCGCCCCACCGTCTTCCACCCAACCGTCTACCGACCATCGTCTACCGCCAAATACCACAACACCGTCTACCGCCTCACCGTCTACCACCCCACCGTCTACCACAACACCGTCTACCACCCCACCGTCTACCACCCAACCTTCTACCGCCCAACCGTCTACCACCAACCATCTACCACCAACCGTCTACCTCCCCACCGTCTACCACCCAACCGTCTACCACCAACCGTCTACCACCCAACTGTCTACCACCTTACCGTCTACCGCCCCACCGTCTACCACAACACCGTCTACCACCCCACCGTCTACCACCCTACCGTCTACCACCCAACCGTCTACCACCCACCGTCTACCGCCCCACCGTCTTCCACCCAACCGTCTACCGCCCATCGTCTACCGCCAAATACCACAACACCGTCTACCGCCTCACCGTCTACCACCCCACCGTCTACCACAACACCGTCTACCACTCAACCTTCTACCACCCCACCGTCTACCACAACACCGTTTACCACCCCACCGTCTACCACCAACCATCTACCACCAACCGTCTACCTCCCCACCGTCTACCACCCAACCGTCTACCACCAACCGTCTACCACCCACCGTCTACCGCCCCACCGTCTACCACCAAACCGTCTACCGCCCCGCCGTCTACGGCCCCCTACCACCAACCGTCTACCGCCTAACCGTCTACCACCAACCGTCTACCACCCAACCGTAGTACTAAGAGTACTAACTACTAAGTCGTCTGGGGTTCAAAATATCGAACGTGTTTAACCGACTGAGGCAATCACCCCTCCACCTCTCTACCCCCACCCCCTCCCACCGTCTACCGCCCCACCGTCTACCACCCAACCGTCTACCGCCCACCGTCTACCGCCAAACCATCTACCGCCCCACCGTCTACCACAACACCGTCTACCACACTACCCCCTACCACCAACCGTCTACCGCCCCACCGTCAACCGCCCCCTACCACCCAACCGTCTACCGCCCCGTCGTCTACCGCCCCCTACCACCAACCGTCTACCGCCCCACCGTCTACCACCAGCCATCTAACGCCCCACCGTCTACCACTCCATCGTCTACCGCCCCCTACCACCCAACCGTCTACAGCCCCGCCGTCTACCGCCCCCCCCCCTACCACCACCGTCTACCGCCCACCGTCTACCACCCACCGTCTAACGCCCCACCTCTACCACACTCCACCGTCTACCACCCCACCGTCCTACCCCCCGCTACCCCAACCGTCTACCACCCCACCGCCCTCACCCCTCTACTCGCCCCACCGCTACCACCAACCATCTAACACCGTCACCTCCCCACTGTCTACCACCCCCACCCCACCGCTACCGCACACCGCTACCCCCACCGTCTACCACCCCACCGTCTCCACCCCCCTACCCCCACGTCTACACCACCCACCCCCACCGTCTACCGAACCACCGCCCCACCGTCTACCACCACTGTCTACCACCCCCCACCGTCTACCACCCACCGTCTACCCCAACCGCTACCCCACACCGTCTACCCCCCTACCCCACCACTTCTACGCCCCCCCCGTTCTACACCCCCCACCACCGTCTACCACCCAACCGTCTACCACCCAACCACCGTTCTACCACCCCACCGTCTACCGCCCCCTACCACCCAACCGTCTACAGCCCCGCCGTCTACCGCCCCCTACCACCAACCGTCTACCGCCCCTACGTCTACCACCAGCCGTCTAACGCCCCACCATCTACCACACTACCGTCTACCACCCCACCGTCTACCGCTCAACCGTCTACCACCCCACCGTCTACCGCCCACCGTCTACCACCAACAATCTACCACCAACCGTCTACCTCCCCACCGTCTACCACCCAACCGTCTACCACCAACCGTCTACCACCCACCGTCTACCGCCCCACCGTCTACCACCAAACCGTCTACCGCCCCGCCGTCTACCGCCCCCTACCACCAACCGTCTACCGCCCAACCGTCTACCACCAACCGTCTACCACCCAACCGTAGTACTAAGAGTACTAACTACTAAGTCGTCTGGGGTTCAAAATATCGAACGTGTTTAACCGACTGAGGCAATCACCCCTCCACCTCTCTACCCCCCCCCCCCTCCCACCGTCTACCGCCCCACCGTCTACCACCCAACCGTCTACCGCCCACCGTCTACCGCCAAACCATCTACCGCCCCACCGTCTACCACAACACCGTCTACCGCCCCACCGTCTACCACCCCACCGTCTACCACTCCCACCGTCTACAACACTACCCCCTACCACCAACCGTCTACCGCCCCACCGTCAACCGCCCCCTACCACCCAACCGTCTACCGCCCCGCCGTCTACCGCCCCCTACCACCAACCGTCTACCGCCCCACCGTCTACCACCAGCCATCTAACGCCCCACCGTCTACCACTCCATCGTCTACCGCCCCCTACCACCCAACCGTCTACAGCCCCGCCGTCTACCGCCCCCTACCACCAACCGTCTACCGCCCCACCGTCTACCACCAGCCGTCTAACGCCCCACCATCTACCACACTACCGTCTACCACCCCACCGTCTACCGCTCAACCGTCTACCACCCCACCGTCTATCGCCCCCTACCACCCAACAGTCTACCACCCCACAGTCTACCACCCCACTGTCTACCGCCTCACCGTCTACCACCCCACCGTCTACCACCCCACTGTCTACCACCCCACCGTCTACCACCCCACTGTCTACCACCCCACCGTCTACCGCCTCACCGTCTACCACCCCACCGTCTACCACCCAACCTTCTACCGCCCAACCGTCTACCACCAACCATCTACCACCAACCGTCTACCTCCCCACCGTCTACCACCCAACCGTCTACCATCAACCGTATACCACCCAACCGTCTACCACCAACCGTCTACCACCCACCGTCTACCACCCCGCCGTCTACCGCCCCCTACCAACAACCGTCTACCGCCCAACCGTCTACCACCAACCGTCTACCACCCAA
The DNA here is from genome assembly GCF_902652985.1 of Pecten maximus. Taxonomy (NCBI): domain Eukaryota; kingdom Metazoa; phylum Mollusca; class Bivalvia; order Pectinida; family Pectinidae; genus Pecten; species Pecten maximus. The sequence continues at coordinate 18,142,612 of NC_047019.1, read as the reverse complement.
CCGTCTACCGCCCAACCGTCTACCACCCAACCGTCTAACACCCAACTGTCTACCACTCCGCCATCTCCCCGATCTCATCACCATGCGAATAAGAAGAAAGTACGTCTCCAACATCTAAATTAAAAGGATTTCAAATCAGTTCACACACATTTAATTCGTTGAAAAATCTATTATGATAGAAAATAGTTTCGTTCCGCACGAGTAAGATTGTAAACAAATTGAATACACACATGGATAAAGGCTTGTCGTGATAAACGATATTGCAAGAATTTCATTTTCAGTTTCATTTCAATATTATCAGGCGAACTACATCATGCATATTGCGCTTGAAGTACCATGATATTCTGAAATTAGAGAAGCTACGACTGACTACGCATACAGATGCATACAATTGTATATACACAGTATGATTTATTTCCTTATTTTTAAATTATCTAGTCTGCCCTCTTGGTAACATGTATTTAACTCCGAGCTTACATCTATACACTATCGGTTTAATATCACCGACACGACTTTGTGTTTTCCATTTGATATATACTGTCGCTGTTATTCATTTTACTCTCACCCACTGAATGTTTACGTCGTGCTTGCACCGAGTGACCTCACTGCTGGGACACTTTATTTTTGCAGCTGTTTGTGATACAGATCAGTGAGTTCCGTTTTGTTGTTCTAGTATTGCTCGATTACTCCAGTTAAAATATTGCTTATATTGACAGATGATTCTGTAAACAAACCTACGGGTAGATATAGTAAGTGGCTATTTCCTGTTTAATATTGAGAGATTAGCTCATTTAAGACCATTGTAATATTCCATCCACTCTCAAAGTGTATTGACCGTCAAGAACGACTGACTAATATGTTTACAATTTATATAAAACTTTGGGGACAGTGCCAGTACTTGGCATGGTATGTCAGTATATTTACTTGACACCTGTAAGTAAGACTATACCACATGTATGAATGCTCCACGGCTGATGGAACTCGAGTGTATTGTTATTGGAAAAGTGCACTTAATGACACCGTCTCATCATCCAGATGGTAATGAACCACCAGAAGGCCTGATTTTCAAAGCATGCTCAACTTACCAACAAATTATTGCATAATATTAAACATTAAAAATGAAGATATTTAAGGCCTAAAATTGAATATTTATGAACCCTAAGTAATGGATAAATTCTATCACAAAATACGATCACAAATCTTCTGATTTCCATTCCCAAACTTGCATTTTTAATAATGTCTTCGTCAAGCCATGAAGCTAGCTATGCTTGGAGCAGCCGGGTCCGCGCTGACAGGGGAATTCCCGAATGGGGATTTCCAGAAAACACCCCAAGCGTTGTTTACAACTATTAGTCACTATAACTACGGCTGGCTCCAGTAGTATAGCATTATCACACCATATCGATAAACAAAGTACACGCTTTACTAGATCAATAATTTGTCAGTACAGTTATTTTGTATGATCCGTTCTTTAACATATTCTATTTGTTACAAATATTAAAATTCTATTTTGTTATTGGAGCAAATAAAACATCGCAAGGTTTTTTTTATTTTTTTTTTTAAAGAAATTTTCTTCTTAGATATTGTGATAAAAGTCAATGTCATACTGACTATCGGTAAGGTTTCAAGATATTGGCGAATGCAGCGGTAAGGGTAAAATATCTAATGACATACTGTCTTGAGAAAGGGAAATGGTTTTTGAACATGTCATTGTTATTTAATAATAGTTAAGGTCAGGCACGGACAACTATTTATGTTTGAAAAGTATTGTTGTCGACATTTGGTGCTGTAGATTTCTCGTTGATGCACCCTTCTGACCCTACAAGGAGGTCATTATGGGAATATATTTCATACTATCTTTATCAGTTTCACGATGGAGGCTCCCAGAGTGTATCGCGTCCGTGACTCCAGAAGTGTTTTTTAGATGAAATCTGACGTAAAATTTTTTGGAGAAGTTGAAATTTTCTCGTTTTCCTTCTATTTGATACTGATTTCCATACATACTGTATGATGTCATATCTGGTGTTATAGGAAGCGGGAATATCTAGCTATATTTTAGTATGATGTAGGGTAGCGATAATAAATCAGTAAAGCGTATATAATAAGCTACTTTGGTTTTGGACAGGATATACCCGGTAGTTTCATACGGATTTAATATTTCGCTCGACATGGCTCGAGAAATATGAGACAGGTAATACGAGACATAATAACAACCCAAAACCTAAAACAAAAGAATTTCTGCAGAGTCTATATTAAACGAAAATTAGTTAAACTCAAATAACCAACATTACCTTTTATCCGGCAAAACATTTATTAAAAGAAGACATGTACTTTTTGCAGTAATGTCGTTGATGTGTGGCGGAGTTATCGTTCTTACTTCGCACCCGACTCAATATAACCTGCGCGTGAGTTTGTATTACCCACAAAGTGTACTAGTGTGATAACCAACCAAATGCTTTACATTTTCTTTTTTCAGCATGGCAATTATCTATAGTTTATTTCTAACTAACGACAGAAACGTGTTAAATATGTTTCTGCTAACGATTACTTACAAATTGTCATCAGTTACCTAAGTCTATATAAAATGATGCGTACTACACACATATTAGGTACATGTAATATATTGTAAAATTGCATTTTTTGGTTCATGTTGAAATTACTCAATCATGCTATGGGTGTGCCGGACATCAGCCACAGAAGCCCTGTTAATATTGACGTCACGACATTGTGATAGTATGCCCTTAGCCTGCACCCAAGGTTAGCCGCAATTCGTACGCTCGAATGCACTATCAGTTTATCTCCTTTCATGCTTCAGTGGCTACAACTGCTGCTGTGGTACACATTTGTTTACAAACAAGGTTACACATCTCACGTGACTTTAGAAAAATGTCATCAGGTGTGATCACTGCAGGAAGTGAGCTCATTTATACGTATGTCAATATCCGTGTTACGTTCAATATGTTAAAATATTCCAGATATCATGTAAACCAATCACATCACGTGCCAATATCTCCGGATTGAATTTACATCAGTTAATTGTATTATTTCACGTACAGTCACTGCGCAATGAGCCTCGCTCAGTAATACTGATAGTATACCCATGTCAAGCAATTTCGCAAAAAAAAAAACAAAAAACAAAAAAAAACAAACAAACAAATAAAAAAAAAAAAAAAAAAAAATGTTTACTATGGAAGAAATTATAGTAATCAATTATCTAAACCCTACGCACTGTTAAAGCGCATGTAGAACTTTAACAGGAAATATGTTTCGGGTCTGTATCGATATTTCACCATATAAAACAAATTTTCATATTTTCCATTTCCCTCGGCTTATTTCAAGGGATTCGAAACGAACTAGCCGAAATAAAAGAAAAAAATAACAACGTTAAAACTCATAAAATATAATAGTCTACCGTAAGTTATAAAAAGTGATTAGTTGGCCTTCCCACGACCCCTTCATGGACGTTTGATATCCGGGATATATGAACACACATGACCTGTCTTTGTCGCAGACTGACTGACCCTAAATCATATTGATTAAACATGTCAAAATTGTACCCGACTGGTGCATGGTGTCATAAAATGTAACAATGTTTACATTGATTATTGCTATTATATAACAAAAATCCGGTAAACAGTTATACAATTACATTATATTTTAATGACTAATTGATTTACTCCATAGCCATTAGCTGCAATCGGCTGACGTCATTTTTAAAGAAAGTGTAAGGGTTGCTTCGGTTACCGTACGTAAATTTTCACTTTTTATATTATGAGCCATCTTGGTTATTTTTCTAGCACAAACGTTTAACTAACTGGAAATCGAAGTCAAAATGTAAGAAATAGACCGGTCAGTATGAGTCCCTGACGTATACCACAGTGTGAGTCCCAGACGTATACCACAGTGTGAGTCCCTGACGTATACCACAGTGTGAGTCCCTGTTATATACCACAGTGTGAGTCCCAGACGTATACCACAGTGTGAGTCCCTGTTATATACCACAGTGTGAGTCCCTGACGTACACCACAGTATGAGTCCCTGACGTATACCACAGTATGAGTCCCAGACGTATACCACAGTGTGAGTCCCTGTTATATACCACAGTATGAGTCCCTGACGTATACCACAGTATGAGTCCCTGACGTATACCACAGTGTGAGTCCCTGTTATATACCACAGTATGAGTCCCTGACGTATACCACAGTATGAGTCCCTGACGTATACCACAGTATGAGTCCCAGACGTATACCACAGTGTGAGTCCCTGACGTATACCACAGTGTGAGTCCCTGACGTATACCACAGTGTGAGTCCCTGTTATATACCACAGTGTGAGTCCCTGACGTATACCACAGTATGAGTCCCTGTTATATACCACAGTGTGAGTCCCTGTTATATACCACAGTATGAGTCCCTGACGTATACCACAGTATGAGTCCCTGACGTATACCACAGTATGAGTCCCTGTCGTATACCACAGTGTGAGTCCCTGTTATATACCACAGTATGAGTCCCTGACGTATACCACAGTATGAGTCCCTGACGTATACCACAGTGTGAGTCACTGTCGTATACCACAGTGTGAGTCACTGACGTATACCACAGTGTGAGTCACTGTCGTATACCACAGTGTGAGTCCCTGACGTATACCACAGTGTGAGTCCCTGACGTATACCACAGTGTGAGTCCCTGACGTATACCACAGTGTGAGTCACTGTCGTATACCACAGTGTGAGTCCCTGACGTATACCACAGTGTGAGTCTCTGTTATATACCACAGTGTGAGTCACTGTCGTATACCACAGTGTGATTCCCTGACGTATACCACAGTGTGAGTCCCTGACGTATACCACAGTGTGAGTCACTGTCGTATACCACAGTGTGAGTCCCTGACGTATACCACAGTGTGAGTCCCTGGCGTATACCACAGTATGAGTCCCTGACGTATACCACAGTGTGAGTCCCAGACGTATACCACAGTATGAGTCCCTGTTATATACCACAGTGTGAGTCCCTGACGTATACCACAGTGTGAGTCCCTGACGTATACCACAGTGTGAGTCCCAGACGCATACCACAGTATGAGTCCCTGTTATATACCACAGTGTGAGTCCCTGACATATACGTCAGTGTGAGTCCCTGACGTATACCACAGTGTGAGTCCCTGTTATATACCACAGTATGAGTCCCTGTTATATACCACAGTGTGAGTCCCTGTTATATACCACAGTATGAGTCCCTGTTATATACCACAGTATGAGTCCCTGACATATACGTCAGTGTGAGTCCCTGACGTATACCACAGTGTGAGTCCCTGACATATACGTCAGTGTGAGTCCCTGACGTATACCACAGTGTGAGTCCCTGACGTATACCACAGTATGAGTCCCTGTCGTATACCACAGTGTGAGTCCCTGACGTATACCACAGTGTGAGTCCCTGTCGTATACCACAGTGTGAGTCCCAGACGTATACCACAGTGTGAGTCCCAGACGTATACCACAGTGTGAGTCCTAGACGTATACCACAGTGTGAGTCCCAGACGTATACCACAGTGTGAGTCCCAGACGTATACCACAGTATGAGTCCCTGACGTATACCACAGTGTGAGTCCCAGACGTATACCACAGTGTGAGTCCCTGACGTATACCACAGTGTGAGTCCCTGACGTATACCACAGTGTGAGTCCCAGACGTATACCACAGTGTGAGTCCCTGACGTATACCACAGTGTGAGTCCCTGACGTATACCACAGTGTGAGTCCCTGACGTATACCACTGTATGAGTCCCTGACGTATACCACAGTATGAGTCCCTGACGTATACCACAGTGTGAGTCCCTGACGTATACCACAGTGTTAGTCCCTGACGTATACCACAGTGTGAGTCCCTGACGTATACCACAGTGTGAGTCCCTGACGTATACCACAGTGTGAGTCCCTGACGTATACCACAGTGTGAGTCCCTGACGTATACCACAGTGTGAGTCCCTGACGTATACCACAGTGTGAGTCCCTGACGTATACCACAGTGTTAGTCCCTGACGTATACCACAGTGTGAGTCCCTGACGTATACCACAGTGTGAGTCCCTGACGTATACCACAGTGTGAGTCCCAGACGTATACCACAGTGTGAGTCCCAGACGTATACCACAGTGTGAGTCCCTGTTATATACCACAGTATGAGTCCCTGACGTATACCACAGTGTGAGTCCCTGACGTATACCACAGTGTGAGTCCCAGACGTATACCACAGTGTGAGTCCCAGACGTATACCACAGTGTGAGTCCCAGACGTATACCACAGTGTGAGTCCCTGTTATATACCACAGTGTGAGTCCCTGACGTATACCACAGTGTGAGTCCCAGACGTATACCACAGTGTGAGTCCCAGACGTATACCACAGTGTGAGTCCCAGACGTATACCACAGTGTGAGTCCCTGTTATATACCACAGTGTGAGTATCTGTCGTATACCACAGTGTGAGTCCCTGACGTATACCACAGTATGAGTCCCTGACGTATACCACAGTGTGAGTCCCTGACGTATACCACAGTGTGAGTCCCTGACGTATACCACAGTGTGAGTCCCTGACGTATACCACAGTGTGAGTCCCTGACGTATACCACAGTGTGAGTCCCTGACATATACGTCAGTGTGAGTCCCTGTTATATACCACAGTGTGAGTCCCTGTTATATACCACAGTGTGAGTCCTGACGTATACCACAGTGTGAGTCCCAGACGTATACCACAGTATGAGTCCCTGACGTATACCACAGTGTGAGTCCCTGACGTATACCACAGTGTGAGTCCCAGACGTATACCACAGTGTGAGTCCCAGACGTATACCACAGTGTGAGTCCCTGACGTATACCACAGTGTGAGTCCCTGACGTATACCACAGTGTGAGTCCCTGACGTATACCACAGTGTGAGTCCCTGACGTATACCACAGTGTGAGTCCCAGACGTATACCACAGTGTGAGTCCCAGACGTATACCACAGTGTGAGTCCCTGTTATATACCACAGTATGAGTCCCTGACGTATACCACAGTGTGAGTCCCTGACGTATACCACAGTGTGAGTCCCAGACGTATACCACAGTGTGAGTCCCAGACGTATACCACAGTGTGAGTCCCAGACGTATACCACAGTGTGAGTCCCTGTTATATACCACAGTGTGAGTCCCTGACGTATACCACAGTGTGAGTCCCAGACGTATACCACAGTGTGAGTCCCAGACGTATACCACAGTGTGAGTCCCAGACGTATACCACAGTGTGAGTCCCTGTTATATACCACAGTGTGAGTATCTGTCGTATACCACAGTGTGAGTCCCTGACGTATACCACAGTATGAGTCCCTGACGTATACCACAGTGTGAGTCCCTGACGTATACCACAGTGTGAGTCCCTGACGTATACCACAGTGTGAGTCCCTGACGTATACCACAGTGTGAGTCCCTGACATATACGTCAGTGTGAGTCCCTGTTATATACCACAGTGTGAGTCCCTGTTATATACCACAGTGTGAGTCCTGACGTATACCACAGTGTGAGTCCCAGACGTATACCACAGTATGAGTCCCTGACGTATACCACAGTGTGAGTCCCTGACGTATACCACAGTGTGAGTCCCTGACGTATACCACAGTGTGAGTCCCTGACGTATACCACAGTGTGAGTCCCTGACGTATACCACAGTGTGAGTCCCTGACATATACGTCAGTGTGAGTCCCTGACGTATACCACAGTGTGAGTCCCAGACGTATACCACAGTGTGAGTCCCTGACGTATACCACAGTGTGAGTCCCTGACGTATACCACAGTATGAGTCCCTGACGTATACCACAGTATGAGTCCCTGACGTATACCACAGTATGAGTCCCTGACGTATACCACAGTGTGAGTCCCTGACGTATACCACAGTGTGAGTCCCTGACGTATACCACAGTATGAGTCCCTGACGTATACCACAGTATGAGTCCCTGACGTATACCACAGTATGAGTCCCTGACGTATACCACAGTGTGAGTCCCTGACGTATACCACAGTGTGAGTCCCTGACGTATACCACAGTATGAGTCCCTGACGTATACCACAGTATGAGTCCCAGACGTATACCACAGTGTGAGTCCTGACGTATACCACAGTGTGAGTCCCAGACGTATACCACAGTGTGAGTCTCTGTTATATACCACAGTGTGAGTCCCAGACGTATACCACAGTGTGAGTCTCTGTTATATACCACAGTATGAGTCCCAGACGTATACCACAGTGTGAGTCCCTGACGTATACCACAGTGTGAGTCCCTGTTATATACCACAGTATGAGTCCCAGACGTATACCACAGTGTGAGTCCCTGACGTATACCACAGTGTGAGTCCCTGTTATATACCACAGTGTGAGTCCCAGACGTATACCACAGTGTGAGTCCCTGTTATATACCACAGTATGAGTCCCAGACGTATACCACAGTGTGAGTCCCTGACGTATACCACAGTGTGAGTCCCTGTTATATACCACAGTGTGAGTCCCTGACGTATACCACAGTATGAGTCCCTGTCGTATACCAAAGTGTGAGTCCCTGACGTATACCACAGTGTGAGTCCCTGACGTATACCACAGTGTGAGTCCCTGACGTATACCACAGTGTGAGTCCCTGTTATATACCACAGTGTGAGTCCCTGACGTATACCACAGTGTGAGTCCCTGACGTATACCACAGTGTGAGTCCCTGACGTATACCACAGTGTGAGTCCCTGACGTATACCACAGTGTGAGTCCCTGACGTATACCACAGTGTGAGTCCCTGACGTATACCACAGTGTGAGTCCCTGACGTATACCACAGTGTGAGTCCCTGTTATATACCACAGTGTGAGTCCCTGTTATATACCACAGTGTGAGTCCCTGTTATATACCACAGTGTGAGTCCCTGTTATATACCACAGTATGAGTCCCTGACGTATACCACAGTGTGAGTCCCTGTTATATACCACAGTGTGAGTCCCTGACGTATACCACAGTGTGAGTCCCTGACGTATACCACAGTATGAGTCCCTGACGTATACCACAGTGTGAGTCCCTGACGTATACCACAGTGTGAGTCCCTGACGTATACCACAGTGTGAGTCCCTGACGTATACCACAGTGTGAGTCCCTGTTATATACCACAGTGTGAGTCCCTGTTATATACCACAGTGTGAGTCCCTGACGTATACCACAGTATGAGTCCCTGACGTATACCACATTGTGAGTCCCTGACGTATACCACAGTGTGAGTCTCTGTTATATACCACAGTGTGAGTCTCTGTTATATACCACAGTATGAGTCCCAGACGTATACCACAGTGTGAGTCCCTGACGTATACCACAGTATGAGTCCCTGACATCTACCACAGTATGAGTCCCTGACGTATACCACAGTGTGAGTCCATATTTGAGTTAGGTTTATCATCATTTGTATTTACATGTATGTAGACACGTAAACAGTGATACATATTTCATTTGAAATTGAACACATTTTATTTGCAATACCGAGAACCATGCAAAACCCAATTACTCGAAAAATACGTACCTTTAATCCATTACAGAAATATTCATCAAGTTCATAAACGAAATATACAATGAATATTTCATCAGAAATAGAATATCATTAGTACGTCATTCTGAATTGTATGGAATCAAACTGGAAAAATATCCTGGAAAAGAAAAGAAAAAGATCATTTTATAAAAGACATGTGCAATTGATAATGGTTGAATATTGAAAATACATTTACATAGTAGTGTATATATAAACTGTTATTTTGGATTTTGAATTTTAAGGAAGAAATTATTAATCAGGAGCAAATACCTAGGAATGAATTTAGATTTTTACATAGTTTATTGCGTCACTGTAGAAAACGGATTGAGTACAAGCTATTATAGCATTAAAAATTCCCCTCCACAATAAAATTGACATAAATTGAGATCTAAAATAACATATTCTAATCACAATGAATACCTTTATCATACTCTAAATGTTATAATGCAACATAAGAGGATAAATGTAAACGTCACATCACTTTGTGTCGTTAAACATGATACATCATATACAGTAATGTGATAAGTATAATAGAATACTTAATTTTTCTTCTTGCTTTTGATTACTCTGCTACTTTCGTGGGGTGGGGAGGGAGAGTGGAGGGAAGGTGTTGTTTAACTTGCATGGATGACATTTGCACAGACGACAGAGTGTTTATCTATCTTTCACACCATTATGTCATTCTATAACATCAGTTTATTTCCCGTAAACAGGGTAATTTATAATAGACATTTCCCCCTTTCAATATGTTTAACATTAGTTATAGTTATTTATACAGAAAAAAAAAACCGGATAAGAAAATAAGTTTGGATGTGTCTAGTAGTTGAATATCGTAATTGGTTTTAGCGATAACGAGATATGTAGAGCGTATGGCCGTACGAGTTGTTTCCCTTTGTAAGATGATTTGTATGGCAACCGTTTAAAGACCTTATGTTTGAAATGATATTCAATATAATTGAACAAACCATCACAATGTTTGATAAAAAGGAAGAACATCATATTAAGTATTATTCATTTACTGTAGTGTGAGAAGGGAGGTCAGTCCAGCTGCTGTTCACTTTATATACCCCAGGTATTATGTACTGTAACATTGCATCCCGTATATATATATCAGTACTATCGTAATTACTTCAGGTGTGTAGGTCTAGGATGGGGAAATAATGCATCGTCATATGCGTCAAATTTGTGACCTGTGACCGCCTCCCTCCTGCAGAATGCATGTAATTCTGTCTAGTTCTAAAATGTGTTTCTTGGCAATAGCTCACTTCTTCTCATTAAGCGAGGAAGAAAATTATATGGGTTCTGTCCCCTGGCCTGAGCGGAGACAGTAAACTTGACGAAAAGGACTGATTAGTTGGTTGTTTGTATAATGTGTCACGGAACCGTGTCCAGGTGTGACAGTTCAGTGTGACGGCACTATAAAAGTGTCCGTCAGTGGCCCCGCCATTCCAGGACCAGTTTTCATATGAATGTAAAAATGTTATAACCCCTAGTTTTTACACAAAAGGAATATGCTTCATCCCGCTGAATTAATGAACGTATAAATACTGATTATGCAATAATTATCATTATACCCAAATTATATACAAAAGATCTGTGTCATATGGCTAGCACGAACTCATATATATGTGTGTGTTATCATATGACACCTTCTTGCCAAATCAAGAAAGTTTCCAATTACATGTAGTTGAAAACATTTTTACCTAGCTAAACCTTTTCCTTCATTTTGATTTTCATTTGATCTACATTTTTTGCAATATTTAGCACAATCTTATTCCAATCTTCACAAATCATTTTGATTGTTACTTTATTTGATAAAAAATATGCAGGAATTTCATCATCGTTTTGGTTAAAAACTTCAACTTCATTTGTGATAAAATCAGGATCGGGCGCTTTTTACCTGTTAGCTACTTTTGATTACTTTTCAACTCTACGACTTTTGTGTTATAAGTATCATTAGACACCACATCATCGTTACCGTCATATTCGGATTTCCCCACTCATGGAAATGAGTCAGAGGATTATTATAATAGTCTATACCTCAGGACTTGGAATTATATCAGCCATATAATGACAACTTGTATATAAATTGTTTTGATCAGCAGTAGTCTCTGTTTGATGCCTATAATGGTTGTATGATGCCAGTTGAATACACAGTGCTGCATTATTTTCTTTGATAGTTATAAATGAATTGCCAAGTCTTGCAAAATGTTCTACTACCCTAATGTTTGCAGACGACAGTACGTTTTTTTAAGTGTACAAGAACGTTGTCCGAGTGTGAGCAGTTACAGAGTGACATAGATAGAGTGTATGAATGGTGTAAGTTGTGGAAAATGGAAGTTAATGTGAAAAAGTGCTGCCAGGTCATTTTTGCAAACAACAAGAAATGTATCGATTTTAGTTATAGTATGAATGGAGAGAACCTGAAGAATGAAACGTGCGTGAAAGATCTTGGTGTATGGCTGTCCTCTACAATGAGTTTTAACACACATATTAGGCATACTGTTGCCAAGTCCATGCGAATGCTCGGTTTTATCAAACGTACATGTAAACATTTTACTCAAGTGTCTGTTTTAAGGTCTTTATATATAAGTCTCGTGAGGAGCCAGCTAGAATACTGTTGTCAGATCTGGTCTCCTCACCAAACCTCTCTTTTGAAATTTTTATGTTTTAAGGCACACGTTGATTTTAATTCTATGTCTTACGCTGAAACTTGTAAGTTTTTTAAACTTCCAAGCCTCGAACAAAGGCGAGCATATTTAGACTGTGTTTTTCTTTTCAAATGTGTAAATAGTGTATTTGAATGTCCTTATTTAGTTGAGCAAATGTGTCTTTTAGTACCCGGTCGTAATCTACGATCATCCCGTTTTATTCAGTTTTACTGTCAGAAAAGTCGTATAAATATTAGAAAGTATAGTGTTTTAAACAGGATTCAATGTAATTTTAATACTTTTGATCTTGTTACAGACTGTGATATGTTTTATTTGTCTCTCACTGGGTTCAAAGTTCGATTACAGCATATTTTTTTCCCACTAGTTCAATACTTTTTGTACATATATGTCTGTGTTACATTCATAACGAACTGTGATATTTCATACTTATGTTGTATTTGTTATCCATTCTGTAAGTGGACCCCCGGGTCTGTTGAATTGGAAATAAATCAATAAACATGTTTAAATCATATGATACATCATAGGGATACCGCTCGTCTATGTTATACTTCACCACAGAGGTTTAATACACTCGGGAATAACGACTTGGTCAGTACGGGAATCAAATCTGTGTTCCTTAACGTAAAGTTAACTACACTATAGCACATGACAACAGACACGCAGAAATAAGATCATTTCCTTATTAAGCAATTCCAAACCAAATTTACTTCTACAATTTTCATGTTTTAGACAAATCAAGTTAGTATCTAAACATAATTTTAGTACAGTTTTACAGATTTCGACATCAAAAATTTCACAAACTGTGGCCCTGTGTGTATATAGGCGCTCTGACAGAACTTCAACTGTCGGATATTGTGCAATGTTGGCGTACTTCCATAGTCCTAGATTTAGCGGTAAAATTATTATGAATTTGATATAAAAATTGAACATTGGCTCGAGTTTACCCAATGTTCACTTATTACACAAATATCTGTTTTATCTAAAACATGTTGAGCGTACAAAGTACCATACATAATACCCGATATGTTCCAGGTCGTAATACACAGGGTACACATTGACATCGTCAGAATGACACACAATACTAGATTTGACTCTATGATGATCGAGTAATTACATATGTATACCAAAGCTACGAAAGGAATCGTGGCAAAAATGCGGATTCCAGTCTAAACAATATATTCCTTCTGGCCAGAATTAATATTCCACCATTTCATCGTCATCTTCAAATCTAATAATAGGCCATATTTCTATCTAATAAAAATCTAGATCCTCATTCTCACTACGTTACATGGATATCTAGCAACATCCCATAAGGGGTCACATTCTGATGACCTTCGTGATGTGTGATTTCACTTTCAGGGCGAATTGTCAATTTGTCGATTTCATCGAAGCAATTCATTTCTTCACAACATGCACCTGAAGCAAACCATTTCAGCACAACATATATAGACGAAATGACTTGAAACAAATTGACAGATTATGCAAGCAATGCACTCTAGTCATGCTAGTTCGCACACATAAAATTCACTTCCAAGATTCCAAAAGTAGTCATTTGGTTGACTAATCCAAAAGGTCAACCTGACGTGACCCCTTATTGGATTTTGTTAGATGTTCATGTAACGGAGTGAGAATGGGGATCTAGATTTTAATTAGAATGGCCATATTTCTGCTTTAAAAGCAAAACACCATACTTTTCTAACAAGTCTGTGAGGAAGGTCACGGTAATATGAACTGTGATGATGCACACATCTATACCTAGTATGCAGCACTATAACGCCGACGTTTGATTCGCGCTATCGCAAAGATATCGCACTCGGGGAAGATGTCCTTAAATGACCATAGCTGTTGGAAGGAATTAATTATATAAACAATACTAAACAAAACAACATACCCATTGTACATATATCGTACGTTAATTTATATTTATATAAGAGGATCTGAAATAGAGACATCTCACATGTATACTGTAAATAGATCCTATCATTACAATGATAATGTAGATTGATGCTTGATATCTTTTGTATGTTAAATCTCAATGGATATTAAGGGAAATATGGGTTTACTTATAATGTTCACTACATACACATTATACTAGTAATTAGTCATGAATCCTCCTTTGCCAAACAATCATTGCGTTGTCTTTATCAGTACCTATTATCTTTAAGTGAAAGTGACGAGATGACCACACAAATTATTCCTAAGGCCTAACAATATATAGCGGGACGTATATCTAATTATTGAACTATCCGGTTAGCATTCATCAGCCCATAACTTCCACCTGAATGCAGTTCAATGCTTATATTTACATTTGACAACGGTTTTTAAAGACTATACCCGGGAATTTCGCTCCTACTATGAATGAACAAATTTCCAACAGTCAACTTTTGTTGTCGTAGACGTGACCATTATGGCGTGATAATAAAGGTTTGGAAGTTATGGACGCGTAACCTTTAAGTCAGCTTGGTAAGTTACAAAGTTGGGCTGCAGTGTAAATGTAAATATTTACATACAATATACGTCCCTGCATAAACAAGCTACACATGCAGTAAAATTTCGTAATCATGACAGAAAGGCATTGCGTTTCTTATTTATTTGTAGTATTTTAATTAGCATACTCTACAGTGTTGGAAATCGAAGAATTAATTACTTGATATCCTTTATGATAAAAACTCCATGATACGCACTCTAAGTTAGAGGATGTTTTACTGAAGCCGACTTTATATGTCCAGCAATATAAATCATATATACTTCCGTCCTTCATGGGTGAGTGTATACATGTAACATTCAATTCACTCCAACAATGTCGTCTATTTACCGGCCGGCATTGTAAATCCTTCTTACCTGACGAACACAATGTACTAAAGTACATCAAACTCGCCGATTTAATTATGTATATACATTTAGTTAGATACCATTTAAATCTTCATAACACGTCCAATCTAATACGTTGTATCGCTCCGCCATGCTATGCTAACAACGGATGCATCTGTTTACTCCGTTCGTCTGTCTCACTACACAGATAAGATACAGAGCCGATAAATTTCTTTATCCTGCCGTCCATATTCCTGTCATTTTGAGCAAGTCGTCTGCTAGTCTCTCGTTGACTGTTCTCCGTGACAAGCTGCTCCAGTAACCTTGACCGAGCAGACTTCGATAAGCGAACATCTACTCTGACACTATCTTTGCGTACCTCCTCGACAATATCCGGGTTATCCTTTGCAAGCTTTGTGAAAAGTTTTTCACGCCTTTTGAATCGAAATGGATCATGTTTGTAACGTCGTTGTGGACTGACGTAATTACGTAACTTTTGGCCTTTAAAGTATATGACACTTGATCCGTTCTCAGCGTCGGAGATACTTTCAAAGTCCAGAACTTCGCCTCCCGCTACAGTGGAAGGGCGTGGCTCCACGTGCTGAACAGACGCAGAAGCACTCACGCGTGACGTCTGGCGCTCCGTAACGACACACGTAACTGGTCTCTCTATCTCGATTCCGTTGGTACCATTACCTGCTATGTTATCCTCATTGAAATGTACATCACAATTGATTGCTGGGTTAATTTCAACGATGTTCTTATCCTCTGTTGACGGAACATTTTCAGAAAAATGTAAAGATGAAAATTCTTCGACGGCCGTTGTAATTACTCCTTCAGTATTGTCTCCGTCGATTTTGTTTTTATTTTCACCATCTGATGCTGACACTGGAAGACCATCGTTTTCTGTCTCTTTATTTTTGTCCTCGCCAACAGGCAATTCTTGGTTATTTGCCTCAGAAACACTGGGTAGAACGGTCATAAATGCTGTACTTGGTCTCTTAGAAAGAGATTTCCTTTTCTTTTTCAGCGTTCGAGGCTTCATATTATCGGTTCGATTTAAAGATTGTTGTCCTTCGACATTATTGTTATTTCCATTCACTACATCATCGCTCTGAATTATTTGTTTATCTGCCATGTTGCCGTTGGAATCCTGTTGGGTAGTTATTTCATCACATATAACTCCCGAGGAATGACGTCTTTCAACACCATTATTCATTTTCGTTTCTTCCTCTACAGACTTATTTTCACTTCCCTGAGCATGGTCCGATATGAGTTTGTCACATTTCCTCTCCTCGCTTTTTTTCTCTATATTCTCTTCCTTTGAATTAGAACTGCAGTTGTTAAGAGAGTGGTTATCTTTTGTAAAAACTGATATCTCTTTACTCATCACATCCGTTCGACCATTTAATGAAGATCTTGGCGTCATTGACTTCCGTTTCCAGTTCGGCTCACTTTTTGGCCTGGGAGTATTGATAGAGGAGATGGGTCTTACCGATGATATTTCCTTAAACATTATGTTATGGGTCGTCTCGGCAGGACATATGGACCATGGTTTGGAAAACCTCCGCATGAGAGCAGGATCTACCGACTGGTTTCTAACTTGTGGGTCGTCCCACAGAAATGGACTACTACCTGATGAACGCCGATGTTCCTTATGCGTGTTCTTCATGTTTGATTTCTCCTTTCCAGACATGTCATGATACAGGGCCCTTTCCTCGTCAAGTTTTTCCATCCTGGTTTTCAGCGCCTTTGCCTCTCGCCTATTCCGTGTCAGGGCTAACAGTTCGTTGTCGGTGTACTTTCGAGTCATCTTCTTTCGAAACTTTTAGCAAACTGTTAGATATAAATCTTAGTCCATATTCTAAAATTTACCATTACGAAGTGGTTCTTCTGAAATGCATACAATAGAAGCTTGTGTTTATCAGTAGCAAGTCCGGGTGGCTTCAGTTTGGCTGAGTATCTTGTTTACACTTGTATATCAGTCCACATGCACCTTCTCAGGAAAATGTTGTAATATTTATACAAAATAATGTTCGCACGCTACCAGGTCCACATTCAATTTAACACCCGCACTTTTTTCCCAGTGGGTCTTATCTGCTCACTATGTCCCTCTTAAGTCGACATAATCTCGGTGACTTAACGCATAAGTGCTGGGTATCTTACTTCAAACATGAACCCCGAGAGTTCCTCGAGCCTGATGTCAGGGCACAGCACGACGGTGCAGAATCTCGTTAAACAACCCGACTTTCACTGGTATTGGGTTCAATATGTCACCAGTTTATATCCAATCACACTGATCCTAGATATAGGATTAAGGGTATGTATATAAATTAGTATTTTTCACGATATCGATTTTAAAACTTATAAGCGTAGTGATTTTTGAATCTATCCATGACAAAAAAATCGATCAGGCATATGATCGCTATCATTAAGACTTTGATTGGTCAATATAACAGTATACATGTTTGTTACACACAAGACTACCGTTGACCTATCCATTACCTATGTGTTCAGGTGTATGATTGGCCAATACCTACCTGTCAAATGTCAATATCACGGGGAGAATAACAGTATACAATGTGAAACATGCGTAATGAATTGTTTGCGAAATCGTATTGTTTACCCAGGGGAAATCTTGAAGTGGTAGATTGAAAAAATGTTTTTACTTCATTTGACAACAATTTAAGGATACAAAGACGGTTTAAGAACTCGGCTTTTGTTGTGTATCGGTTTGATTATGTATCGGCTAAACTTTGTTTGTTTTACCTTTGATTGAGGGCATATAACTTTATAGACTTCACCGTCACAAAGAATAAATGTTTGAATTTTAAGAAAGATTCTGTCCACGTATTGACATAAATCGCCTTTAATTATCATAACTGTGTACGGCCTGACGTTGAATTGCTCCCACGGTAATCCCGATAGGTTTCACAAACCAGAATGGGTAAATTCCATACCTTTTGTTACCGTTTTCTTTGAAATAGATTTCATATATGTTATTAACCTACCTACTGAAAAAACCGGACGTGTGTTTAAATTCATATCGCCCATGACAATTATAAATGGGTATTTCTCACTTTATATCTGTATATAGTTTAATATTTGATCTATTCCTTGTGATATGGTTACATGTAGGTTTTAGTATAGCTATTGTAATGACTTCTTTGTATTCCGGTATGTGTTTGGATATACATGTACGTGGAAATTTCGCTGTCATCTTTCATTTAATTCTTTTTTTTTCTTTTTTTCATTTCAGTTCAAACATGTTATAACTAAATGAAGAGTAAAGACAAAGGGAAATAGGAACAACTGGGACACTTATCTAAACCTAATACTGTGTACTAAACAACAAATGATATATTCAGCAAATGGAAACACAATTTTAAAACAAAATGCATATATATAAATATATATAAAGGTATACCAATAATAATTAGAATGAAAATAACAATAGTATAAACTTCCATAGAGTTTGGTGGACGGGGTAAAACATATATTTTACATGTTTACATATCATATTGTTCAGTTATAGAAAACCCCATCTTTCACGGAATGGTAGTCAAACTAAGAAAACACAATTAAAAATACACTCGTATTTCAATCATACGACAGATTGAAATTATTGAATAATGAATAGAAACAGATGTTATAAATTTACTTCTTTAACTCTTGAAGTATACACGGATATTTTGTAGTAAAATGAATTAACCAATCAAATGCATTGTACACTCTTGAGTGGAGAAGAAATATTTCAAACACTGCCTTGATATTAAAGATGTGTTTAAGATAATATAAAAAACGTCAGTTTTGAAAGTGATAAATGGGTATGTTAGTGATATTGTAATACACACTTTGTAATGATTAAGTGAGTGTGAAAATCATTTTACGAGGAATGAAGAGGGATTAGTGGCCAGCTATCTCCATAAAAAGACCCCCTCCTTCTCACGACCCAGGACACAGATCAATATATTGCATTAACTCATCTAATTTATCAAAGAATCGTGCAAGCATGTTTATTGGTGAAGATATCATACGTCGTCAAAATTCGCCAAACATTATGGGCGTTAATCAAAAGTCGTGGTATTTATTTTGACATAAAAAAGAATGGCATGAAAGTAGAAAATTTAATATGAAAGATAGTTATCAGTGAAAACCCCATTTAATAAATGTTCTGTTCGAGAAGTATATCATGAAGGTAGGTCGGCATGTATGTTTATAGCGGTGTTAAGTGTTACTCATTTCACACTCGATATTGAATATTTATCGCCCACTTATCGTCAATAGGGATCTAGAGCATGCTACACTGAAAAAAGCTTTATTTCCTTATAAATCTTACATTGGATTCTTAACACGTTTTGATTATCAATACACATTTAAGTATCTACTAAACTCGAGTAAACTTTTATATTATCTTATGAATGTAAATTTATTAAATTCCAGCTTCACGGACCTGTCTAGTGGTTTCCATGTTAGGTCCCAGGGGGAGGTAATTCGGGAGCTCATTTTATCAAACCCCGGATTATCATGGAGGTACGGAGATAGTGTTATATTGTCCAAATAAAGAGTGAGACCGCAGCTCATCTATAAACCAATCTAATGATATAGACAACTGACACTGGACAAAATTAAAACCTTTATTCTCACAGGGTTTCATTCTTATCGCGGTTGTCTTAATATAACTACCCCAGGGAGGTTCGATATAAACTATTAGGAAGATATGTACTCCTTAGATAGTTTCGAATTATTCGATATTAATATTTCTGATTTTGTCGCGTACATAATTATATTTCCTCGTTTCGAGTTTACAGTGTAGTTACCAGTAATTTGCTAACATTACTATGTTCTTGGTCTCGAGTATACAGTATAGTCACCAGTAATTTGCTAACATTACTATGTTCTTGGTCTCGAGTATACAGTATAGTTACAAGTAATTTGCTAACATTACTATGCCTTGGTTCCAAGTATACAGTGTAGTTACCAGTAATTTACTAACATGACTATGTTCTTGATCTCAAAAATAACAACTTTGCATACTTATTTCTGTACGTTCACACCCTTCCACGATTATTTTACAAGAAAAATCTCGCGATTATCTTCTCTTTTTTTTTTTTTTTTTTTGTTAAAAATAACACTTTTAGATAGCGGCAAAACTATCGGTTACCGATATGGGAGTCTTACAGAGCCGATGGCTCTAACAGCTTATTATTCGCGGATATACTGTCAAGTTATTACTAGATGATCATGAGCGGTCGCAAAATAATGTATTCGTGAATATGTCTCAAGAGGAAAGTTAACGAAATACAATCAATTGACAGTATCCGAGATAGGCTTTTAATGTATAAATGGCAGTACTCTTTTAAGGTAACCCTGTCAGAATACATAAAAACGTTTAACCAAGTAATCATATCGTGTCTCATAAATCCTAGGAACGTGTTTAAAATTCTGGAGTTCATTTCGGAAAACAAGGTTTCTGGTTTGGTGTGATTTTAACAATATACGATTCGTGATTCAATAAATCTCGTTTCTCTGACTATATAAGCATATAAAGGCATTTCTGATAAAGGCACATTGTCAAAGGCCATGTACTATAAGAACCAATACTAGGCAGTTAAGTCTGATCAAAAATATTAAAGCACACTCAACAAACAGATATAAATCCCATCAGATTATTGAGTTGGTGCTAAGTTTTGTACAAATATGTATTTTGTTTGCAGTATAATACATTTTGGATTTTCACATGCACCCCGTCAGCTGTCGCACTCTAGTTTACAGGTATATTCGGGTAGATAACCTTCAAGTGTTTGAAAAGGGATAAATGTCAGTGATCTTATTTGTGAAATTTCTCGTCAAGGACTGTGAGGTTTTAGTTGCAATTGAAATATGTTAGCTATTCTGCTATTAAGTACAAGTGTTACTATAAAGCTGCGCTTCGCTCAATACACAAAACGTGACACTGATATGACAGAAGACCAACAGTAAATCGTGTTGGTCCAATTATTGACGTCTTTAGGTTTACGTGATAGCGTGTCAAATGTATATACTGTAGTAGAAAACTTATTCTTAATGACATTGTCTCTCATTGGAATAATAGCACACAATATTGTTTGCTACATCAGGTAGATATGAATATAGGATTTAATCTAAAATTGAAACAAAAATTGAGGCAAAAACTTCATCAAAAACATTAGCTGGGTTTCTTGATTGTTTTGTTATAGGACCTCCTGACAGAGATTCGGGAGAATTGCGTAAGCTATTGGATTATCTACAACCCTCAAATCAAATTAAACTATGTAGTGATGTTTGACGTAATACAGTCATCTAAAGATATATTACTGCTTAACATCTTCGGATTTCTGGCGGCCGCATGAATATTTGCTAACACCAACCATATTTCAATTGGATACATCAGCGTACATTATCTAAAAGCTTTATTGATTTTACAGTATTTATTATAAATCTTTTGTTCTCTTTTTAACACTTAGAATATTACATCTCCCTTTCTTTTATGACTGTTCTGTCTGTATGTGCTTTGTTTTCTTACTCAAGGTTTCTCCTTGGCACTCGTTTTCACAGAAACCTAGCTGTAGCGATGACGTAATGCCCGTAAACTGTCGTTGGCCCGGATGGAAGAGGGCAGGTTGGAGTTCATTTTTAAGTAAAATGTAGTTACCTGGGTTTTCGGATAACACCCACGATTTCAGACAAATTACACTTTCAAGTCCGATCGTAAAAAAAGACCGCTGGTCGCGCCTTCATAATAATAATACTGGACGCAGGCAAATGCCTATACATGTATATCTAGATCAAATGTTCTCCCGACAGTGGATAAGTTAATTGTCTATTTCATGGTTGAAAAAAAACATTCTGGTTGTCCCCAGTACTCATCCAGCCGGGCTTCAAGTGTTTTCAGTGTCAGTGATGTGACGACATCATTTGGCAGAGAGTTCCAATGATTAACCACTCTTTCTTTAAATGCATATTTCCTCACGTTTAATTTACATGTTCCTTTCTCTATAGTGGTAGACTATGACTTCTTGTTCTTTTGTTAACAATTACATTGAGGAATCCTTCCGTATGCTTGCTCCATACTCCAGGTGTGGCCTAACATGTGCTTTATACAAGAAGATAAAAGTATTTTCATCTAAACACGTGTATGTTCTTCTAATTTTTCCCATAGTCCGGTTGGCTTTATTGACTAATTCATATATATGGTCCGTAAATTTAAGTTTGCTGTCTGTGATTATTCCGAGATCCCTCTCCTTGTAAACCTTTTTCCAATTCAACTCGTTTCCCGTCGTTGTACATATAAAGCGGTAGGATATATGTTGGCCCATTGTTTCCAATTGTTATAATTTTACATTTATCCGGATGAAACTTCAATAACCATGTATCGGACCATTGAAACTACTACTTTGTAGTGGGTATTGTGCCTCCCAGCCAATATCATTGTTCTTTCGGTGCATTATACATGTGTATTATGTAACCTCCTTTTTGGATTTGTTTCCTGATCAGTAGGGAATAATTTAGTAGTATTTTCTAGGTAATGCAATTATGTAATTGTGCCTTTGTGTCTTGACAAAGATAAATTAAATCAAATATTTGGTTAATTTCTTTTTGTCCGCACTGTCGCGGGTACTTCATTTATTCTGTATACATTTTAAATCACAAACACAAAATTCGCATAAAACCCTTACGTTACGCCTCGTAAAAATTTTGTGATTGCATTCAAATTATCAGAAAAAAAAGCTGTAACGTTCGTGAAATCAGTTTAATAACATTACACATTCATTCTCATTCTGATCTACCCGAGTGACGTCATTTCGTTCACTCCAGCGATGCTGATGGGGTCGAGATAGTATACCTACTACATAAACAAAAAAAAACAATATGTGTCCCCTTTGAACAGTAAGATTAAGGTTAGAGAAATGACACGAAGGTAAAACATGTACTGTACCAATTAAATTTAATGAAAAACAAAGCATGATTGTAATACTTCCTCCTATAGAACAAACGAGGAATCATGTTATTATTGCGTGTTCTGAACACTGATGTAGCAGTCTTTTCGAAATTCATTGAAAACACGAATTCCACCTTGTTTGTCTAATTCTCAAAAACAGGACAACTTAATGTAAGAATGTGAACAATCTATGCCATGTTAGGAATTTTTAAGACTTCCACACGGATGTTAATAATACACGAAATGGTATAATTGATAAGACAATGACGCGGTTCCTGGCCTGATAAGGCGTTGTAGTCCCGGTACCAGTGAACCTTACAATCATTGCCACATATCACAATGGTTAAAACACTCCTTTTTGTTGTCGGGGTCGCCCTTCTGACCAAGGTTAGTAGAAATATTTCATTTTTATTTTGTCAACATTTTCTAGAATCCCTAAATGTAATGTGACAAAGATTATCATATTATAACAAACACTGTACAGTTATATTTTCATCCGTACTCGTGTATACCATATTCCATACATTAAAAAGCCTTGGTCAATCCCGATATTGTTTCTGATAGGAATATATAAAGAGATTGTCCACCATAAAACAGTTCAATATGTGGATGTGTCTTAACAGACATTTTAATACGATGGCTTTTATTTACATAATTAACAAATGCCGCACTAACTAGTTCCTGTTGGCTCCACAGGTGTCCGTGGGACTGGACTTCGCCGGAGACATTGGGTTCGGTGGTGGTATCGGAGGCTCTCCGAGTCACCAGGACGGAGTTATCCACGGAGACACTTTGGTCGTGGACAATTGTGACCCAAATGATCCGAACTCCTGTGGAGATGGTAAATGCTGCGTGAAAGAGGTAACTATGTCGCATACAACATGAGGAGGTAAATTTGAAATTATTTATTACCAGACGAAACGAAAAATCAAAATAATAGCTTCATTTATTTTCTTGAAGCAAACCTTTTATTTAAACACTTCTTGAAATCTTTAAATAAATATGAGTGTAATTGTGTACGGAAGTGTTGGGGGTTTTTTTTGTGATTTTTTTTTTTTTTTTTTTTTACATTTTTGAATGTATCTGATCGCAGTTTCATCAACATTCCTTTCCATAATTGGAAACCTTATTGGATTAAAGGGAAAAGTGTTAAAGGAACTTTGTTCTTTAATTCTGCAATGCTTTCCTATGGTTCCTTTCTTTTTTATTCCGGAATTAATATTGATGAAACTTGGGCATGGAACAATACGGTTCTACAGGCTGTGCATATGTCATAAATAGTTTTCTCGCATTCGTTTTCAGGGTATGATGTACATTCCCGAGGCCCCGGGACCTAAGCCTGCTTACCGTCTCAGCTGTAGGGACCTGGCAGGTGAAGGCCATTTCTGTATGGCCTCCCCTACCACGGAGATGTGTCCGTGTGTTACCGGTCTCACCTGTAAAACGACCCTCGGATCATTTGGTCACTGCCATCATTAGATATAAATAACCAGTGATATTGTCTTGTGTAATGTGATATACACGTAATAAACGTACCTGAATTTTTCTGAGAAAAAAAAGTTGTTATAGTGTGGTTATAGAAATAAAAATCAATCTTATTTTTCTTCTTCTTCGTTTATTGTCATATGTCATGTTATTGGGTAAAACAAGCCAGTGTACCAAGTAAAACTCGAGACATGACAAACAATACAAGGAACATTTATCAAATATAAATAGGCGAAGGCAACAACATACAATAATAACAAACCTTACACGATTTTCATACCAGCATATACTACATGTAAATAAACCCTAACCTACACACTAGAATAGTACCCTAACCTGACAACATCCTATATAGCTACGCACTTACCGTCGCACAAATATACATGTATTGTCCACTCTGGTCTACGTTATTGTATATAACTCGGCAACTGACTATACCCATACATGTAATAATTATGTAGTAAAAAGATAGTTTCAGTACAAGCACTGGGGAAATAAACGATGTAGGGCCGCTTGTTTATATATGTTGGCTGATTTCGGCCCGCTCGCGTCATCGCGTTGGTGCCCCCGCAAATGTGACAACGCGATAAAATTAGCGCGACAACGCAACCTACTTTCTGTGTCGTATTGGTGGGTTACTTTTGTCTCGCGAACGCGACAACGCGATATAGCCGAAATCGGTATAGATCGGTGTTATTAGTAGTAAACAACCCAAGGTTTTATTGGTATCACTCCGACACACTAACTTGTGTAACAAGAGATAACATATATATAATAGCAATGATACATGGCGTACAGTTATGCTATCTTACAATATTCTATACAATATATATTTGTGATAATTATCAAAACCTTAAAGAATGGAGGAGCACTGATTGATACAAAAATCACTTTAGAATTAATTTACTTAGTTTTTCTATAAATCTTCACATTCTTGTATAAACATTACGAGTAAATATTGTGAACATCCCTTGCATTTTTTCTCGACTCGGGGTATTTTGGAATATATTTCTGCCTCAAACATATTACAGATTCATGTTCACATCTAAATATGTAATGAAATTCATCACCAATATCTGATATACACAAATTACAAATGCTCTCGTGACGAGGTATGGCAAGCCATCGTCCTGCATGATCCTATTGGTAGTTTAATATTAGAGGATCGAAATTTACACATAATATTTCATTTAGCTGTAACAAATACTTTTCTATGCCAAATTGTGTCTTAAATATAGAATATGTTTGTCCTCTTAAAGAATTGTCAATATCATGAAACTATGTCTGTATAAACTTATCCTTCAATCTACTTTTAACCAGACTGTTTATTTCATCTCTTGAAAAAGAACATATTGATTTTGTTTATACAGAATAGTTTAAGCCAGATTGGGATAAAATATCTTTAACGTATGACAGCCATTTACACGACATGGATCCAGTTTCCTGTAAAGTATACATCAATCTAACGATATTACTTGACAGTTTTTTTGAGGTTATCAAGTTATGCCAAAACGATATAATTCTACATTTGATTTCAATGTCAAGAGGGTATCTTTCTAGTTCGCCATAGACCATAAAATTAGCTGTACACTTTGTTAATTTAAGTATGTTTTTACAAAATTGCAAATGAGGTTTTCTATTATATTTATATTTTCAAATCTCCATATCTCAGATGAGTACAATAAAACTGGCATGACAAATGAATCAAATATTTTCAATTGGAGATCTACAGGAAGTGATATGTTTCTATGTTTCTTGTAAATAGCAAAAGTTGACTTCTGTGCTTGGTCAGCAACTTTTTTCTTTGCTTTAAAAAAAAACTGCCATTAAAGTTAAAGAATATACCTAGATATGTATACCCTTCAACTTTGTCTAATTCTCACTTAGCCAGCATTCTGAAATTTACCTGTATTACCTGGCCAACATGTTAATTTTTACACCTGAGGGAGCTTCAGCTATAGTTTTTTTTGCTTTTTTTTCATGATAGAAAACATATGAAAATGACCAGTTTGATATGACTTAGAAAAATAAAAGATTTAAATGAATTGATGTGGTAAATTTATTATAATGAATCTTACATATTTGCAGTGGATACTTAAGATATATCCAATTAATCAATTAATTTTATCGAATCCACATCTGTAATGAAACCGTCATCTCAAGAGTGTAAATTGCTCTTTCAGTAAGAGATGTATGAACAGTAATAGTAATTTTTTTGACAAAATGATGGATTCAGAAAACAAACCATGCAAATAAAATGTATTCAGGCATAACAGTAATTATGACATACATCATCTCAAATTAGTTGTTTGTTAATCATTATACTGCTTTTATAGCTTGTTTATAGAATTGTCAATTATTTTCAATTTTGTTTTATCATTCGATAGCCGGTTTGTGAAATAATGGTAAATGTGTAACTGTTTTCGTAATATTCTAGTGTTGTTATAATTTCATATTAATCAAAAATGGATGTGGTGAAAGAAGACATCATAGCTTGGATTGGTGTTACCCTTTCTTGTTGGCTTGGTTGGGTTGGAATTACAAAGAATACATGAAAGGTCTGGTGTTAAACCTTTTTTCTCATTCTTATTCTGTGATGGCAAATGCACAGATTAACGTTAACTTCACAGAAAATGGAAGAGGTGGGCACTATCTCCTTAATGCAGGCTTCAAGTTTTCCATCAGGACCAGACGTAATGGCAGAGTTTATGAGAGATGCGGACAAAAACAGTGCCCGGTCACAATTACAACACTCAACAACATTCCCGTTAACTTTGGACGTAACCATAACCATCCTGGAGATACTATCAAATTAGCAGCAGATGTGTTTCTTAATGACGCAAATCAACGTTGCCGTGAACAAATCTCTGCTATACCAACTATCTTTGATGAGGCATTAGGGAAACTTGATAGAGACTTTGATGATGATGTTGGTGAGATGATTTCGAAGATTCCTACATTTGAGAGTTGCAGATCATCCCTCTTCACATCTTCGCTAGCCAAGGCTTCTGATTACGTTACACTCCACAAATCCTTGGCGGATATAGTCGTGTTCAAACCGTCGCACCCTGGAATCCCAGGGCACCCAATCAAATCGCGTTTTACATTCTGGCTTGGTTTCGCAGTAAACAAAAAATGCGGCACCCAGTACAGAGCTACATTGCCGACTATGTCATGGCATTTTACCTAAATACAAAAATCACAATCTTTGGGGGAACATTCGCAGAGTTTGATCAATTCATATAAGTCATTGATCACATATCTCATCGAAATGACACCAAACCTCGATATGTGTTTGTAAACATCACCGATGAAGTAAATCGGTAACGCTTGTTTTGATTGGTCGAAACTTTCATGCGTGAAGGGTGGTAATTTCGAATCACCGCTAGAGGGCCAGAACTGACGCCTATATCTGCCAAGGGTTCGTGGAGCGTAACGTAATCAGAAGCCTTGGCTAGCGAAGATGCCCTCTTCAGAGCCCGTTCCAAGACTTTGCCAAAACTTCCTTCTACGCAACAAGAAGTTGACTTACAGGGCGGCTGGCCAGAAACGCTAGCAGGAGAGAGATTTCTACTCTGTGATGATACTGAAAATAATGGTCACCTAATTATGATTTTGCTACTGATGACAGTCTGAGAAAATTGTGTGATTCTTCCATTGTGTTTGGAGACGGAACATTTTATTCTTGCCCTGAAGTTTTTAGCCAGTTATATTCTCTTCACGGATGTGTTGAATCAACTGTGTTCCCCTTGGTGTTTTCTTTACTAACGAACAAGACCGACAGACGTACATGAGACTGTTTATTTTACTTAGAGTATATGTGGCTCAGAGGAACTTAGTTTTTGCTCCAGAGACAGTCATGTTGGATTTTGAGATAGCAGCGAGGAATACCGTGGAAACCGTGTTTCCTACAGTGACTGTGAAAGCATGCTTTTTCCATAACACACAGTGCATCTGGAGGAAAGTACAAGAATGTGGGCTGGCTGGACGCTACAGACAGGATGATGAACTAAAAACTCTAGTTGGACGTGCAGGTGTGCTACCATTGGTGCCCCTTGATCAAGTTGGGGATGTGTGGTGTTCTGCCCTTGACGACAACGAAAGACATAAGCCCTGAAACTACCCGATTTAAGGACTATGTTACGGAAACTTGGATTGAGGGACAGCACATAGTTTTGTGGAACCACTACGACGATGATGGCCACGAACAACAAATCATGTTGAGGGATGGCACAGCAAGGTCAACAAGCTCTGTCAGCATGCGTACCCAAACATCTGTGTTGCTGTTCAACTGCTGAAGAAGATTCAAGCTACCGATGAAGCCAAGATGTTCCAGCTTTCGGCAGGAGGTAAACAAAGACCAAAGAAGAGGAAATACCGCCACATTGACTCTCGCTTAAGTCATCTGAAGGACCGGTACAGAAATGGACAAATTGATGTGCTTACTTATGCTGATACTGTATCTCATTTGCTACATTTACAGTGAAAGAAGTAGTTACGTTAACTGTGTTGCACTCGAAAAGCGAGTGAATTCATGTACTGTTTAATATGCATCGTGAAAAACCATTCTAGCGATGAGTTAAATTAGTTCAACTCTTCTTATATATGTTTTTTAGTGTTTAGTTAATTTATGTATATTTTTTATAATCAAAATAATTGAAAAATAGTGGCTATGTTCAAAATCTAGTTACTTTATGTGTCATATATATATATATATATATATATATTTTAAACTAAGTAAAAAGATTTGCAGTCTATATGAGCATAATTGACACCCAAAACGTGACAACAATCCATGCCGCGAATGAATATATTCACCCACCGTAACTACTTGTAGCTAACGTAAACAATCATATGGCTATGTGAAAAAGCCCAGTACTACGTCGTTTTTTTGTGTTAATTAAAAAGTATCAAAAAGAAATTTTATACAATATTGTTACACAAATAATAAAAACAATTGAACAGACTGTGTGTTTTTCGTGTTATTTCAATGCACGTTTTTGTTTGCCAATCTGCATGTAACAAATGAATTTTGGAAAAAAGGCTGTCCATTTGTTGAACCCCATTGACGAAGTCGCTGAATATTAGCCTTTTTTATGCTATCTCCATTGTAATTTTCAAAAATAACAAAAACAATGTGTCGAGAATGTAAACATAAGCATTAAACTGTCTTTTTGGTTCTATGGTCGATATAGATGCCAGAGCTTTGCAAACAAACGTGTCATATTGTGCGCTAGTTGTGTTAGCGCACAATATGACACGTTTTTTTGCAAAGCTCTGGCATCTATATCGACCATAGACACCAAAAAAGACAGTTTAATCCTTAAATATTTTTATTTAAAATAATTGAAAAATAGTGGCTATGTTCAAATTCTAGTTATTTTATGTGTCCTTTCTCGTGTATGCTTATATGTGTACACTGTATATTGAAAATCTGGTTGATTATGTGTTATTATTGAAAACATGTTCTATGTCAAATTAAAATACATGTATTACTGAATATCTTGAATTGTTTCTCTTAATATATCACGATGACATTCTCATAAATGTTAGAAGCTTTATGAAGCAGTCAATGGCCTTACCTGTAATTATCTCTTATTGTTCTACCTTTCACACCTAGTCTCACTTGGCCTACATATAACCTTACTTGTATATCTCAAAATTCAGAATGTTGACAAAGTGAGAAGACTTGAACTACATTGGAAACTGATTCGAGAGTATAGCAATGATTAATTGATAGTCCAATTCAGCCCTAAACTAAGTTTGTACCCCGCAGGAAATGTTTTCCAGTTGGATTTGTATCTAATATATAATCAATGTCCTTCCTATCTCTGAAGGACGAAAAAAATGATACTACAGCTACATACTTTCTCAACTTATATACAAATATTGTATATAGAGCAAGGGACATCATATGCTACGGTGGCGGGAAAGTGGTATCGAAATGTGTTCATTTTTAAAAGCATTCGCATATTGTATGTTTAGATCGTGGAAATAAAATGGAAGCTAAAATAATGATTAAATGATAACGAATAGAAATGTGATACTAGTAATAATCATGAGATACATGTAAATTATGGAAGATATATAGTGTTCTGTTATTTTTTATTTTATTATTCATTATTAAATAATTTTCATTTGTCTATTTGGTAGTTAGAAAACAGCAAGGAATGAAGAATATTCAACGATTTAAAGGAACAAATATTTGTAGGCCTACGTGATAGGACAGGTACAGGATTGCTGACAAAGGAAGTAAAAAAAGTATTATGCACTTGTAAGTATAGTGTCAGAATATTAATAAGATAATATTTGTTTTAAAGATCAAGATATATACAGCATAGTGCTTGATAAACAATGACAAGAGAATTATAGCGGCTTTAAAACATCATTAACGAGGCATAGGATGAACATCTGATGATGACAGTACAAGAAATACAGGGTTGCCTCCCGTCGTCTCATGCATTTATTATAAAAAAAAGGAGTGTTTGCAGAGCATTTTAAACATTATTTCAAATTGAAATCTGTTATTTAGGAGAGATGTCTATATTCCAATCAAAGAACTCTATTAGACGTAGACTCTAATTAACACATTTTTTTAGTAGTCTATAAATGCTAGTAAAACCAGAGACATGTCTATCAAATCTAAATGAGGTAGTCTGTAGTGAAGTAACAAGAATGTCGAAAATTTATACATCGGCCGGTTAGCTCAGTCGGTTAGAGCGTCGTGCTAATAACGCGAATGTCGTGGGTTCGACCCCCACACTGGCCATGAATTTTTTTTTTTTTTTTTAATTTCTATTTTTCCATCTTAGAGTAGTAATCCACGACGACAACTGTTAAGTCATGTAGTTATGACTAATTGACTTTCGTGTATAATTAGTATGATCAACATAAATATATTTGGCAATATGATCCGGGCGGAACTTTTACATGGGCTAGATTTTCATTAGGGAACCACCCACCAGTCACTGCCGCCATATTGCTGGCGCAGGTGCTCGTCAGATAAATGTCGAGCCTGTTGTTTTCTTAATTGTGAGGAAACCATCTATATTTTGGTAAGTTGTTCATGGCACGTTAGCATTATAGTGCAGGGTATCATATTTTATCAAGAAATTGCATTTAAATGCCAATTGGTCGCTGAATTCCAATAGTATTATCCCAGTTTTGTGCGCCGCAATGGACGACGCAGGCAAGTATTTATTGACCGCACGTAGCTGCTGGAGTGATGATTCAAGGTCGATCAACCGGTGTTCACTGTATTTCATACCGTTATAAAATTTTATAAGACCTGTGGTACAATGCGGTTCGTTATCGCGTGTTTAAACACTTTAATCGTTTAAAAAAAACCGTGGCAAGTGGTTGATGCTTGTTGTAAATTGTGTTTTATTAACATCAATCAGGGTCCCATTAGGGGCATGTACAAGATAACTGACAGTAGGCTGAGTAGCACAGGGACATGTCTAGTGCTATATATCTAGTCTTAAACTAGACATGTCCCTGTGCAGTAGTGAGGCAAATATACTCTTCACAGAATATTGCATATTTCGAAAACATGCATTGCCACTGGTTGACAACACTAGTACTCCTAGTCCTAGAATATAGATCTATAAATATTAACATTAATTTGATAATGCCATTGGCCAAGCTGATTTGATATGCAGAAGTTTTCATAATGAAATAGCAAAAGACATTTCCATTTTTGATGTAGACAGATATGAGAAATTAATTTGTGGATTCCGATTGAATAAAATGATGTATAATGTATTCCTATATGGTATGTAGGCCTAGTGATGCTGGTAAATTCCAATATCAACATCATACTCTATATTGTCTACTGTACACGGACAAAAATACCTATGTATATCGTGGATAGTGGAATTTAAATCGGTTTACACTATTTTCAAAAGGAAAGCTTTCAACTATAGATAAAATATATCAAAATCAAATGATGGATAATCAGTTCGAGTTGAAATTATCAAATAACCAGTTGTTGCACTTGCACATGATCATTTGATAAAATGTATTTACAATTGAATTTCATAATAAATAATCATGTTAAGTTAAAATTATTGAAAAAAAATAGATCAATATTTTTTAATAATCAGCCCCTCAGTTGAAATTATTACATGATTTGAAACAGTTTCATTCGCTGACGTTTTTATTACTGACAGCATCCAGCTGGCAGTGGTAAAACCCATACGATATACTGCGATATAACCGTAAACCTTACACGATCGATCATGATCATCAGTTTTGAAATGACAAAGGTTATTGAATCCAGTATTGACGTTCTATTTGTTTTCACAATGGAAGTGTTATGATATATGCTGCAATTATAATTAATTACCATGCATATGATCACCATTAATAATTTACGTATACATAAATTTTCAGATCTGGAGTGACGTCAAAACTAACAGATTTTGGCTGGAGCCATAGCCTGACAACATGGCTGACATTTACAGGAGTGACATTGAAGCACTGGTGTGTATATATATATATCATATATTTAATAGTAATTATATAATAATTATGTATATATTTGCTTTATTGTCCATATAACATTTATGTAATAATCACCATAACTATATATACTGTATGGTAACATGTATGTCAACTCTCATGACCTTCCCAGAAAGCACAAACCCAAAAGTTGTTACTGTAAAGGTCGTTTGACAGACCAAATGAAAAAGTAAAGAATTACCTTATATCTTTGTAATCGATTGTCAAAAATCAACATTGGTATGATTATTGATTAATTACAGTACAATTCTGGGCCAAATTGTTAAAAAGGTGATTAAGCAGTTAAACAACGGAATGGGTCGGAGTCCTGTGTATTCAAATCCAAATTAATAGGCAATAAATAAACTGGACTGAATGAAGTGTTTCTGGTGTTATAAATGAGTTTAATAGCAATATATCATGATGCTTAATCAAGAAAGCAAATGCCATCCATTTGAAATTTGCTTCATACACATTTCTTGTCCAAAAATTGGTTTTCCACTAAAATTTGCAAAGATATTTTGATAAGCATCACATTTAACACTATACTGTAATGGGTTATTTACAAACAGTGTGAAAAGCTGAAGCTGGCAGGTGAAGAGTCCCTGATTTTAACTGCCAGTATATCGGAGGAAAAAGTGACCCACTTCGGCTCTAGTGTCGGCGTACTGTACGCCAGAGATATCACTGACACTTTCCTCCAGTTCTGTAAAGGTAAGATATACACTCAATCTATATTATTAATTCAAGTGTCAGTGTATTGTGTCCATATTTTCATCTGTATGCCACCGTCTGGAAGTCTATAAGGTACGTGTAAAGAGTTTTAGCATTTCAACTTGTGTTGGTTTCAAATGAGGTAATTGTGTTGAAATACAAAATTGTTTTTTCTTGTGGCAACATTTAATTATTTGAAGAAAAAAAATGATGTAGAGGCAAGAGCCAATATTTATGAAACGTATTGGAATAAATGATTATTTGTAAATATACAGTCTTATATAGGTGTAAGTAACTGAATGGTACAACAATTCAACATTTATCTGATGAGCTTAATTTGTGAAATGAAAATATAAAATAAGATATCAGTTGACTAGTAGAATGGTTCAAAATCTACTTTCTGTAAACAATGTTGTAAAATATTTTCAACCTCTTCATTGATACTGGAATGAAAAGGTTTAAGTATTTAAAATTTCTGATGATTCAAATGTTGCTAAAATGTTTTATGATGATAATGGACAATTTATGTGTAGGCAAATTTCATCATGTATGTATTAGGAATTATATATGAGAAACTTCAATTATTAACGTTACATGTTTTCATCATTCAGACAATTACAATGTTTCTGATGTCCAAACGACTCCTGAACGTGTAACAAGAGCCAGCGTCGCCCGTCCAACAACATCTAGACGTCCTAGACGAAAGAGAAAAGTTCCTGCTACATATAAAGACAGTTACGAAGACAAGGACGATGATGATTTTGCAGATCCTTTAGAAAGTGTTGGGGGTGATGATGATGAAAGAGATGAAGACTACAGTGTAGAGTTGGTATCAAAAACCAATGAACCAGAAAAGGACGTCAAATCTAAAACACCACTGAAGAAAATCAAACTGAAGTTATCGTCGGTGAAAGTAGAAAGTGTAGAAGCAGAGGGCAATGCCATTGAGACGGTAGACGATAGCACCAAGAATGGAGAAGGTAATTACATACTTTAAGCATTATTTGACTTTTCAGTCATTAAAAAAAAGAAACTTGAAATCATTGTGTTTTTTAAAAAAAAACACAAAAATACTTGGAATTATTGTGAGTGTTCAGACAAACAGTAATTCATTGTTCAACAAATTAGCTGTATTTGTTTGTGATATCTTCATAAACATAAACACTATCAATATTCACATCAATATATAATAACAATATATATTTAGGTATAGAGGTCTACATTAAATTCTTGGAATCAATATAATGCTCATTTCACAAATAAAATCATAC
This sequence comes from Pecten maximus, assembly GCF_902652985.1. Lineage (NCBI taxonomy): Eukaryota > Metazoa > Mollusca > Bivalvia > Pectinida > Pectinidae > Pecten > Pecten maximus. Next base: position 18,107,614 of record NC_047019.1, on the reverse strand, counting down.
GCTATATAATTAATGTAGATATTGACTATTATCATATGAATTTTAACTGATGTCTTGAGTAATTTGTCTCTTGATTTTCCTGAAGACTTGAAATTGAAGGTATATATATAGCTAACAGTATTTAACTCTGGACAATTTATTTTGAAAGCTTATAAAAAAGATGACAGTTTTGCAGTTTGGATTTTTTTATTTTATATCACAGTTTACACTAACCATCCAAAAGTACACCTTGTCCAGTATTTTCCTTTGTCACTTTTTCTGACTAAAGCCAATTGAACTAACGAAATCCACTTCATTTATTGATACACCTGTGACTGTGTATTGGATTGGATTCTAAGATAAGAAAATGAAATATCCCTACAATTATAATATTAGAATATAGATACAATACACCTAGTTAAGTCAATAAGATGTACTGGTTTTTCTCAAATAATCTCATGAATTGAACAGTATGTTTTGCATGCTCACATAAATAAGTACTTATGGAGCTGAATGGACAAGATTTTATGTGCATTGACTGTGCAAGATTTTACATAGATATTTTGTAGTTAGGGACTTCGGGATGTTCATTGCCAAAACTAATACACTATGGACAACATTGTCTTTTTTAGAAATACATCACTTTCAATTGTGACAAAATGCATGTTGGATGCTTCATATAAACTAAAACAAGAAATGTGTCGTAACGTTTTGCCAAATTTATCGAGATATTACAAGGTGTTTGGAAGACCAGGAAAGAATTTATCCAGAAGTAAAGCCAAAATCTGCTCAGGTGAGTTTAATCAAATTGTATGGTTCTAGTTATCTCCCTTGGAATATAAAAATTAAATTTGGTCTAAATTGTTCATATGCTGCATCCAAAATGAGTTTTTGTAAAAATTACCATGTTTTAAACTGATAGATGTTTTGATAAAATGATATTGAGCTTTCTCTTGGCAATAAACAGCGATGAACATCCTTTTTTAGGCTGTTATACAAATATTGTTGCAAAAATGCCTACTTAAACCATATCTATATCATGGTTTTTAAAGGAAGCAGATCTGTTTCTGAAAATTCACGAACATTACAACATCTGAATTTTCAAAAAAATGTATTGATATTTTTTCATAATTCTTTCGTTTTTCTTTTTACAGATGAAAAAGCTGATGTGTACACATCTGACACAGAGGAGGGAGTTCTGGAAATCGCAGAACCAAGAGAAATGTTTAGTTGTCGTTACTGTTCATCAAGGTTTAAAACTATGGCAAAATTACAAAAACATCTTCCTACTCATACAAAATTCAATAAAAGACATTCATGTCCACAATGTGATAAAGAATTCACCACAGCTAGCCAGCTACAAAGACACAAGGCTTCCCACTCTCAAGATAGACTTGTACCTTGTGACCTTTGCGATAAGAAATTTAAAACAATAGAGAGTGTCGCCAAGCATAAAAAATTCATTCATCAAGATTCAGCGAAGATATCAGAAACTCTCGATAAACCAAAGTCATTTGACTGTGATACTTGCGAGGCTTCATTTAAAACTAGATTCAATTTACGACGTCATATGATGGTTCACATGAACTCTCGTCCATTTTCTTGTGAAATATGTGGCAAGAATTTCCGTGGCGCTGACAACCTTGCCAAGCATCTTGTCCGACACAGTACAGATAAACCATACAAGTGTGAGGATTGTAACAAACAATTTAAAAGTAAAGGCGGACTAAAAATACACCACATCGTGTTCCATGGAGATAAAGGTCTCAGTAAGATTGAAGGTGATAGCTTCAAATGTGCCATATGTGGGAGGGTGTGTGGATCTTATTATGCTTTAAAAAGTCACATAGCCTGTCACAAGAACGATGAGAAAGTCCTGAGCAAGTCAGGGAAACTTGTTGAAATGAATGATGGATCTGCTGACATAGAAGATTCAACTGAAGATTTGTCATCGGGGATGGAGTTAGATTCATCTATGGAGATGTCGACCCAACCAATGGATGAAAAGTTTGTTTTTGAAACCATTGGCACAGATCAAGAAGATGGACAAAATCTGAGAACAAGGGCCAAGAAGAATCTGCTGAGCTGTGATCAGTGTGATAAACAGTTTACTTGTAACAGGGACTACAAGAACCATATGAAGCACCATGCTGGTCAGCGTGTCAGTCACGCCTGTGATCTGTGTGGGAAGGAGTATCTTAACATCACTGCACTTTACCGACATCGCAAGCTGCACGACAAGGATGGTACCTATACGTGTAAAGCCTGTGGATTGAGGTATAACAGCATGGAGAGTCTATGGAGGCATGCTAAGACACATCTGGAGGATAAGCCATTCAAGTGTAGCGTCTGTCATAAAGGATTCATTGAACGACGGAACCGTGATTCACACTACCTGACCCACACAAAGGAGAAACCCTTCATCTGTGACCAGTGTGGGAAGGCCTTTAGGACTCAACAGCAAATGAAGAATCACCAGGGCATTCATACCGGAGAGAGGCCATTCAAGTGTAACACATGTGGTCTGACATTCAGACTTAGAGACACACTCAGAAATCATAAATTAGTCCACAGCGATTTTAAGAAGTTCATGTGTCATACTTGTGGCAAGAGGTTTCACCGACCTGCTCACTTAAGAAATCACCAATCTGTCCACATGGATGTGCCGGAACACGTTTGTCAGCACTGTGGAAAGGCATTTAAGATGGCAACCTCCCTGAAGACCCACATGGTGGCTCACCACATGACAGCTGAAGAGTTGGCACATTGTAACTTTAAAACCCACAAATGTGAGTACTGCGGAAAAATATTCCGAGAGCGCCAAGACCACGACCGACATTTGCGGATGCACACCGGTGAGAAGCCTTATGCATGTGAGTTGTGTGGTAAGGCATTTTCTGATAGCAGCAACCTACGCACTCACGTTCGAAATCATAAAGGAGATAAGTCGAAGGCATGCCACATCTGCCACAAATCATTCATGTTCAACAAGGACCTACGCAAACACATGCTGACACACTCGGACAACGATCCGCAGCCATTGTATCAGGATATGACTGAAAGGTTACACAACCCTAGTATACAGAACCAGATGGTCGTCCAGGATACCATGGTGGCTCCACCTATGTCTCAGCCCATCTTGCAGCCACACCCACAGCCTCTCCCCCAGCCACACCCACAGTCTCTTCCCCAACCACACCAACAACAGCAGGCTATGTCTGTCGCTGATCAAGAGGCATTAAACACAGCATATGCTGCTCTCAGCTTTCCCCAGCATCTGCAGCCACTCCCCCCAGTAGCAGTGACACATATGGAGTCCATTATGCCATCATCATCTCACCCTGTTACACACCAGACATGGATGACCATGTAACAAGATATCTTTTGTATGTTTTGTATATATATGAAGAATTATATTTGAGATATATGCACTACATTGTATACAAAGTAGATATACCAAAACTGCTTATACTTTTGTGTGATTGCACATTGAACTACAGCACAAAAGTTTAATTTTTTTTTACCTGATTTGAAATATACTTGAATTTAAAAAGTAAAAATCAGAATAATATTATAATTTTTAGTTGTAGAAAGGCCAGATACTGAAATTGAATGTTTTAAATCTACGAGTAATCTATTGATATTACTGTACATGTGCATATCATGTATAATGTAAGGCATATATATAGGGGAACAAAATGACCTGACAATTGGTTAACATATTGATTACAGGCGAGTGATCCGTATTCATATAGGGAACCATATACTGGTATATAGAAAGATCGATCACTGAAATTGAGTGACTACCAAATTGGTGTACCAACTTTATCCCCAAATAAGCCCCTATCCACAAGCAAGCCTGTTCTTAAGTGATACAGAATTTTCTGAATCTTCCATTTGAAACAGTAACCAAAACATGATTCACAAATAAACTATCACCAATTCAACCTGTAGAAAACAAATTCTGCACAAGAGGGAGGAGCTCATTTGAGAAAAAAATATGGTAATGTAATAGTGTAACTGATAAGTTGAAGGAAGAAGCGTGTACAAAATAAATCTCCGGTTATTTATTAAGTTCAATACTTCAAGTCATTTTGGTCTTACTGTATACATATATATAATTATATATACAGTAATTATATCATACTTCATCGTGTAGTGCATATTTACATGTACATATGATTGAAACAGTAATAAGTTCATACTGTATCATGCTGTAACATATGCATGTTAATATTGTGTAGGGGTATTGTTAACTTTTACATATATATATAAAACAACTTGTATATATACTCTTGTGTCTAAATTACAGTGAATGTACCTATTTATCATACATTTTCTGTATGTGTACTATAATGTACTGCCAGTGGAAAATCTAGTCTTAATAATTACTATATGAATATTATGCAAGTTTCACACATTTATAACTGTACATGTATGTACATCTTGTTTCCTAATTATATATACATATATATATATAATTACATCCCATATTTATGAATGTGAGATCTCAGTATTCTCAAGGATGAAATTGTTCAGTACTTATACTGAATTCAGTATTTTGGAAATATTTTCTCCCAAAGATATATATACATTATGTGTGTCATAATTTGGTATTTTCAAGATTAGGACATTTATTAAACTTTTTACTCCTTGTATAATGTAATGTGTTAAGTCTGATAAAATGTATATTAGAGAATAACATGAAACGACACATTTTGTATACATAGTGGTATTTAGAAACTCATAACCAGTATGTTATTTCCAATAATATGCATATGAATACCGTATGTTTAATTTATAGATTATATGACAATGGAAATGAAATGGAGAAAATGATAGCTTTGAAGAACATTTACACATTTATATATACATGTATATATAATCTATCCACACATAAAGTTTAAATTTTACATCATAAAAAAAATGTATGTAAATATTTTTCCTGTACGGATATACCCGGTTATTTATAATTTGTCAATTTTATAGGATACTAGATTCATGATTGATACACTTTTTTTTATACACTGTGCTGTGAAAAATTACCAAAAACTGCTGATTTTTGTGGGTCTCTGGTTTTTTTTTGCCACATTTGCTTTTTGCTTCAGTTATGGTCTTAAAACATCAGGAAAAAGATTTGGCGGTATTTTTATCTGGTGTTAAATTCATTTGTGTGAAAACAAATGACACAACTTATTTTAAAATCACAAAATATTACCTTTTTAATTTAGAAATAAAACATCACTTGATCAATTTTATGAAAAGTTCATATGAATGTAGCATCCATTTGATATAAATTTTCATTACTATTTGGATTTTTCTGTTAAAATAGGATATAGGCCTTTCTTTATTCAGAAAAGTGTAAAGGTAAGAAAATAGAACTGGTACTGGTGTACCCAACGTTAACCCTGTCTCAGAAATCCTGAGTTTGTCACTTCTACATATATACATATCCATGTGCCATTGATAAAAGATTTACTCTATACCACGCTTATACAACTGTATATTAACATATTCTTATGGTATATCTGGTATCAGAGTTTGTATAATTACATTTTCATGTTGACTTTGGAATGGATTTGATAACATGCACAAAAAAAAACAAATCTTCATATATATTTTCACATGTACTGTACATGTCACAGTGGCAATTTTTCATATATTTTATTTATTTTCATTGTGTACTAGAAATTCCACTATCTGAATGTAGTACAATAGAGGTTCATACCAATAGAGGTCCATGTCCTAAATGCCATTAGTGTGCAGAATTTATCACACTGCATTTAGTTTTAATACTACATGTATATAATCTCAATTTTCAAAAGTTTTGATTTTTGAGCAACAGCATTCATGTTGAAGGGTCATTCACTTCAAGTATAATGTGTTCATTGATATTGAAACAAGCAGTTTAAAACGTTAGTTTATATGTTGAAATGCAAATTGTTATAAACTGCTGATTAGCTAGTCATTATTGCACAAACTATTTTGGAGTGGTCTCTTGCTTTAAAGCTTCAATCAAACAAGGAAAGGAATTCCAGTGATTTCTGCATGATGTATTGTATGTTATTTTACATATAAATGTGGGGCAGTGGATTAAGGTGTCACTTTAAATAGATCATATACGGGGTGGTGGGCTGAAAAACAATTAAGATTAATACAGCATTGGTGTCTGGTTGTGGTTACAAAAACTAAGCATCCCCTCATGTACATGTAGCAATACAAATGTCTTGACAGGTAATGTCATAAATTTTTTTTTAGGATGTACATGTAGTAATATGAATCCCACCACAAGAATTTTTTAAGTTTTGGGGTAAGCTTTTGGAAAGCTTGTAAGTCCAAAAGTACACGTCTAACGCCCTTCAAATTTGGTTTATACATTCATTAGATATCTGATAGTGATGTTATGGCAAAATCATGCAGACAAAAATTATAATTTTTTCGAATTTTACCATTTTGTGAACTTAGTTTTTTGCCACCAAAACCCACTTTAAAGTTTTTGGAAAACTTGTAAGTGCAAAAGTATACACATGTCACTCTTCTATTTTGGTTTATACATTCATTAGAGGTCTAGGAGTGAGGTTATGTGACAATTTCAAAATGCGTATCCATACATAAAAAAAATAGCACATAGTGTGATTTTGCTGCTGCCGGTGAGCTTCGCTATCATTGATTGTACTTGTATGAATGTCTGGACAGGTAATGTCATAAAAGTGTTTGTTTTTACCGGATTTCCTTCAATATCTTGAAATGCTTCCCATCAAATCTTCCTGATAATAATAAGCTTATTATTACACTGCTGCTACTTACTACATGAATGTACCTAGAGGGGACATACTTGTTAATTTTAATTACCTATATATACCTACTTATCTGAATTTCTTCTGGAATAAATGAACTGTCAAACTTTGTTATTTTCAAACTCTGATAACTCAAAAATCATGGATTTAGCTTGATGTAAAAATTCAGTTCAGACTTTAAAGAATTAATTTAACATATATTTTGTTATATCAAAACATTTGACAGTCAGAAAACTATTTCAAAATCAGAATGGATATATAGCTGGACTATGATTCCAAATATGATTGCCAGTGTTCTTATATAACCTGTAAAAAAACTCTACTTCATTATTTTTAACTTCATCAGTGAAATGAATCATAAGTAATTATAGCCCTTAGATGTTAAAGAATCAGTGTCTTCAGCCTTTTAGAATATAATTATGACTTAAGAGAATTGCAAGCAATATGTAATTGGTTGAGTATATGTTGAAGTTGTGTGTTGTGCACAATTGATGTTTACTACATTGTGTTTAATTTTAGAGTGCAATTTTACACTGTGCTATGTACGTGGTACTTAAATCAATGTAGATAATTATATTATTTTATGCATGCACGTATGGAATAAAACCAAACACTGTATTTGCTGAATATTTCATTTGTATGTCAAATAAATGCATGCACATCTTCTATTGTTTGTGATTTTGTTACCCTATTCACTGGTTTGTCTGGACTTCCGCTAGTTTAAAATACATCAGTTTGTGATGTCATTATGTAAAATGCTCTTCATCACTCACAGGAATGATGAAGTTTCATTGAACTGATAACTTTGATTCATGAACATTGCCATAGGGAAAATTGATTTAATTATTTACGGCCCAGTTTCCACAACAAAAAGGATAGTATATTGAATACAGATTACTCAGGACTATATAACTATTGAATATATACTCTGGATAGGATAACTTATTGAATACTGTGTACTCTGGATAGGATAACATTGAATACTGTGTACTCTGTATAGGATAACATTGAATACTGTGTACTCTAGATAGGATAACATTGAATAATGTGTACTCTGGATAGGATAACATTGAATACTGTGTACTCTAGATAGGATAACTTATTAAATACTGTGTACTCTGGATAGGATAGCGTATTGAATACTGTGTACTCTGGATAGGATAACGTATTGAATACTGTGTACTCTAGATAGGATAACTTATTGAAAAAGGTATAGTATAATTCTCTGTATGAGTAGGATTAATATTGAATGAATATATAGTGTACTATATGTGGAAGGATATATGATAATTTTGAATACTATGTACTATGGATAGGATCACTTATTGAATAATTTATGCTCTGTCTGAAAGGATAACATTGAATACCGTGTACTCGGTTTTGATAGTATAGCTATTGAATATATGTATATATACTTTAAAAAGGATAACATTGAATACAATGTGCTCTGTCTGGATAGAATAATTATTGAATACTATATACTCGGGTCAAGATAAAGTATTGAATACTGTATACTCTAGATAGGAAATCGTATTGAATATAATGTACTCTGTCTGGATAGTGGATATTATGATTATTGAATACTATATACTCTGGATAGGATAACGTTTTGAATACTGTACACTCTGATAGAACAACTTTGAATATAATGTTCTCTGTCAGGTTAGGATATAACGTATTGAATATTGTGTACTCTCACTGGATGGCTATAGCTAGGGTAACATTGCATACAGTGTACTCTGGATGGATAGGATAATGTATTGAATAATGTGTACTCTTCCTGGAAAGTCATGGGAACATAAGACTTTTTAGCATAACGTAAAACACAGATAAATATGGTCGAATTGATACACATTACCATTTTTATTGCTATACTGTGTACATTTATACTACAAAAGAAAATACATGCATTATACGTTACATACATAAATAGTCTGGATAAATATATATGTGGGATATAGGATAAATACATATAGTCAATGAACCCAGCAATAAGTCGTACAGACTGTAAACCAGTTACTAAGGATACATAATGTAAGATGTACTATTTTAATGTAAACTTTATTTATTTTACAACAATTTCGAAACAAGTTATATATATTAATCACGCTTGTTGGCCCGTATGGAAGCGCGCGAGGGTTCTTATAATTACTGTCGGAGTAAATCAGAGTACCCGGGGGAAACCTACTATACGTGGTCGGGCAGGTGACCCCATACCTTCTCGCGTCCGATCGGGGAATCGAACCTCGGCCGCCTAGGTGTAAGGCAAGTGTGTTACCACTATGCCACGTGCACCCGACCACTCTTTTTTAAGTCACGTTCACTTAGCAAGGTTATGTACTACTGCTTCTGTTGGTAACAACAAGTATTCCAGTGAGGTCTGGATTATTACTTCATCATTACTGGTAGATATCGTCAAGACAAATGTAGTAGTTATGACACAGTGTCCATATTAAACATTACTAATCGACCGTCGTTCTTTCGGAGAGTTGGTTAAAATTTCCGGAATAACTGACGATAATTTTTACATTGTGTATCTTATAGTCCTAATTTGGAATGGCCTTACCATAAAGGAATCCACAGGCGGATTCATTGTAATGTTTAATAAAAAAAAAAAACGACGTAATTAAAATTTGAAATAAGAAATTGGGTTTTAACGTAAACAGTATTTAAACCATATATTAGATCATATTGATAAACGTTACTGTATATGTTTTTTCAGGAGAGGCTCGACGTGATACGCGATCTACTGCCAAGGGAGTGAACTCTCACAAATGTCCTCACTGCCAGGCTGCGTTTGAAAGTTACTTGACTCTAGTACGCCACGTTAAAGATCATGCCTCCAAAACCAGTCACCCGTGTGTGAGATGTAAGAAATGTTTCACCCGGAAAAGCGAACTTGACAGACACATGGCATCACATTCAAAGGATAGAGGAATCAACTGTGACATATGTTCTCAAAAATTCAAAACTAGAGATGGAATGATTCGACATAAAAAGAGAATTCATAAAGTTAATATGACGAAAAAACCCGTGCCAATTCCAGTTGGAAAGATTTTAAATGTTAATAAAGGCGGGAAGAAATACGGATGTGAATCCTGCGACGCCGCCTTTAAAACAAGGTTTAATTTAAAACGTCATATGTTGACACACACTGACGAACGTCCCTACAAATGCGACATTTGTGGTAGGGCGTTCCGTGATTCAGACAACCTTGCCAAACATATAGTACGACACACAAACGAGAAGCCGTATAAGTGTGACCTTTGTTTCAAGTCATTTAAGAGTAAAGGCGGACTGAAAATTCACGGCATAATTTTCCATGGAGAAAAAGGACCCGGTAAAGGCAATTCGGAATCGTACAAATGCAGCATCTGTGGAAGAACGTGTGGGTCGTATTACTCTCTCAAAAGTCACGAGAATTGCCACAAAAATGACGTAAAAATTCTTAACAAGAGTAGGGAGCTTGTTGCCACCGAAGGAGAACAGGAGGACATTGGACCTGCACACTATATCGAGAAGGAGGAACCTCCTTTCGAGCCTGTTCAGAATCAACCCAAGGCTGGACGTCCTTGGTACACGTGTGAACGGTGCGGAAAGCAGTTCACAGCCCTGAGAAACTATCGAATCCATATAAAGAATCATGACAATCACAGAGAGAGTCACGCGTGTGAAATGTGCGGTAAGGAATACCTTAGTCCAGTGGCCTTGTACCGACACAGGAAGCTACACGACCGGAAAGGCACGTACATTTGTAAAACGTGTGGACAGAGGTACAACACTATGGAGAGTCTCAGGAGACACGCCAAGATACACTTACCTGAGAAACCCTATAAATGTGACGTATGTCACAAGGGATTCCTCGAGCGACGAAATCGAGACTCTCATTATCTCACTCATACGAACGAGAAGCCGTTTATTTGTGATCAGTGTGGAAAGGCGTTCCGCACGCAGAAACAAATGACCAACCACGCCGGGGTTCATACTGGCGACAAACCGTACAAATGCAATATCTGCAACGCCACCTTCCGTCTCAAAGATACTCTTAGGAATCATAAAATCATCCATAGTGCTTTTAAAAAGTTCATGTGTCATACTTGTGGGAAAAGATTTCATCGTCCTGTTCATCTCCGTAATCATCAGTCTGTCCACGCAGAACATCCCGAGCACATGTGTAAACACTGTGGAAAGGGGTTCAAGATGGAGTCTTCCCTGAAAACACATATGGTCGCTCAGCATATGAGTGCAGAGGAGCTGGCGTCGTGCTCGTTCAAGACGCATAAGTGTGAATATTGCGGCAAAGTGTTTCGTGAGCGACATAACCACGACCGTCACATCCGTATCCATACCGGTGAAAAACCATACGCTTGTGAGATCTGTGGAAAGTCTTTTGCCGACAGCAGCAATCTTCGTACGCATGTAAGAAACCATAAGGGAGATAAATCCAAGGCGTGTCATATCTGTGAAAAATCGTTCATGTTCACCAAAGACCTGAAAAAACACATGATGACACATACGGGGTCATCTTCCAAGCATACACATTACCCTAACCCCGAGGTTGAGGTAGACTCTCAAAATCACACTGTGACAGTGCATGTTCCGGCTCCCGATTCCATGGTGGTTAGCCACCAACAGCTCCAGCAAATCCCGCCACAACATCAGCATTCCGTTCCGCCGCAGGCAGGTCTTCCCTCTCCACATCCGATACCGATTGTTGAACCACATCCGGTTTCTCTTACCGCTGTTCATCTTGTGCAACAGACAACACAACATTCTGCAGCTCTTTCGATACCACATGCTGTACCTCATTCAGCAGCAATGAAAATTCCTCTTGCCCAGACTTTGCCTTTGTCAGCTGTGTACTCGGTACCGCAGACATCTCAATCCACTCATCAGTCACACTCCCCGGGATCCGCACTCTCTCCAATCACCATGCACACACAACATCTGCCCCACCCGCCTCCCCATCCTACACCACACTCTTTGCCACCTCCAACCTCGCACGAACAGGAAGTTTACAATGCCGCTTACGCTCTCAACTTCGCCCAGCACATAGCGCCGCTTCCGCCCGTGTCTGTACCTTCCATGGAGTCCATGATCCACAACCCGTCCATGGCCAATCAGCACCAGACATGGCACAACATGTGAAGTTTAGAGGCTACACGCAACCGCTGGGTCGCGTACCCTTTCACAGACAAGGTCCCTCTTTTTATATTATTATCAAGATTTATGCGGAGAAAAAAGTCCATACTAGTAACCGTCCTCATAACCTTGGCTGTTGCAAGGATGCTGAGCTCCGTAGAAACAAACAACCGATTTAAGTGCGAGTAGTCCATCGCAAATCGGTTAATGCAATTTTCTCGTCGAAATCCCACCTCCAAGTATTGTTTTTTAGGATTTTTTGGGTGTTTTTTTTTATGTTTTTCAAATGCTGCCTACTACCCGAAGGATGTATTCTACTTTTATATGTTTATTGTTAATTTTGATGTGATTACATTAATATCAAATGTTCAAATTGCTTGTAAATCTCCAAAGTTTTCCACCTTTTGAATTTACAGGTTTTATTTAAAAAGTAACTTTTCTGGGAATACTTATTAAATACTACGTTCAACTTATTCTCAATTTGATTTTCATATCTTGTAGATTTCGCATCTTTTGGAACTTCCTTTAAACGTGAATTTAAATAACAAAATTATAATTACATGTAGTTTCTTTTTATGCGATATCGATTATATTGCCTCAGTATTCATTTTGAAATAAGTTTACGAATCATTTCGCTATTACTGCCCATTGAGTATTATTATCATAGCTTCTCTTTAAGGTAAGAAAGTGGTGGTGTCAGATCTTTTGTACTTTGAGTGGATCATAAACGTTGGTTATGCTGAATATGTCTTCCCAATGAATGTCAATGCAAATTCGACATTAATTTGTTCGATTACTATAGCACTAATGCCATATCGTTGTTATTGTTTTCTCATTGTGAGAATATGTCCGTTGTGGTTGTATAATTACGCACCTTGTACCTACAGAGAATAATATGAATCTATTGTAGATCTCTTTGCTGTACATTCGTTACCGGTGCTACTTTACACATTCAATAGGTTTAACTAATTCTCAAGTCTACACAATTATAAAAGGCTCCTTTATTATATAGGTTGTTAGTTTGATCTTTTAGCTTGTTTTCGTTATTGACTGTGTTTGGTTATGAACACACATTGCAAACAACCATTATACTATACTGTAGGTAATCGTTAGCAGCCCCTTCATAATTGCATATACTTACATACTATGAAAACTATATACTATATATTAATTGTATGTTTAATGACAGATTCCTATTAACTGATATATCTTGTAATAGATACATTGCTTATATACTCTAGTCGTCATCAGACATTTGTAGGTCTTAGCCGTGTTACATTGTCTCGATTTTTTGCCGAATCCGTTTACTTTTAACATATGATGTTTACACAGTTTTGGTGTCTATGGATTTAATTTTCTTTACACTTCATATAATTAAGAAAACAAAAGAACAATTGCATTTTGTCTAGTCCACGAATTTCTAATATAGGTGAAGTTTGACGAAAACGAAATTATATTCTCTATAATGCCGAACAAATGAACACAGTATGATAGAAAGGTATTTGTCGATTGTTCAGATTGTTACAAGTTTACAAGCAAATAGAATAAACTATTTGTCAAAATCTAAAGCTTAACATTTTCTCTAGTTTTGTTTTCAATATGTATATATATATATATGTATTTAATTCTTCTGCTTTTTTACATCATTAACAAAAGGGAATAATAGCACCCTTGGGAATACAGCCTTAATCATAACAGCATAGTAAAGGTATTGGAAATAGAATTAAGGGGGCTCTATATTTTCCCCATGTCGCCAATACTGTTATCGTGTTAAATGCTGTCTACTTCTTTAGTCTGTATACTAAGTATCAATGTCGGGCTAAAATGTTGTAAATTGATGACACCCTTGAAAACACTACACACGAAACAAGAAAATTCAACATATATTATGTAGGATAGGATATTTATATCCTGTAGAAAATTATACCAATTTTCTTTATGCAAGACTTTGTGAATAGGGTCATTGTTAAATACATGAATAATTCGCATCATTTCTCGATTAACAACTTAAATCTCACTTCTGATCAGCTGTTCGAGATTTAAAATATGAATATAGCATAGAATAACGTTGCGTTCTATTTAACGGTTCATTATCACGTTCCCTATGATTGAATAGCTAATAACAAAATATAAATGATGTTGAAAATACTTTGATCGGGATATTGCTTTCACCTGAAGATTTCTTCATGCCTAAGGTCATTCTTTGTGATGAGTAACAATACGTAATTTTAGATTGCAAGGATAAATTGTATCACAATTACCTTGTATTGATTTGAGAATATGATCTAGTGTTTTAACGTAAAAAACGCTTTTGTACATAAGTACATGTTTTAGTTTTAGTAATCTGTTAACTTATCTTTTATGTATTTTTAACTGGATACAAATAAACCTTCGCTAGATTGACTGGTCATGTAATAAACATCTTAACCATTGACTATCTCGTTTCTATGGCTACATTACATCGCAGATCAAGGTTTTGTATTCGTGCCAGTCTATATATATATATGTATATGCTTATTTCTTTTTTTTATATTTCAGTTAGAATACGATTTTAGAGTGAACTGATGACTATCCTGATATCAATATCTGTATTATAAGGCCACTGGATATCTCAATTATTGTTACGTTGCATAAACGTTTTAGGATATCGGTGATTAAAGCAGTGCATGACGTACGGATTACTTTGTGGTATAATTACTCAGCTGAAGTCATTTGTCCCTAATGTGATCACCAATTAAAGTTATAGCTCGTTACGTGTTTATTTATACACAAGCCATTCCTAGTATTAGTCATTACTTGTAACCAGGGTAACACGTTATCATTTATTTGATGCAAAAACGTTAGTTTTCATAGTAACAGATTTTTTTACATTGGGAGTCCTGTACAGGTATGTAGTGTTTGAATTATGGTACGTAATACGTTTTACGTATGCAATTCTAGCAGGTTGTATTAACAAAGACAGATGGAGACAAAAACTGGTTGATGGTAAATGAATGTTAAGATAGCTGGCTATATATATATATATTCATTGCAAGTATACCATAGTGTTTACCGGATTTACCGCTGGGACCAAATTTAAATATAAGAATTTGTTTTTTATCAACAAACATATACACTACATCACATTTTTTTAGCCACCCGTAAACTTATTCTGATGATATTCGTTTCTGTGTTTGATAATATTCACCCTGAATGTTTAAGTGCATGGCGTTCTTTTTATGCACCCGTAAAATTTGCAGAGAGAATTATGATATAGCGTCGTGCGTCCGTCCGTTCGTCCAACTCGGAGTAAACTGTTGTTTGTCTGGATATCTTCCCTACATTTTATCGACCTATATCTTTGATATTCGGTATACATTATAATCATGATATGCACTTGTGTTTCCCTGAAACGAATTTTGATTCCACTATTTTTGCAATACCCTTTTATTCATTTCAGTATTTGATTTCTTGTCTACATTTTTCAATGGATTTCTGTGTAACTTCGTAGGCTTTTTAATCATGTTATGTTCTGAGAGGCATTTTGATTCGACTATTTTGCAAAAGGTATTCCCACCTTATTTTCTTCCTTTTTTATATAATTACATCCTGTCCGATCTCCTACTTTTTCTACAGGCTACGGATTTCTTTAAAACATATTATGCATTATGATCATGATTTGAAATGGTGTAAAATGATTATTTGTATTCCTCCAACTGTTAGAAAATTGAACAGTTATCTTGTAGTGAAAGTAAAGGTAGATGTTAAAGCATGCCACCTAACAACCCAAAAGGTGATTCGAATCTAATCTCAATGTCAGATAGTATTTAGCACTATGTGGTATTCGACGGGCGTATATTGTTTTTGTAATTTTATTTACTGTTTGTTATATGTAACACCAACTTGGTGTTGGTTTTATCTTCGCTACTGTAGTATCAAGTGAAGGTTTACTGCATGCTCCATTCGCATGTTATTTACATTTAGATCACTTTAACTATATGTATACAAAGTAATAGTGATGCAATGTTTTTATATGACGTAGTATTAAAAACTACCAGCTTGATTAATAAAACGTGATTAATAAACAAATTGTCGTGTTTCATGTCAGCTACAAGACACCATATTGTATATTCCGTTTATTTTTGTATGTGATTCCGGAATGTGTTGGTCTGTATGGTGTGCCGCATACAAGAAGTAGGTTACTGCTATCTTGATCGTAGTCAGATGCTTAAAAATGTGTACATTTATATATCATTCACATTCGTAAGGAAAAGATGACTATCTTTCCGATAGCCATATTCCTGTTATCATATTTTCATTTATTATTGTTCCTTGTGGTAGAAATATTTTAATTTTATGAAATTTCCATGTTAATATAAATTTTTAATCGAAGACTCAATGAAAACTGGTGAATATAAAAGATCTTAAACGAGTTTTCATTGATTGAACGATTTTTATTTTTTAATTATTTATTTTTGTTTGTGAGCCTTGCCGAGCTATAATGAAAACTTTAGGACAATATTTTGTTGCATCAGTGTGTAGTAAACATACCGGCCTATTGTTATTAAGCTATCGTATGTCGTTTTTGATATATGAAATGGACTTTCTTTGATTTTGATAAGTTGAAATATGAGAAAATGCGAGACTTTTCTTTCATACTATAAACTATATTCCTATACCAGTTCTATACTTTGTATCTGTTCGTGGTGTGAGGACATGGACGAATGTCTGTCGTTGTATACACCAGTTTATCCTACCTACAGACAACGTCTTGCTAAAACACGTTAGTATTGATATGTAGTTAACACCGGATAGTACATACGCCATAAACTATAATAATATATCTGTCAGAATACATATCGGATACACAACCTGAGATCGTGTCAATAAGAGATAAATTCAGGAACATTCTCACCTTTGTGTGATAGGCCGTTGTGTCAATATCTGCGTGTTACGAATGTACATAAACTTTACTCCGTCAAATAACCTTAATTCTTAACTATATTTTAATGAACATGTGCCCGCCATTATTCATTGGTGTCACATCCCCAAATGACCTTTGAGATTTTGTTTCTTTATACATTTTTTCTATGCTAAACTAATAGCTTTTAAAAAGGCGTGTATCAGTTCAAGTAAACTACTGATTACATATGGGTTCCTCTTAATACAACAGTAACTGTTTCTCTACTCATCATGTATAATTCTGCTATGAAGAAGTAACACTTATTATGTGTGATCCATGCCACAGGAGATAGATGTACTGGTGATAAATACCGTTTTCCTGGCTTGGCGTTTGATTATAAATCCTTCTTGTCCGATTTAGTAAAACTATGGTCGAGACATGTTCAAAACAGAAATTCGGCGAGGTTAAGCAAACATCTTGAGAATTTTGAGTATACTTCATACATGTTTATCTGCCTTTTATCAGGTCACGAGTGATATCAAAATGAACATTTATATACGCATACAACATACTTATGGCATATTATATATGAGAAATTATGTAAATCACCAGGCGTGATAAGGTAGATATTTATAGTTAACGTGATTAAGTATGTCACTCAACGAAAATAATATGTCATGTTAGGTATATATTATTTCCCTTGGTATCAAAAGTTTCAGTTCAATTATTGCTGTGATACAGATGCTTTGTGTTATTCTGTATCATAATGTACCACCATTGAGCCGGTGACAAATCAAAAGATAATTAATTGGATGATTGGGAAGTTTACAAAACTAAACTCAAGGAAAAGACTATGAGTTACTATGTATGAACCTAAAATGAAATAGCATCAATGGTTCCGATTCGTTATCAAGAGAACGAAGTTCCATAAATCTCGATAATTATTTAGTTGTATGATGTCTGTGAAATTATCAGTTACTAGCGAAGCTGATTTTGATGTAATGAACTGCTAAACTCCGATTTCTAGTTGGTGATAAATGGAACTATTTTGAACCTACAAGATTATTTCGTATTAGAAATCCTTATATTTCCGGCGGATAGAAGTGACTCCATGACGACCGGATCGACCAGGGGTCGGTTCCCAGGCAATTCCTGGACTGCTTTTCCGCTCACATAAACCCTATTTAAGCAATATCCGCCAGTCAACCCTAATTAGATTTTGTTTGTCTCTGCTGTTAACCAGGGTTGTATAATGAATGTTATAACCACAGAGTTCCGTTTTCCAATACTATCAGTTTTACAATGAGTCAGTCTGGATTTGTTTCTTTTTATTAGCTGTAAGGTCAGATTTCTGTCTGTATTACTGGTCCCCACAGCAGTTAATATCCAAAATGGGATAGACATAAAAGTATATGTATATTTTACATGCATTCCTTAATTAATTTGTCTAATGTGGGGCATTAAACGTACTTTAGTTTAAAATATATCTTAAAGCCCTTGTTTTCGTAACATAAAAATCATAAAAAAACCACCCAAAATATGTTGAATGATAGAATAAATACTCTAATGATTATATAATGTGAGAATCAATACCTCAGTCTTTCATAATTGCAATTAAAACAGGAAATACGCACTAATTACAGGGAATCTCTAATGCAGTGCTTCACTTTATATGTAAATGGACCACGGAAAATATCTGATACACGCATGCGCAAACTGTGATGTTCATTACATACACGTACCTAACTAATGAATTGCTGACGTAAATGAGCAGATTTGAAAGGAATTTAATGAAGATAAACACAGAAGTTAATATGATAATTATTTTTGAGCTGTTTATCTATATACGTTTCACGGATATACGATACCCCGGAAATAAGTAAAATCCGAGACAGTTTGACACACTTTCTTTCATGAAACAGATTTTATCATCTTCAAATGTTTTTTGGGAATAGGTGTCTACATTAATAATAAATATAACATTGAGTTAAATCCTACTGACACACGTGCATCATTTAAAATACAGAGTGAATGAAAATCTTGGTCAGATGCCACTCAAGGTATAGTTGAGACGTTAATTAGACAATCGAAACATAAAAAAATATAAAAGTAGTTTTAGTATTCGCTTGTGTTTTTCCAGGTCAAAAGTAAATACAACATGTGTTGTAGATGTCACGGACGAGATCTAGTTCTGAGTTCTTAAACATTATGTGAAGTCTCGTTATTGAAATGAAGACCTTGGTAACTGTCGATTGATTGTGAACACAATAACCGATGACGAAGTGTCAATCGATTGATTTATAGGTGCGATACACCTTAAATAAACAACCATTGTGAGTTTCTGTGTACCTGAGTGTGTTGGCATATATATTAATGCTAATAATGTGACGGATACCGACCCCACTGCCTTTGTCTGATACCCCGCAGTGCCTTTTAAGACCACGAAGAGAAATTTGTCACTCTGACATGTCATCATGTATAGATCTCGTGCAATATAAATGAAAGTCTAAACCGAAACTTAAAGAGTACAAACATATCCACAGTAAAACCTGTTTAATCGACCAAAACACCTTTTACATTAATCGTGTATGAATCAGTATGCCAGTTTGTGTGAATATATATCAAACCGGTTAAAAACCATGTAAATCAATGATTCAAGACTTCAGATGATATATTAGGAATAGTATATCAAAAATACAACATTTGAATCGGATATGTTCAGTCCTACAAATTATTCGGACCAAACAAAACTAATATCGGTATACAGAGCGATATCGATGATGGTCTGATTTTTACATGACCCTTGAATACATAGGTTTTAAGTGTATACAATAGAGAATGTCGTGCTGCTAAATGATACTTGTTTCCTGATTGGTCTTTTTGAAGTATAGAGTAAGGTTTTATGTCACTAAAGAATTTCTTTTTTTCTTCTAAAAATGTTTTGAATAAATAACAGAGGATAATATATGGCACAAATGTGCACCATACCATATAATATGTGTACGCCGTCACTAGACAATGTCTTCCACAATATCAAATAGCATGTGTATGAAGTCACCATGCAATGTTTTCCACCATATCAGATTTAATACAACTTCACCTCACCACACATAGACCACATCATAGAGATGTACGTAATATCTTTATATGTCGGGTTTCAGCTCACTTTTGCACACGATAAGGTTCCATCATGCTTACTAATTTTGTTCTACTTCCGGTGAATTCCACTTACTACATATCCACTCGGAAGGTTTCTCTCTGTCCATTCGCTGTAAGTATTCCGTGACTTTTTCCCTGCTAGCAATGTATTTCTCCTTTTCTTCTTTAAGTGCTTGTTCCATACTGAACGGTGAGGAAGCAATACTTTGTTTCCTGATTCTTGCGAGACGTTGAAGTTCTTTGCGTAACTGATAGGCCGCTTGTGATTTATCAAAAAATAATTTGTTTGGAGTTCGCATTTTAATATCCGCAGTACTTTTCTTGACGTCATTACTTGACGTCAGAGTATTTGAACTTGAAAAAGCTGATCTTATTGGTCTGAGTTTTGACAAATCACCAGAAACACTTGGTAAAGTGCTCTCACGTGAAATCTTGTCCTTTGACGTCACATCCGGTATCACACTTTTACTCCGTTCTTTAGGGAATATGGATGGTTCTGAAATGTTCCGAGGATGGGATGCTGATAAACTCCGTAATTGTATGTCTTTATTTACGGGTTTATGTTCTACATTCAGACGAGAATTTTCGTATGGGATGTATTCCCGATAAACAGAAAATTTGACAGTTGGTTTCCTAGTTTTCGTAACAACTCCCTTTGGAGGCGAATGATCCCAAATCCCTGTCTCTCTCACAGAACTTCCAAACGACGTTAGGGAATTATTGTCGTCTTGTGTATCCTGATCCTGGGATGTTATATTCCTAGAAGACTGGCTCATTATTTCTGAACCGAGATAAGAACTACCATCCGAAATGTTTCTCTCCTGCATTAGTCTTGAACTCCGTTGTCGAAATTTATGCGCTTCAAACCTAATACTTCTCTGGGTTGACCGTTTCTGATTGTCTATATCATCCAGAAGCATGTAATAACGCGTCTGTACCACTTTGTTACGCCGGAATGCATCTTTTTCGTTATCGCTCCAAAAAACGATCGGTCTTGGTAGCTTCCTTTCCCCCTCTGTTAACCTGAACTTATTGGTAGACTGTTTTGGTTTGTTTGAGTTTTGTCGTATGAATATTCCTTCCGACCCGCGGTCGGGTATACTCAATGTTGACATACCGATAGCGGATTGGACGGATTCGCTTATCCTCTTGTTTACTCTAGTCCACAGATGCTGTCAAAACTTTCCTCTTTAAAACTCTCATGATTTAAACCGCCACCGTCATGATCAAAAGCCCGACGTAAGTTCTCCAGGTTCACGTGTTGTTGTTCTGAATGCAAACAAATATGACACTCCAGTCGATAGTTTAGAAGGAGCGGGAGTTTGTTATTGAGTGGGTTTCAACCAACTTTTATAAGTTTGATACAAAAAACTCCATAACACGTATATGTACTTCACTGTATCCGACCGCAGCACAATACCTCTTCACTCTCTCCGTGTTCACGTTGGGGTTTATAAAGCCGCAACAGATTTGTATGGAATTTAAAATTCAACATACAATTCAAAAGGTTTTGTCACTGTCATGAACCTCAATATTTCTCTGTTTGTTCGTAGAACAGTAAGAGCTACCGACAATAATACGTTGGATTTTTATGTTGTCTCGCTGTGTTCTCTATGTAAATATATACATATTATTACTCTCGCTTTCTTTTATATGCATATATTTTCATTCAATCTTCATTCTTCTCAATACATCAGTGTTTTTACCCTTTTTATCTTCTCTACAATTAGAAAAATTACCTTTCTTCAAATATTAGTTTCCCCTTTAGTCTGTGTATCTCGCACTTAGATCTCATCATTAATCATGTTTAAGGTATTTACACGTTGGTATTCTTGTTTGAATTTTCTTCCTGTAAAACTGTTACTTTTCGTGCGTATCGATAGGTACACAGATACGAGCACTGCCTTTGGAATTCTAAATGTATGTAAACCTGCAAGGTATTCATTTGGATGTCCTCGGGTGTAATTAGTTACGTGTAGACGCACAGACATTCACTTATCTGTTTTATCCCCATACCTGTGCAGGTAATCTAACGCCATGACAGGTACAACACTAGAAATCCTTGTACTTGGCCCCTATCAAAGTATTTGGTACATTCTCTGTTTATCCTTGGCTTACGTAAAGGTCGATCAATGTTTCCCCCACCTGGGTACCAGGTAACAGACAACTCCGGGAGACCAACCAGTGACAAAAATGCACAGTCACAATATAAATCAGTCACATCTAGCATGCGAAAACATCCGGAACACTAGATATCAACATTTACCACTTAAACGTTTTCGTTTCTGCAGTCATATAATAATGTTCAAAATATGCCTTTGTTTTCGTCGGCAAATAAATTCCAGGTCGATCATAGGAGTTGACTAATTCACTTATGATCATATAACAAACCTTTAAAAATAGCAAATAATTAGTTCCAAGTATGTATATGATATAATGTAAGCATTCGTTTGCTTTGGTCGCCAAATATATCCCAGATCGAAATGTATTTCTCCAAAGGTCTTGTTGATCATCACTTATGCACTTTCCATGAATCGCCAATAATTATTATCGAACTGAAGATCAAAATTGAAATAAATTAATTAATATTATTATCATTATTATATCCATATAGTTCAACGAAAATATTCTTCAATATCTTCAACGCGTTTCCACTGTCATGATTAAATGTAATACCATATCTAATGTATAAATGAAAACGGAACTCTCCGGATCATACACTTGGTGTTACAAACTCCGAGCTTTGTCTAGGGCGAACTGTTTCCAAGGGGCTTTGTAGTTTAACGTTATAGACGATAGCAGAATTTGTCACACTAAGTTATAGGCATGAAATCGATCACTGTTAATTATACTATTTGCGTCGAACACATGAATGTTTGTAGCTCGTTCTCTGGTGCTCTTTGGCTTAAAGAATTATGTAAAGAAATTTAGTCCGGTCAATATTCAATCTATTGTTAGTCTAACATCAAATTTCGTCTAAGGACGTTTCCGTAAAAATCGCTACTAACAATATCCCTCGTCCTCGGTCGAGACAATATTGCATCAAGCTTGTTTGTAATAGTTCAGGCAAACATTAACCTTCGTTTTTTCCTAACATTGATTTCTATAGAAATATATTTTTACCTAAGCCTCCTGATATAGGCCAGGGAAAGAACGGAAGTTGTTCAGAATACCATATGCATAATAATAGCATTTTGTACATATTTTTGATCAATATTTAGGAAATCATACATTTCATATATCTGTTTTTATCAAGTGAAAAATAAACTCACGATCATAAAAGGATTCGCCGTGTGTGTTTTAGCTCTTGTGTAAAGAGAAAGGGAAATGTTGACGCCAGACAAACAGTCGAAATTAACTCTTATCGGGTATTTAAAGGGCATTTAAGCTTTGAATTAATCGATCATGTGCACATTGAAACAGTTGAAAGCAGATATCTGTAGATAAGCGAATAGTGCACAGAGCCAAACTCCCTTGCGTCACGACACAGCAGTAAAATTAATACATTTATCAAATTGTTTTCTTGTTTTGTTGCCATAATGTGTTCATGGGGACACAGAAGAAGCATTAAATTTGATGTGTATTATATAAGTTCAATATGTCCAATGTTTGAAAATCGGGACTCATCGATGTTTCTCTGTAAATAGAAGTTTTCGACTTGGCCAGAATTGCTGTTCGATTTCCGATACATGTTGCCTTGGTAGAATAACATCCCGAAGTATACCATAGCAGTAAAACACACACAAATACATTATATGACAAAATATACAACCCAAACGTAACAATCACAAAAAAGCTAATCCAAAGTAAATAATCCAAATACAGGCTAAATCAAACAAACATGGCAAAAAACAAAAGAAATACCAAGCGACAAGGACAGAACAGAAATTAGACTCAGAAATATGCATAAAAAACCCGAAGGAAAACCAATAACTTGTTTAAGAGTCCCACCAGGCCTGTGTCGTTCATCTGTTTCTTTTATTGTCCAAACTAGCTCACATATTTTGGGAATTAGTGACCATTATAAAAATTGCTAGCAGTTGCTAATAGCGGTGGTAGGGAGGTTTGTTTTTATTCTGATCAAATTAACTTCGTATGATTGAATTTTTTTTTTAATTATTTTGAAACCAGAGCCGACCTAGAAAATAGTAATTTGGGGGTTTTATGGTCATATATACAGCAGAACAAATTTTGTGGGATGCCATATCGTTTATTCTCGCCCAAGCATATCCGTGACCCGGATCATTACATAATAATAAACAAAGGATGCGGATGCAACATTATCCGGAATTGCCGATTGGCTTACCTCCCTTACCACAGTATTATCTCAACATCACCCAATACATAGCATACATATAACACCATCTTGGAATCTGTGAAATAGAGGAAGTGGAGATTTCATTGATTTTTTATTTGTTTTAATCGATTGCAAAATATTTTGTTTTGTGATTTATAAGCACAATCTATCATGTTTCCCCTAGAAATTCTATCTTTTCACGCAACACTGCCTCGGTGTTCGCCAGGTCGTTAGTTTGTATATGATAAAGCTAAACAATAATAGAAACTCATCCCCTTCCATAACAATTATCGTTTGTTTAAGCAGATCGATATCTTTATCTGCCGAGTCTTGATTAAAAACCTCTCGTGAACCGATTAGCGATGACCTATCCAGGAAAAGCATGCATTTGACTCAGACAGGAAGACATTACAATACCTCGACTATGTTTCTAAGCAAAAGTGCAAATTTTATAGTCACTGCCTCTGTTTCGGAAAAAAACGACTGTCATTGAGGAAACGCTGAAAAAAGTGTTTTAAATTGTTTGTGATAATGTTAAGTTTTATTCAGAAACATAAGTATTCCTGTTTATTTTTTTTAATTGAAAAGGCTAATGTGTTACAGAAACAAAAAGATAGTATCTAAAGATTTATTGAGCTCAACCCGCTAGTATATAATTCGCCAGATGACGTTTCAGATGATATCCTTTGGAATTCCAGAAGAGACTTCGTAATGGGTACTGCTTTCTCTAGTTTAACCATCCAATGTAACTACCTACTACTTATAGAGGTTAAACAACGAGTGGTTGTTGGATATGGTCTTTATTTCACTCTCGTTATTTTTATAAGTTACAAAAGACACGAGCTTAAGAGATACACAAAAGAAAATAGATTGATCCCTTATAACGACTAAAACTTTCAAAATCACTGTTTGAAAATATTATCAGATATAATATCACCGTTTAATCATCTTTTTTATTAATATGAGATCTGCGGTCCAGGGATCGACTAATGAGTTCAAGGGATCGAGTAGCCATGCAGCCCTTGACTGCCTTTAATGTGGTCGAGCTGCTAGAATGTCCAGACCAGCAGCCTTGTGGGCTGCCAACATTTTCAGTCAAAAGTTTAATGTCCAGATAGGTTTTCTTCATTTACTTCAATAATTTTATTTTTATTTTATTTTATTTTCTAAATAAAACCCTTTGGTGTAAGATCTAATATTGTTGTGCTCAGAGTGAATTAGAATACAGGAAACTACATCATCTAGAATTCATTTTTCCACTCAGTATTGGGGTTACGGGCTGAAGGGACATGCCAACAAATCTCCAAAGAGGGGGCTTCGTCTTTGGCAGCCCAGGCTGCCCCATTTCAAAACCTGACAGACCAGGGATCTGTCAAGACGATTAAGTCGCTTTAATTGATTTCCTTTTAGTACACTTACACTTTCATGGTATTGAACATTCAAAAATTGTTCTATTTTAGATAGCGTTCTCATTTTAATAAAGTTCAATTTTTGGTAGTATCGCTTTAGCACCAAACGTTATTCGTGGTCACTCGTTCACAGAAATAATTACAAAAATACTCACTTACATCGATAATATTTGAATTACTATACATAAATCACATAACAATAATTAATCAACAACGCACAAAGGTAGATATACTTAATTCCCTAATGTCTCACTTTTGTCAACATCACTGCAAACAAATCACTTCGATTTTATAACGATCCTAAATAATATGTACATCGCACTAGTGTTCAAAAGACTTTGGCAATGTGAAAGATAACGTCCTAGTTCTTGGCGAAACAAGAACAAACAGAGGGCATGACAAGAGACAAAAGAAAATCTGGTGTAGAACTCAACGCACCTTCCCTGTTTAAATAAACAGGGGGAATTCCTCTTCGTTCCAGGCGAATCGGACAGAATGGGATACCATATCTCTCTCCCTATCTTTTGATGCGTCTGTTCTTCAAAGCTACTTTCTGAATAACCAGCATCTCCACTAAACCGTGCAGTACATAAATTTCACATCAATTGACAGAGTATTTTAGCGAGTAAGACAATTAATGAAATACCTCTTCGGTTTAAAAAAAAAAAAAAACAATAGCTGAAAAACAAATGTATTTTAGAATGTAAAGAATATTCCTTGATTTCAAGATAGCTCAGGTCAATCCATTACCAAATTTCCGAAAAAAAAACCGCTAAATAGCTCCACCGGTTTAGAAAATTAACCAATAATTAGACAACCAAATCGATGTTGAGATAACATCATCACGATTCAACGATCGCATTCATTCAAATTGTCTATCTCGGTCACCGTGGCGGAATTTTAAAAATGTGTGAACTTCCCCGAAGAGAGTTGAAATATGAATCCATTTGACGAATTGGAAGTGCACTGTTCCAGCACATCGATCATACAAATGCTGAAGGCCCATTGATCCGCTAGCAATAGCTAGAGCTCAGTTTAGGATGGTCCGGAGTATTGTAAAATCTAAAAGCAATAGCTTTGCATAAGTGCAATTTGGAACATTTTTTTTCCTAAAATAAAACTTTTCAACTCTGCTTAAATTTTAAATAATTTAACGAAATTGTAAGGTAATGTCCAGTTCCTGTATTTATAGTTTGTTTACTGATGCTGCTAGTTTAGGGATTGGATTTTTACATAACGAGGGACAAAATATCTCCTGGTCTGTGTGGATAGCTTGTTAAAAAAACCTACTGGTCGATCAGAAATACATATAGTCTCGGACCAGTGGCTAATTCCATCAGTGCTTTAATGACCAGTTGGAGACTAGGCTTTGGTGTCTGACAGAGTAGCTTATGCACAATTATGAACTTTGGCATATAGTAGAATATATCGTTTTGACATTGTGCCAAACCTGAATGGTTCATTCATTCAGTCACTCACTTACTCACTCACTCAATCTTTGATTCCTCTTGGAGAGATAAAAAATAAATAATAATACATACCAGGAAATAACTTTGACAGTCTATGGCATTCAAAATGGAGAGCGAAAAGTTATTGTCCTTTACTGCAGGCAACGCGTATGGTGCATCATCTGGAACATTTAAGTGTTTTCGGTTTTCTCGGGACTATTTCGAGATATAACTTAGACAAAATCAGGAACATTTCAATTCCACAAACGTCCATCACAAGTGTATCCCTCGTAGGATCTTTGGTGTCGGATTGAGTAGCGACGAATTAGGGTTGTTAGTTAGATTGGGTTGAGTACATATACGTCAGTAACTTAGAAACGAATCTCGAAAATGACAGGTCTGTTTTGGTAGAGTAGTAATACAATGTGCGAATAAATCCACAACTTTGTGATTTCGTCAAGAGATCACAAACACCTGGTATATATATATATATTTTTTTTTTTTTTTTTTTTTTGCATATCATTATCAATGTATGTATAACGCGCATTAGGAATTCTTTCTTAACAAGAAGTTTATTTGGGAGCTTTCTCAAACGGTATAGAAATTGTAGTTTGGATCTGTCGATTTACGCATTCATACGAAAACAGACCAAGTATGCGCTCTGCGATAAAAGAGCGTGTGCGCCTAAGGGATTCTTTAATTTTCCTAGCCGCTAAATGTGGAAAGCGAGAGTTTGTCGTTGTTGTTTTGTCGAATATTGTTCCATGTTTCGCATCCGTATAGTATTGACAGTAATTCAGCCTTTCGGTATAGGTGAAGATAGGAAGAAGATTTATTTACAGTTATGTGATCCAGCAACAAGTGGTGCATACTCTTTTTACAAATCTTTTCTACCTTTTTGGAACACAACTTGTTGGAAATTGGTATTCCAAGATGTGGTTAACCGTCTGCGGTCTATGTATAGGTAGCAGTGTACAGTAAAAATGCCAAATTCTAACAAAATATGGCACATGTTTTAGATATATAACCCTACATATAACCTCTAATAAAGTATATATATTTGTAATCTGTACAACATTTGCAATTTTAATACAGCTCTGAAGGATAAGTAAACTGATATTTTCTGTGATTTTTAGAGCTGTGAATACCATGGTAACAGCTTAAAAATGCTTAAAAATTGCAAAATATTATGATATTTGACCCAAAATGACACAATTCTCTACACAATTTTTTTTCTGAAACCTATTTAAAATTAAATATTTCCATCCCAAAGACAGAATTAATCTTGTTTTGACATATGTTGTAAATTAAGTTTTTCCACTATCTCAGCTTTTCTGTGGGCTTCCATTTTTCGCTGTAGGCAAAACTAAATTTTCTGTGTAAACACACTTTCGGAAAATCCGGAACCAATTTATTAATTTTTGTTTTAACAAATGTGAAGCCTGTATGTACTACTTCATACTGAATTTACTAAAGATAGTGTACATTTATTTTTTTCATTGTTTATGCATATCATAATACAGGAGTTATTTGCTTAAAAAAAAATCGCCCATGGCCAGGCTGTCCTACTGTAGTGTGCTACCATAATGAATGTCACCCAAATCAGCACGCGTTACATAATAAACAACAAACTGTAAACAAAATAACGTGAAGAGGAAAAATTACCTATTATCTGAATCTCTTCCAGCTAGATATGCTATTAACGAGTATATCATTGAAAGTATTTGTTTTACTTCGGGTAATTGAATTTCTAGCTTTGATTTTATAATTCGTTTATTTGGCAGTCGAATTTAGTACCGGTGTAATGGTTACAAATGTTAAACTCTCTCAGAAAAAATATGGGAAAATGTCATTGATTTTGATTATCTGTAGCATAGTAAGGGGAATAACTCTCCAAATATTTTTAAAATGCCACGAAAGCTAGGCTACAGGGGAGGCTACTCGAAAAGTCTCCGTTGGCTTCTTATGACCGTACTATTCCGGACCATTATACTGACTAAGATTTAATGTGTGAGAATTACTCCAGTCCTGTTTGACAGTTTGATGGCAACATTTCCCGGTAACGGTCAGGTAGCATATACTTACTGAACAATTTTTAACATCTACACCAGCCGCCTGTCCCGACATTTACTTACAACGCTAACAACAGGGATAGCTTCTTTTTTTTTTTTTTTTTTAACAAACTTGGATGAATTGCTATGCAAACGAAATATGACCGATTTAAACCATGTTTTTGTAATATTTGTAATATTTCTTGATGTTACATGACTCCAACACTTTTGTTTAATATTTAGATGTGAATACTCTTCCTCGGTAAACTTGGTAAATTAGTAAATACGTGTATTTGTTATTGAAGCATCGCCATGACCAATATCCAATTCGTAAAGTATGACTGTGACCATAAAATGTAATAATTATCATCATCCTCATTTCAATTTAATTCAACTTTCTATATGCACAATGGTATTACCGCCACGTCAGAACTGTAAACACCATTAAATGTTAGATTTACCGTAATAATCAATTGCAAAAACAATAAGAAATCGTTATATACAACCATATCGATTTTATAAATCAGACTTGCTTTGAAATTAAGCACATTTCAATGCATCTTCGTGAGGGGCGAGTTTTTGTTCTCGCTTAATTGCAACAAAAAAAAACCTGCCTGTCAAATTGAATAGCAATTAATACAGGTGCCGATACCTAAACTTAAACCATATACATGTAATTTCAATGTCGCTTCCTGAAGTGAAATCGATAGTTCCACTAAACAGGCCACAGTACGGGTGTCAAACCTTCAAATGAATGACGCCGTCGTTAATAACAGTAGCAAACACAGGTAAATGCTACATTTATATCAAGTGAAATATATATCTGTCACTAATCAAAATACTTAATAGACGTATGTGTATCAAATAACAGATTGTGTATATAGTATAAAACTGGATCTGCCTACAGACCAATGACTCTTAACCCTATATAGCTAAATGTCAGTACCTAGATGTAGACTAGTCGCCCGACCGGTGTTACGAAATATAGAGATCCCCCATTGAGTGGAGACTTGTTCCATAGAATCATACTGTTTCATGAAAATAAATTTTATATGAAGAATTATGTTTACAATTTATACAGAGTTTTTGGGTCCCTTTCTCTAATTAACATCACATCTGGAAAATCAGATTTCTGAAGTAAAAACGCAATTCCGTGAAGCACCGCCATGCATTTAAACATTCCTAAGAGGGAAAATCAAACCATCTCCTTGGTATATTATCGGTGATAAATACCATATCTATTTATATCTGCTGACCACGATTATGGCATTGTGTCGCGGTGGGTGTATTTGTGAATCATCGTATTGTCTTGATATAGGATAACCCCAAACCAACAGAATGAACATTTGCTTGTGTCACTTTGTTCTATAAACCGATTTTTTATTTTGTCACTTAACGTTACGTGGTGTTATTCTGTCTAGTATTTCTGTAAAATAACGTCTGATAAAAAATGACATAAATCCCTTTGGTTTGTCATTGTGATATATCGGTATATATCCCCACCTAACACTAACTCTATTACACTAACAGTACCAGCCTTACACACACTAAATATGTACCCCCTAGTTTGACAAATCCGCGGGATTAAGAATAAAGTGAATATCAATCCCGTGTACTTAACGATAGCCCGATTACAATCGGTAACGGAACAATACCATAGAATGTCAGAAGACTGCCTGCGGAGAGGATTTGATTTCTGTGTCGGTTATTCTAACCTTACTGGAGTCGTTTGACTGTCACCAATCCACGATATCTAAACATTTTAAGTTATCTTATCTTGAAATGTATTGATTGGTACAACTGTACCTTTGACATTCTTCAGTACCAAGCGTAGTTTTTACATCGTCGGTAACCCATAGTCAGAGACGGTCTCAGTGTGTGAGAGTCAGGACCGTGGATTCTTATCTTCATAACGAGTTGTACTACAAATAATAAAACATCATTACTAACATAAAAGATTCAAAACAATTTATTCACTTTGTACAACTCTACAACAATATATTTGCGTGATCATGCACGTAGTGTGAAATAAGCTTTGCTCTTCCTGCTCGTACGAACATGCTACCTTAACTAACACACTCTCCCAATAATCAAATAAATCAATATACAATATATCACGTAGATTTACCCTCATGACCGGATGATAACATCACATCAAAAGAAAAGTTCATTTCCACAGAAATTATAAAGTTGACAAAAAAGTGGTTGGGGCAAAATTCCGAAGTTACTTTTCTCATTAAAATATAAGTAAGCTCAGCAAATCAGCTATTAAAGGCCTATAAGTAAGTAAGCCTTAAGCTTCCTACGCACATCATAGTTTGAAATGGCAAACAGACTATCCATTTTTCAAGATAACAATAACTATGACGCAATAGTTGACAAAAAGCTGTACATCGCTTCAAGAGCTACACTTGGAAAAGTGACAGCCTTTTATATATATATTCCGAATGCCCTTTAGTTCGAGAGCCGAATGGTCCGAAGGTCTGATAGTCCAAAGGCCCAATAGTCCGAAGGCCCGATAGTCCGAAAATAGGTAAATATTAATACATGTTTTAAAGTAAAGTTTATAGATAATTTTATGTCAGCATTACTCAAAATTGTTACTTAATTATTTTTTTAAATAATCTTATTTCTAAAAATCAGTAATTAGTTTATTACAGATTCACTGTAAATGCTTCAAAGAAAATTCTGGAACATTTTCTTCAGGTTTTTAAATTATATATGATAGAAGTTATATGACACAACCAATACAATATTCAAATGTGTGACGTGTCGATGACAGCACTGTCACCTTTATCAGACTAATGATCAATGTGAAGCCTACTAGCACTGTCTTATGTAGTGTCCGAGATGGTAAAAGATTCTATCTACTCTAAAAGATGTTTCGTCTTTGTTATGATCCTATTGACACCAAGTTCAATAATAGTGTGACGAGATGGTAAAAATCAAATAGAATCAAACAAGTGTACAAGGTTGTGTGATCTACTATGTGTACTGTAGTCTATGGCAAGCCAAGTTATCATTTATTCGCGGAGCAATGTTGATCCAGTATTTTACCAAATTATATAAGATATCTTATATGTTTATGAGATATCTTATATGTGTATAAGATATCTAATTTCAAGTTTATAAGATATCTTATATAATATATAAAATATCCCATAAAAGATATAAGTTATCTTATATCTTTTATAAGATATCTTATAAACTTTTCTTTATTAGATATCTTATATAATATATAAGATATTCATATATTATATTAGATATCTAATATATTTTATACGATATCTTATAAACTTTTCTTTGAAATATCTTGTGAAGTATATAAGATATGTTGCAAAGAAAACTTTATTAGATATCTTATAAAGCACGAGACTCACGTGAGAACGGCAAAACCTAGAAGTACGGTGGCTGATTTGTGCCATTTCGTTATTTGTTAAGTGAAAATGAAATATCTAAATTCTCGTTCTTTCGTCTTTTCGAGAATTAACAAACTTTAATTCTCGTCTTGTCGCCCCGAAAAGACGAAAAGACGACAAGTCATACGCGAAAAGACGAAATTAATGCACGCTAATTAGCGACCTTAATTCTCGTCTTTAACAAACCTTAATTCTCGTCTTTTCGCCCCGAATAGACGAAATTTAACAAACCTTAATTCTCGTCTTTTCGCCCCGAAAAGACGAAATTTAACAAACCATAATTCTCGTCTTTTCGTATTTTCGAGACGAAAAGACGAAAAGACGAGAATTATGGTTTGTTAAATTTCGTCTTTTCGGGGCGTAAAGACGAGATTTTTAAACACGAAAAGACGAGAATTAAGGTCGCTAATTAGCGTGCAATAATTTCGTCTTTTCGCGTATGACTTGTCGTCTTTTCGTCTTTTCGGGGCGAAAAGACCAAAAGACGAGAATTAAGGTTTCTTAAATTTCGTCTTTTCGGGGCGAAAAGACGAGAATTAAGGTTTCTTATATTTCGTCTTTTCGAGGCGAAAAGACGAGAATTATGGTTTGTTAAATTTCGTCTTTTCGCTAAATAGCGTGCATTAATTTTTTCGCGTATGACTTGTCGTCTGTTCGGGGCGAAAAGACGAGAATTAAAGTTTGTTAATTCTCGTCTTTTCGGGGCGAAAAGACGAACTTTAACAAACCTTAATTCTCGTCTTTTCGCCCTGAAAACACGAAAATTAACAAACCTTAATTTTCGTCTTTTCGCCCCGAAAAGACGAAATTTAACAAACCTTAATTCTCGTCTTTTCGCCCTGAAAAGACGAAAATTAACAAACCTTAATTCTCGTCTTTTCTCGAATTATGGTTTGTTAAATTTCGTCTTTTCGGGGCGTAAAGACGAGATTTTTAAACACGAAAAGACGAGAATTAAGGTCGCTAATTAGCGTGCAATAATTTCGTCTTTTCGCGTATGACTTGTCGTCTTTTCGCCCCGAAAACACGAAAATTAACAAACCTTAATTCTCGTCTTTTCGTATTTTCGGGGCGAAAAGACGAGAATTAAGGTTTCTTAAATGCATGATGGTTTGTTAAATTTCGTCTTTTCGGGGTGAAAAGACAAGATTTTTAAACACGAAAAGATGAGAATTAAGGTCGCTAATTAGCGTCTTTTCGCCTATGACTTGTCGTCTTTTCGGGGCGAAAAGACGAGAATTAAAGTTTGTTAATTCTCGTCTTTTCGGGGCGAAAAGACGAACTTTAACAAACCTTAATTCTCGTCTTTTCGCCCTGAAAACACGAAAATTAACAAACCTTAATTTTCGTCTTTTCGCCCCGAAAACACGAAATTTAACAAACCTTAATTCTCGTCTTTTCGTCTTTTCGTGTTTTCGGGACGAAAAGACGAAAAGACGAGAATTAAGGTTTGTTAATTTTCGTCTTTTCGGGGCGAAAAGACGAGATTTTTAAACACGAAAAGACGAGAATTAAGGTCGCTAATTAGCGTGCATTAATTTCGTCTTTTCACGTATGACTTGTCGTGTTTTCGGGGCGAAAAGACGAGAATTAAAGTTTGTTAATTCTCGTATTTCGGGGCGAAAAGACGAAAGAACGAAATGGCACAAATCAGCCACCGTATAAAAGTTCGAGAATGACTGCTACCTCTGTAAGGTAACTTCCGTTTCGTTGGAAGGCACGCGGAACATACACAATCAACCCTCTATCGCGACCACAATCGGCTAGGCACGAAGCAGATGTCTTGTTCCAAAAACACGAATATATGGCAATTATAAATCTATTTCAAACCATTATATGTAGTTTCAGCTTCATCGAGTGGAGGAGGGTTCATTATCTCAAAATCAAATCTCGTTCTTTATAAGATATCTTATATCTTTTATGAGATATCTTACATGTATATGTTTATGAGATATCTTATATGTTTATAAGATATCTTATTTAAAGTTTATAAGATATCTTATATAATATATAAGATATCTCATATATTATATTAGATATCTTATATCTTTAACAAGATATCTTATAATTTTTTTATTCAGATATCTTGAGAAGTATATAATATATCTCATAAAAGAACTTCCGTTTCGGTGGAAGGCACGCGGAACATACACAATCAACCCTCTGTCGCGACCACGATCGGCTAGGTACGGAGCAGATATGGCAATTATAAATCTGTTTCAAAGCATTATATCTAGTTTCAGCTTCATCTCGGCTCCTTCATCGAGTGAAGAAGAGTTCATTATCTCAAATTCAAATCTCGTTCTTTATAAGATATCTTATAATCGAATTATATAAGATATCTTATATATTTTCTTTATAACATATCATATCTTTTATGAGATATCTTATATATTAAATAAGATATCTTATATAATTTGGTAAAATCCTGGATTAACGTTGCTTCGTGAATAAATGACAACTTGGCTTTCCATAGTAGTAGTTGTTTAAAACTTCGTCATAGAGGTGCGAGAGTCTGCACATGTGCCCCTCGTCCCCGTTTAGTACTGGACCGCTGCGACGTATCCACTTGCCTTCCCTGATCAGCCGCCTGGACAAGTTGGTTTCCCTATTGACAATCTTAGACCACCTCCCCACAACCTGTCAATTATGTAGCTTTTCTTTACAGAATGGTCATTAAGTGCTGATTTATTGAGCTGGGACTGAGATTTATTGAGCTGGGACTGAGAGTGCTTCCCTTCTGATTTCTCGGACACTACATTATCCTATAAGACAGTCCTAGTACGCTTCACAATGGTTCTAATTCTACTGAAGGTGACAGTGCAGTCATCGAAAGACTTGGCGCGAAAAATAAAAGAGGAAAAATCATGCGTGGTAGTGCATAAAGGGTTCTTGGTGCGTAAACACAACAAGTAAGCACAAGAAGTAAAAATTGGTACAATTGGATAAAACGGGGGAACTCTATATTAAAATTTATTTTTAGATACAATTCTCACTTGGAGGCAGTTTTTTTTTTTATCAGAAAAATTGCGTTGACCAGTCCATTCAAAACGGGGCTGATTTGTGAAGCTTGACGTTGAAAGGCAGTGTTAATTTCAGTTGGGAATGGAGTCCATTAACGGCCCCAAAAGGCCCCTGAGAAAAAGCACTGCAATGACATGACACGCCGTAAAGATTATCAATGGCGCAGAAAGTCGTCAGAAAATGGGGGAATGGGAGGGGGAAAATGTTTGATAACCTTAAAATTGCACGCATTATAACCAATGGGAAACCATTTATACATGTATAAATCCACGTTACAATATTACTTTTTTTCGAACATCCGGCCCTCGGACTATTGGGCCTTAGGACTAATGGGCCATCGGACTATAGAGCATTCGGAATATACGGCGGTCACACTTGGAAATACCAGCCATATCAAAATAATTTAATATCGAAAAGACGAAAGTTTGCAAACCCTAATTTTCGTCTTTTCGACTTTTCGCCCCGAAAAGATGAAATTGAAGGTTTGTTAATTGTCATCTTTTCGGGACGAGAATTAAGATATTTGACGCGTTTGCCATAGGTCACAAACGTCCATCGCTTATAAAAAGTTATGGTGAAAGCGAATTGGCGAGCGAGGAAAACCACAGTACATCTGAACACAACCTATCGGTAACTAAATTATATGTTATCACAAATGATAGGAAAGCAGGCACAGGATGACAGTATCTACATGGCCTCACAAATGAAAGGAAAGCAGGCACAGGATGACAGTATCTACAGTGCCTCACAAATGAAAGGAAAGCAGGCACAGGATGGCAGTATCTACATGGCCTCACAAATGAAAGGAAAGCAGGCACAGGATGGCAGTATCTACAGGGCCTCACAAATCAAAGGAAAGCAGGCACAGGATGGCTGTATTTACAGGGCCTCACAAATCAAAGGAAAGCAGGCACAGGATGGCTGTATTTACATGGCCTCACAAATGAATGGAATGCAGGCACAGGATGGCTGGCTTTACATGGCCTCACAAATGAAAGGAATGCAGGCACAGGATGTCAGTATTTTCATGGCCTCACAAATGAAAGGAAAGCAGGCATAGGATGGCAGGATTTACATGGCCTCACAAATCAAAGGAAAGCAGGCACAGGATGGCTGTATTTACATGGCTTTACAAATGAAAGGAGAGCAGGCACAGGATGGCAGTATTTACATGACTTCACAAATGAAAGGAAAGCAGGCACAGGATGGCTGGCTTTACATGGCCTCACAAATGAAAGGAATGCAGGCACAGGATGGCAGTATTTTCATGGCCTCACAAATGAAAGGAAAGCAGGCACAGGATGGCTGGCTTTACATGGCCTCACAAATGAAAGGAATGCAGGCACAGGATGTCAGTATTTTCATGGCCTCACAAATGAAAGGAATGCAGGCATAGGATGGCAGGATTTACATGGCCTCACAAATCAAAGGAAAGCAGGCACAGGATGGCAGTATTTTCATGGCCTCACAAATGAAAGGAATGCAGGCACAGGATGGCAGTATTTTCATGGCCTCACAAATGAAAGGAAAGCAGGCACAGGATGGCAGGATTTAAATGGCCTCATAAATGAAAGGATGCAGGCATAGGATGGCAGGGTTTACATGGCCTCATAAATGAAAGGAGAGCAGGCACAGGATAGCAGTATTTACATGGCCTCAAAAATTAAAGGAAAACAGGCACAGGATGGCTGTATTTACATGGCCTCACAAATGAATGGAATGCAGGCACAGGATGGCAGTATCTACAGGGCCTCACAAATGAAAGGAAAGCAGGCACAGGATGTCAGTATTTACATTTGCTTGCTACCAACCATGCTGAAGAGTATCTGAAGGATGTATTTTCCGGCAGACTAATCCATCTTCATCGCCTGACCACTCAACAAAAGCCCATGTTGCTTCAAGGAGGATATTTCTCTTCTGCAATATTGATAACAAATTATTGTTATTAAGAGTAGATAAACATAGGTAAACATAAGTGACAAATATTTTCATTCACTTTTCAACATTCAAATAATTGTGACTGCGTTCAATAAATCAACTATTTACTAATACTGTATAAGCAGTTGTCTATATCGAATCTATAATATGCAGTTATTGAAGTAAATAGTAAATTAATTGATGTCCTTACCGTCCAATGGTGTGTCAGTGATGTCATCCTGGGAATCTTCCTTGTTGTCCTGCGCCTCGTCTGATTTATTTCCGGCTGCAGGGACACTGTCAGAATTGCCCTATAGAAAGTAAAATTTTAATGTGATTGAAGCCTTAGAGAGTTCATACCAAACAAAACCTATTGTTTACCTTGATAAACTTTTAAACAGCAAATACTGAGACTCTTATCAACAAAACTAATGATAAAATAGTGTCCTGCTGGGTACATTTCTGCTGTCCATCACCTTTTACCCTAAGAAACACGTCAAAATAATTCAATTGATCGCAACAGGGCTTTTTGGGGGCATTAATGGACCCCATTCCCAATTGGAATTATTTCATTTTAAAGCAGAATTTCAAAAAACTGCAGTTTACTCCTGAAAACAATCTTTACAAATTCACCAATTGTCTTCCCAAAATGAACCAAAAGGCCCCCATCCACCACCATCGAGAAAAAGCCCTAAGCGACTGAGGTAAAAAGAGAAATGAAGTTTTACCATATCAAGGTTAAATAATCTGGCATTATAGTAGAAGTTCTTCCCATAGATTTCTGTTATGTGCTCCAGTAATCCATTGGCATTATCAAACGATCGAGCCAGTGCAGCACCATTGTCGAAGGAGTCCGTTTCCAATATAGAAACAGCATGAACCAGACCAGTCGGATCTCTTCTATGGCTATCAAAAAGCCAAATTGTATTCTCATTACTTTGCCTCCATATTGCCATGGAAAATGCTCCCACTGTTAAAATCATGTTTATAGCTTCGACATTATCAGTAGAAAATGTTTTTGATATGAAGACTGGGAATTCGGTGACTACATTGTCGAAACTAGCTGCGATTTCTCGACTTTCATACTCGTATATACCGTCGATATCGTAAGCAACGGTCATTTGAACATTCTGTGCAGAGACGATCGATGAAGGTCCAGTAATGCTTGATGGGAAAACGCCAACTTCATGAGAGTGTGGTAACTCATAAAGTGCTATTCTATTATCCACATTGTTACTTAGTTTTAAGTCATCCCGGAAATAACAGTGTAGAATGTGACCTTGTTGAAGAATTGCATCAATA
Organism: Pecten maximus; assembly: GCF_902652985.1. Classification (NCBI taxonomy): domain Eukaryota; kingdom Metazoa; phylum Mollusca; class Bivalvia; order Pectinida; family Pectinidae; genus Pecten; species Pecten maximus. Next base: position 18,068,788 of record NC_047019.1, on the reverse strand, counting down.
TCATGGTAATTCCAGGTATCCGGTTGTCCGCACACCATTTTGTAAGCCAGTGCTTGATATGCCATGCTGGTACACTGAGCATTGGTGAACATTGGTCCGATACTGTCTTGAGCAAAAGATCCACGAATAACAATTCCTGAAAAAGATTTTTTTTCTCTATGATAATCAGTTCAACCGATGATGTTGCGAAAATGAGACACAGCTAAGTTTAATTCACAGAGTAAGTCACGATGTTTTTACCGTGTCGAACTTTTAAAAAAGCCTCGTATGCTTTTGAAATATTCTAGGAAAATCACATAATATGTGTCAACTAAAGTACCTAGTCAAACGTCTCTTACTGTACAAACCAGCCGTGGCTTTTGTTCATATGAAAGCATCAATTTACAGAAATCAAGGAAAGTAGCTTCATAAAGATTTTTTTTCTCAAGTCCAATAATGTTTTCCTATATATGGAAATTTCTTTTAACTAGGGAACGTTGAGTGAAATACTTTTTTAGGTATTAAACATCAAAAACACAATTATGATCTACTGGATTTACATCTCTTCGTTTCACTCTACCAGTACATGGTATAGCGCTAAGCTTGACAGCCGATGTGACCAGAGGAACACGACTCACCCTGAATGGCGTCTGTCTCATGTGATCGGATGTAAAATGGTAGAGGAGTGTCTTCAGGTAGGTCCGAGTTCGCATTTATTGTTCGCGTCCTAGATTTGATTACACAGGATACAGAAGAAATTAAGTTGATTCCAGCGATGTCCACATCTTCGTCAGACGCGGAAAGTAACTCCCGATACAAGGGCTGAAGGGCATAAATGGATTTCTGCAGCCAAGGGTATTAGAGATTGGAGACTTTGATGGTGCAGAATGTCTGAATCAGGTAAAGCCTCGCCAATACTTGATTTCTGCATCGGAAGTAGCTAGGGCATCGATATTTCTGAAATTGATATAAAGACATGAAGTATCAACAGGTCACTCTATATAGGTTAAACTGAATGTAGAACATGCAGGAAAACACTGAAAAGATCAAGATAACATGTGAGAGAGAGTGAAAGTCGAGGAAACAAACTACTATGCTAATAGAACTGTAAGTCATGCCTAAGTATAATACACCGCTACCCATTATTTGCAATGTACACTTATATTTCATTTTCCGCAGTGTATAGGTTATATATTTACATTCTGTGTTGCATTTGCCTATATGTCGTTAGTAAACCAAAGTGTATTCATCAGAGTGTATACTACAATTTACAATGATTCGGTCAGAGTAGGGATACAGCCCCAGGTGTTGCTGGTCAAAACAATGGTCCCCAGTTACATTCGGCCAGGAGAGATTTCGAATGCTAGCATTTATCTACGTAAACCACCACAAAAAAAAAGCAACGCAAGTTATGAGAGTAAAATTTAATAATAGAAAAAATGAAGTCGACCGACTGACACAAAATTATTATAAGCTCTATTCCTGATCTATAGGAAGTAATCAAATTGTCACTGTCGTCACACAGGGGCTCGTTGTCGAATTGTCAGAAATGCTAGACACGACAATATTTAAAGTCCAGCATTTTTTTTTTTTTTAAATCTTGCGAAAAAACGGCAGTATCGACATGGTTTCTGGTTGTGTATGCATACTGAATTATAGTTATGTGGTTATTCACTGATGTCAAAGGCCTAACTTACTCCAAAATCGAGCCCCTGTGAAGTTGAACATCGTCTGCTAAGTTAGCGACACTGATGTGACCGGTTGGACTGGATTCTGTTTCTAATGAAATATCCTTGGAATCGTTTTCACCTACTGTCAAGACGACGTTCATTTAGAATTTAAGAGATGATATTCCTTTGAAAATAACGTAAATCCAGTCGATAGAAACATAAGTGTTTCCGAGGAAACGAGTCTGTCCTGTGCAGTACCCCTTCAACGCCGCATCACTTCTAAATGTTAACCGTATATCAGAAATAATGGATTTGTGAACAATTTGAAGATATCTACAAACGTTTATAAAATATAATATAAAGCCAAATTGTGCAAAAAACATTTCATGTGATTGCTATTGTTAACGACATGAGGGACTATATTATTCCTTCTGGAAATTTCGGCTGTTCCGGTATTTGAACTTGATGACGTCAGTGATAGGAGAAGCGGCAACTTTAAGCTACAGTAAATAAAATAAAGTTATGAATGTAAATATAAGCATTGAACTGTTACCAAATGGTAGTATACAGTCGATATGAATACAATTTGGGTGACAGATAAATATTTCATGTCGCCCGTTAAATATTCAATCGAGTGAAAATATAGTGAATAAATACTAGGAAAATATCGCCCTTGGCGGGACTATTTTTTTCCATTCCATGAGACGGAAACCAGTGAACTATATCAAAGTTACCACCCCATGAGACGGAAACCAGTGAACTATATCAAGGTTTCCACCCCACGAGGCGGAAAACAGTGAACTATATCGAAGTTTCCACCCCACAAGATGAAATATAACTGTTATTCATCAAGAAACAGGAAATATATCATCTATTAACATACAGTACAAGGAAACGATGAGGAGTATCAAGTGTATAGCTAATCGTTACATGAGTATCCGCAGGTAAAAATAAGTTACCTTTATGGTATTAAAATAATGGAAATGTTCAACTTCTTAAAAAACGAAGGAAAATAAGGCAGTGTGAATATAATCAAATTATCGAACTGTTTGTTTTCCTTCATTGGCAGTTTAAAACTTGACCAAATCTGAACATAATCTAAATAAGCTGCGCATGAACTGTGGGCATTGATGTTTTAAATGTGTATAGTAACCAGAAAAAGTAATGAAACGAAACTAACATATATATGGTTGTTATATATTCATGTGTAGTCGCATCGTTACTGCTCCACAATAGGATGAGTCTCGACAAGTCTCGTCAATATCAAGCACTTTTAATTACCAATACCATAGCAACCAAATGACAACCAATGTTTTGAAAACTAGTACATTACATCAGCCATCTAGCATACTCTGCACACGCACGTGTACAGTAAAGTTAAAATGGAATGTATAAATGTATGTAATCTTCATTGTCGCTTGTTGTTTTCATTTCTCTAGTCATTTTCGCTATGTAGTGTATTTTACTCTTATTTAGCCGTAGAAATAGCTTTACAGAGATATTGTTCATTTTTAACATCTAACGTTACGACTCTAAATAAATCTTCATATATCTTGTATCAATCAAACCTCGTATATACTAATGTTAAGCTTAATCAGGAATATATCTAAATCATGACCAATGAGAAGACAGTATTATGTTTCGATAGAAATTGTCGTGAAAACGCCTGGGTCTAAATCAAATTAATTATTTCCCCGAAGTAATTACTTAAGTAAGATATCTTAACATGATTTGTACTGAAATAAACTTATTAACCTACTTCTTAATTCAAGGAAACACCTGGGCCAGTATTACTAGGAAAAAAATAGATGTTTCTAGTATAATCTTATGATTATACTTGAGTTTTATGGTGCGGGAAGGATGTCATAATTAAATATTTTTGCCTAGGCAATATCCGATTTTTGCCTAGGCAGAAATAATTTTGCCTATGCAAAAATATTTAATTATGCCATCCTTCCCGTGTACTTAAATGTAATATTTTACTTAATTTATAAATATTTTACTTAGTTGAATAGAATTTCAGTAAAAGCTTTATTACTCTTTTTTATAAAAAGACATGATTAGATCTAATATCTTCCTTGCAGTTGCTACGTTGTTTTTTAACACGTGTTGTTAAAAACACGTAAATTAACACTACTGTAGTGCCGTTTAGGACTGGCATTTTATGACGAATTAATCAATCATGGCGATAAAACAAATATGAAAAAGACGACGAACTAGATCACAGGTGTTTGAAATTTCAAACGCCTGTAACTGGACACAGAATGAGTGTCTGCCGTTGGTGTCTAGGGGCCAACAGCTGTCCTAGGCTCAACTGAGAGGCAGTTCTATGATTATGAGGGCCGTTTCCCAAACATGGCGTGCCAGCTTCTTCCCTCCCAAGCTATAAATTACCGACATGATAAGTACATCGAATACAATGATCACGGGTAACCAGAACACAGGAGATTGTTAACCCTCTATTGATCAGTACAATTAGCATATAAGAAAGATCGAGACTCCATCCAGCCCCTGTGACCAGAATAGCGCGAAAACTCCAAATGGATAATCTCGTTGACTTCGCAAAAAAAATCAAATTGTATGCGATTCAATTGAATTCATTTCGACTACAAAGAAAATGTTAAAAAGCGTACTTATTGATCCCCAGTGTACAAGCTAGGCCTACATAATACAATCTGTAAAATCCCGCTCCACAAACAAGCGGTAGGCTACGATCACTGCTATCGAGCTATTTTTAGATGCGGATTTCGATACGTCATCAATGTCGGAAAACACTACATTCATAAACATACCTGAATTGACATGAATTGGTTTACGCTAAACTAGACCAACACTCTAAACAATGGGGTCTCTTGGTATTTCGTAGATGAAGATGTTGTTGTTATTTTAAATACATTTTGAAGCGTGATATAACCATAATGCCCAACTTGCGCCTCGATAATCAATCTCAGCAGACCAAAAGTTAAGGATTTGTTTTTCATTTTATTTCATATCAATATATCAAGTGCCAACTCATATACTGAAAACACATTCCAAGAGTATCAGGTTTTTTCCAACTATTAAAATGGAGTTCACTCCACCACAACCACTATACCCGCTGTAAGTCAATTTATATTGATCAAAGTGATTTTTTAATTTTAGGTAAATATACCACTGAAAAATATCCAATGAAACCTGTATAATCCGGTACGTAGTTATTCTAAAAACCTGAATAATATTAATGTAGGTCTAGGTATTTTGAAATCCTGAATATTCTAACATGTATATCTTTCACGGAATATGCATGGTCGATTTCGTATACACATAATCTTGGTTGGTGTATTTACTTAAGCATTTAATAGGAAGTTAAACATCCTCGTGACGTTCTTTAAATTAATTGCTATCCCTCAAATCCTTATATACCCATGTTCATCTTACTTTCCTAAGCTTATAATATTTTTTTGATAATTTAGACAAGTACCGAAATATTAAATCTCGATATGAAACAAGTAAATGTCAATCAACCTCTTACCTCAAAGCTGTTGAAATTCCCCATGCACTTATATCTAAAGGCGCAACCTTGTTGTGCTGAAATGATATATAAAACATTAACTCTAAACAATTATCTCTTTTTGTTATTTTGATCAGATGGTAATTATAAAAAAAGGCATCACTAATTACTGCACATCGAAGTGAATGTCCACTTAAGTACATACATATAATCTGGTAATTGGTTTTTAGAGTTTGAGGATTCTTAGTTCGAATCCCAGATGGATTCGTATGCTCGGTTGATTAATACATCATATTCTATTTCATATATATTCGACATTCATAAACAATATAGCAAAACAACAACAATAGCAGTAACAGTAGCCGATATATAATCAAGCAAGCTTTTTCAACAGGAGAAACATGACGAGAAAGAGCGTGAGAATTGCGACAATTGAAGAAAGAACAACAGTTAAAAAAGATTCCCTAAGTAAAAGAAAGTTAGGCCACTCTGTCCTCTTACCTTGATGCTACATGTACAGCAGCAGCAGCACAGCAGGTTCCTCAGATTTCCTATTTTTTTCGAAAAGCGTGATTTGAATGATTTTCCCATAATTACAATTATTTTATCGCAATGAAAGCGTGCGGTTTCACTAGTAAAGATACATGCTAGTTACTAAGGTACGTCAGAGTAATTGTGACGTCATGATAGCAAATCACGTGGTTTAGACAATAGGGAATTTTGACACGTGACTTTGCGTGATTGCCTATCCGAGGCGGAATCTGGGAATTTTGTTTCATTTTTTTTTCTCTTGTGATTAAAGACATTTGATTTCGATGATGCCGGTATTTACATTATGTAGTTTCTATCTTGACCACGAAAACATTACATTGGCAATATTTTTTTTCACCTTGATGAAATTTCGCCACAGGATTTTCTTGATATTTTTAAAGAAATATGTTTTGCTTACTAGAAATCCAATATTCTGTTAACACGGTTATTTTTCATGCTTGTAAGTTTCCGTTGTAATAACAGGTGGAAATTTATAAATTATCAAAGATAGATTACCATGGAACTACAGATTAATTGAAGTTGTGATACAAATCGAAGAATATTTGTACCTATTTCATTGTGTATAGCACCTTTCCGGGCGTTTTATGGGGCTAGATTCGGTAAAAATGACACCCAACGTAGGAATGTCATTGTACCGCATATTAACCTAACCCCCTCACAGGAATGTCATTCTACCGCATATTAATTCAACCCCCTCGAACGAATGTTTTTGTACCGTATGTTAATCTAACCCCATCGAAGGAATGTCATTTTACCGTATGTTAATCTACCCCCTCGAACGAATGTCATTTTACCGTATGTTAATCTAACCCCCTCACAGGAATGTCATTGTACCGTATGTTAATCTAACCCCCTCGGAGGAATGTCATTTTACCGCATGTTAATCTAACCCCCTCGTAGGAATGTCATTTTACCGTATGTTAATCTAACCCCCTCGGAGGAATGTCATTTTTACCGTATGTTAATCTAACCCCTCAGAGGAATGTCGTTATACCGTATGTTAATCTAACCCCCTCACAGGAATGTCATTGTACCGTTTGTTAATCTAACCCCCTCACAGGAATGTCGTTTTACCGTATGTTAATCTAACCCCCTCGGAGGAATGTCGTTTTACCGCATGTTAATCTAACCCCCTCACAGGAATGTCATTTTACCGTATGTTAATCTAACCCCCTCGGAGGAATGTCGTTTTACCGTATGTTAATCTAACCCCCCTCGCAGGAATGTCGTTATACCGTATGTTAATCTAACCCCCTCGGAAGAATGTCATTTTACCGTATGTTAATCTAACCCCCTCGGAGGAATGTCGTTTTACCGTATGTTAATCTAACCCCCTCACAGGAATGTCGTTTTACCGTATGTTAATCTAACCCCCTCGGAGGAATGTCGTTTTACCGTATGTTAATCTAACCCCCTCACAGGAATGTCGTTTTACCGTATGTTAATCTAACCCCTCAGAGGAATGTCATTTTACCGTATGTTAATCTAACCCCTCAGAGGAATGTCGTTATACCGTATGTTAATCTAACCCCCTCACAGGAATGTCATTGTACCGTTTGTTAATCTAACCCCCTCACAGGAATGTCGTTTTACCGTATGTTAATCTAACCCCCTCGGAGGAATGTCGTTTTACCGCATGTTAATCTAACCCCCTCACAGGAATGTCATTTTACCGTATGTTAATCTAACCCCCATCGCAGGAATGTCGTTTTACTGTATGTTAATCTAACCCCCTCACAGGAATGTCATTGTACCGTATGTTACTCTGACCCCGTGACATGACAATCTAACCCCCTCACAGTGATGTCATTGTACCGCATATTAATCCAACCCCCTCGGAGGAATGTCATTTTACCGTATGTTACTCTGACCCCCTCAGAGGAATGTCATTGTACCGTATGTTAATCTAACCCCCTCGGAGGAATGCAATTTTACCGCATGTTAATCTAACCCCCTCACAGTGATGTCATTGTACCGCATATTAATCCAACCCCCTCACAGTGATGTCATTGTACCGTATGTTCATCTAACCCCATCGAAGGAATGTCATTGTACCGCATGTTAATCTAACCCCCTCACAGGCATGTCATTGTACCGTATGTTACTCTGACCCCGTGACATGACAATCTAACCCCCTCACAGTGATGTCATTGTACCGCATATTAATCCAACCCCCTCGGAGGAATGTCATTTTACCGTATGTTACTCTGACCCCCTCAGAGGAATGTCATTGTACCGTATGTTAATCTAACCCCTTCACAGGAATGTCATTGTACCGTATGTTAATCTAACCCCTTCACAGGAATGTCATTTTTACCGTATGTTAATCTAACCCCCTCGGAGGAATGTCATTGTACCGCATGTTAATCTACCCCCTCAGAGGAATGTCATTTTACCGTATGTTACTCTGACCCCTTCGGAGGAATGTCATTTTACCGCATGTTAATCTAACCCCCTCACAGGAATGTCATTTTACCGTATGTTAATCTAACCCCCTCACAGGAATGTCATGGTACCGTATGTTAATCTAACCCCCTCGGAGGAATGTCGTTTGACTGTATGTTAATCTAACCCCTTCGGAGGAATATCATTTTACCGTATGTTAATCTAACCCCCTCGGAGGAATGTCATTTTACCGCATGTTAATCTAACCCCCTCACAGGAATGTCATTTTACCGTATGTTAATCTAACCCCTCACAGGAATGTCATTTTACCACATGTTAATCTAACCCCCTCGGAAGAATGTCATTTTACCGTATGTTTATCTAACCCCCTCAGAGGAATGTCATTTTACCGCATGTTAATCTAACCCCCTCGGAGGAATGTCATTGTACCGCATGTTAATCTAACCCCCTCGGAGGAATGTCATTTTACCGCATGTTAATCTAACCCCCTCACAGGAATGTCATTTTACCGTATGTTAATCTAACCCCCTCACAGGAATGTCATGGTACCGTATGTTACTCTGACCTCCTCGTAGGAATGTCATTTTACCGTTTGTTAATCTAACCCCCTCACAGGAATGTCATTTTACCGCATGTTAATCTAACCCCCTCACAGGAATGTCATGGTACCGTATGTTACTCTGACCTCCTCGTAGGAATGTCATTTTACCGTATGTTAATCTAACCCCCTCAGAGGAATGTCATTTTACCGCATGTTTATCTAACCCCCTCAGAGGAATGTCATTTTACCGCATGTTAAAATTACCCCCTCGGAGGAATGTCATTGTACCGCATGTTAATCTAACCCCCTCGGAGGAATGTCATTTTACCGCATGTTAATCTAACCCGCTCACAGGAATGTCATTTTACCGTATGTTAATCTAACCCCCTCACAGGAATGTCATGGTACCGTATGTTACTCTGACCTCCTCGTAGGAATGTCATTTTATCGCATGTTAATCTAACCCCCTCGGAGGAATGTCATTTTACCGCATGTTAATCTAACCCCCTCACAGGAATGTCATTTTACCGTATGTTAATCTAACCCCCTCACAGGAATGTCATGGTACCGTATGTTAATCTAACCCCCTCGGAGGAATGTCATTTTACCGTATGTTAATCTAACCCCCTCACAGGAATGTCATTGTACCGTATGTTAATCTAACCCCCTCGGAGGAATGTCATTTTACCGCATGTTAATCTAACCCCCTCACAGGAATGTCATTTTACCGTATGTTAATCTAACCCCCTCGGAGGAATGTCATTTTACCGTATGTTAATCTAACCCCCTCGGAGGAATGTCATTGTACCGTATGTTAATCTAACCCCTCACAGGAATGTCATTTTACCGCATGTTAATCTAACCCCCTCGGAGGAATGTCATTTTACCGTATGTTAATCTAACCCCCTCGTAGGAATGTCATTGTACCGTATGTTAATCTAACCCCCTCGGAGGAATGTCATTTTACCGCATGTTAATCTAAACCCCCTCGGAGAATGTCGTTTTACCGTATGTTAATCTAACCCCCCTCGCAGGAATGTCGTTATACCGTATGTTAATCTAACCCCCTCGGAAGAATGTCATTTTACCGTACCCCCTCGGAGGAATGTCATTTTACCGCATGTTAATCTTTCACTTTCTGTAGATAGCATTGATGCCGCATGGAACAACAGTAATGGTAAGGGGTTCACATTAGTCGCCTCTGACTTATATCTCAGATACAATGTAGTATTGTCACGACTTACATGTAATGACATCACCATGAAAGTTCGCTGTTTCTTACAAAGGTCGGCGATAGTTCAGTCGGGTTAGAGCGCCGGTCACGTACGTGAAGGTCCGGGGTGTGATTCGACGCTCCCTACTCGTGGCGATTGGTGATTCTAGAGAAGCTGACAAACGGACCGATCTGTGCGATCTGTGTGTCGTAGTTGTGTCTTTGGGCAAGACACTTTATCCTATCTTTAGCTGAATGGCATGCGACGGACCTCCCGTATTTTGTTCATTGAGGTAGTCACCAACTACTACAAGGAGACCCGGCGGGAAATGACCTGGCTGTTCACTGGGTGATAAACTCGGTAAGCAAATACAATCTTGCAACTCAATATAACTGTAATCATCACAAACCATATAACTTATTCCTCGTCGTATCAAAACTCCTTTAAATCGATTTAGTAAAGGTACTTTAACACGACCTAACATTGTACAGTTATCTTTAAGTATTCCAAGTGAGTGAAATATCTAATGTAGTGCTCTAATCACAAACGATCAGTCCAATTAATATAAGATTATATCTATAACCTGAATATGGATGTATACATTATCTACAAGGACAAGGACACTCAACTACATACATTATATATATATCTATTAAGATCTCTCTCGCGCCAATTACATGTACCATGTATAGACATACAAGTACGTTGCGTGTGATTTCCGCAATCTCGAGGACAAACAACGGTGATTTACGCTAATTATCATTCACAGTGGGGCGATTTCAGGTCGAACTCGTCATGGGAATTATTCTTATGTACATCTTGTGTACATCTTATGTATATAAGGGTTCCACTTTGGAGAGACTCAACAGGTAATACAACACTTTCACATTTAAACTAAGCATTCCATTATCCACCTTTAGCGCCAGTCTACCCGTCATAATAGTATTGATCCATGCTTTGTAACGATACTTTCCGCACCTTCTCCACTCCGAAATATATATATACGTGCCAAAATTCTGGTTTAAACTAAATACCTGTTTTGTTTTTTATTTAAATCTTAAGCTATATGATTCATTATTAATAATTCTAGCGGTATGAACGCCAGCCAGATTTGTGTTTTCTTTGTCATGCGCAGTGGAGACTTGTGGTGGTATGTTGGTGGACTAGTATAGGTCGAGTTCGATAAGGAAATACAATACCTGTCAAGCCTCGCCGACTTCTAGCAGGTATACTCAATATAGGGAAACACGAACAATAGCGTTATATAGAGCAGGGTAATGCCTACGTGTGTTTGGTAAGTAAGTAGCCGGAGTAACACTGAAGCTTTTCTGTGGACTAATCGTAAAACCAACACTTATTGTTGGTATTAAAATGTTTCTTTAGGACAGGTAATCGCTTTTATTTCTCGTGGATTTAAATTTCGCTTAGTTACAAACACACTAGCGTTCATTTTAGAAATCTGCCGAGCATATCGAATGGCAGAGGAAGGTTTGGGAACCCGGGCGATAATAACAGATCAAGGGAAATTTATTACAGTGCAATAAACGCGAGTTGACGATACGGACAGTGGTCAAACTGGCCCAGTTGTGAGACAGATTGTTTTTTCTGGAATATGGATTAAATCAAATATTCTTTGGACGTGTCTCCGCGAGAGCTGGAATATTACACGGCATGACTTAAGGTACGTGTCTGTCATTTGATAATTGTGCGAACGAATTCTGTGAGATAAGTTAGGACGAAAGACGTCAAGATGAGGCTGTTTACGTCCACAATGTGTTTAGAGGAATTCGAACCTCGACCACCATTTCTGACCGACCCCACACGAGACAATCTTAAAGGTATGGGGTACAGCTCAACCTACCGAGATCACAAATTACGACTCCCCACCCCAGAGAAAGTCGCCATCATGGAACTTTCGAACAGCTTCGAGAGACGGAGACTTGGAAAACAGCAGCAGATGCTGACTGATATGAATCAACGCTGCAGAGAACAGGAAGTCGCCGATTTGTCCAATAAACTCTCAGAAAAATGCAGTCTTTTGGACTCGGAAAATAGGAAAGTGAGAGAAGTTGAGTTCTATCGTACAAACTTTATGACAAGAAGGCAAAAAACATATCACGGTTTTTCCGATGAGGAAACCCAAGAAATGAGCGATCCAAACTCGCCATCTCCGTCGCCAGGAATCAAGTCACCGCGACTAGTTTTTGACAAAAGTTACAAACATTTTCCTGCCAGAAAGGTTATGAAACACCAGTCTCGATTTGACCTTGGCCGCACGCATTATCGGCACCATGTGAAGCATCAAGCAAAGGTTGAAAAACCCTCACAACAGACAGATATGCCTCAATACGCCGAGAGACTTTACAATCGGGCTAAATATTTAGCATCTCAAAAAATCAATGGACAAGTACAATTTGAGCATTACAACAGTCCACGGAATGACCATTTTGCCCCGTTGATTTTACCGAATATTGACAACGGATCTAATAGTAAACTAGATTCTATCACCACGGCGCGCGTGAACCTTGGTACGCGGTCAAGGTCGACTCTCACACATGGGATGGATGGAAGTGTTGGGGGTTATCTCAGTAACAAAAGTAGTTTCAAAAGCACGCGCTCCACACGTGCACCTAAGACATTGAACGGGGAGATAATTTCCGCCATTACTGTTCCACAGACGGATACTGTCCCACAGAATCCCGCTTCTCCCCCAGTCAACACGGAATCCCCCAAGGAGGGTATAAATGAACCTGTGGCTACCCCAACTAAGGAAGAAGTTCCGGAGGCAAATGTGACTGTGTAATTTCAATTCGATGACTTCAGTGAGCTGCATATATGGTGGTTATATACATATATACTAGTGTTAGCAACATATAGCCTTTTATTTTATATAGCAGCTATCAGACATTTATTGTTCATCTTCCTGAAATCGTCGAACGTGTGGTAGGGAATTTCAAAAAGGTGGAAGTGGGTTTGCGGATATATATGCAAACCAAATGAATTCACAAAATCCCGTCGTCGCCAAGCAGCGGTGACATATGTTACAACTGTGAGACATATTCGTAAGAGATATTATAATATCTTATTGAATATGTAGACTACCACCGGACGAGTACGTCAGTGTCGCAGACTTTTGGCACACCTGTATATATGTATAGGTATTGTTACCTGTTCCACATTACCTGTCCTCACACCTGTACGTAGCTACATGAATTATTATGTGTACGCTATTGGTTTTAAGATCAACACGGTATTGAGATTTGCAATATGACACACCAGATTGTATTATGATTTGTTCACATTTTATTCCGCAACTGTTGCCAGAATCCTTTTTTATCGTTCTCGGTTCAATTCCGCCATTTACATAATTCCCTATCTTAGTTTACAGAGATCTATAGCCTTAGCATGCATGGACCACGTTCATACACTAATGAAGGACAGGGGTTTAATACGATATAACCCATTGTTACAGTATATGTACTCTTTGGTATTATAATATATACAGATGTTTCTGAATAAATATAGTCGCCTGAATAGCTCTATTGTCTTTTGTGGACAGGTAAAGCGACAGCCATTGTTTACCCGTTTAATACACCTGTAAGGCTATAAGCTCTGGGAGAGTTGATTGAATACTCATTGAATCATGGCCACCAAAGTTTCACACCAGTGTATTTGATATAGAGACACACTCATTATCTAGATAAATCGATTGGATATTTAACATCGTGGTTATATACGGGTATACACCAACCCCGTACTGAGTCAGAGTTTTGTCGTATCAAACTTGTCAGACTATAGTATAAAGGCTACCCCTTCACATTCCATTGGATGTCGTTTACATAGCATGATCCTTGAGAATGATCAATTCGGATGTATTATCTGAGAGAGATCATTTTCGTGTACATTATCTGAGAGAGATCATTTTCGTGTACATTATCTGAGAGAGGTCATTTCCGTGTACATTATCTCAGAGTGAACATTTCCGTATACAGTATGTGAGAGTGAACATTGCAGTATACAGTATGTGAGAGTGAACATTCCAGTATACAGTATGTGAGAGTGAACATTTCCGTATACAGTATGTGAGAGTGAACATTTCAGTATACAGTATGTGAGAGTGAACATTTCCGTATACAGTATGTGAGAGTGAACGTTTCCGTATACAGTATGTGAGAGTGAACATTTCCGTGTACAGTATGTGAGAGTAAACATTTCCGTATACAGTATGTGAGAGTGAACATTTCAGTATACAGTATGTGAGAGTGAACATTTCCGTATACAGTATGTGAGAGTGAACATTTCCGTATACAGTATGTGAGAGTGAACATTTCCGTATACAGTATGTGGGAGTGAACATTTCAGTATACAGTATGTGAGAGTGAACATTTCCGTGTACAGTATGTGAGAGTGACATTTCCGTGTACAGTATGTGAGAGTGAACATTTCCGTATACAGTATGTGAGAGTGAACATTTCCGTATACAGTATGTGAGAGTGAACATTTCAGTATACAGTATGTGAGAGTGAACATTTCCGTATACAGTATGTGAGAGTGAACATTATACAATTATTGCATTTTGTTTTCGGTGTACACGAGACTATACGGACCTGGGCAAGAGTTTGTTCATCGAGGCCGAAGGCCGAGGTGAACAAACTCTTGCCCAGGCCCGTATAGTCTCGTGTACACCGAAAACAAAATGCAATAACTGCTTCGTAAAATGACCAAATAAAACAAATGAATAACAATTAAGAAGTTAACAATTCAACAGTTTAATAATAGAACCATTTGCAAAAACAACATTTATAATCAGTAACAATATATCACAGATTTCATATTTAATCCATGGTCAGATTTTATTGGAGTGTAGATATTGATGAATTACCAGTAGCTTTCAATATCACAAATATATGAAATTGTATAATTCAGTTAAAAAGAGACACTGAAGTCCAACAACACATAGTTCATATCCTCAGGAAAAATATCACAGACTTCAATGAAGTGTTTAAAAATTAAAACTATAGAAAGTTTAAATATTTCATGTAAATTCCACTCAATATCACACACACTCGTAGCAGAGCTGGATACATACCTATTTATTTCGTGTCTAATGGCTATTAGACTTGTCTTCTTGTAGTGGTCCCCGTTTTCTTGTCGCACTTCAGCGTAGAACTTCCCAAGGCTCCTGTCCAAATCATGTTTACTATAATGTTCGAAGTCCGTTGACTGACCTTTGGCACCCAAATATTGCCTAAATAATTTCGCAGCGACAGCAGTGTTCTTGCGTGTGTTCTTTGCATCTTTTTTCTTCAATAGATCATTAAGTTCTTCTTCGTTTATTGTAGCAAAGCGTTAACGCGTTCTGTGTGTTGACCGTCTGCCATATTGTAAACAAAGTGGTTCCAAACGATCGCTTGTATCAAGCATTCTGATTGGCTGTTGTCAAAACTAACGCGTTGCGCGATTGGACAACAGGGAAGCAAAGATTGCAGACCTGTTCGTGCTAAAAATAGCACGAACCGGTCGGCAATGTGAAGGGAATTTCCCAGTCGAGTTATTTTTAGCACGAACAGGTCTACTCACAAACAGGTGCTGGAGAGGAAAACATGAAGTGGGCCAATGAGAATAAAGCAAGCACTCAAGTCATATTACAATTCCGTATACAGTATGTGAGAGTGAACATTTCCGTATACAGTATGTGAGAGTGAACATTTCCGTATACAGTATGTGAGAGTGAACATTTCCGTGTACAGTATGTGAGAGTGAATATTTCCGTGTACAGTATGTGAGAGTGAACATTTCCGTGTACAGTATGTGAGAGTGAACATTTCCGTGTACAGTATGTGAGAGTGAACATTTCCGTATACAGTATGTGAGAGTGAACATTTCCGTATACAGTATGTGAGAGTGAACATTTCCTTATACAGTATGTGAGAGTGAACATTTCCGTGTACAGTATGTGAGAGTGAACATTTCCGTATACAGTATGTGAGAGTGAACATTTCCGTATACAGTATGTGAGAATGAACATTTCCGTGTACAGTATGTGAGAGTGAACATTTCCGTATACAGTATGTGAGAGTGAACATTTCCGTATACAGTATGTGAGAGTGAACATTTCCGTATACAGTATGTGAGAGTAACATTTCCGTATACAGTATGTGAGAGTGAACATTTCCGTATACAGTATGTGAGAGTGAATATTTCCGTGTACAGTATGTGAGAGTGAACATTTCCGTATACAGTATGTGAGAGTGAACATTTCCGTGTACATTTTCAGAGAATGATTGTGTTAGTTTACGTGATCCGAGAGTGATCGTGTTAGTTTACGTGATATGAGAGTGATCGTGTTAGTTTACGTGATATGAGAGTGATCGTGTTAGTTTACGTGATATGAGAATGATCGTGTTAGTTTACGTGATATGAGAGTCATCGTGTTAGTTTACGTGATCCGAGTCATCGTGTTAGTTTACGTGATATGAGAGTGATCGTGTTAGTTTACGTGATATGAGGAGTGATCGTGTTAGTTTACGTGATATGAGAGTGATCGTGTTAGTTTACGTGATATGAGAGTGATCGTGTTAGTTTACGTGATATGAGGGTGATCGTGTTAGTTTACGTGATATGAGAGTGATCGTGTTAGTTTACGTGATATGAGAATGATCGTGTTAGTTTACGTGATATGAGAATGATCGTGTTAGTTTACGTGATATGAGAATGATCGTGTTAGTTTACGTGATATGAGAGTGATCGTGTTAGTTTACGTGATATGAGGGTGATCGTGTTAGTTTACGTGATATGAGAGTGATCGTGTTAGTTTACGTGATATGAGAGTGATCGTGTTAGTTTACGTGATATGAGGGTGATCGTGTTAGTTTACGTGATCCGAGAGTGATCGTGTTAGTTTACGTGATATGAGAATGATCGTGTTAGTTTACGTGATATGAGAGTGATCGTGTTAGTTTACGTGATATGAGAGTGATCGTGTTAGTTTACGTGATCCGAGATACCATTACACATCAATATATTTTGAAATGTTAAGGTCCTATGCTATCTTTAAATATCCCTAATAAGTATAAGAGTCATCGCTCATTTTCCATTTATAGACATTTAATACAGAAAGTTTGCTACGCTGTAACGTACTATAGACAGTCTGGTAGTGTATTCTATCGAAGAGGGGTAGCTCTGACACAAATCAAGTGTATAAAATTTAAACTAGCGTCTATCCTTAAACATCTTTCGATTATCGATAACGGTTTCATTAACGCCACTTAAGTCTACATATACCTTTGCATATATGTCCGGATATAACGACTGGTCAATGATATATCAAAAGCCAGCACGCCAGATTTGAACAAGAGGTGGACATCCTCAAATTTCTAAGCTTCGACTGGTTATCCATTATCAGACTGTACAGAGTCCCATTAAAGCTGGTAATGAATTCGTATTTCTATGACCAGGGTTCGAGTGGTGTGTTGAATTGTCACGGTCAGGCTAGCAATGAACATCCAATCTCAACATTGTCACTATACAGTACCATAAGCTGTCATACCATCGCCTACTATACAAATATTGACTTAACAATGAGTAGCAAGTCGAAGTCAACACCTAATCAACGAAGTGGCAACACTCAGGGCTTTGATTACTCTACTTTTCATTCGTAAAGAAAGATCATAATGGGGGTCATTTCAAATCAGGATAATCACAATTTATTTTCCTCCCTTGAAGGTGTTTATAAATGCAGATATAAAGGAAGTCGATTCATGTCTCGTTTCACATTCATTAGATATATACACCATGTACATTATTTTATCTTGACCCCGATGGTATGCTTATTCAGATGGATCGAAGATTTGAGACTAATATATGTTTATCGAAATACTAGCCCGAGTTTCCTCTGGCCCTGACACCATGTCTAGTGTAGGGCCCTACATAGGTGTCAGGGCCAGAGGAAACTCGGGCTATCCAATTACTCGACCAGTTCCGTCCAGGCTCGTACGGCATTTGTCGAGAGGCTGCGTATATGTTCCCACACAAAAAAATACCACTGAATCAAAACAGTATTACGAAGAGTTGAATAACACCGAATAGAACGAGACAAAATTATAATTAAGTTTAAGATAAAACCTTAAACGTGAGTAATCTAACAATAATGTAGTTTTATGTTTTTGTAATGAAAAGAGCATTTCTTCGGGTAAGAATTTCCCGAGTGATAACCAGCATGACTGTTTATGACGTAAGAGCAATGATGACGTCATCAATTATATGTACTGTTGTGATAATATCCAGTTTCCTATGATCTAAGAATGACATACCTCTTCTTAGCATTTCTCTGATTTATTTATAGATTCTGTGCAAAATATGCAGAGAAAGAATTCCTCCCACGTGTTACAGTAGTTTTATTCTTTCATCATATACACAATATAGTAGACTTATTAGAGGAACTTGCAACGGACTTGTTAATATATTGTAAATTAAGTCTGATGAATATGAGAATAACATGTGTAATCCGTTTTATTACATGCTAAAAGTTCATGGGAGTGCGTCAACTGAATTTTTGCGGCGTCATAATGGATTGAAGACCTCTACTTTAGCTCATTTTAAATCATGTTAAAATGTGACATTTCAGAACAGCTTAAAATACAAAGGAGTGAGCATGAGCTTATTGGTTTTATTACTTATTATACCCAAGTATATTAAAGAATGACGAAGCAATTTATTATCTAATTAACTCCCTTGTACAAAATAATTGTGAAGTTCATTCAATACTTGACATGTCAAACAGCTATGAAGTAACATATGTGGGTATAATCGTATTATGTGTCACTGCATCAATCAACATGTTATCAAACGTGTCTTCTATTTCAGAACTATAATTAAATTTCTTATCACTTTGCACCTTCTAAACTAGACGCAGCTCGGTCATTTATTTCTTAGGCGTCTATAACTCTCAAAACAGACTCGTGATCCGGAACAATAAACATGATTTTCTGTCGCCGAAAATCTTAAACGAACTTTGGGAATTATTTCATATGTTAATTCACAAGCGCCTAGACAATCAATTACATGTACATAATGAAATTACAGTATAGTATATTTAAATATCTGCTCAGAAAGTTCGATACAAGAATTCATGCCGAGGTCATTTCTATAACTAAAGGGCAAAGGTTAGTGCCGTACTGTACGGAAGCTGGTAAGTACCACATGAAGTAAACTTTTAATGTCGTAATTACGACTTAGTTATTTCGTAATTAAGACATACTTAGTAGTAATTACGACTCATAATTTCGTAAATACGACTTAGTTATCTCGTAATTACGACTCAGTATGTCGTAATTACGACTTAGTTATTTCGTAATTAAGACATACTTAGTACATGTAGTAATTGCGACATAAAAGTTTACTTCATGTGGCACGGCTTCCGTAGTAACGTCTATTGGGTAACTATGGCTGAGAGTTTGAACATATTCATCTATACCAAGACATATAATACCAGTATACCATACGTAAAACCTGTGTATTACATGTAACTACATAACACCAAAGTCAGGAGTTTATCTGGACTTGCATAAAAAGTAGACATACATAACCTTTGCTATGAATACGTACTTAGTTCAACAATAGAGATTACAATGTATAGGATTTTAACAAACACCAATACATGTCACACGGACAATGCATGCCTTTATTAAAATCATCGTAGCACAATCTATGGCTATATTATCAGAGAGTTAAATTAGCATCATGCTACCATTATGTGTAGACTATCAAAGAAAACAAAGGACTCTCCGTGGGGTTTATAAGATTATATAGGCAACTGGCGTGAAACTGACTTTCTAAACGGCAGTCTCTAGTTCCCCCACATAGGCTGCGTTCAGCAAGTGTATATGTACTTCTGTATAGCTATCGTGGAAATCAAATAACTTCATTTTCCGCTCGAGTTGACAAATTTTCATATATTTAAATGCAGCATTTAATAATTGACAGACTGTCTTTGTTATGCTAGGTTTTATTGTACTGGTACGTATACATGTAAATGGCGGGGGAAAAATACACCAATTAGCATATATTTAAGGCCCTTCCTTAAGAGCCTATATCTCAAATAAGTAAGTAAGCTATACGCTTCTCTGTCAGCCATGGTTTGCTGTTTTTATTTCGTATTGAGTTATAATTCGTGAATGAACACATCAGTTTTAACTATCTAGTCCAGACGTAACCTATCAACCGCGAAATTCTATTGAGGTCATCGTCACAGGGAAAGACTGAAATGAACTTATACAGTGAAAATAAAAACGTAATTATCCACAGACCATCTTTAAAGATTACAAATGGTTGAAAACTCAATAAAAATAATGTGTTTGCAACGTATAAACCAATATGTTTGAAATGGGTGACTGGTTTATGGTGGCTGAATTCGGCAATGTCGCCCCCGCAATGCGAAGGACAGTGTGCTGTGAGAAGAGCGACAAAGCGCCATGCAACCAAGTACGTATACCTCTCCAATGCGACAGATTCGCGTGGCGCACTGTCGCTCTTGGCATGGCACACTGGCGACATGGCCGAAATCGTCTAACATTTCGTTGGCTGCCGGTACACAATGTAAAGCATAAAAGAAACCCGACCAATAAAAACCCAAAGCCAACAAGCATCGTTTGAAATTTTGGTATATTTGTCGACAACACCAGAAAATGATGTTTCAGCAACAAGTAATTCTAGCTTCAATACTTAATCTTTCAACTTCTTTCTATTATTATTTCTTTATTTCCTCCAAGATGTGAAGAGTATACAGAAATGATTTACAAATTAGAACAAAATTCATTCACGCTCATTTTCACCTCTCGCATAAGGATTCACGCGTTACACAATAAACTACAGATATAATAATGATTACATGATGTTAGTAAAGGAAATTTCTTCGCATGTTTCTTAAGTTAAAACACATTAGATTCTTAGTTAGCACATATATACGTACTTCATTTTTAGAAAATGAATAGCAGTCATTTCATTATGTGGTCTAATGCAAATGCATTTTATATACATGTATGAATTATTAACAACATTAATAATAATTACAAGTTCTCTTTTTCATATGAAATAATTACAAAATACCACTGCATTGAAGAATCTTGAATACAATAACGATTGAATTAACTCTGAAGTCCTCGAGTTCGTATGAGGATAAGTCATAATTGACGATACCCCCAAGAAGAACATGGAGAAGATGGTAATTTGACAACGTGTTAAGGTAACATACAAAATCGATATCTTTTATAGTACAGAGAACACACCACAGTTGGTCACGCAAAGACTCAGTATGAGAGCATTCAAGCACGCTATGTAAGATTACATCATTGTAAATTAAACCACAATATTGACACAAAAATACATTTTCGTCATCTCGCATTTCGACACAAAGCATAAAACAAACCCGACCAATAAAAACCCAAAGCCAACAAGAATCGTTTGAAATTTTGGTATATTTGTCGACAACACCAGAAAATGATGTTTCAGCAACAAGTAATTCTAGCTTCAATACTTAATCTTTCAACTTCTTTCTATAATCTTATGAAACGCGTTCTTCAGGTTGGTGAGTGTGAATGTGACACCGAAACGTCACGCTCAAATCATACATTAGTTTGACAGATCAACCTATTGAGACCTTCCTCGTGGCCACACGAAGCAATCCGTCTGGGTGAGGTCCCCAAACCACACGAAAGGTGTGATTATATAAACAGGGTACTTAAGATTAATAAAGTATGTTACATTTAAATCTTGTAACCTGATTTTGTTTTCTTATTTAAGATAGATTAACCAATACACGTTAATCAGATTACATTTATCGGACAAACTTGTATACAAACTCCACACTTCTGGAGCATTTTTGAAAGCTTCTCAAGTGTTAATATCGATCTTGAAATCTTCAAACACATAAGTCATTTAACACTGTATAATCTGTATTACTTATCTACCCTAAAATATCTCCTTGTTCAAATGGGCATAAAGACATACAGAGTATACAACCCTCTTTATAGCAAGATATTGAAGAATATAGAAATCAATTCACTATCCGAAACCGAATATAGCAATAATTTAGCGGATATTAGCGTGCAGTATGGAATCTCAATTGTGCGACAGAACTACCAAAATTGTCAACTTCTTTATTGTTTGGATTTGCTAATTTCTATGACTTCTTTTTTTAATGACCGTTAAATAACAAATATCTTATCTTATAGGTACGTTTCGGAATGTGTATTGTTCATTACATATATTCATAATATTAGCTGACATGTAAGAGGGACAGTGTGACTAATATATATGTGCTTATTACAGTAGATCTAAGTGCAGGTTGGGTGTTCATGTCCAATATAATTCGGAAAGATGTTTTAATGTTAATTGGAGCGGAGACGGGACAGAAAGATGGTATCTGACCCCGTATAGGTATACATAGTTTATATACACACTGGCGTGTTTGTTAAATCAATTTAACGTGCTAGTTACAATCCCCAAATTAGTTAATTATTCTCGTACGACTGATAACACAATCTTCGCCCCAATTACAATGTACTTTTTTTTGCATTAACGAGGCAATGGAATACAAAGCAGTTTTACCTGTAATGTATACCTGTAATTAACGCCCTATACTATAAGGTAAGCATGCTCGGAGACCGCTTATTGTAGGCGTGGACAGCAATATTTGATCTTTCACACATTCCTGACAGTCGACAAGGTACTTGTCGACCCTATATAGGAAGAATCATTGTAAAGAATACAGATTTCTATCACAAACGGTAATGTTGTCAAGTCGGATTCGAGTTTCAGCAAGTTTCTGTGTCACGACTGTTGACGTACAATTATAATAAGTTGTTTGTGACCTGATATGCTGCGATTGTACTTACGCGAACTTTTAGTGGCATTTGTTGTTGTTGTTGTTATTATTAATACAGTACAAAAACCTATCAGCGTGTTTATTTCTACTTTACAAGGTTATTACATAAACGACACTAATTAAGGGTATGTTAACTTGAACCTAACGATCATCTTCGGAATCCATGGGCCCTGATCGTAAACTATACATATCCGTACGTAATAGGAAGATAGGATTTCTAAAACCACATCTCAAAATGTGAAGAATTACTGAATGTACAAAACACACACACGATTAACACGCTTCAATAGATTAAGATTTAGATACAGTAGAACCAACAGTGAATTAGACCGAATCAGAGCTGTTTCGTCTTTCTAGGACTCGCGAGTGATCCGAAGGTGTCCAACCATTCTAGAGGAAGCTACTACTACAGAAAAGTTAGTCCGTCAACAGAAGAAAACCCTAAGCTATATTATGTTTTCTGTTACATAATAAATTATACCGTAGCATAAAAGGTAAATTACTTTTGGCTTTATCTACTAGTATATAGATTTTTGATTTCACAACCGACATAATATAACGTCATGATCACTAGTGGATGTGGATCATCAATGATTTACTTGTAATTCCAAACAAATGTACTTACATTTGTAACTAAACATATATGTAGACTAGATCAACCATTACTCGACATAACGGGTATCCAAAGGCAGGCGAGAGTAATTTGCGGTAACAGTTCGCGTGAGTGGTGTGTCGTCAAACTCTTAGCAATGAAAACGTTGAAGCTAAAGAGTAATAAAAGAAGCTACAGCTGAATGCGGCGTGAAAGTCCTGAAAGTCCATTTTTCGGTATGAAATGTGCATGGTATGACTTAAATTGTCAGTAAATTGACAAGAACAATCGGCAGTCAATATCAAAACTATTCCTTTTGTTTCATTGGCGTTCTTTATTCCAACGAAATCCTTTTCCAGAAGTACGGAAGCCGGTTAGTGCCACATGAAGTAAACTTTTTATGTCGCAATTACGACATAATTAGTCGTAATTACGACATAAAAAGTTTACTTCATGTGGCACTAACCGGCTTCCGTACAGAAGTTAGTCGCTCTACAAAAAAATACAATTTTAGAAGTACTGTACTATAACGTTACATTCTGTAAGTAGCTAAATCAGTTGTTCTTACCTACTTAAATCTAGCCCGAGTTTTCTCTGGCCCTGACATTATGTCTGGTAAGTGGTGTCAGGGCTAGAGGAAACTCTGGCTAACTTAAATCATACATACAGTACTTAGTCTAAGTTAACCCTCAACCAAACCTATTACATACATACAGTACTTCTAAGTTAACCCTTACTCCTTAAATGGTACCGTCAAAAATGTGTAATTCACCGTTTATCTGTGGCTATATGGCAAACACCCTATTGCTGATGGAGTTACGGATTTGAAAGAGAAGTCATTTGCAAAACATACTCCATCTGGCATGTTTGATAATTAATGTCGAAAATGTAAATACAAAATGTACTTATTTTGGTATACATATACGTCCCTTGCTGAGTTGAGTTTATTTCTCAACTCCAGTTGAGACTAGTTCTCAACTCAAAAGCAGGTAGATGTTGTTGGTATTCAGTCAGTCACAGGACTTAAACACAAGACAGGCTACCAAAGGTTCACTGCCATTTATCATTGAGATTTATTATTCGGAACTAAAATGTAAATATACTCTATACGAATGTAAATGCCTGTAAGATATGAATATCCACTCTCACATACAAACAGGTACATTTTGTATAACCGACACATTTTCGTAACCTTATAACAATGAAACAAGGCATTATTCGAAGTTCGCACCATGTATCCTCATACTTGATCTTGCTTAGAAGTTTGGCCAAAATACGTTGCTCGAGCCATGGCACGGACATATCACTTAAACAGTTATGGCGGTCATAGCCTTGGAATAAAACACCAGTAATTTCTCATACTCGACCATTGTATAGTAATATATACTAGTAGTCCTTAAGTAATAAAGCCGCTGACTTTGGAAGAAAACGAAAGTTATCCTTATAATTGAAATTGATTTGGAATGAACGAGCACGTAATATTTTGTCAACTGAACCAATACGCTTGGCATTAACAGCTAACGGCAGGGGCGTAGCGTCCATTAGAAAAAAATCCTGCCTTTATGTTTTGGTCCATTATTTCAAGTAGCCTCCGAAAAAAAGTAATGATTATGTCTTCAAAGTTTTTATTTAATATTATAACCAAATTATTGATAATACCAGAAAATGTACCAGTGTGTACTATATATATTACAAAATATAGGTCTAGTGCATTCCGGAATAGCTATCACATCATATTTGTCTATTACTGTCAAGCCCCATGTTTCCGGTTGTATAATGTTGAAAAGTGTATCTATTCAAAATGAAGAAGGTTTCAAAAAATGTGCCCAGGATCGATACATTCTTCAAACAAACTCAAGGAAGAAGAATCAGTGACTAAAAAGTTAAACCAGTGTGCTCATGTCCTGGCCCAAGTAACGTACCACAGACACATGACAAAGTCGGACCTAGGCTACATGTTCCGACCAAAAATTATCCCGGAAAGGCCCAATGGTGTCTTACCCAAAAGGAAAATGTCTTTTATTTAGACAGACATTTGTCTTTTGTCTAAACTATAGAAACAAATGAACATTAATTATATGTTTATACCGGAAAACTTGTAGTTCAGTATAATTTAGAATTAAACATATTTTGAAATTACTATCTCGGAAATCAATTTCAAACCCTCATAAAATCTTTAAATTAATTTTCCACCAGACCCCTCGCCTGGGCTTACACATTGGTGTTGGCCTTGCTACGCCCCTGAACGGTTACCCATATATGTGAGCTAGATGATAGCGATGCAAATATGGAGAGAACTTTCACAGAACTACTGTCTACTCAAAATGCAAGGTTGTATCATCTATTTAGCGAACAGAAATGTACAACTAAGATTTTTATGTCTGTGTTTTAAATATTTCTTTAATTTCTTAAATATTTCTGCATGTATTTGGCACATGCTGTCTTAAACTGGTTGACTACTATCAGTTTGTATAATTTATTTATTGAATAATATCAATGCAGAAATATAACATGTATAGCACTTTCAAAAAATTAGAAAACAAGTATGATCTTTGTTGCAATGTTTTTTGGCTAAAAATGAAAAGCAGGTATGTTCCATCATTGCAGACTATTTTTATGCTTCTAAGATCATTTCAAATATGTTATCCAAAAGCAGCCATAAACAGCATCATGACATAATTTGAAGTAAAAGGTAAGTCATCACCAAACAGAAACGTCAAGAGGCCCATGGGGCATGTATCGCTCACCTGGTTGGATTTGACCAAACGTCAAAATAATGTTCATGTTCATTTCGTTAACAGCTTTATTTGTCAATCTCGAACGATGCTATATATATGGTTATATTGTAGAGATCTCAACTGCTTTAAAGCGATAACCAAGAAATGAAGTCCAGACTCTCTATAGGTGTGAAAAGAGCCCAGGGATGTTTTTTACAACATGATTGTATTTAAAGAAACTAAGTACGTTGGGGCGGGGAAAGACCCCAGGGCATATTTTTGGGTTGGTCAGAGACACCATTTATGAAAAAATCCATTTCCCTTCTCAAAGGATGTTTCTGACCAAATTTGGTTAAAATCTTTTCAGTACTTTATGACTAAGTAGCGATTTAAAGGACTTACCTCTATTTCCCCTATAGGGCCCCATCCCCCTTGGGCCAGTGGGGTCGGTGTCACCATTCAAAATCTGTTCCCCTTTTTCCAAAGATGTGTCTGACCAAATTAAGTTAAAATCTATTCAGAACTTATACAAGAAGCTATTTAAAGGGATTAAATTACCTCTCTTTCTCCTATTGGGCTCTGCCCCTCTGGCCCAAGGGGGGGGTCACAATCACAATTTATGCAAAATCTGTTCACTTCCCGAAGGATGTTTCTGACTAAATTGGGTTCAAATACATTCGTAAATTTAAGACAAGTAGCGATTTAAAAGCATTACCTCTATTTCCCCTATTGGGCCCCGCCCATTTGGCCCCTAGGGGTCAGAGTCACCATTTACACAAAATCTGTTCCCCTTTCCCCAAGGATGTTTCTGACTAAATTGGGTTCGAATCAATTCGTAAATTTACGACTAGTAGCGATTTAAAGGTATTACCTCTATTTACCCTCTTGGCCCCCGCCCCTCGGGGGTCAGAGTCACTGTTTATGCAAAATATGTTCCCTTCCCCAAGGATGTTTCTGACCAAATTAGGTTGAAATCCATCAATAACTTTATGACGAGTAGCGATTTCAAGGTATTACCGGTTCCTCTATTTCCCCTATTGGGCCCCACCTCTTTGACCCCTTGGAGTCAGAGTCACCATTTATGCAAAATCTGTTCCCCTTCCCCCAAGGATGTTTCTGACTAAATTGAGTTCAAATCCATTCGTAAATTTATGACAAGTAGCGATTTAAAGGAATTTCCCCTATTGGGCAACGCCCCTTTGGCCCCTTGGGGGTCAGAGTCACCATTTATGCAGAATCTATTCCCTTCCCCCAAAAATGTTTCTGACCAAATTGGGTAGAAAACCATCTATAACTTTATGATGAGTAGCGATTTAAAGAAATTACCTCTATTTCCTCTATTGGACCCTGTCCCTATGGCCCCATGGGGGTCAGAACCGTAATAAACACAAAATCTGTTCCCCTTCCCCCAAGGATGTTTCTAATCAAATTTGGTTAAAATCCACTAAGTACATGTATCTTATGACTAGTAGCGATTTAAAGCATAAGGCATAAGCTCACTAGACCTTTGGTCCAGGTTAGCTAAAAATGGAAAATTTGTCCACTTTTGGATACTTACCTAAGCCTTTAAAAGCTTTCTGTTAAATTTCATTACAATCCGCCCAACTCATGACAGATTCACAACACCAGAAAGCGATATTCAACTTAAATTACTTTTATTTGTGTTCATATAATCATATTGATACTATTATCAATATGCTCATCCATGAATACATATTTTCATGTACAAATAACAATTTGTGATATTCTCACTACCCCAAAAAAGGTTTTTAGCCCATGTTGAGTTTCTTTAAAGCATATCCATCACATGATTAAGGGTATTCGATAACAATTTCAGCATCTGACAAGATTCCATGTCTAATTGTGATAATCTTAGAGGTTGATCTCCTTTTATGATGGATAGGGAAACACTGACAACAGTTCTGTCCAGGATTGAAACACACTGTAAATGATGGATTGTGTAATTGCATGCAAAATATCTCAGATATTGCAACAACAACAATGAACCAAAGTTACACAACTCTCTTACAGCAACACCATTATCACAGTCTCAGAATAGAAATGTCCTTTTTTTATTTCAGCTGTCACACACACTATGTTCAGGTTCCTTCTTGATCTGTCTTCATCTCCTCTGATAATGATTGTGTTTCCATTTTCCTTTTCTTAGGTGCTACATATGATCCCATTCCTGCAGCCCTTTCTGCCTCTTCTATTGTGTATGGTTCCAACTCTAATGCTTTCAGCCTACAAAACAGATCAATTATATAACAAACAGCTTTATAACTAAATCATAAACACCTTTGATAATTATAATTTTTGTAAGAGTTACTTCCCTTGACTATTTTTTAAAGGTACAAACGGTTAGACTAGAGTTGTTCGTTCATGAAATATTGACTGACCTAGTGATTTTATGGTGCTTTTGGACTACCTTTGATGAAGACTGTCCAGGCCTGTATCAATATCTGCAGGTCTACCAAGATTTATGCTTTAAATTTTACAGTTAACAAGAGGCCCATGGGCCTTAACAGTCACCAGAGATTTGAAATATTTCAGTTAATTTAATTGACCCTTTTTGAGCCCACCCATCAGCCCCTAGGGGTCAGGCCGGGCCAACAGGTGTATACCATTAAGCTGTCATCCAATGCTGATAATGTCAACAAAGTTAGAATGAATTCCAATAGAAATCAAACAAATAATAGTCAAAAATGTGATTTCCCTATATAAACTATAGTGAAAATCTACCCCCTCCCCAGGGACAAACTTGTCACCCCAGGGTCATGAAGTTCATTACATTAGTAAAGCACCATAAGACCCTTCCACCTATGAAGAGTATTTGATTCTGTATTAATTGGGTCTTGAGAAGAAGATCTTTGAAATTTCAGTCTATTTGACCCTTTTTAGCCCCGCCCATGAGCCCATGGGGGTCAGTTAGGGCCAACATGTGCATACCATCAAACTGCCATCCAAAGCTGATAATGTTATCCAAACTAGAATGAATTTCAATAGAAATCAAACAAATAATAGTCAAAAATGTGATTTCCCTATATAAACTATAGTAAAGTTTACCCCCTCCCCAGGGGCAAATGTGAGACCCCAGGGTCAGGAAATTCACAATTTTGGAAAAGCACCTTAAAACTCATCAATCTACAAAGAGTATCTGATTCCATCATATCTGAGATTAGAGAAGAAGATTTTTGAAATTTCAGTCAATTTGACCCTTTTTACCCCGCCCATCAGCCCCTGGGGGTCAGTCAGGGCCAACATGTGTAAACCATCAAACTGCCATCACAAGCTGATAATGTTAACAAGGTTAGAATGAATTCCAATAGAAATCAAACAAATCATAGTCAAAAATGTCATTTCCCTATATAAACTATAGTAAAGTTTACCCCCCTCCCCAGGGGCAAATGTGAGACACCAGGGTCAGGAAATTCACAATTTTGGTAAAGCACATTAAGACCCTTCCATCTATGAAGAGTGTTTGATTCCACTATATCTGAGAGTAGAGAAGTAGATTTTTGAAGTTTTAGTCAATTTGACCCTTTTTAGCCTTGCCCATCAGCCCCTGGGGTCAGTCAGTGCCAACATGTGTATACCATCAAACTGCCATCACAAGCTGATAATGTTAACCAAATTAGAATGAATTCCAATAGAAATGCAACAAATTATAGTCAAAAATGTGATTTCCCTATATAAACTATAGTAAAGTTTACCCCCTCCCCAGGGGCAAACCTGAGACCCCTGGGTCATGAAATTCACAATTTTGGTAAAGCACCTTAAGACCCTTCCATCTATGAAGAGTGTTTGATTCCACCATATCTGAGAGTAGAGAAGATTTTTGAAGTTTTAGTCAATTTGACCCTTTTTAGCCCCGCCCCTCAGGCCCTTTGGGGGTGGGGACTATATCATTCACAATTTTGGTTGACCTTTAGCCATAAAAGCTTCCTGCCAAATTTCATTGAATTTGGTTTAGGGGTTTTGGAGAAGAAGTCAAAAATGTAAATTGTTTACGGACGCACGACGCCGGACAAAAGGGGATTAGAATAGGTCACTTGAGACTTTGTCTCATGATCAGGTGACCTAAAAATTAAAAAGCTGTTTGTCTGCCCCTAGTGATTGCTAGTCCATGAGCTTCAATCAATTTTAATCAATCAAATCTAAAATAAATCTTCAGTATTTAGAACCTACCTGTTTTGTAATACCTACACATATGCTTATATTAATAGATGCACACAGTGTCACTCATATATGATTTGTACACTTATAACTGTGTTGAACAATACCAGCATCAATCAAGTTTAAGTAAATTGTATTTCAATATAATTAGTAGCATTTAATAAAACTCACCTTCTTTTGTGGGGCTTGCTTCGGAAGTGTTCCTTCAGGGCATGTGTGTCTATGAAGTACTTTCTGGAATGAAATTAAACATCATTTAAAAATATAACATATACAACACTGAATATTGTCACAAGATAATGTTAATGATAGATATTATTTGCCGTATTTCAGACAGATGCAAGTAATATATAATAGTTTTAACAGTTTTATGCTAGGGTTTAGTGATGTGGTTTATTTTAAATAAATGGTTGGGTTTTGTTTAAGTTTATAAATCTAAGGAAAATCCTGAAAATGTTTCATCACGATGTACATATGTGAACATATAACTAAATTGTGTCAACTCTGTCCCATGAGCATTGATATTAAAATCAATAATGTGAAAAAAATGCTAAAAATCTTCATTTAACAGTCAAAATGGATGAACATATTATTTGCTAGCAACTGTTGACAATTACTTATACATAATTTACTATCTGTTTTTGATTGATGTATGTTATGAAATACATTTGCCATATCTGAACAGCTCAATTTTGCATTTTTATAAAGCAAGGATTTAATTTTAATATTATCGGCTACCTACATCAATATCATATTAAAACAAATAGCCAGAATCATTCAGACAGCTGATTTAGCTTGTTCAGGTACGGAACTTCTTCAGAAAGTTGTGACAGTCCCGATTTTGCAAGATGATTTTGTGAATTCAATCGTGATTGATCATTTTAGCATATCAGACTGATAACTGCACCTCATTTTCTTATCTAAGCATTTAACTGCATTCTTCTATTGTCCTATATTTCTCACAGGATTGCAGACAATTTAATAGTGCGTATAATTAATCTGCAATCATGTGATAATTAAAAATTAATCCAAAGAAGGCAGTTTATTACTTTTATTTCCTGTTTAAATTAGATTTTTACATTCACTTCAAAACAGTGTTATCACATTTTAAGTCTTTATATACAGTACAGTGGTCCCCCTCTTATGAGACCACCTATGGGACAGGCATCAGGTGGTCTTATAACAGGGGTGGTCTTTGTTGAGAGTTTTGTCACCTGAGTGATGTCAGTGAGGTTAATGATAACACAATCTAGTACATATTACATCATATACATAGACAATTCATTGTGTTAAGTTAAAATGTGTTTTTCAATGTTCTCTGTCAGTAATGTTTTTAATTTGGTTTACTTGTTGCATATGTAAATTATTTCACAAAATTAAAGCGTAACGTTATATCTCGAATAATAAGCAAAAAACGTAAATAGGCACGCTTGAGTGCAGGATCCACAAAATTACCCCTCATATGTGTATATGCTGTCAATGGGACCTGTTTTGTGACAGCATGAGTAAAAGTGGCAATTCACAGCAAAAAAATATAGTTTGTGGAATTAACACAAAGTCAGTAATTCAATTTCAATATTTTAACGTATACATTCCACTGAGGATAGTCACCTTTTATATTATACATAAACCACATAAATTGTTGTGAATTACATTGATCAACACTCAACAGAGTCAGTGCTTTAATCCTGTAGGCTAAATTTTAGTGAAGTCAAAAATACACCTTGACCTTATACAGCTAGTGTCGTCAGAAAAAATGACGTCACTAAGTGACAACATCAAGAACATCATCCCTTCATATCACTACACCAATGGGAGTTATGTGACTTCCCATGGGTTACAGCGATGCTTTTCACATGTAATACTAAGAGTAATGCCAAAGTCCCTACATGGGCACAAATAAGCACAGGATTAATTAAATTTAAATCACTGCCTCGACTAGGAATCGAGCCAGAGACCTCTGGCTTGCTGGTCTTTACACTCAACCGATCCAGCTAAATAACAGAGCAGTATTTTGTGGCTAGTATTTACCAGGTCTCCTCCCCCCCCCCCCCCCCCCCCCCCCCCCCCCCCCCCCAGGTTTTCCTGTGGTTACAGCGATGCTTTCACACATAACATTGGCCCTGACATCAGACTAAGACATTATGACAGATAGATATCTGGTGTAGTGATCAGACTCTGGCTAATTAAGCTATCGAACAAATTGTTTATCGGTTAAAAAAATACATAGGCCACGTCTTTCACTCATTAGCCTACGTGAAGACAAACAGTCCCATGGATGCAAGATTATTTTCATTATAGATCGCAGAGCTAGAAACGTACGCGCAATGTAAGCAATAAAATTTCCCAGCTCCTGGCTTGTCAAAATCAGTCTCCTGATTCAGTAACTTTTCGGCGTTCCCTGGCTTCAAATCTTCGTCTATTTGGTCCCAGTCTTTAGTTTTTCGCTTTGTCCGATATTTCTCTTTAAGGGGCTTATCACCCTTGTGCTGTTTTTTCCGAGCATATCTCCCCATACTGTCACAAACGTAAACACTTCCACAAACACGAGTCACAAAATATTTCACCACGTGAAAAGGGAAACACCGGAAGTGACGATATTTTTATTTTCATTTTGAAGAGTTCGTACTGTGTACGAGTTACTTCCCCTTGTACTGTGATATTGACCAACAAAATGGGATATCTATGATTATCATTTCAAAGTCTACTTAGCCCTTATTGGTAATTAATAGAGCAATTATCGGACTTATAAAAGAAACCAGTATTTCCATTTCTTATCTCTCATGAATCAATATACATCAGGGATTAATATACATACTTACAAAAATATTTATTCTTTAAACGAAATGTACATGTACTATAACCCGATTAAATTAATTAATTAGAGCTGAGTAATATAAACTTTAAATTGTTAATTTTTTAAAATCTTTTTTCGGCATAGCCGTATAATTTTCTTTTGGCCCCGGATATGACGCGACAGCTAGGTGGCGTTACTGGTCGAGATGAAGTATGTGATTGGTCAATGTAGCGGTAAATGCAAAATGCAGATATACAGTTAAAACGAAACAAAATTAAGATTGAATGCAAGCTGAGTAATTATATAAGTGGATGTATCTATTCAAATGACACATTAATAAAATTATATTCCTGATTCAAATGCAGTCTTATTATCACCAAACTGATATAATTTTGTTATCCGTGCTGAAACGCATTTATTGATTAGTTCGTTAATTTATTTCACCAACAGTTTTACATTATAACCACCAGCATTAAAACTATGCCGTTTATCTTTTTTAAAGATATTTCTTGTTTAATATTAACAATATCAAGATATCTCTTTAAACCAAATTCTTTTGAAAAAAATATATAACATTTGGCTCGAGGGAATCTATGCCAGTCTTTTATAAATATTTCTCGCACTCTTGATTGGAATAATGATAAAAATACATCATTATCTCAAACTCCTTGTTCAAGCCCAACATAACCAAATTCATGTGTAGTACATAAAATCCCCCTCCCCCCGTACAAACGTCGTACATACATACAATGTACACACAAATTAACGCCGTACATACATACAATGTACACACAAATTAAACGTCGTACAGACGTACAATATACACACACATTAACGTCGTACATACATACACTGTACACACAAATTAACGTCGTACATACATACAATGTACCTACAAATTAACGTTGTACATACATTGTACCTACAATGTACCTACACATTAACGTCGTACATACATACAATGTACTTACAAATTAACGTCGTACATACATACAATGTACACACAAATTAACGTCGTACATACATACAATGTACACACAAATTAACGTCGTACATACGTACAATGTACACACAAATTAACGTCGTACAGACGTACAATGTACACACAAATTAACGTCGTACATACATACAATGTACACCCAAATTAACGTCGTACATACATACAATGTACACACAAATTAACGTCGTACATACATACAATGTACACACAAATTAACGCCGTACATACATACAATGTACACACAAATTATGTTTCATCTCATTTTACGAGATGATTTAAATTCCCTACTTTCATGTCATAGTGGTAAACGCCTTTCGTTTGTAATACAAGCGTTTGTATACAGTATATATATATCCATTCTATAGTGATTATAAGAAAATGACAGCAACACTATCTCACTACCATAGGACTTTAGGCACAAACCTTGTACACATGTATTCACCCAAAACTCGTTAATCAAACACATGGTCAAATGTCAAGTGTAAGTGTCACCTCGATTGTGTATATACTATTCTCGCCTTGATTGGGTGTCTCGTGGTTAAAAGACAGATAGATACCTAGATTTAAAATTTCAAAAGATTTTAAACGGCTTTTAATATTTCCTATCTATGTATATTGTTGTGGTTGTTAGACTGAATAGCCAGCGTTCTATGACTTTGATACCCGTCTGTAGTGTTTAGGTGGTATATTGTCACATAATTATATACATACATGTTCCTTTACAAATCATCATTTTCCGTACTACAGCAACACATTTACCCTTCGTGTTCAAGTACCGTAATCTTTCGGTTAAATCAACGAAGAAAATACAACAGCAAGTAAGCCTCTTTTTTTCTTCTTTTTTTTTCTTCCTTTTTCCTTTTTTTTTTTTCTTCTTTTTT
This sequence comes from Pecten maximus, assembly GCF_902652985.1. Lineage (NCBI taxonomy): Eukaryota > Metazoa > Mollusca > Bivalvia > Pectinida > Pectinidae > Pecten > Pecten maximus. The sequence goes on along the minus strand of NC_047019.1, from coordinate 18,033,890 downwards.
TTTTTTTTTTTTTTTCCAAGATTGGTTTTAGGCACTTCTTATTTTACACAAAGAAACAATTCATTGTAAATATTTACACAACAAATGCTTTGGTAGGCGGTCACTTAGAAATAAAAAGACAACAAATCTAGAAATGAGATTTGACCTAAAAATGGAAAGCAATCATCGACGAATCCTCGGATTCCAGGGTTTACGTTCTCGATAAGGTATCAACTGTAGAGAGATAAACACAACCCGTTGGATTCCGACGATTGTAATGGATGACTATAACTGATATCCCGTATCAGGATACAGTAGGTCAGTTTTGTCTTTACAGCAGTTTTATGACACCTTTAATGCGGCTTGTGACATTATTTGTAGAGAGTACAGCGTATACCTACAAAGAGGTACCAGATCACTGTACCGTTTCCAATTATTCATGCTAAAACGTCTGAAATCGCAAGACAGCAGTTATCAATCTAAAGTCATTCTAGACGGACTATAAACCCTAGAACACAATCAATTATAATGATTTGTTCTTAATTGAAAGGCATGAAGAAACAGTAGGGAGACAGACAGAGGTACAAAGCAATCCTGCCCTGGGGTCATGAACATTCCTTAATTCAAGGAAAATTGATAAGTTAAAAGTTCCAAAGTAAAGAAAATTGTTAACTTAAAAGTTCCACGTTAAAAAAAAGTTAACTTAAAAGTTTCATAGTAAAGAAAATTGTGAACATAAAAGTTCCATAGTCTAGTAAAGAATTAATTTAAGGAAAGCTTCCTTAAATAAAATATTTCTTTGCTTCAATGATGCTTTCCTGTTCTTCAAGGTAAGTTGAGGATTGTTATGAAACTGCGACCACGCTTTATGATAAGCACCGCACACGTCGAATTTCGGAAATATAAATTGGAAAATGTAAAAATAACTTGTATTTTTCACCAACCCGTGTGTCACGAAAAAACGGTTGCGACTTTGTCCGTCAGTACCCAGGAATTCTTGATAACTGAAGTTATCCCATACATATCGAATCTACCGCAACATTTAAAATCCGTATGTGGAGGAAGCAGGAATGTAACTACCGAGACATGGAAAATCCACAATCAGGGAATGGAAGAAATCATTGTAATATGTAATTGATTACATTAAAGTAAAGTTGAGGTAGGCGACTGATGTTAAAGAGTATGTGGTGTCGTTGCGTTTGATTTAGTTGACAAGGTTGTATTTATATTTTGAACTTTACAATTGGGAGGATATCTCTGAGAGCTGTTAGAGTTGAGAGCAAATATAATACATAATTACAAACCTATAAAGGCAGAATTTTACAAATTTAGCATACCCATCAACGTTCATTAAAATTACTGGGCACCGAATACACCAACAGTACCCCTACAATGTATGCTACAAATTGCTTTATGCGATTTCGTTCGGCATTCTAGAGCGAGTGAGTTTTTCCTACGATGTGAAAACATTTTCATTGTTATAATCTTTATGCTAAATTACATACCTCTTCTATCAACAAAGTTATGTTTTAATATACAAACTGGAAAAAAAAAAAAGGATTGTGATAAAAAATGAATTCCTTTGAAATAAAATAATAAAACCCGGATCGAACTTTGGTCCATTTCAAGATAGGTTATTACGTCATTTGAATGTTTGACACCGGTAGACTGGTACTGTATTGTCCGGAGATAAAAACACGTGTCACCTTTACAAACAAACTAAAACTACCACAAATAAATTAAAGTTGGTAAAGCTTAAAGGCTGGCTTGTTTACATTAAAAACCGTGAGTGGAAAAGCCCTATATATCAAAATCACCATATCTTAACATACCCTTTATCGACACACAGCCTATAATTCATCTGTGCCCAGTTAAAAAGTTTGAAAGAATCTAGCCACAAGAGTTTAGAATTACCTGATCACACCAGGGTCGAAATTACGACAAAGTTTATAACTCTAGCAGTTAGGGAAAATTACCAAACGGGGACTTTCATTTTTTCACAATGCGTTCTGATAATTTCAATTCGTCAACATTTTATTTGAAAAAACACAAATAATTGATAAGATAAGATGTTCTGAGTAAGGCTTGACCTGTTTTTGGGAGATCCGAGCATTTACAAAACAAACAAAAAACAAACAAAAAAAAACAAAACAAAAATATTTAAAAAAAAAAAAAAAAAAAAAAGCAAGGCATACAATTTAAAACAATTCCATAATTAGATGTGATATTTCTGATAAGTTCGTCGAAAATCTTGGTAAAAAATGAAGATTGTGTCCAAGGAAGACAAGACATTTGTTTTTTTATATAATAGCTGATGGATATAAGGTATCAAGTGGGAAGATAATAAACACCAAACGATATACGAAACTTAAATGTAAGGGATAATCGCATTTCTGTATGGGGAAGTTCTGTATGGGACTTCTGGTCGTATTTTGGCAATTTTGCAATTAATTTCTAATTCAGACATTTTAATTTAATTGTCGTATCATAAAATCTTCACCTTAAATATACTTAAATATTTTTTGTCTTTTTTTCTCTTTATCCTGCAACTATATCCGGGAGTGATTTTTAATATAATGCCAGTAATCTTACAAAATCAACAGGATATGCAAGATGTACTGACAATTGAAATAAGATACGTTCTAATTCTCAAATGTTATATATGTGTACGCCGTTAAGATGGATGCCCAAATGGTGACACCGAGTATCGAGAAAACCAGACAGAGCCTATCAATCTAGTTGCAATCATCATAAATTTGAGAAAATGGTCAGAACCCGTGTCTTATAGAGCGTTTGTGTAGATCGTGTTTTTTTTTCTAATTTTGGACGATTACAGACGGAACTATTGGTGATCATCAGTTATGAGCCAATTAAAGATTGAAGTTTGGCGGAGTTAAATCCGAGGACAGTATGTCTGTGTCACTCTATCTTCACCTATTCATCGATGACTGGGAGTAGGTATGTTTTGTCACATTGATAACTTCAGAGTAGGATTTGAACCAAGGGCTTACTTTCGAGCTTTCTCACAAATATGTCTGGTAACTTGTATTGTGCTTGGAGCCGAATTGAGTATTCAGAAGAAGTTTGACATTGTTGTTTTCTTTTACGATGTTAAATTTCGTTTCTTTTAGGGTATTGATATTTGCCTAAATGTCGTCTCTTCTTGAAGACTTACCTTACACAAGAAATGTTCAGTCAGACGTAAGCTTCTTCATTTCAATTCACATGACAAGATCTTGACAAAAACAAAAATCATTCTTAGCGATGGATTTCACGAACAAAATCATGCAGAGTCATTTCTTTTACTGTAGCCTTGGTATCTATAACGAAGATGTCATGACTACTGATACCACACAATGTCACGACTATTGATACCAGACAATATCACGACTAATGACACCAGACAATGTCATGATTACTGATACCAGACAATGTCACGACTATTGATACCAGACAATGTCACGACTATTGATACCAGACAATGTCACGACTATTGACACCACACAATGTCACCACTAATGATACCAGATATTGTAATGACTAATGACACCAGACAATGTCATGGCTACTGGTATCAGACAATATCTCGACTAATGACACCAGACAATGTCACGACTACTGATACCAGACATTGTCACGACTACTGATACCAACACAATGTCACCACTACTGATACCAGACAATATCACGTCTACTGATACCAGACAATGTCACGACTACTGATACCAGACATTGTCACGACTACTGATAACAGATATTGTCACGACTACTGATAAAAGACATTGTCACGACTATTGATACCAGACATTGTCACGACTACTGATACCAGACATTGTAATGACTAATGACACCAGACAATGTCATGACTACTGATACCAGACATTGTCACGACTACTGATACCAGACATTATCACGACTACTGATACCAGACAATGTCATGACTACTGATACCAGACATTATCAAGACTATTGACACCACACAATGTCACCACTACTGATACCAGACAATATCACGTCTACTGATACCAGACAATGTCACGACTACTGATACCAGACATTGTCACGACTACTGATAACAGATATTGTCACGACTACTGATAACTGACATTGTCACGACTATTGATACCAGACAATGTCATGACTACTGATACCAGACATTGTCACGACTACTGATACCAGACATTATCACGACTACTGATACCAGACAATGTCATGACTACTGATACCAGACATTATCACGACTACTGATACCAACACAATGTCACCACTACTGATACCAGACAATATCACGTCTACTGATACCAGACAATGTCACGACTACTGATACCAGACAATGTCATGACTACTGATACCAGACATTGTCACGACTACTGATACCAGACATTATCACGACTACTGATACCATACAATGTCACGACTACTGATACCAGACATTATCACGACTACTGATACCAACACAATGTCACCACTACTGATACCAGACAATATCACGTCTACTGATACCAGACATTGTCACGAATACTGACACCAGACATTGTCACGACTACTGATACCAGACATTATCACGACTACTGATACCAGACAATGTCACGACTACTGATATCAGATATTGTCACGACTACTGATAACAGATATTGTCACGACTACTGATACCAGACATTGTCACGACTACTGATACCTGACAATGTCATGACTACTGATACCAGACATTGTCACGACTACTGATACCAGACATTGTCACCACTACTGATACCAGACAATGTCATGACTACTGATACCAGACAATATCACGTCTACTGATACCAGACAATGTCACGACTACTGATATCAGACATTGTCACGACTACTGATAACAGATATTGTCACGACTACTGATAACAGACATTGTCACGACTATTGATACCAGACAATATCACGACTAATGACACCAGACAATGTCATGACTACTGATATCAGACAATATCACGACTAATGACACCAGACAATGTCATGACTACTGATATCAGACAATATCACGACTAATGACTACCAGACAATGTCACGACTATTGATACCAGACAATATCACGACTATTGATACCTGGTCATTGAGGAAAGAAAAAATGTCGACAAAAACGTCTACGACATGGTTTGAATGATGGGTGGCATTCCTTTCTTATTTCAATCTTGAAAAATAGAAATATGATATATCGCACCACTACTGAAGTTTGGTGTCATCTAATATGTTTCGTCATTAATCAAAGTGCCATGTTATCAAGACCGGAAGTGGGTTATAAAGTTTATTTCCTCTAGACCAATAAGGTATTCATATTAATTGTATTAAGGACATATTACACATCAACTCTTTGTTAAATGACCGATTGGGAACATAAATGTTAAAAAACTGTAATTAGCAGATCGTTTGCAATCTTTAAATACATTGTACTTTTACCTATACTTTCATCTGTTTGTCTAATATCAAATAAAAACATCAAGTATATATGTCGAAACACAAAAAGAACTGTATCATCACAATAGCATGTTCATATGAACAAATCGAGGTCGAACCATGCTTTAGACCGAGTATTCGTGGGCCAGACTGAACAAGTATTGACAGCAGAATAGCTGTCATTTGAAGTAGTGGTAATGTTGAATTATAACAAATTATGACGACCCTGAATAAACAAAGGGTCTGTTTAGTGCCTTGCCGAGAGGGCTATTGAAGTAAATATAAGATTTGGAGAGCCACTCTTTGCCATACTGACAAATACAGCGGCCTTGTCTTAAGTCCATACCTGACTAACAGCTAGGTTTTACGCTATAAAATACTAATTTAGATGTGCAGTAGAGGTGATTTAATGTCTTCATAGCTGTTCAACATAGATACAGTGTTAAAATAGATTTGCCATACTGTAAGTTAACTTCCGTTGGTTAAGTGCCTAATATATATATATGAGAGACTAATGGCGACGAGGGAAAGCGTAGAGGCTCCAAAGTATTATGGTGTATTTTCAGATAATCAGTATATGGGAAATAGTGTGAAGGGCAAGTGCAGTAGGAGCATAACAGAATATCACAAATACATGGTACAGGACTGGAAGCACCGGAGGACAGACCAAATTCAGTGTAGAAACGCAGTGGGTTACAGCAAGTATAGGACCAAGCACATATGGAAGACCAAGTTCGGGCGTAGAGCATATAATGTGAAAGAACAAGATGGTCAAAACACAGTAGATATGTTTACAATATTTGTGTAAAACTAAAACAATAAGTCCTAGGGTCCAAGTTCAGACCTAGAGTCGATACATAATGTGGAAGAAAAATATGGTCGAAACACAGCAGATATCTAAGGCCAAAACACAATAGAGAAAAGACCGAAACGCTCTAACATTGTGACCTTCCATTGCGTCAAAGTTAGACGCTATTGGACAAGTTTTACACACTCAGCAAGAGCAAAATAGCGATTTATTATAGGAGCTATATACATATTAAACGATAGATTCATTTCCATTACTTCAAAATCATCGCTTTTCGAAATAAATCAAAATGTCATAAACATGGTTTACAGGATTGTCCATATGTATATGTACTACACTTTCAGGTACAATTGAATCTTCCAATCTTGGTAATATTAAACAGCTGAAATGCATTTATCGAATAAGTTGATCTCTTTACGTTATACACAGCTTTCATTTTAATTGTAACGATGTGATCTTGATATGATTGTAGATTTGTAAAGGAGAATAAACGATGCTATTCACGTGAACTCGAATATTTAACTATTTTTTTTAAAGTCATCTCACGAACTATATGCCCACATGTATGTCTCCTAAAAGTAGTCCAAATTCCACGGCTTCCGGACTTTTGTCCAACATTTTCACTGTTGTAATCACGACTGACTCCTGTACCCTGCGATCCTTTACCGTTCACATACTATGTGCTATTTGACAGAGCCATTTCAGAAAAAAAAAAATCCATGGCCTAATTTACGTAATGTCTGTCGTGTAAACAGTATACAGGTGCTTTGATATACCAAATATCTTTCTGATGCAAAGTCACAAAGAAGGTTCTACCTAATTCGTCTATTAGGCTATGATGTATGTGTTTCTTTAAGAAGTATTTTTCACCGCTTACACCAAAAGTTTGTCTTTGTGGTGATGTGTTTGGTTGGTTGTTGATATTATTAGGATTATATTTCGATACAGCCCCATACTATATAATAGTATTAATGATGATATTTGATATAAAAATCGCTCTTGAATCATAATTGGTATGTAAAACCGATAATAGACAAAATAGTGATAAGCAATACGATAAATCGCAGTTCCCCCGCCTTGATAACAAGGCAGATTGTTTATATTTTAATTGAAAGATTTTAGTGGGGTTTTTTTTTTAAATTTTATCTTTTCATAATTTGAATTGATTGCTGTCAGAATGCATATGTCATATGCATATCTCATTGTAATCCTTTTTCCTGATGCTTGAATAATTGTCGCTATATATCCCAACCGATCCGGTTTTCCATCCGGTTCAGTTCCGTAAAAACAAACATAAATGGATAGTTACTGTTTTTCCCCAGAACGCTAATGTGTTTTCTAATGTAGCGAGCTTTATAAGGGTCACACATATATCAGACATAAAGATGATAACACTTGTATTTCTAATTTAATATTTTTTACAGGTAATGACACATTAATATGTTATCTATTAGTTACTTACGGGAAAGGACTCCCTGGTATTACTTTAATTAAAGGTGTCCGAGATCTGGCACAGATATAAAATCTTATGTTGTGTAATACATGTACACATTAAATCATTGACATCCTGTCAGGGAAAGACGTCCTGGTGCATGTAAATTCTAGAAGGACGAAACAACAGTTTAATGTTGTAAAATCCAGTGTATTGATATATGGCAATGCCTTGTGTGTCTTTTGTACAATCCAGTGTATTGATATATGACAATGCCTTGTGTGTCTTTTGTACAATCTAGTGTGTTGACAGATGATAATATAAAGTGTGTCTTTTGTACAATCCATTGTGTTTTTGGAATGTGATATACTTTTAAAAATGTATTGTCACCTAATTATGGTATCGCATTAAATGCCTGATACATAATCTCCTTGAGACTTACGGACTCTGTGTCCGTTACGAAGGGCCATACTATATAGATCTGTTGTACTACTTACAACAAGTGATGGCGTGATTTTGTTGATGAAACGGTACGTGTTTAATCAAATTAAGAATCTGTAAATGCCTTGTATATATTTTGAAATGAATATTTCTTTTTTTTTAAATGTCCCTGCATTTTGAGAAGCGAAGTGTGGCTACTATGGCTATAGAAACAATATAGGAACGATATCCCCAGTACAGTATTCAGAATGTAAAACACATTTTTAACTCTAAAGACAATGAAACACGTTAGACTGCCTTATGCAACCATTTTGTAGCTTAAATTAATGTGGGACACACTTCAGTGAACGCATGCTTTGGTTAACTCGTAAAGTAAATGTTATAAATGTAATATATTCTTACATCATTTGCTTTTCCAGGGACAGTGTATACTTTTTAAAAAAGCAAATGCTATAATCTATTTGTTTTATTATTTTATACAGAACATGAGATGAAGACGTTAGAACTAACAACACATGAAGTATCATTGGTTGTCATCAGTTGCTTTCTTGTTCCGGACCTGTGTTCGAAGTGGTGATCGGGATTAAGTGTCTAAAGAAAAAAAAACATGGATACCTGCTTGACGATTTTTGTTTATTTTTATACCTACTAAAGCGTGTTAATTACAGCAACATTTCTCCTTTTGTGTTGAAATAACAAACACACTCAGAAATGGGACCTACATACAACCGCTTTACGAACATTGCCACATATTTCAGCACAAGAGATATTGTCAAAATCTGCTTAACTTGCGCTTAAGAAGTGTATACAAAATTGTAGTGTAGTTTTGCAGATTTTAGAAATATTTCTTGTGCTAGAATAAGTAACAATGCAAAATATAAATCAGGTTGTATACAGGTCGCATTTCTGACGTCGGTTCAACGTCTGATTCTGACTGCTGTGCAACGTTGAAACGATGTTGTTAGGACGTTGTAATAACGTTATAATAACGTTGTAAAGACGTTGTATGGACATCAGATTTCCGACGTCGGTACAACGTCAGGTTCTAACGTCTAGAAAACTTTCATTTTCAACCAAAATTCAACGTCAGAGTATGATGTTGTTTCAATGTCATTCCGACGTCATTTGCCCACTGTGATACTTCTAATATAGTACTCCAATCGTAAATCACACTTTGAGAACTTAGCCACGTCATCGGACAATAAATAAAAACGAGAATCTATCCATTGACAATTATGAGACGAGATAGGGATATTGTAATACTTTATGAAAAATTCCACTCGTTAATTCTGAAACTTCAAAATGAAAACAATATTTGGGGAGTTAAAGTTTTATTCAGGATAACAAGCCTTTAAAATAAAATCATTTTAATGTCCTGATTCTGTGTACATTAGAATGTATTAAGGTAAGCTGTTACTTGTTGGTACCTGCTGGGTTAATAATGCCAACGCTGAACGTCACTTCCTGTGAAAACATTATTTTATATAGATTCTAATGCGTCATATCCGGTAATGAAGTTTGGTGAAAGGAAGTGGCATATCCGAGGATAAACTTTTATTATAAGAATACCGATCAACTGTTTACATACTAAGTGCGTATATGCGTAACTGTGTCTGCAAACAGCCGGCGTGGGATAGCTTAGGTCAGAGTAAACAGACAACATACCACTACATCGAGAGACTTAACACTCGCCATAGGTACAATGTAATATACAAAGTGTATGTCTCATGAAAGGACGCCGACGAACCGTTTTAGCCTAAATGTTTGAAGTAACTGCATTTAATGTAATTAATCATTCCTAGGGTAATTATTGACATACTCGCCACAAGATAATCATTGTCAAGATAATCATTGTCAATTTTAGAGATACATGGTTTTTATACTACATGTATGTATCCTTCATTGAGATTAAGAAACCATGGACGATACTCTTAAATCTTTGGTTAGTATTTCTACTGAAGTTAGTCGCACACTGTTCTTCCTGACCCCACCAAATGACCTAAAATTTTGAATGCATATTTGTTCTTGGGAAAAGTGATTATCAAATAATTCGTTCAGACTGTTTTCTAGTTTTGCCACCAATGAAATAGTAGATATACAGCTATATATATCCATAGCTTCAGTTGAAAGCTTTGTTTCATCGATTTCAAAATGTATCCTATTAAAAACGAAAACATTTTATTCGAAAAAAGATATGCTGTAGTATTGTTCTCAAAGAATATAAGCTGAAGTTGACTGTAGAAAGTTGAATCACAGCCTGTTTCTTGTAGCTATTAGAGGTTGGGTATTCCGTCCAGTAATGATAAATGGATCAGCTTCATTTGAATATTTATGAGAAATAAATTGTTGTTCCAGCGAATGTTGATAATGTAAGTACTGGTAGGGTAGATTAGGTAGTATTTACTGTGTTACGGCGATATGGGATTCTACCTAGACCTATACAGACTTTCTTTCTGACGCTATACAAACAGAGAAATGAATTCATACCTGTTACAATTGCACATTAAATCTTAAATAAACTCCACTACTTTATTCCGTGTTTACAGATGTCGACAAACTTCGATAAGCCAACCTCTGTGACATTACGTAATGATTTAAATGTGCCTAGGTTCCCATTTGTCGTCTGATGTCGAGCAATGGAGTCAGGAACACGTGTGGTTTGATAAACATACCAAAATTCCGTTTGTGTGTTGTTTGTTTATCTTTCCTGCAATATATACCGATGTTTGGAGTTGGGTACTTGATTTATGGACTCTCATGGGGATCGCTCACATTTCAGTACCAAGTATTTCATTTCCTTTCGGGACTCATCAAACTTTTGGAAATGGTCTCTCCAAAATCTTATAAAACATAAAACATAGACGTTTTAAGATGCTCCGGTTTTCTTGGTTATTTCCCCATTGTTTGTAAACCCATATATTGACTCTGTTTTTATCATTGTGTTTGTCTGGTTTGCTTTAAATGCCTTTTTCCGTTGTTAATTTACACTATTGTTACTCATTGTTTGTGTTGTTCCCACTTCCTTAGGTTTTACCCTGGTACGTTGCTCTTGTTTTGTGCGGTTTAATTTACATTATCTTTACTGTGGCTATCACGTATTCAGTGATGTACATTGACAGTTGTTATGTGTAAGTGACGACCTCTGTCACCTCTTGATAGGATATTAAAACAATTGAAAATGAAGCAAAATGTCTGTTACCTCCAGTAAGATCGACGCATCTGTTTTATTTTAACAATTTTTCCATCAGTACAATGTACTTCAAATATAAGAAAATGGCCACATTCTTGGAGTTTTTATATTGCGCCATTCCTTCCATTAAATAAAACACATTTGACAGAAGCAGATCTACAGTAAAAGATATTGTCAATTTTTTAATGCCCCATTTCTTTTCAAAAAGCTTATTGTGACGTTTCTCGATTTTTGTTTTCGATTTCATTTTTGACATAACTCAAACAGATCTGTAACGAATATTTACCTAAAGATCAATAGATAGCAAATCAAAATTTATTATGACATACCACATACATTTTTTTTCACGTGACACAACCAGGTCAAAGTTGAAAAAAATCACGAATTAGTATTATTTATACCTGGTTTTTTTTTTCAGGATTGATTTAATCTAACGTAAAGGTAGCCAACAGTTCACGATTGTTTACAAACCTCTGTGCCAGAAGACAAGTGTACAGCCCTTATGCTGATAGTGTTATCGTTTTTAAGTACAATGCATACATCAAAGGGCAGAAGGTATACTTCTCTATCATATTTTCCGACCCTCAAGGAGTTGTTTACTGATCAATATGGTTGTTTTGACCTTTAACCCCTGTCTACAATGTAAACATGTCTCTAACTTGAAAAGAAGTCCTAAAATAGCTCTCAATTTTCTTAGCATAAAAGCGTTTTTCTTGAACACATTTATCTTTAAAATTTCAGGATTGTCACTAAATTGTTATTCTGATATAAATTATCATCTTATAAAATATAATCCAATTTAAATTGTATGTCCGAGTTAATTTATTAGAAACAGCAAGTAACTGCACTACAAATGTATGGGAAGAAAATCGAGACGTACCTACATACAATTTCCTAAAGGATTGCACTGTATTAGTATATTTCAGTATTTAGCGTTAGAGTAGAAAGAAGTAGAGCTAAAAATGAATAAAACTACATCCTACCACTGTTTCGTCCTGCTAGGACTCGTCAGTGATAATATAAAACTACATTATACGACTGTTTCGTTCTACTAGGACTCGTCAATGTTAGTATAAAACATCATACGGCTGTTTCGTCCTTCTAGGACTTGTCAGTGATAATATAAAACTACAACATACAACTGTTACGTCCTTCTAGGGCTCGTCAGTGATAATATAAAACTACAATTGTACATCATACGACTCTTTCGTCCTTCTAAGTCTCGTCAGTGATAATATAAAACTACATCCTACACCTGTTTCGTCCGTTAAGGTGCTGATAAGTTTTATAGATTTTATCCATTAACCAGAACCAATTTTGTTTCAGTTGTATAGCTGATGACTCGACACCTATAAGCTTTTATATATCACTAACCTTCCATTTAAAAAAAATGAATATCAATACAATCGAATACGCTGTTTCCTAGATTTCTCTACACGGGTCACCCTGTCACGTGTTTTTAGATGCATAACACAAAGTGCTCGTCAATTTGTTACATACAACGATAATGTACGACAAAATCAGACATGCATCGTTGCGTAAATGCACACCTTTTAATGCTAAGTGAGGCCAATATTAGCATTATTCAGCTAAATCGCGGGACTGTTTTAATGTGAATATTTGAGAGGATGCACTTTAGCTGGTTTTGTTTTATATGAGCTGAATTCTAAACGAATAGCTCATATCAGGTTATGCTGTAAATGCTTTGACATGTCAATATAAGTCACTTTTAGTTAAGTCGATGCCATAAATGGTAAGATATTTAATAGGTACTTTATCGCATTTATTTCATGCTCTCATCAATTTGACATAATTCTTCTACTTCCGCCGTCTATCAGTACTGTTTATGGTACAAGTACTCTGTTGTACAAAACTTAAGGAAAGTAATATCTATAGTCAGATTAGTTTTGAAATATTTGAATACACAAATTAGTTTAGAAAACGACCGGATCGTTTATTTTGATGAATTTATTTTTCGTATTATGTAGCCATTTTGGAATATAAAATATACTACAACGCATACCACAACTGGGAAGTATCTATAAACTTGTCTTATGCTTAGTCATGATCTTATAAATTGGAGGATTTATTATTAAAATTATTTTCTATACCAGTCAATCAAATTCATACACTTATTCTAATAAATAGATAAGACAGATTTTAAATAACGAAAGTGTTCTTAACTGTCGCGGACTGCTTCCATTGTTTGTTTCTGAATAGGAATTTACGGATTATTATAATAGAAAAGGAAATTCCGCACAACGTACCAACCAAGACCCGACATGAAATGTCACTAATCTGAACGTGATAAATGGAACCGCTCATGAAAGGAAACATGGAGAAACAGAAGTAGGCGTAACATAATGTCATACCTGGGTTGATTGTGTAAATTCAGGTGTTTTGGTCATACCACAGGTATGGCACTTGATTCTTTACCTCCTGATTAATTAGTTCTATCATAAAAGACAATTTTCATAACGTAAGATTGTGCCATTTTGAAGTACAAACAGTATGTGTTCAATATGAGTTCTAATGTTGAAAGGACCCGTGGGGAGATTCTATACACAACTCAGAGCTGATTTAACAATGCAGGTGTATTCACTTATGTAAATAGTTTTCATTTTATCTAAAGATGAATGTCTCAATCAACGTTTTTCTTCCGGAACAGTCCTCGAACTCAAGGGGCGTGTCACCGTGAAACAGACAACGATTGTTATATCTGGTACCGAGAAACTCTGGCCTTTTCTGTTTTTTGGGGGGTTTTTTTTTATAAAGAAATAAGAATGGAATATATACACCTGTTTCTATCTGTTAAATATAAATAGTTGACATGTAGACGTTGAATGAATGTTGTTATCGCGATGTTTATTTCGTAGATAACAACCGGAGAAATGTTGAATTACTCTGTATAAATACCGATATCGTACCACGTTATTGAATGGCAATGACAAATGAAACGCGTACATGTTGTATATATACCTTGCGTCACGTGTCACATGTAAACAGGTGCCTATTTCCTGTTTAACCTCTCTGTAGTTACCTGCATGTATATTGAACATGTTCTGTGTAAACAGCGGATCGGTCATTTAAAGTTGGATGAGAACGTCAAACATACTTATTCTCTATCGGACCGTCACACCAGCAAGAATAACGGACAGAGATTTCGCAGTAAACCGCATTCGGATGTCAAAAGTCATTATCAACGCATGGACGTTTTTAAATAGTGCATCGAAAGCTGCATTTATTGGTATTCTGATAAAAACAACGGATTCTGTAATAATACTGGACATGTGATGTGAATAACGGGCGATCCCGAGGTCAATAGTGTGTGTATCCATGGTAAGATCAAGTGTCTGATATTGTGTACTGAGATAAGCATTAGATTGTTTCCAAGAAAAGAGAAACAGACATACCTACTGCTAACAAACAAAACACATATGGAGAAACCCACAGCATCGGTACCTGTTGAAGACATATAGAAGCTAGTGTGGTATATCGATTGTAAAGAACAATTATCAGTGATGTGCATTGTTTTCATTATGTATCTCACAACAATACACATCTACAATTAAACGCTTCCAAAGAGACTGTATAGACGGCGAAGTCCCGAAAAGACCCTACCAAGGCAAGGTTTGGTGACATCACTCCTTCTGTTCCATGGACTATACATTTAAAAGGGCAGGTGTTGTAAGATTGTGTGTCCAAACACAATAGGATTTACCCCACGACATCCTAGGCCATGTCTTGTGTCGGTGTAACATATGTAGTACCACTGGTACAGGTATAGATTGACTGTTGTTATACCTATATAGACAGGTAGAAAATGTACAGGTATGTTTAAAGGGCCAATCGCCTATCGTTTGATCCGGACTTATATATATATATATATATTGCGCTGAAGTGAATCAGCCCGCCCTATACACGAGGGGCCAGCATCCACGTTGAACTAGGCAGCATCGGATGTCTACCTTGGCCAGCTAAGATAATTAATGGGACCTTGCAGCCGATGTTTAATGTGGCAAGTAGAAATTATAAATCTCGCAATATCACGTGCATTGGGAGTCAACGTTCTCGAGGATTGTTTGCATTAATCGATAACAATAGAAACCGACAGTATCAGAGCAATCCCAAACAGTTGATGATTCACACGATGAAAGTAAAGAGGAAAGTTGATGATGGTACACAGCGGGATGATTTTACCTTTGGGCAGATAATGATTAACAGTGCTGCAGCTTGGTGGTGAGATTGTGTTCGCCTCGCCTTGGGATGGTACGGTGTTTTTTTGGTGTCTTACGTCTGTATGACTGTGATATATTTATCAATGGAGAAGAATTTACGAGAATTGTGTGACGAGTTGCGATGTTACGAGTACTTGGTGTGAACATCACTGTCACTGGATTGGTCTCGTTGAGCCCAAGGCTGCATGGATAACTGTTGTGTCACTTGTTTACGACGAAAGAGAGAAAAAAACTCACTTCAATTAAACGTCGGCAATGTTTACTGTATATCAGTAACGTACAGTGCAGGGTTTGTGGGTTGCCCGGGAACTATATATTAATGCAAAGGATCAGATAGACAGTAGTTATACACACTACCTCCCGAACAGGACTACGACAGAGCCGGACTTCCTACTACCTGTTGCCCACATAGTCCACGGTGTTATTCTGTTACTCTGAGTAATTTGAAACTGTGATTACATTCCATATGCAAACTGGGATACATTTTTCTATGATATGACGATATATTTAGACATGATGAAAGGTCTTCAAAAAAACGAGAGTGTCAACTTTCTACATGACAACAAGAAGATGGCTTCCGTCGAAACCCGAATTAACCCGGAAATATCCAAGGCGATCAAACGACAGAAGGAAACGACTGGTGTAGAGTATTGGAAAACTTCTCCAACTCCAAAAGGAACATTTCCAGGAGCTCAAAAGCGGACCACCTTTGATAAGATTCACAACCTTAAATTTGAATTTCCGAATGGAGTGCTGCCTGCTATCCCTTCACCCTCTCCACGAACTCAGCCGTTTAAATCTTCAACTCTCCCGACACGAGGTTCACGTAAAAAGGGATTTTCGGCAGGGGTTGATACTATGAATCGTTCGTTTAACATGTCTGGTCCCCAAGGTAAGGATGGTGGAGTTCACCTCAGCCCTAAAAAGGCATCTGTAACTGATCTGACATGTCTTCAGCTGGCGGATACCCTTTTCTCCCATCCCGATCAGGTATCGCCTGGGCTTTATGGCTTCTCCGTCGGGAAAATACGTTATATGGATTATATCATGGAGAACATGAAATCAAGGGATGATTTGGAAAAAGAAAATAGTTTCCATGAACATTTCCCCAGTGTAAAAATTCCAATAAGGGAGGGACGTCATCCCCTACCTCCAGTCACGGGAAGTGATGCAAACCAAACCGTAGACCTAAGAACAGGGGATGTGCTATTGACGGGGAGTACTCATAACATTGGGAGAGTATCCACCAAGCGAAATAATTCTCCATTAGAAAGATTAACGTATAGTCCAGAATTGCGCTCGGAGGATATCGTTATTGTGGAAAATATGAAGGACATCAAAAGACGATCGATTTTAAAACCAGCAAAACAAAACTTGCCTCCAAAGGATTACCCTGATGCGGAAAAGGAAAGGAATACTTTAAATGACCATAGGACGTGCAATGAAGCCTCTAACTCCCGTGTTATGCAGCCATCTATGAACCCATACAGACATGGGTCGCCGTTCGATCCATCACAGTGTATAACGATTACGTCACATCCGCCAAGGAACGGAAATGGATTAACCGGATGTGGAATTAGTGTGGTGACAGCAAACAACAATGGCTATCTTCCAAACCGGTCAGTTCGTTTTAGTGTATCGGACGAAATTCATGAATATATGCCCTCAGAGCCCATATGTTACTGACATAATACCGGATTCTAACGCTTCCTAACGATCGAGGTAACGAAGTCTATAACTATATTGTTGAGACGAGTATTCAAATTCTGCTACGGCTGTATCTTGGTCTATGGGGCTACACACAAACAATTTTACAGACTGTGTTCTTTATAAATATTGACTGTTTTCACTTGTTGGTGTATA
The DNA here is from genome assembly GCF_902652985.1 of Pecten maximus. NCBI lineage: Eukaryota > Metazoa > Mollusca > Bivalvia > Pectinida > Pectinidae > Pecten > Pecten maximus. The sequence continues at coordinate 18,016,512 of NC_047019.1, read as the reverse complement.
TCAATACAAGAAGTGAGATATAACCCTGCTGTGTTTGTTTGTAATTTTCAGTCATACTGCTATACAAACCCTGAGATATAAGTTCTTTATTGCCCAACTTTCAATTAGCCTAATACCGACGTCGAGTTTATTCATGTAGGTTATTATTACTGGTTGGTGGACCTTGAATGATATTTTCCTACCCTTAGCGATTTAAGTCTTTATCTATTAATATGCTTCCATTCATTTTAACCACATTCTAAATTACATACAACATGAACATAGCTAAGGGTTTAAGTAAGTTTCGGTTTAAGTCGACTCTCACGCGTTTCTTAGATTCGGGCAATGAGATGTTATGACCGATAGATTATGAGCTGGTTGTACATTCAGGTAATGCTTATTACATTATGTAATGTATTATTGATTGCCCGATTACACAGGTAAATTTTACTAAACAAAGACATGTTTTTCAATAGCAACAAAACATCAGCAAAGATTATTTGTGTTGATTAAAATGATGCATAGCCATTATTTCTGCCAGATAAGTACAAATATATTTTATTGTTTGTTTTTCTGTAGGTTTTTTTCTCTCTCTATCTCATTTGAAGAATCAGAAATTATCTGCACAATTAGTTATTACTCTAAATAATGTAAAAGTGTATTGATTTGGTAAACACTTTACTTTTCATTATATACAGATGGATTCAAAGAAAAAATATATTAATAGTCATCATAATCAGATTGAGGAAGACTGACTTTGTACAAATTTTTAATGGTTCCAGGAATTCTTACATATATGTTCTCATGTGTCACATGTACACGATGTTAATATATTTGATACAATATAAAATCTCCGTCAAAATGTCCTACACGAAATTACCTGTATTATAACATCAAAGCTTTAGTTCTTCAGTGTTCCTCTGTGACAGATCTGGGGTCTATTTTTTTCCTAGTGTTCCGTATATTTATTTACAATAATATAAAAAAAAGTAACATAGGTGACAAATATATATAGATATTGGCAGGTAGATATAAGTGATGAACATATATTTCTAACTTTAAGAGTTGTGTTTAACTTAAAAAAACAGGAACGCGTGTTCGATTTAATAAATACCTTTTAAATATATATGTCACTGTTCTTATGAATTAAATCACTAAACACAAACATTCATATACATGTAGTATGACATAAAGTTTGAATCAACTTTTCGTCTAAAAATAAAGGGCGATAGTACACATACGCCCATAGTATATATTCCATGGTCTGTATATCATATTTGTCATTAGAGGGCATCTTTACCTTTGAAGTGCCAACGTTGTGGCGGAACGACAGTAGGTTTTAACGCTGACATTGCCTAGGATTAATCTCCCTACATAGAGTGTGTGTTTATGCTACATTTAATACAGACAATCATTAGGCTAATGATATTCATTAAATGTCGTCGTTAGTCAGATTATTGACAATAAACAAACACACTAAATCTTAGTAAACAAATAGACATAGCATTAAAGGGATGCGCCAGTTTGAATTAAAAGTACATAATTAGTATATGCCTTGTTTCTAAAACGTCTAAAAATATATGTATCTGTGTATTCGCAATTTAGGTTTGACTGTTCCGACTCTGATCTTTGTCGTAAAATATGTATAGATATGTTTCAAAAATTGAAGATAGGAGTCGTATGTCACTGTTGTTTCAAGATGACAATGCGTTTATTGCGACACACGAATTGTTTGTATGGAGAAAAAGGCCAAGCTGAAATATGTGCACTATTTTAATGATAGAAATATTTACTGCCTGTGTATTTTCTATTGATAAACGATGAACTTTTCATACAAAACATAATTATTGCCAGATTATGAAAACTTAAAATATGTTTCAAACATTAAGAATGTAACACAAGTTTTCGTGGAAGCTCAGAATAGAAATCAAAACGAATACGAGATTATAGTGGTCCAACATTATGTGTACATTATACTCGATGAACTTTTGTCGGTGCATTTATATAGTGACAAAGTTATACATAAAGGACGGGACCTTTTGATTTGTAGATTAAAGTAAGAAATGTCAGTCATAAAAGGGCGATATCAAAATGCACCGCATATTTCCTGATATCGTCAAAGGATTACAAAACTAGGGTTACATTTAATTTTTTGCTGGATAGAAATACTCATGCATGTTTATTTCGAAATTTCATTCAAATTAATGTATTTCAGCAATATTTCATTTTTGTGAAGTAAAGATGATGATGCTTTTTAAACCTTAATAATTAAATTTTCTTTATGTCACGTTGTAAATCAAACGATGATTAAATTTCATTTAGAATAAGAAACTTTTCTGAACTTTTCTTGTGATGATTACAACAACAAGTTGATCTAGTCCGAAGATTTCCGACTTATTGTCACCTTTTTGCGAAATATTCAGTATCAATTTAAAAGTGCAAATAGTCTTTAAGTGAGAACATAATTATATTTTTTTTATTCTAAAAAAACTTATTACAAAGTTAGATACAAAGCCATTAAATATAAGGATAACATATACAAACTCAGAACTGTAGCTCTAGATTGATAGAAAATGTTATTTGCTCGGCTTTCTTATATGATCTACTTTAGCATTGAAATTTGGATCCAAACATTTCTTGGCGCCATAAAAGAGTCATATTATAAATAGTAATTGGCATTTTGATATAACGACGCGAACTGGCCTTGGATGGTTTAATGGGTTTCATACAACTTAAATTTAACTATGTGTAGTTGGAAACGTATTTAGAAAACAAATTTAAGCCTCATCTATATAAACTGGTATATGGTAATACATTTTAATTTTCTATACGTTAATGTACAGTCCATCAGAAAGACCTCAAAATGGCGACAGCTTACTAGTTTTCATAATATGATTTCATAAAATTCGAGTAGATCTATCAACAATTTCTTTCTTTTAATGCAAAGGCCATATATATACACATTTGGGGGAAAAGTAATAAGGTGATCACCAAACATTGGACCTCAATGATGTTCATTGGGCAGACAAAGAATCTTATCACGACAATTTCTCTCAAATAGAAAGTGAATTCGTATACAGCTTGAAACACAACATTTGCATACATCAGCTATGGTCCATACTGTAAGCAATCAGAAACTATCTGTAGATTTTTTGTAAGCGTTACATAACTCTTAAACCTTTGATAAATCTGATGCAGCATCTCTGCCTTCAGGCAAGTTATATCCATATTACCTTATCTATGCAATCACTATTTACCTATCATAGTTTCCACCTGCTGAATCCCTCTACGTGTAATTATTTCATTAAGTTATTAGCCATACTAAGTCAGGTATCATTACCTATGTTTCATCATATTGTACGATCTGAGGTTAATAATGGTATCATGCCAATACCCGTCTCTATTTTATGTCGACTGCATGAGAGGAAACTGACATGGACAGAACTTTCACCCACTCCACAAGAGGTACGAAGTCATTTCATTCTGGATATTCTACAAAAACACAACGTCCGAAATTAACAATAGATTATCCCTGCACCGAATGGATTAGAGACTTAATTACCTGATGCAAACATAACCATTTTTAGAGACATGGACAGCCTGCAGCAGAAGTGCCTTTAGTTGTATAACTGCCATCTGTTTCAATTTGATGTTGAATACGATTTCTCTGTTAAATTATCGATATTAACATTACTAAATCGTTCTTTGAATTAAAACAAAATAACATATTATAATATCAGAACAGAACCAAAACTTACAAAATCCCTTTTATCAAGACTGACGAAAAGATTATCATCTTAGTTTGTTATTGCAGCATTTGTAAGCAAACAATAACCAGACTGTTTTCTGTCACGTGGCCCATTGGAAGGTGATAAAGCGTTTCCTGGTACATGTTTCTTCAGTGATCGGCATCAAACAATGCAAATGCGTGAAAAGAAATTAGCTCATTGTTGTGTTTTCTGTCTATAAAAAGAATTTGATATTTGACAGCGGTAAACACTATTATCAGTCTCGTAGACAATGGGGAAAGGCTGAGCGACCGGCGTCATACACAGGCGCTTGCAAACCAGAACATACGAATTACCTTCCACGTCATCGGTTCCCATTGTATCCAACTCATTAGATTATCATTCGTTTGAGAAACGTTCAGATATGTATTCATTCTATTTATTTATTTATTTTAGTTATATTACCCCAATATCTCACGTATATGGACCTTGAGAATGAAGGCTTTATTTTAATTTATTGGAATATATTTATTCAAAACATTTCAACACATGAAAATGGTATGCACAATGGACATCACCAAGACGACCAAGGGATTTATTCGCTGAACCAGGACAAAAAATTTACATGTCTGGTTAATGACGTAATCCCCTGATGCATACATAATAGATCCAAGTTCGCTCACATCCGGAAAACAAGAGTGATTAATATCAGTTGATAAATTTTCCCTTATTATTGTTGAGATTAATTTTAAACAACTTCACACGAGCGCCTGTGAGGCAATCAGGTATCGATTGAAGAGTTATTTCGACCTCTAAGTGATATATCACTTTGCTAGGACAGCACCACACGATAACAATTTGAACACACGCCGAACAGTGGAATGATAAATACAATGTACGCAGAATAAATATTTAACACTGCTCTTACTAGAAGTACAGGAGCACTTTTATTGAATAAATTATATCGGGTACTTTTGTGTTATCTAAATGTCATCCATTTAGGTGCTTGAACAATTTCTCATTTTCGTTCTTCATTTCTCGATATCCATAGCGACGGTGAATGTTACTAACTACCTCTCATGTTGTTCGATAATCTCTACATGTTGGTTTTAATCTGTAGTTTATTTGCGATTCTATATGCAGATCATGTTCGTTTACGATATATTGTAAAACTTAATGGCATTATTATCATAAAACAATCACAACATGCAGATTTCAAAGGATCGTCTGAACGTCTATTCAACATACAATCCGAAAAAAGCCTACACAAAATGTCTAAAAGCAAGTAGAATTTGTTAGCAAGTATACACTGTCGCATGAGTTCTGCGACTACAACATATTGACTAAATTTAATTGGTTTTATGTAAACATTGTCATGACGTGATCATTCTGAATATTCTCTCGAAATGCATCTTGAACAGACAATATAATGAACAATTGCTGACACAGCTAAAGCAATTATCAACCCAGCATCTGGGCACGGTCAATATTCCAATTATATGATTAGTTTATAACCTGTAGCAATTAATGAGAGGCCATGTTTATGAGACATACATGCAATTACACTCTTATCTTAAACTACATAGTTGCTGAAATAAACACTACGTTCATTATCAAATAGAGTGAAGAATAAACAGGCGATAGGAAATATATGACCTCGACGACTGAAACCTGGGTGTGTTATCTCGACTTAAACTAAACTATATTAACTCGATAGGAAATCAACCATATCTTGACTGAAACAGAACTGCATTATCTCGACTGAAACACAACCATATTATCTCGACTGAAACTCTTCTATATTATGTCGACTTGAACTCGTCTCGACTCAAACTCAACTGTATTATTTCGACTGAAACACAACTGCATGATCTCGACTGAAACATAACTGCATTATTTCGACTGAAACTCAACCGCATTATCTCGACTGAAACACAACTGCATTATCTCGACTGAAACACAATCGTACCTTCATTATTTTTGCTGTCCGAGAAATGTCAGCATCACTACCCTTTGCTAAAATATAGTTGACTTTATATCTGTGAAGCGCATTTTGATCGATGCTTGACAATCGAGTACGGTTGAAGTTATCTAACGTTATTGGGATGTGAATGACAATGGTGTCGGTGTTGACATGTTTTTAACCGATTATAAACCAAGAACAACAATTACATCATAATCCATGTGTTAGTTTATCGCCCTTCAGTATTGAGTAATATACCTGGTCTGTTTTTGTAACGGATCTATTGTGATCTCTGTTGTACTGTTTCCCATAAACAATGATCGGTTAGCCGACTTGTCAAAGTATTGTTAGCCTCAGGCAAGATATGAAATAAGATACCAATCTCCAATATCAACAAATTTTATTGATATATGAAAACCGATTGTATTTATAAAGATGTGCAACCAAATCATAAGAAAAGAAAGCAACATCTTTGAGTGATTACATCATAACCTGCTTAGAATATTTAAATTAACAGTAAGTGAAGCTAACAGCTCTTTATACAACTGGATTCTACATGTACCTCACTATAACACTTGTTAATCGCAACTTATTCCCACGAATGAAGATCAATAGAAAACGAAAACACTGCCAGATTCAAAAGTATCACCGTCCGCTATAAACACACAAGGTTCAATGAAATGTCAAACCAAATTATGGCTACCTATTCGATTATGGGCGTCGTTTTTATTTCATCCACAATGTCTTCCTTCACAAACAATGCTGAATTCACTTGCTTAATATTTCATCCTTGGGAGTTCATAACACGATGACTTTTCCATGTCAAACGATCTCTAATTATCACTCTGATACATTCAAAGAAAAGAAAGTATTCATATTATTGGTACAAATAATAATATATCGAAAAACAATCATTCAAGGAAATTTTTAGATAAAGTTATATAATTGATATTTTCTTCAGTCTTGAAATCTACCACGAATGCTGAATTTGGGCATAAGGCACCAATTATCTTATCTTCTTTGCAGTATTTAATAAATAATAAAAAAAATGTTTCAGCAAATATAATTACATGTATCAGAAAACGCAAATACATTAATTTTAAATCAAATTTCCATAAGTTTCTTCACTTGATATTCAAAAATATGTATCTCATAAGCAAAACATACATTTCACTTTAATTTAGATGTATGTTGATGTACATACATGTTGACGACCTCACTGTACAAATATGATGCAGTTATAAAGATCCAATAGCAAGTCACTTAAAATTCAATTATTTATATTTCAATTACAGGTAGAGGTTAGATTTTGGAAAAGTGTTAAACATAGTGCTTTGTAGGGAATTTAAATTGCAGTTATGAGAGTCTAATAACACAGGGTATTTAACCACTGAAAAGTCTCGTTTGATAGCCAATTAAACATTATTCTTCCCATCTAATTGCACAACAATACTATACAAACGTAAACATCGATCGTTTTCACAAAGATTTTAATATGTATGGGATTTGGGAACAAGGGAGGTGTTTTTTATAAATACAGACAGTAAGCCTAGATATTACGATGTGTAAAAGTAGCTCCATGTTTACATACCCTTATTTATGATTGATTGCACAAATATAGAGACAGGACTTTTATCAACAGACTTGAACAGTCTGTACTAATCCTTCTTTCATAATAAGACTATGCTTACTTAGATATACGGCCTGGATTGGGTCCCTACATCATCGTCGTAATTCATGTCAACAACGAAACAAGAAATGTAAACAAAGTGCTCTAAATCATATTAGGACGATATTAAAAAATAGGACACCAAGCAACAGAGTAAATATAGCTTCGTGAAAGCAGATCCGATATACATAATTTACGTATAATATAACAGTTATGTTAAATATGAGAATAAAATTACATTTCCGGGATGCCTTTAGAAGTGTATAATGCATCAATCTGATATTATCGCTGAACTTTAAATGATTAAAGGCTATAGAAAGTACCGATATACATGTATTTCATAATCATTAACAAAACACTATATCCAGTATGGTATATAATAGTTAATGTTGCTCAAACCGTCTTCCCTGTAATTTTTTCTGTTTTTGCGAACCAATGAACATTTTCTTTACGTGTTTAGCTGATTACATCTGATAGGACATAATTCGAGCAGGTGTTTGTGTGATCATCCTAGTTTGAGGTAGAGCTGCGACTATCGAAACAGCACGTGTGATCCCACATCTCCCATAAGTCCTGCGTACCGCTACCATTTTATTTATGAATACCATATCAAAGACTCACTATGTAGATCTCAATTATTGTAATCATACTATCAGCTTATCTAATTAATAGCATAACATTTATGGAAATCGTCCAGACTTTCAATAGGTTTGAGCATATTCAATGTACAGAACGATGTATAGGAAAGAGAGCACTCTTTCAGATCCCGTAAAAGGAACCCGTGAAAAATAGTTCGGCGTATAATGAATAATTACCATGTGCTATGGCCCGTAGTGATTGCATCGCCGAGTATGAATACTAATCACAATTGAGGTTCATTACAAACATGGCCTTACCTGAGTGGTATATTAAATTCTACTTAGTGCTGATTACAGGTGTGATCTCGTTTCTAAATAGCACAATATATGTGTCATATCCACAATATTGTTAGACATATACAGATGTACGTGGCTAGTTCTGTTTTTGTCACGTGACAGTAATAAAGGAATAACAAACGTTTCCTCTGTTGGGTAATTATCAAACATACCAGAAATGTTCATGAATCAATATGGAAATAATGACTATACATTGACGTTTTAAAACGAAACTGATGTTAAAAGCAATCTTTAATTTTTCACCTTATGTTATTCCTGATAACCAATTACATGCATTCTTATACTTCAATGATTCGATAGAGCATTCTATCATAATGGGCTTCATTCATAGTAGGCTGCGGACATAAAATGTACTGACATTACTGATACTCGTTATTAACAAATGCATGCATTATGGATAGCAATATATAAATTGGATCACCGAAGTTCCTTATGTCGGGCAATATAAAATATATATAGAAGTTTAACAGCAATATGCAAACATCACATATATCTTTATATGGAAAAGGTATAGAGTATATATAAGCTCAGACTGGTAGAAATGTGGGAATTTCTCTTTGGTAGTAACTAATGTTCTTTGCTTCAAGTCAAGCGTTTTTGCAATACAACGTGAAACGGTAATCAGTATCATATGATATGGTGTAGTGTCCTATTAGGTGTCTTCAATAGTGTATGTCAGTGGGGTAGCGCTATAAAATTGGCATCAGCTAAACAGCCTCATAAAGAGGCTCACAAACATTTCACATTCAACTTATGACTTGACATATGCGGGGAGGCTGTCATTAAATAACAATTTCTGTTGTCAGGACATTAAACAAAGTAACAAAAAAAAAGAAACAAAGCAAACAGAAACAACGTAGCTATCAAAATATATTAGCTGTCTGTTGCTTTTCGAAGTAGACCAGATAATGTAGATATAAAACGTATGAATGGCGATGTGGTCATCGGATGTTTCTCATTGACCTTAGGAATTAGAGTAACACCAATTAGACTAGCTAAGGAACGAAACCTCAGCACAAATGGTCGACATACTTAAACATAAAATATATAACCATTTATTGCACCAAAGGGTTATAAATTATATTTATATCACGTGAAATATCAATAATCAATGTTTCAATAGAAGAAACCGTTTGAGGATAGCAATAAATTTTACAATAATACACGACTCTATTTGAAATTGATATTCATGTTACTACATGGTTAGTGAAGTAATCATTATGCATTCATAAATCATAATAAATTGTGGAAAAAAAATATGTCTACCAAAGCTGATTCAATATTTGAAAGATTTGAAATATATATTTCATTGAGATAGTATAAAGTATTTCTCTGATCTTTTAAGCAATGAAGCTTTATTGTAACATCTAAGCTTAAACGTTATTTTATATGATTTTTATATCAAAATTTACAAAAATCATTTGAATATAAAAATGTTCATTAAACATTGCCGTGAATATGCATTACTCTACCTGAACTTCTCCTTAGCTTTTACCTTCAAATGGATGTGTAACTTTGAAGAACATCAATGCTTTCGAAAAAAAATCACCAGTAGATGCATTAGTTGTGCGTAAATTGAAGTCTGATGGATTTTTAAGATGTCGAGATTTTGTGAAGAGAAATGACGTGGGCGTTTCTTTAGGTCATAATGTGTAAAGTACCTGTATACCAATTACCAACAGTTTAAATATACATCAACTATGAAATGGATATATCATGTAAATATCATTTCCACAATAAGGCTCTGAACGTGTCTGTTGCTGGTCGATTGACCTTAGAAGATAAATCGAGCAGACGACTGCAAAGGGTGCCGATTACACAAATGTATGTAAATACATTTTCTTACACGTATCGGCCTTCAATTTATGTATCGTTTTAAAGACAGTCGTCTGCTCGATTTATCTTCAAATGATGCGGAAAACCCTTAGATATATATATAGAAACACATAAAGAAAGACATTTTTATTCGGCCTTGTCTAGCCTTCAAATAGACGATTAAATACACCAAATTAAACCAAATAAAATATATTTTAGCGATTTGTTATTGATTTTTGAGGTATAAATTGGAAAAAATCCTATTATTTACTTGTATGTAGAGAACGTCAACATACAGCTGTTTTGTCCTTGTAGAGCTCATCAATGATGTCAGGGACACCGTACAGATGTTTCGTCCTTCTACGACTCGTCAGTGAAATTAGGGACAACATACAGCTGTTTTGGTTTTGTCCTTCTAGGACTCGTCCGTAATGTTAGGATCATCATACTTCTCGTTCGTCTTTACAGGACTCGTCGGTGAGGCTAGATATAGCATGCAGCTGTTTGGTCCTCCAAGGACTAGTCGTTGACGCTAGGGCAAATATTGTGGAAATCCAGAAGAGATATTCAGAATTGGCCTGAACAAATATTGATATTTGGAGGATACACTAACCTAACATTTAGTACCTAGAAAGGTTCAATTATGGCAATAGGTCAATAGATGCAAATTCCAAATTTGAAAAAAAAATGTTAAGAATACGGACATCAAAACGAAATTCTAAATCAAGCTCAAGAAACCGAGAGCAAAATACGAAATATAGACCCTGAAAAGTATCGGGGATATAAGAGCACGTGTTCCGGGAGAGAAAGCGTCTGTTGTTTTACCGTCCACGTCCGTTATGCAAATATAGGTCAAATCTGCGTTATGTCACATTCTCAACTACGGTGATAATATCAGAACCACAAGGTTTATCAGCAAGCATCAAACACGTCGCTCATCATATCACACACGGAATTAGAATATCTATTTTCCTGATGTCGACCATACAATGTTCCCATAGTTTTCATTAACATGCATCTCACCAAGCCTTGTCTTTTATGCTTCTTCGTCTCCAGTAGTCGAAATATATCATGGACATCGTGATTATTTGAACAGGTCTTTGAATATCGAATCAACAAGAGCATGTAAGCAACATCGGTAGGCGAAGCAGGAATGTTACTATCTAGAAATGGAAAATAGAAACAATCCTTCATATCATTAAGTTCTCACTTGACAGTAATAGTACTTTATCAAGTAATTATGAAATCTCGAACAAATTATAAAAACATAATAACGGACCTTTTGTTAAAATGTAGTAATGTTTGTGCTCGTGCTCGTGGTGATTTCGTCTACGGCAGAGGCTAATATGGAAATATAAAACATTTTTTATTTTCGGGGTTTATTTCCCAGGACAGAAAAATGTACTATATTTAGGCACCAAATGTACTGCTAGTTAGAGGCCTCACATATCCTTTCATAAAACCTGTATTTAAGCTATTTAGTTAATATTTATCTTTGACTCTAGGGTTCGCAATCTTATGACACATATCCAATCGACGTTCTGGAATTTGTGTTTGATATCTATGTTTCTATGCAGACGGCTTGTTTGTTAAATTTGCAATATTAAAAATTGACAATAAAATGTTCAATTTCAGTTCAGCTAGAACAGGAGAGCAGACCTGTAATATATATACGAGTATGCTACAACGTACAACCTATCTCAATTCAAACAGATACATCACCTGACAATCTCAGGTATGCACAGGTGATAAATATACAGGTAAGAGATACGCTGATTGAAAAATTTAGATAATATTAAAGACATTATCGTAAGTATTTAAATCGCTGGATCACGAAGGATATTCAATTCGGTCGTACGGACGTCATCTTAGTTGTGTGGTCAAGATAGTACGTGCACTCAGTAAAAATCAATATTTATAACGAGAAGAGCTGTTACTTTCAAATATGCGCTTGATAATTTCATTGAAGGCCGGTAGTGTGTGTTTTTGCTTTATGATAGCTCAAAGCTAGCAAAAATCGACCTATTACAAAGTTAAAGTATTACGAAGTTAAATATCGTTCAGTGATCAAATTATGCTCCTCGTGTGAGATTCGCAGACAATTCAGTTTATACTTATCTATACTAACTGTGAAGGAAACAAGCTGAAAATTGGACATTTTTTATTCGTTTTTCGTTGCTTCTGCCACTTGTTTCTGAAAGTAGCAATAAACGAACTTGTCGTGTTGATTGGACGTTACGACGTAATTCTACAGTTCTCTAGAATATCCACCTACATATATATGCTACATCACCAAAGAATGCACTGCCTAGGGATGAAATAACACGCGAAAACGTTCACTTTAGATGTAGATTGAAAGAAAGATCAAATAGTTCATCCGCCTGGAGGGACAATGTCGCCACCCTTGACCACGAAAGTGACGTCTTTTTGGCTCTTCGTTCACAGGCCCACAGCTCCTTGGTGCCCTCTGACCTTTCAAACTCCTAAATAGCTGTTAATGTTCTTAGTATCATCAATCAGGTGTCCCTATAAGGGCATTGTAAAGGCCTTCTGATGACATGCAATAAACTATATATGGTGTAACAATAATGATGATGGTCATCATATACATGTCCATACGGCTTACACTTAAACAGCTCATGAATGATAAGACAATTAGTATCATTTATATAAGGGTACATTTTTTTGACAATTTAGCACTTGCTTAATGAAAAATGCTTGGCATTAATGTGTCAAAACGATAAACCTCGTACCGACGAAAATGTTAGGTAAAATTCTTCAAACCGTGGGTAACGTTTCCACCAGCTTTTTGGCACATTCGGTTTGTTTAACTTTTCGACTAACAATTGTTTATTTGACAAAAACATGCAGGACTGAAATTAATTAACGTCTTAGTTTAAACAAAAGTGTCCCGTTACAATTTTAAAATTTCAATTACCGTAACAAACTATTGATAGAATTAAAATAAATGATTAGACAAAATATGTCCAAAGTATGCACATTATGTTCCTATTGACGAATGATCCATGCAAAACATTGTTCTGCTGTACAAATAGTAAATCTAGACTGTTGGACACTGCACACACATTTAACTTATCAGGAAATAATCTCTATTGTTACAGTTAAATAATAATACGTATAATCTCTCAACATGCAAGCTGATACCTTGATTAAGCTATGCACCAGTTATTTTTATTTTAAGTGGTTCAAATAAAAATAGAACGCTGCCAACATCCGCAGGGAACAAGGACGTTCCACCTGCTCGATATGACCTAAATAGGTAGCGCGACCATCCATCAACGGTCATAGCCAAGGGTCAAGAGACATTTTATCTACAATATTGCAGAATTCGGTTTCAAATTTAGGTCAGATAACTTGCGGAGTGATATTATAACTAGGACACCAGTCAAAGTATCTAGAGAGATTAAGTTGCTGGTCATCACACAAAATACATCAGACATAATTATTTAGTCAATTAGTTAGTGTCAGGTGCGATATATGTTTAACATGTATTTGAATACTATACAAGTTTGGATCAGTGATATCTGACGAGGTTATATTTTTGTATATATCTAGTGTCAAGTATTTCGCAAAAGTCAAATTGCTTTGAACTTTCAATAACAACCATCGGAGAAAGGAACTTCTTAACGAGACAGAGATTGTTTTAAACTTATTCGTGTTCTGTTCTTACAACATTCAGTCGAACTAATGTCATGGTGACTGTAAATAAACCTATGGTCGTCATTGCCAAGGCAGTAAGTAGAATCTATTGCATGGAAGATATATCTTCAAACAAAGATTAAATCAACTGCTTAAACTGTTTTAAAACTGAACAAGGCATTGAGTTGTTCATGGATTTTGATGTATATACTCTCTACTTGACGTTTAACTTAAATGTTTAAACAAAGAACCTTTATATGCCATGCGTGTTGCAGTGAAGTACTGAATAAGAAGAATAAATGTATGATTTAGAACACTTTTGTTTAGAGTAAACTTCATTACAAACCACTTGTCAGTATAACATCATAATAAAATCCTTCAGTAGACGTAACGTGGAATGAGTTACGGCATCCCGCCTAAATAACCGTAAAAAGGGTCGCCGACCTGTGTCATGGTAAAACATATGTTGTGACGAATTAATGGCTGCAAAGAGAATTTCTAACAGTAACGGTGTCATAAAAGGAGGTCGATTATAAACAATAGATGTGTTTGTTTGACATCTCCTGGGTACCCGAGAAGTCAACATTCTTAAAACTCAAGGTCATAGGCGTGAATGTCAGACGAAATCGGAAATTAAACGGGCATGTGAGTTATTAACATGAAATTCATCGGTTCTTATCAAAGTGATTTACATTTTCACTTATCGTTAGTGAGTCATCAAGTTCCCATTAAGTAACAGCCCTGTTCTGATAATTAAAAGTTTCATGGCTGTAGAAAATGAATCTCGTTTGCCATAATATCATTTGTATAGCGCTTTACCCGGTTTTATTGATATTTTCATGGCCTCTCAGTTTGCTTACAAAACCATTTTGTAGGTTGGCATGTATGTACGTCCGTGGGTAGGTTCACAATACTCAAATTATATATTATTATCATTATATGCAGTTTATGATAAATATAAATGATATTAATCAACACAGTATTTCGTTATAGGTTAATACAGATTAATGAAGACTATGGGAAACTTATTGCGGCCATTTGGAAAACAGTACATGTATTTGATAGTGCGATTTGACAAGAAATTGGTATATCTTTGTTTTAGACGCCAGTGATTCCTCAGTGAGTGATTTCAGTCAAGCATGAAAGTCAAACTTTTAAATGAAATGGTATTTGACATTGATGCCGATTTATTCTTTCATATGATCTACAGAACTTATCTTTGTCCACAATTTATTGCTTCCGTTACTTGAAAAAAAAAACAGTTATTCAAACGCTATGTGGAATCTGCCTTATATTTTGATAAACATGTGTATCCGATGCAGTTACTAAGAGTGTACAGAAGAGCTTTGTTAAAGTGAAAAGCATGCCATTTGAATTCCTGCATTAATCCGATACAGTTATACCTAGAATCGTAACATGCTGAAAAATACAGCGATCTGATCTTTGGTTTTGTTTCAAACGTTGATGGTATGTTATGCCTTTTATGGATGAGCAGCGGCCTCACCAGATTCCAAGCCAGTACCTGCCAGGGAAAACTACGCATTAATTACTTCTTTGATCTTGGCGCTAGTATGTTTGTTATGCATGCACCTATTGTCATGAAATCGGGACAATTCTATGAATGACGTTGTGTACCTGCTAACATGGTATATACCCAAATGTGGTCGTACTTGAAATTATGAGAATCGTTAAAGGGGTATTTAAGGAAGCGTGATTCTAGCATGACATTATCACCTATCGGAGTTGTAGTTCCTTTTACCACTGCGTTCTGGTCGTGATTTACCATGTCGAATGTGAATGAATAAATGGTAAAAATATGCTGAAATTTTAATGCAGAATCTAACTGCTTTTTAATAATGCAATCATAGGTTTGTTTCCTATTGATGTAGTGAAGTATTTGTTCAATCGACCTTTACGAACAAAAATGTCATAAAAATTGTCAAGAGACTTTATTTTCAGTCCAGTCATCCATTTTTATTTGTTTCTACAAGATTTATTGCTGTATCAGAACATCCCAAAAGGGCATACGGTGTAGTGATACAATAGAGAGAAAAAAGAGAGAAAACAGAGGGCTGATTGAGTCTAGGGTTGTTTACCATTTTACACATCATTCCGTGTAGCCAAACACTCCATGTACCGTGCAGTGTAACACAGAATACAGGTATCCTATATAAAATTGGAACGCTTCCAAGGTCGGATAACCTCCAGGAAATAGTATTGATTCTCAGACAGAGGATTTATTTTTTTCTATGTTTAATTTCTATTTTTCCGTTAACATGTGTCTGGTGTCCCTTGAACGTTTTTGATTACACTACAGTAAAACTGGTCCATTGCATAATGGGCTATTTTTTTCTGAAATACGTACATTGTACATGTTCTATGATTGGTCTTTTGTCTATCCACAATGAACTACTTACGTAATTGTGTTTTTTCATACATGGTATATCAGAATATCTTAACGTAACTAAATACGACCGGCTTTTTTTAATACTTAAGATTGTATGCAAAATCTACTTTTTTAAAACATAGAAATATTAAACGAAATATATACTTATTATTCATGTAAAACCTCTTTATATTTTTCATTAATTTGCATACAAAACGATCAAAATGCTATTTGACAGCTGTAGAAATTGGATCGTTATTACGAGTTATAATATATAATATAATAATCAATATAAATCATCACTAAAAATGCAATAAAACAAAGTGTCCATTGAAATCAAAATCATATTTATGTATGAAGCTTTGGTCTTTGAGCAAAGGCATACGGTTTTATCATGTATGAAGTCAATTTGGTCTTTGAGCAAAGAAATGCGCTTGATATTGAAAGAAACTGATAATTCCATGATAAATAACCAAGTATACTCCGAAGAGTATCATCATTTATTGTCCCGAGTCCTCAATCGGTCAGTGATGAAGATGTAGGGACACACACAAATTCAGTCGGTTAGAGCACGTCAATGTTACTTCAAAATGAAGATCTGAGGTGTGAGTTTAGACATTTCCTACCCGTTAGAGTTTAATTAAAGGTGTTTATTGGTCCGTGTTGTTTGAAATATAAAAAAAAAACAATCTCATATTATCTCTATTTTCTCTTTCAGTTAATTGTTAAAAATATGTTTAGATCAAAAATGGTGGGAATAAGTAGTCTGGGGACACATTTTTATCAAACTGACATAATGAGGTTTCGCATGCATTGCGGCAATTGTTCGATATTCTATTTAAAATTTGCAAGAGATTTTGTTAAATTGATTCCAATTTCATTTCAGAAATCTATTATGACTGACAGGTAGCGGATAAGTATAAAGATAATCAATAACTTAGATAATTGCAGTGCATTGTGGTCGACTGGGATTAAGACTAGATTAATTACATCACCTGAGGCATAGCGATTATAACGGCATACTGCAACAGGATAGGATGTAGTTCATAACTGCAAGTCAGAATCACTGATTTACCACAGACAGACGTAACCAGGGACAAAAGAATCACTTATTTACCACAGACAGACGTAACCAGGGACAACAGAATCACTTACTTACAACAGACAGCCGTAACCAGGGACAACAGAATCACTGATTTACCAAAGACATACGTAACCAGGGACAACATAATCACTGATTTACCACAGACAGCCGTAACCAGGGACAACATAATCACTTATTTACCACACACAGCCGTAACCAGGGACAACAGAATCACTGATTTACAACAGACAGCCGTAACCAGGGACAACAGAATCACTGATTTACCACAGACAGCCGTAACCAGGGAAAACATCATCACTGATTTACCAACTGTTTCTGTATTATGAAGCTAGTTGCAAATTACATGTTCAATCGCACTTCATCAAAGAAAAATAAGAAACTGACAAAAGCTTTGATATCAATTTTACATTAACATTCCCCATATAGCTGCTGATAGCTAGATATTTGTCAAGATAGATTGTGACCTCTCTAAACATTCAGGCATTCCCGTTATTCCAGTACACTCATGATCGTATACGTGAAACACATTCACATTATTTTGTCTCAGGCAAAAAAGGTAAATGTGCATGCGTTGGTAGGCATAAATATCGTAGTATAAAACAGACATTCACCCAATGATGAAAAGGCTGAAAATGTTATCAATCACAACTCGTTATTCCCAATATTGAATTTCTAGTCATATATAGTGATAGCGATATAATTGGCGAGCTTTGATGTTCGTATCTGTCCTGAATCCCCAAGGAAAACCATTGTTCTGATGTTGATAACGTATATAAAAATATCGACGAAGAGACCTTTCGTAATGTTGACGCAGACAATGACAGCTTTCCACTTCAATAGGATAGACATGATCCTCCCTCGGTCTCTATACATCACTTTGTCGGGAGGCCAGCACGTGCCTCATAACAACTGTAATCCTTCTATCAATACAGTATATTACAATCCATCGGAAGGTGCTGGCGTTGTTATTGCCGGGGGTGTATACAATGTGTAACCCAACGTATCTGAAGACCTTGTGAATTTACACAAAAACAAGTAAAACATTGAGACAGAGATGATTTATCCTTGTATATGACAATACAAAAGAATAAATCAAGTTATCTGAAGCGGTTTGTAATTGTTTGATAAAATCCCTAGGAACTCCCAAGGATGATACTATTTATTTATATGCATATTAACATCCGATAGTCCCGAGGACCTTCTAGGACATTCAACAGACTGAAATTGATCTCCCGTGCCATTGGTTAACTTTGTTTTCCTAAGGTTTTTGTTCTGTTTGTTTCTTGGTTGTACATGTCCTTGTTGACGTCATTACCTGCACTCTTCGTCTGACTATAACATTATAGGTTAAATGAACACAGACGAATGTATGTAGAGAAATTATTCCTACCAAGATTCATAGTCAGTTATGGAGAAATCCTGAGGTATCTAAACCAATAGCAACTTAAGTTAATCCTATTAGAGTGATTTAGGGTCAAATTAACAAGTTATGCCGACAGAATGACAAAGCAAATGAGAAGAAATACATTTTACTCTTAAGATAAAGTGAATACAGTTTTCTACTAAACCTAAAGAAAATATCAATAAATTAAAAGTATTGCTTCAACCTCCCATACCTGTTAATAATAACGGTATCATTTGCTATATGTAAGCACATGTAATATGTAAAACAATATATCACGGGCTGGAAATAGACAATGACTATTTCTGTCAGCTACGTTGTATCAATAATAACACGAATAATCAAACACCAATTTTGTATTTTCCGTCGTACCAAATTTCATTATCCTTGCATTGGCACTTTGTTCATCAGGAAAATTAACGATAATAAAATATCCATAGTTTCGAATTTTCCCAGGGTAACCAACATGTTAAGCTCACAAGAACACATAAATGTTGACAAAGAAAAAGAAATCAGAAGAAAAGATTTAAAACTCTTTAAAATGAGTGGTGCCTGAGACTAATGTCATGTTCAAATATAGCTGACAAGAAAAACAACTGCTGAGTGAATATCTAGATCAGCGAATATCGAAATACCAAAACACCTGCATGTGCTTTGCCAAAACCATGCCACAGCCAACAGATGAAATGTCGATAATATTGCATTTAGCTCGCAGTAGAATCCTGTCGAATTTGACACGAATCTGCAAGGACGATGCAGATATAAGTCTCTTAAAAGACCTTGTACATTTTGTAAAAGATGACGTGATGACACCATGGGGATGTTGAAGCGGTTACAGTCATGACCCATGGGGAGAATATTTATCAGAAGACACCGCTGGGGGCCTTACTTTCATATCACCAGGATCCCTGAGCCTCTCACAGTCCCAAGTTTAAGACGATAGACGACTCCAGTCTTTACAAATCACGCATGGACATTTTATATGACAGCATTATTTCTGTAGGAAATTAATTTAGTTTGGGCTTTATTGTAATGCTATCTTTTTTCGCAATTACTGCTTTAGTTAATTCAAAATGAAGAATCCCAAATTTCGAGTCGTTTAAGCACACAATTAATTATAAATGGATAATACAAGGTAAATATTTGACATAACGTTTCCTCAAAAATACAAAAAGAAAATAAATAAAATATCAAGCACAATATCAAGATACATACATATGTATATATCTTAATGTATATATGATTTAAATTAGATCTTTAGACATGACCTTTTTCGAGAGAAATAGCAAATCAATTTTATACATACAGTTTTTTTTTATTTATAGATGTATTTACATCGCTGTTAAATCTGATAAAGGATAACTAAGCAAGGTGTTACATCACAATATACAATAACTATAGATACCTTTCTCGGCGCTGTCCTCACATTACACTGTACAATAACTATAGATAACTTACTAGGCGCTGTCCTCACATCACAATATACAATAACTATAGATAACTTATTAGGCGCTGTCCTCACATCACAATATACAATAATTATAGATAACTTATTAGGCGCTGTCCTCACATCACAATATACAATAACTATAGATAACTTATTAGGCGCTGTCCTCACATCACAATATACAATAACTATAGATAACTTATTAGGCGCTGTCCTCACATCACAATATACAATAACTATAGGTAACTTATTAGGCGCTGTCCTCACATCACAATATACAATAACTATAGATAACTTATAAGGCGCTGTCCTCACATCACAATATACAATAACTATAGATAACTTATTAGGCGCTGTCCTCACATTACAATATACAATAACTATAGATAACTTACTAGGCGCTATCCTCACATCACAATATACAATAACTATATATACCTTACTAGGCGCTATCCTCACATCACAATATACAATAACTATAGCTAACTTACTAGGCGCTGTCCTCACATTACAATATACAATAACTATATACCTTACTAGGCGCTGTCCTCACATTAAAATATACAATAACTATATACCTTACTAGGCGCTGTCCGCACATTACAATATACAATAACTATATACCTTACTAGGCGCTTTCTTATAGATGACAATATACAGTAACTATGTACCGTGCAAGGCGCCGTCCACACATCACAATGAACAATACTATATATAGCTTTCTCGGCGCTCTTCTCACATTACACTGTACAATAACTATAGATAACTTACTAGGCGGTGTTCTCACATCACAATATACAATAACTATTTACCTTACTAAGCACTGTCCTCACATTACAATATACAATTAATATAGATACCTTACTGGGCGCGGTCCTTAGATTTAAATATACAATAACTATAGATAACTTGCTAGTTATAAAACATGATAACACTCATCGTTTTCGATCATTATAATTGTTTTAATGAACATCTATACACCAGGAATTAAATTGATATTTTTTAAATGAAAAATCAGAAACACTCACCTGAAGAGTATTGAGATATGATATAGCAATGACTACAAATGAGTACTTAAGAGAATCATCTTCGTTAATTTAATTCGTTGACGGGTAGCTGACTTCAAAGACATTTAGGTTATATCCGAACAAGTATTTTGTATAGGACGTGGTATGGGTGATGTTTTCATATCAATCGTATAAGAAGATATATCTGATATTTTTTATCCGTACGTTCGTTGTAACGTAAGCTTACAATCCGAACTGTTAATCACGATGAAGATCACCTCTTCTTGAGAATGCCAACTATGAAGATAATCTGAAAATAAGTTGTTGTGAGCCTGTAGAAGGAGAGATTTCAATATGTATGTCTATATTTTAAATATACCAGTTGTAAAGTGTGAGTGGGTCACAGAGAGTAACAAAGGAACAAGTAAGGAGTTTGTAGGATGTTTTAAGCTCAACTCCTTCTAAGACAAACAAGAGGAATGTTCAATATATAGCTGATCTAATGAATGATATATCCACCACTGTCTTCTTACTAACTTCATAATTCATATTTGTCCTGTTTTAAAACAGTGACTTTCGATCAGCTTGATTTGATAAACATTATCATACCAAATACAGTAACCACGGAGTAACACCCCTTCGTGACAAATGAGAAATGAAGGGAACTATTTCATTACATGTACTTCAAGGTCCGGTTTCATCAAAATTCCTTGACTTGAAACCCGTTCATCGCTTCATCAACAATCGTTAACTTTAGGAATTCCCTTAACTTAAAATTTTCCACGTGAAAGCTTTATTGAATTTAAGGGGACATCTTACCTAAGGAACTTTCCTCAAATTCTGTATTGCTTTCCTATGGAAATTCTAAAGTTAAGGGATTACCTTGAATTAAGTACTGTTGATGACACTTGATAAAATGAAGAAGCGACGGTCAGGCGATATTTGGATAGCAAAGGTTTATTACTGAAAGAATGTGTAATCAACACTACGACCACATTATAAATGGGATAGCATACGACATCCATGTGTTGAACCAGTGACAGAGATAGAGGCGTGACAGTCGACAGTTTAGTGGTATGTTTCGGTACATACATGCAATAATCTAACCCGAGTCATCTCCCTTACCATACGTATTCTATTCTGTTTATATCAGAAATCATCACATGTTGAAGTATTTTTATGGATTTGGCGTCCATAACCACAATAATGACACTCAACATGTTCTGCAAGAGTTAGGATTTTTTTCTAACTTCCCAATACACTCTATGCGATTCTCCACGGAACTGAATGTGTAAAATATTGTGCAATGTTTACTGTAAATACGAGCATTTCTCTCAGATTTTAATGTAGTGGGGTTTTGTAGTACATTTTGTATATGCTTTTCTGTATCTTCGGAAGATAGTTAAGAATGACATTCATTATTGATCCAAGAGTTCCTTATATAATTACAGCTTTTAAACTGAAAATGACAATTTAATCCCGGGAAGTCTGTTTGATATTGGAGCTTCCGTGTTTAACATAACTTATTGTGACGCATGGCCTGTTGTGTTTCTAGCAGTATATTAGTGTTATGTTACAGTAATTCTAGATGATAATTTCTTTTATTATAATCATTTACTTACTAGTTCATCATGGATGCACTGCATTGTGCGAGACGTATTTAATCTCATTATGCCAACAGCTTATCGGTCAAAATTACGGGTGTGCCATTTTTGTTTATGCTTTTGCTAATTAAGGATATGTATTTATTAACTATGAATATTTTGATGCAATAAGCAAATTTTATATTTGTTATGTACTAACCTACATTAATATCTATATATCCATATTATATATATATATATATATATATATATATTATTTAAAGCGATAGTTTGTAATAAATCCCTATAACATGGACTAAATGAATTTGTTTTGTAAACCATCATCATAGAGATCTTAATATATTCTCTCCTTTCTGGGTCTTTTCTTCATCTGTCCTGTTACACAGCCTCACGTTTGGTCTTTAGGTTTTAGGTGAGCGTTCGCCCCTGTATAAAAAAAGGCTTCGGAGTCTGTCCTGTAGTCGAGACATACAAATCATTATAATGGCACTTACTGTTGTTTTACTCTTAGCAATGAAAGGTGCACTCGAGGAAACATAACTAGTTAATTGAGGTGTCAGTATAATGGGTCGGGTGTCAGTAAATTGACACAAAAACTTGACCTTTAATAGAATGTCCCATATAGCCCAAGACAGTTACTATTTTGAAAATTAATCTTTATATTTTATATTTTGCTTAGAACAGTGTTGCAAGTTCATAGAACTTAGAAATCGGAGACTAAGTTGACATTGTCGATTAAACTTACAAATACGATAACATGTCTTTTTCCTTTTTTTTTTTTTTTTTTTGTCAATTTTTTTAATCTCGATATTTTTTCTACGGTAAGATCTCTCTTCTTTGGAATTATTAAGCATGGCGTTTAAATTCAATTTCAAAGAGAGATATTGTATATGAATTATGCGAAATTTGGTGACGAAAACACTCGATTACATACATAAAACAGACAAGTATTGTTCGCCTTTAAAATGCAGAATTTATCATAACAGATTGTCCCTTATGAATTTCTTTGATCTTGCTATGAGGCACGCCAGGTGAATTTGTTTCATAAGCTTTGTTTACATCCTGTATGTAAACCATATAAACTTTTATATCTAAAATTGTATAGATGACTTACCTTTTAACGTTAGGTTAATGCTGATACCATTTGAACAGATCTGTGATACCATTTATTTATCAGCTAAAGGGCAGTAACTACTTTTGGTTTAATTCACAACACAGTGAAGCTTTAAATACCATTTGTTAAGGATTTGTATAGGTAAAATGATTTATACAGAGTAAACCTGTACTTTTAAAAGAGCTTATTGTGAAGGGGGGTAACTTTTGTTGACTTGCCTTACTAATCAGGTTGACACAATGTCATTACAGCACTATAATATCTGAGAGTAATAATTCACACGGAAGTCTCTACAGGGGATATGTTTTCCAATTATTGGATTACACCTGTGAAGGGAATTCATAAATCGCGATAAGGCCAATATTAATTGTTTCATTATGTATCATTAATATAATAACGCACGCATTATAGATGGAATCCAGATAGTTTATTGAGAAAATAGCCACGTCACTGGCCATAATATTGATTTATATCACCCTGCGTTCGTGACTGTCTTTAGCCTTTTTTACACGGTCTTTAGTAAAGAAATCATATATGATAAAGCATCTTCCTAGGAAACTTAGGAACTCAATTTATAACTTAGGTTGGACTTTTAGAGAATGACATTAAAATCACATTTATATGTAAAACCAATCAGCTTTACCGTATTGATATGACATCTTAGCATTCATATTTAGGGGAAGATAAGAGTTGTGAACAGTTTGTAAAATGAGAACGTCGTGTGACTGAATACCTTTCTACCGACAAGAGGGCGGAAAACAGTCAAATGTAAGTATGCTTACCAAAATATGTCAGAGATTTGCGAGACTGAACTTCTGAAATTGAACAGCGTAGATCTACAGTTTCAGGAGAACGTTTTGTATTATGATTAGTTTCCAGTTATTCAGTCAAATCATATTTTATTAATATCAATTGCAATCTGAGACATGTATGAACATCACTGGTCCAGCATCTAGCGCCTTTTTGTGGTCAGTTTTCAATCATTGCCCATTGAGGTATGCTCGGTATATACATTTTGTATTCACGTGTGAAATAAATGTAAACTAAATGTATTTATCTTACAACAATTGCAAAAGAAGTTATATGGTCCGGATTGAAATGTCCGTGGGTTTCACTGAAGAAAACCGGGGGGAAACCAACGTGGTCGGGCAGACCGGTCTTATTCATGTGCTGTATGCACCAAATAGTGTGCATACATTTTAGATCATATAAAAAATAACTTTTCTTACTGTATTTGCGTAAAATGCTTAATTTTCCTTTCAACAAGCATGACTCTTATTATGCACCAGTGGTATCTCTAAACTGTATGGGCAATGTAAATGCATTAATCAACCCTGTGGTACTACAAGGTTGATATACCTCATGATCATCTGAAGAAGTGTCTGCAGGTAGATAGTGCTAAGTTGTTGTGTCATAACCAGTGACGTATATGGAATTCCTAAATTACCTCATACTACGTCTCTTAAAAATTGTCTTTGTCTCTCTACGGGCACTTTATGCACTCGAGTCCTTACAACGAAGGTACGGTGTTTTTGTTTAACATGAGACTTTATATGGCCCTGTGTTATAGACCAGGTTCTACTCTCTTAAAAAGCCATGGGATGAATATATTGACTTCAAAAACGACTTTGATGTCTGCTCGTCTTTTAAAGCCGGACACATGATACATGCCCTGTCTATACGACTTGTAAATAAATTAAACTCCCTTCCAGTTACTAAGTGTGAAACTATATACAAGTGTGAGTTTCAGTTATACAAACATCACGTAACCAAACAACTCCTTATTGAATCCAGCAATTGCTCAATGTAGTTGATCGAACTGTAATTTCTCATAAAAGGTTTCATTCGAGCCGGTAGCACTTTCTTTTAAAAAGCAAATAAAACATTTCATCTTTAAGTATGGTATTATATTATGAATAGGAGACAAATCTATGTTCTGACTCCGGGTATCAAAATGTTATTTCTACAGCTTAGACACGACCTTTTGTGAAGGACGAAGGCTATCACAATAAAACCCTAGTGTCTATACCTCAATCGTAACACAAGGGGTCATTGTGAAAATGGTCTGATACGTCACCAATGGTACAATTATATCGAGAGAACTTGCTGTTAAAACACTGATTGATTGAAACTCCTTACATTTCGTCAAATAATAAGAGCCTGTTTATAAAAAATCAAAACCTAACCAGGAATTCATGTAACTAGGCAGACTATGGTGTTACATGGAACATGAAATGATTCTGTTAGAAATGATACATGTTTTATCATATCTTATTTAGAGAGGAAATCTGTGACATTTAATTAAAAGCATTATTTCTTTCATATATTTCTTTATTCTTGTAGAAATATCTTCATTCTATCTGTCTGGAGGTAGGGCGTGTGAAGTGTCACGTAGTTATTGTTTTCCTGCATAATTAAATGGAGGCGGCGACTAGATTTGACATCTTCTATTTTCTCTTTATAAACAAGAAACATGTTTTCTTCATAATGTCTCACTTAGTCCTACAAACATTTATTAGAGTGTTCACCCCAGTAAAGGAGGCTATGAGTTTATTCCCCATGCCGTGACTTGCCAAGTCATCTAAAGCCGGCACTTCCTACTTCCTTACCTGTCGGCACTGTATATGATAAACAAGAAAGCATATACAATGGATTGGGGAGGATACCATATCAAGGTACCCGCGATCTTTATCAATAATGACATCACATTTACGACATAGCACGTGACGTCATAGATATCCAGATGGCGGTACCGCAGACTAGTTGATGTCTATAGCTCAATGGCTTTATAAATCGTTATGATACACGTATTTATTTTCCCTTTTATAAATATATTTTTGACGTGATTTTTAAACTGCTTCTGTAATCGTTTTAATCATTCAATTAGGAGGTCTTAAGTTAAATGGATAGACAGCTAACTAAAGATATATGTCTTCTATGAAGGTCCTTAAGCATTAAAGTGTAAATGAGGCAACTTCATCATGGATTTTAGTGAAACAATGAATTACGTCATGTTTTCGATAAACTCTTTAAAATGACAGGTACGTGTACTTATATGAATTCACTGCTATGCTGACAAAAATAGCCGGGTTGTACATATAGTTTTACTTTGTGACGTAACGAGTACATGTGTTTTGAATGTAAAGGAATATTGACTTCTATTTGTATGAATAATATTTACCAAAAGAATCTTTAAATTTGTAGTATCGTATATCATTTGTTATTTACTCATTGTCCTCCATACTATTATAAAAAAAAACAGTCCGTGCCCTTCGTTAATAAATGCCTTAGTATGTAAATATATTCTGCGATGTGTCATTGTTTAATATCTAATTGCAAGTATACCTGTCTACATTTTCGATATAAATGCAAATCTTCTGAAATAGATCGATAAATAGGACCTACTTAAAAGTTGTGCATGTTTAAATCTCCATATCAAATACTTCCTTAATGATTTTCGCAGTTTCAAAGTCGATCAGAAACATTTCTCGTTAAATCCTAAATCAATGTAAAGAGCACGGCGTTTATCGTGTTAAATAGTCACATACTGTCAATATATACATAAGAAGATTACGTATTCATACAAAGATAAAACATGGGGTTATTGGACAAGTTCCATTATGTCAAAACGTAACTAAGAAAATATCGGAGCCATCGCTTACGGATTTATAAAATCGTCAATATTTTTCGTCAATTGTTTGACAATACTTCTTTCCTTACGTATAAATATACCTACACAAGTCGATGACGTATGTATTATCAGCAACTATGTTAATAGTTTACTGTTAATACTCTCTGTTTGCGATATTGCATTGTGATATATTTACATATATTTACATTTTGGTGGTAAAGGGACGTTATAAACTAAGTAAAAAGATTTGCAGTCTATGTGAGCATAACTGACACTCAAAACGTGAAATCAATCCATGCCGCGCATGAATATATTCACTCACCGGAACTATAGTACTTGTAACTAACATAAACAATCATGGCTCTATGAAAAAAGCCTAGGACTACGTCGTTTTTTATGTTAATTAAAAAGTATCAAAAAGAAATTTTCTACAATATTGTTACACAAATAATAAAAAGAATTGAACAGACTGTGTTTTATTTCGTATTATTTCAATGCACTCTTTTGTTTGCCAATCTGCACGAGACAAATGAATTTTGAAAAAATAGGCTGTTCTATTTGTCGAACCCAATTGACGAAGTCGCTGAATATTGACATTTTTTATGCTAACTCAACTTTAATTTTCAAAAATAACAAAACAAATATGTCGAGAATGTAAATATAAGCATTAAACTATCTTTTTGGTGTCTATGGTCGATATAGATACCAGAGCTTTGCAAACAAACATGTCATATTGTGCTAGCGCACAATATGACGTTTGTTTGCAAAGCTGTGGCATCTGTATCGACCATAGACACCAAATAAAGACAGTTTAATCCTTAATTACACTGCAGCCCCACTATATAACTTTACCAAGCTCCCTTGAAGGTTACGAGTCCATAACTTCCAAATCTTTTTTATGACGTCATTATTATAGTGACGTCATAATTGTCACGTCGGCGATAACGAAAGATGGCTGTTGAAAAGGCTGTTCCGTCTTTGACGATAATCATTTGTTCATTCATCGTAGCAGCAAAATTCCTGGATATAGTCTTTAAAAATCGTTGTCAAATGTAAATATAAGCATTGAACTGCTTTCATTTGGACGTTATGGGCTGATGAATGTCAACTGGACAAAAGCAAATTCAACATGAAGCGCAAATAACAGCATACATGTAGATAACAATATCGAACGTACGGAACGTACATGTTCAAAATTAAAATGTGGTGTTATGTCCTTAATTGGTTCTGGTGCCCATCCATGCGCTCTGAAGCCTTAACCACAGCAAAAATTGTAAAGTATATCCCTCAGCACTAAATGGGTGTGAATTATGACTGATAAGACAAACGAAATTTACATGCTAGAAAAACACAAAACTTTGTTGTCAAATCAATCCAAGGTTTTGATGTAAGAACAAGAACGGATATATGCACGTCACTGATTGGTTGGTTTTCTACAGAAGTATATATCAGCATAAAGAAAATGTTTTTCCTAGATAGAATATGTACCATGGAAGTTGGCTGTTGAACACATGAAATACTTATCAAACGTATTTTTATTAATTCAACCTATCTCATTTTAGCAGAGGGTTTGTTCCCGACATTGTTAGTACTTTACAAAAATATAATTCGTATCATTTTCTCGATGCATTTTTAAAGAAATGTGTATTCATTAACAAAAGTCAGTGGAAGCGCTAAGGTCAATGATCACGTAAGAAATTATGAACAGTTTAATCTATATGAAAGAATGAAAGCCGGTAGCGACTTCTCTCGCTTCACTATTTTAACATAATAATATACAACCTTACATGTATATTATATGGAAACTTGCTATGCTATTTCCACAATATAGTCTATGTTTTAAGAATTTTTTTAAATCTTAAAAATGTTGAAATGTATGATAATGAACATATATATTTGTGTCATTACTGTGGATCTATGTACAAAGATGATAATATGCATAGCTTACATGAATGTTCACACACAAAACTATTACATGACCACCTCTGGTGTGTACTCTGTATTGTAAAAGATATATTTGTATATTATCATAATGCAACGTCTTATCACCACCTACTTCATGTACTTCTCGCTGGTATTCTCCATTATGATTTATCTCCACATGAATTGGAGGACTTTAGATTACAATCCATTGTTATCATTAACATATTGGTATCATATAATTCTGTATACTTAGGTAATTGAATTTTGTATACTGAGAGTTATATGTAACTTCTAAATTACATGCACTGTGCGTACTTAACACTTCAACAATGTTAAAACACGAAATGCTTATATATTTTTTGTATTCATATAATTAGACGAATATTTTGTATTTCTTTCCTGTTATCTTGCACTGTATTGCATAATTGGGCCTCACGACTAGGTCAAACTTCTCCTCGTTAAATCATTTGTGTTGTATAAGTTAATCTTGTGGTGGGTTCAGTTGCAGACATCTCATCACATGTCGCATGGTTGCTCTGATTGTTTGTGGTAATCACAATATTGTGTTATTTCATCATGCAAAGCATGTAACAATGTGTATTTCGCAATAATAGTGCGGGTTCTACTCAGTCGTGGATTGTGAGCTATGTATCACTAATACTATCTGTAACGTTATTGTATAACGTTTATTGTGTGATGTTCCTATTTCTGTTCATTATAATAATGTATGACAGCTTAGTACGAAAATGTTATTACTGAATATATTGATTCGTGATAATGCAGTTGAGGAGTGTAAAGATGTCTAATGAATCTACACTGTTTATCATCGTCAATATCACTGTGAATAACTTAAATAGTATACAAATATATCATGGGTATCTGTGCAATAGTCCATAATACTTCGGTCGAGTACCAGTACCGGTCATTATGTAAGTGTGCGATCTTGAGTGTGAATTTATTTTATTTTCTTTCAATTTTGCTTGAGATGTACTTTTATTGTTCTTTATTTCTGTTATTGTTCGTATTTGTAATAAAGGAAATGATAATTGTTATTTACCCTATTGTCCTCCATAATACTTTAGAAAACAAGTCAGTGTCCTCCATTAATACATCATGTAAATGCCTAAGTATGTGAATACATGCGAAAATATATTCTGCGATGTGTCATTGTTTACTATCTAATTGCAGGTATACCTGTCTACATTTTTGATACAAATGCAAATTTGATCAGCAAAAAAAATACACTAAGAGCTCTGAAATAGATCCATAGATATGACCGACTTGTACGTGTTTAAATCTCCATATTAAACACTAACTTAATGATTTTCGCAGTTACAAAGTCGATCAGAAACATTTCTCGTTAAATCCTAAATCGATGCAAAGAGCATGGCGATTATCTTGTTAAATAGTCACATACTATCAATATATACAACAGAAGATTACGTAATCATACAAAGATAAAACATGGGGTTATTGGACAAGTTCCATTATGTCAAAATGTAACTAAGAAAATATCGAAGACGTCGCTTACGGATTTATAAAGTCGTCAACGTGTCTGTATACGATTTAATCATAATGAATTAACTGACGGTACATTGTACATGTAATATATTACACTGTGGGTACGGTATAAATACGGTTTGGTAGTGTGGTGGGTAGTGTACAGGTCTAGCGTATGACGCTTGAGTGTAATTTGATGTATGAAATATTAGTTTGTTGGTAAAGATGGTATGCTTGTATCAATGGTTCATTGTATTGTGTTGTATGGTGTGGGTGTATAAATGATACAATGTATGTTGTTTTATGGTATGAGTGTATATATTGGTCAATGTATGATGTTGTATGGTATCAGTGTATAAATGGTACAAGGTATGGTGTTGTATGGTATGCATGTATAAATGGTACAATGTATGGTGTCAGTTTATAAATGGTACAATGTATGGTGTTGTATGGTGTCAGTGTATAAATGGTACAATGTATGGTGTTGTATGGTGTCAATGTATAAATGGTACAATGTATGGTGTTGTGTTGTGTGAGTGTATAAATGGTACAATGTATGGTGTTGTATGGTGTTGGTGTATAAATGGTACAATGTATGGTGCTGTATGGTGTCAGTGTATAAATGGTACAATGTATGGTGTTGTATGGTGTCAGTGTATAAATGGTACAATGTATGATGTTGTATAGTGTGAGTGTATAAATGGTACAATGTATGGTGTTGTATGGTATGAGTGTATAAATAGTACAATGTATGGTGTGAGTGTATAAATGGTACAATGTATGGTGTTGTATGGTGTTAGTGTATCAATGGTACAATGTATGTTGTTGTATGGTGTTAGTGTATAAATAGTACAATGTATGATGTTGTATGGTGTGGATGTATAAATGGTATAATGTATGGTGTTGTATGGTGTGAGTGTATAAATGGTACAATGTATGGTGTTGTATGGTATGAGTTTATAAATGGTACAGTGTATGGTGTTGTGTGGTGTGGATGTATAAATTGTACAATGTATGGTGCTGTATGGTGTGAGTGTATAAATGGTACAATGTATGGTGTGAGTGTATAAATAGTACAATGTATGGTGTTGTATGGTATCAGTGTATAAATGGTACAATGTATGGTGTTGTGTGGTGTGAGTGTATAAATGGTACAATGTATGGTGTTGTATGGTGTGAGTGTATAAATGGTACAATGTATGATGTTGTATAGTGTGAGTGTATAAATGGTACAATGTATGGTGTTGTATGGTATGAGTGTATAAATAGTACAATGTATAGTGTGAGTGTATCAATGGTACAATATATGGTGTTGTATGGTGTTAGTGTATAAATGGTACAATGTATGTTGTTGTATAGTGTCAGTGTATAAATGGTACAATGTATGGTGTTGTGTGGTGTGGATGTATAAATTGTACAATGTATGGTGTTGTATGGTGTCAGTGTATAAATGGTACAATGTATGATGTTGTATAGTGTGAGTGTATAAATGGTACAAGGTATGGTGTTGTATGGTGTCAGTGTATAAATGGTACAATGTATGGTGTTGTATGGTGTGAGTGTATAAATGGTACAATGTATGGTGTTGTATGGTGTGAGTGTATAAATGGTACAATGTATGGTGTTGTATGGTGTGGGTGTAAAATGGTACAATGTATGGTGTTGTATGGTGTGAGTGTATAAATGGTACAATGTATGGTGTGAGTGTATAAATGGTACAATGTATGGTGTTGTATGGTGTGAGTGTATAAATGGTACAATGTATGGTGTGGATGTATAAATGGTACGATGTATGGTGCTGTATAGTGTGGATGTATAAATGGTACAAGGTATGGTGTTGTATGGTGTGAGTGTATAAATGGTCAATGTATGGTGTTGTATAGTGTGGATGTTTAAATGGTACAATGTATGGTATTGTATGGTGTTAGTGTATAAATGGTACAATGTATGGTGTTGTATGGTGTGAGTGTATAAATGGTACAATGTATGGTATTGTATGGTGTTAGTGTATAAATGGTACAATGTATGGTGTTGGTGTATAAATGGTCAATGTATGGTGTTGTGTGGTGTTAGTGTATAAATGGTACAAGGTATGGTGTTGTATGGTGTGAGTGTATAAATGGTACAATGTATGGTATTGTATGGTGTGAGTGTATAAATGGTACAATGTATGGTATTGTATGGTGTGAGTGTATAAATAGTACAATGTATGGTGTTGTATGGTGTTGGTGTATAAATAGTACAATGTATGGTGTTGTATGGTGTTGGTGTATAAATGGTACAATGTATGATGTTGTATGGTGTGAGTGTATCAATGGTCAATGTATGGTGTTGTGTGGTATGAGTGTATACATGGTACAATGTATGGTGTTGTATAGTGTGGATGTATAAATGGTACAATGTATGGTGTTGTATAGTGTGGATGTATAAATGGTACAATGTATGGTGTTGTATAGTGTGAGTGTATAAATGGTACAATGTATGGTGTTGTATAGTGTGGATGTATAAATGGTACGATGTATGGTGTTGTATGGTGTGAGTGTATAAATGGTACAATGTATGGTATTGTATGGTGTGAGTGTATAAATGGTACAATGTATGGTGTTGTATAGTGTGGATGTATAATGGTACAATGTATGGTGTTGTATAGTGTGAGTGTATAAATGGTACAATGTATGGTGTTGTATAGTGTGGATGTATCAATGGTCAATGTATGGTGTTGTGTGGTGTTAGTGTATAAATGGTACAAGGTATGGTGTTGTATGGTGTGAGTGTATAAATGGTACAATGTATGGTATTGTATGGTGTGAGTGTATAAATGGTACAATGTATGGTATTGTATGGTGTGAGTGTATAAATAGTACAATGTATGGTGTTGTATGGTGTTGGTGTATAAATAGTACAATGTATGGTGTTGTATGGTGTTGGTGTATAAATGGTACAATGTATGATGTTGTATGGTGTGAGTGTATCAATGGTCAATGTATGGTGTTGTGTGGTATGAGTGTATAAATGGTACAATGTATGGTGTTGTATAGTGTGGATGTATAAATGGTACAATGTATGGTGTTAGTGTATAAATGGTACAATGTATGTTGTTCTATAGTGTCAGTGTATAAATGGTACAATGTATGGTGTTGTGTGGTGTGGATGTATAAATGGTACAATGTATGGTGTTGTATGGTGTCAGTGTATAAATGGTACAATGTATGATGTTGTATAGTGTGAGTGTATAAATGGTACAATGTATGGTGTTGTATAGTGTCAGTGTATAAATGGTACAATGTATGGTGTTGTATGGTGTGAGTGTATAAATGGTACAATGTATGGTGTTGTATGGTATGGGTGTATAAATGGTACAATGTATGGTGTTGTATGGTGTGAGTGTATAAATGGTACAATGTGTGGTGTGAGTGTATAAATGGTACAATGTATGGTGTTGTATGGTATGAGTGTATAAATGGTACAATGTATGGTGTTGTATGGTGTGAGTGTATAAATGGTACAATGTATGGTGTTGTATGGTGTGAGTGTATAAATGGTACAATGTATGGTGTTGTATGGTGTGAGTGTATAAATGGTACAATGTATGGTGTGGATGTATAAATGGTACGATGTATGGTGCTGTATAGTGTGGATGTATAAATGGTACAAGGTATGGTGTTGTATGGTGTGAGTGTATAAATGGTCAATGTATGGTGTTGTATAGTGTGGATGTTTAAATGGTACAATGTATGGTGTTGTATGGTGTTAGTGTATAAATGGTACAATGTATGGTGTTGTATGGTGTGGGTGTATAAATGGTACAATGTATGGTGTTGTATGGTGTTAGTGTATAAATGGTACAATGTATGGTGTTGTATGGTGTTAGTGTATAAATGGTACAATGTATGGTGTTGTATAGTGTGGATGTATAAATGGTACAATGTATGGTGTTGTATGGTGTGAGTGTATAAATGGTACAATGTATGGTATTGTATGGTGTTAGTGTATAAATGGTACAATGTATGGTGTTGTATGGTGTTGGTGTATAAATGGTCAATGTATGGTGTTGTGTGGTGTTAGTGTATAAATGGTACAAGGTATGGTGTTGTATGGTGTGAGTGTATAAATGGTACAATGTATGGTATTGTATGGTGTGAGTGTATAAATGGTACAATGTATGGTATTGTATGGTGTGAGTGTATAAATAGTACAATGTATGGTGTTGTATGGTGTTGGTGTATAAATAGTACAATGTATGGTGTTGTATGGTGCTGGTGTATAAATGGTACAATGTATGATGTTGTATGGTGTGAGTGTATCAATGGTCAATGTATGGTGTTGTGTGGTATGAGTGTATAAATGGTACAATGTATGGTGTTGTATAGTGTGGATGTATAAATGGTACAATGTATGGTGTTGTATAGTGTGGATGTATAAATGGTACAATGTATGGTGTTGTATAGTGTGAGTGTATAAATGGTACAATGTATGGTGTTGTATAGTGTGGATGTATAAATGGTACGATGTATGGTGTTGTATAGTGTGAGTGTATAAATGGTACAATGTATGGTGCTGTATGGTGTTAGTGTATATATGGTACGATGTATGTTGTATAGTGTGAGTGTATAAATTGTACAATGTATGGTTTTATATCATATGAGTGTATCAATGGTACAATGTATTTATGTACGAAAATGAGTATAAAAAGTAACAAAATATACATATACATCATATATATATATATATGTACATGTATATACAGTGTATATAGTATAAGGGCATGAAATGTGAGGAACTATGAGTACGATATTTTATGGAGTACGGTACCATACAGTGTATATAGTATGAGTACGACATTGTATGGAGTACGGTACCATACAGTGTATATAGTATGAGTACGATATTGTATGGTGTACGGTACCATACAGTGTATATAGTATGAGTGCGATATTTTATGGAGTACGGTACATACAGTGTATATAGTATGAGTACGACATTGTATGGAGTACGGTACCATACAGTGTATATAGTATGAGTACGATATTGTATGGAGTACGGTACCATACAGTGTATATAGTATGAGTACGATATTGTATGGAGTACGGTACCATACAGTGTATAAAGCATGAGTACGATATTGTATGGAGTACGGTACCATACAGTGTTTATAGTATGAGTACGATATTGTATGGAGTACGGTACCATACAGTGTATATAGTATGAGTACGATATTGTATGGAGTATGGTACCATACAGTGTATATAGTATGAGTACGATATTGTATGGAGTACGGTACCATACAGTGTATATAGTATGAGTACGATATTGTATGGAGTACGGTACCATACAGTGTATAAAGCATGAGTACGATATTGTTTGGAGTACGGTACCGTACAGTGTATATAGTATGAGTACGATATTGTTTGGAGTACGGTACCGTACAGTGTATATAGTATGAGTACGATATTGTATGGAGTACGGTACCATACAGTGTATATAGTATGAGTACGATATTGTTTGGAGTACGGTACCGTACAGTGTATATAGTATGAGTACGATATTGTTTGGAGTACGGTACCGTACAGTGTATATAGTATGAGTACGATATTGTTTGGAGTACGGTACCGTACAGTGTATATAGTATGAGTACGATATTGTATGGAGTACGGTACATACAGTGTATATAGTATGAGTACGACATTGTATGGAGTAGGGTACCATACAGTGTATATAGTATGAGTACGATATTGTTTGGAGTACGGTACCGTACAGTGTATATAGTATGAGTACGATATTGATTGTATGGAGTACGGTACCATACAGTGTATATAGTATGAGTACGATATTGTTTGGAGTACGGTACCATACAGTGTATATAGTATGAGTACGATATTGTTTGGAGTACGGTACCGTACAGTGTATATAGTATGAGTACGATATTGTATGGAGTACGGTACCGTACAGTGTATATAGTATGAGTACGATATTGTGTGGAGTACGGTACCATACAGTGTATATAGTATGAGTACGATATTGTATGGAGTACGGTACCGTACAGTGTATATAGTATGAGTACGATATTGTTTGGAGTACGGTACCATACAGTGTATATAGTATGAGTACGATATTGTATGGAGTACGGACCATACAGTGTATATAGTATGAGTACGATATTGTATGGAGTACGGTACCATACAGTGTATATAGTATGAGTACGATATTGTGTGGAGTACGGTACCATACTGTGTATATAGTATGAGTACGATATTGTATGGAGTACGGTACCATACAGTGTATATAGTATGAGTACGATATTGTATGGAGTACGGTACCATACAGTGTATATAGTATGAGTACGATATTGTATGGAGTACGGTACCATACAGTGTATATAGTATGAGTACGATATTGTATGGAGTAGGGTACCATACAGTGTATATAGTATGAGTACGATATTGTATGGAGTAGGGTACCATACAGTGTATATAGTATGAGTACGATATTGTATGGAGTAGGGTACCATACAGTGTATATAGTATGAGTACGATATTGTTTGGAGTACGGTACCATACTGTGTATATAGTATGAGTACGATATTGTATGGAGTACGGTACCATACAGTGTATATAGTATGAGTACGATATTGTATGGAGTACGGTACCATACAGTGTATATAGTATGAGTACGATATTGTTTGGAGTACGGTACCATACAGTGTATATAGTATGAGTACGATATTGTTTGGAGTACGGTACCATACTGTGTATATAGTATGAGTACGATATTGTTTGGAGTACGGTACCATACAGTGTATATAGTATGAGTACGATATTGTGTGGAGTACGGTACCATACTGTGTATATAGTATGAGTACGATATTGTATGGAGTACGGTACCATACAGTGTATATAGTATGAGTACGATATTGTATGGAGTACGGTACCATACAGTGTATATAGTATGAGTACGATATTGTATGGAGTAGGGTACCATACAGTGTATATAGTATGAGTACGATATTGTATGGAGTAGGGTACCATACAGTGTATATAGTATGAGTACGATATTGTATGGAGTACGGTACCATACAGTGTATATAGTATGAGTACGATATTGATTGTATGGAGTACGGTACCATACAGTGTATATAGTATGAGTACGATATTGTATGGAGTACGGTACCATACAGTGTATATAGTATGAGTACGATATTGTTTGTAGTACGGTACCATACAGTGTATATAGTATGTGTACGATATTGTATGGAGTACGGTACCATACTGTGAGCGTTGTATCGGTTGTAAAGTTACCCTACGATACCCGGATGTGATTGCTCACTCTTACTCTATTTAACGGGAGTAGTTTTTTTGATGCCAACATTTAAAGGCCGATAATGTAATCTTTTATACCGAATTGAAATCCTTTTATTAAGAATATGGAGTCAGTTACGCATGAATAGTATTCTTTCCCCAGTATTTAAATATACACAAACATACAGCGTGTTGTGTTTATGAAGAATTAAGGCCAATTGCTCTCATCTAACCTGGGGAGATTACTTCCACCCGTACCTATACACCAGAACCTATTATAGAATTAGAGTAGCTTTAACTTGTCGTTCCTAACAGTCTCTAACAGTCAGAGTGACAGACAGGACGATCCCGGGGGGGTGCGGCATTCCTAGGACGGGACGGTATTGTCCGACACATGTGTTTACATTGGAGTCTCCGCGTTTTAGTACGATATTTCTTGTGAGAGAGATAGTGTCGACACATCTCACCTAGAACTGTATTGTGAGACTCACTTTACTGTCCATTATTTCAACAATACCCGAACACTTTGATTTTTTTCGGCGTTGATCGTCTTAGATAGGAAGACAGGATGAGACCCTGAATCGATTTCACGTGCCGACATTCTACCTATGTGTTGACTCAGGATTTATCTCGATATGTTTGTTCAACACCTATAAGAAAACTACAAGTCCCATACTAAGTGTCCATGGATTGTTTCCGCTCGTGCGCAGAGATGTCCGGAGTTGATATAGTCCAGTCTTGACCGAAGAACAATTGGAATTAACGATGGTACATCTTCGTCGGACAAGGACATCTAACTTTGTCCGTAGACCTGGAGAAGGGTGTCTGGACAATGGTCAAATGGTAGGTTCTCCTACGTAACTATGGTCAGTCGGTAACAATAGACTGTACACTGGTGAGCGTTGGGTTTTTGTCTTCTCTTGTTGGTCTCAGGGATCTATTTATACCTATTTACATTAAACCCGTTTACATTTTATATACGTAAAGAAAATGAATTTAAAATGTCAAAGTATGTGTCACATTTTTGTCATAGTTGATATTGATCTACATACACGAGACCCAATTAAAAGTGTTAGTCTCAGCGTGTCGATGATCATTGAACCCTGGAATAGGTGCAAAGTTAATGGTACGGGTCGTAAAATCTTGTATATACTATACAGCTTCTGTATTTGTTTAATTACTCGTTTGATGTGGCAAAACACAAGGTTTCAAAATTACTGACACAATTAATCCTTGATGGTAATGTACATTTTGTAAATTCATTTCAATACAACATTTTAAAGTACCTGATACAGTTTTTGAGATAAATATTGTATTCATTTAATATTAATTATAAGTAGACATGTTAAAATAGCATATACCTACACTGTATGTACAAAATATATAAATATCTTATTTTAACTCTCTTCGCTGATTAATGTAAGCAGGTAAATAGTGTTAATCTAATCCGTGAAAATCCAGTGTATTTTAACCTTCCTACAAGATGGCGACATTGTAAAAACGGCCTACTTCGATGGCGTCCATAAAATCGAGCTTTTATTCTAATTACATAAGATGGTAAGAGGTCACGGCGAATTAGATGTCCGATTTCTCATCGACACACCTTGTCGTTTTCATACCAGTAATACGTTGATCGGCAATATACCTGTGGATTTGTGATTAAACCCAGGTATACAATGTCGGTGACGTAATGGGTACTGTAAGAACCCGTCAGGGGCGCCTTGTTATTTAGAACGACGTCCCCAGAAAGTCAACATGTTAATGAAAATATCTAAGAATCGCTAATACATAAGTATATAATCATCTACACTTTACGGAGCACTTGCGCGAATAACGCCAGATTATGAGGCTGTATGGCCTTTCGGAAACAATGTCTGTTATCAAATACTCCGATCGTGATAAGCTGTGTTACGTACGAAACTGATTGACGTACGTATAGCATGGTAATGTCAATGTCCTGAAACTGAAAACAAAAAACAAAACAAAAACGGAGAGCGTTGAAATAATATCCTATATATCACAAGACATGTCATCACTACCTACGCAACTAGTCTCGTTCCGGTTTTTAAATAATCAGATTTAAATTTATTCATATTTTTGCATATTTATTCTAAAAAAAAACTGAAACATTGCCAAATTAAAACGTTATTTTGGTAGAAGGCTTCAAACAGGTTTGTTCTCAACTTTTCGAAGGTCATATAGATTGTCTTTGACAAATATACCTGGTAATTGTATATGTAATAAGAACCGAGGTGACTCAAATATTCGTGACCACAATTTGAAAATCTATCTTAAATGGAAGAAGTATTTGATTTCATTAGGGCAATATATATATACTTATATAAAGCACTTATATGTGGAATACAAACCAGAAATTTATCAGAATAAAAGATTTGGAACGAGTTTATCGAGTTTCGCATATTGCTACAAGACTTTTTAATTAAAAATCTGTACTTTTAACCAGAAGTCTCTACTAGAACTCTCCAACAATTAACAATAAAAAAACTACCTATTGTCGCCATTGATTAAACTTTCTATTTATAAACTTCTCATCGAGACGTGATATTGTATGTCACATCACCAAATCGATAAGGTATTCATTGACATTTGAAATAAATCAAGATCTGCATCGATGTGTCCTTACAAGTTGGGATAAAATCAGTCGTAATATTCATGACTGATAATTTGATACACTTCCGACAAAGGACACCGATCCTGTTTATTTTACAGGACATTAAGTATTTACCTCGAAAACCGGGGTGGGGGTCAGAGAGTTGGGGGTCGCTCACGTGAAATGTAGCCGTTCACCGAGCACTTTGGTCACAATTGGGGGGCCTCCTGGATCCCTAACGGTCATGCTAATGGTGACGTTTGGAGTCATGTAATGTGTTCTTAAACTAAGCGTTATTGTGAGACGGAGCCATCGTGTTTTGTGAAAAGTGTATTAAGAGGCATCTCATGTGATTATATTAAGAGGCATCTCATGTGATTATATTAAGAGGCATCTCATGTGAGTATATTAAGAGGCATCTCATGTGATTATATTAAGAGGCATCTCATGTGATTATATTAAGAGGCATCTCATGTGAGTATATTAAGAGGCATCTCATGTGATTATATTAAGAGGCATCTCATGTGAGTATATTAAGAGGCATCTCATGTGAGTATATTAAGAGGCATCTCATGTGAGTATGGCCGGTACATGTTATTTAATTATGTACTACTTTTTATCTTATATTGATAGTGATATACATTAATATAAATCTAGAGCTGATTACTGTTACAGTATCTTTTAACACAGATTAATTTAGTGTAGAATGAAAATAAGTCTTTCTTCGTTCATTTCTTTTTCTTCATGATTATACACCCTACCGCGGCGAAAATCAAAAACATCTGAAGGGAATAAAAAAGGCTCTGCAACTATATGAAATAATTAGTCGTCAACATAGATCTAAGAAAGTAGCAGTGAAATTCTGCTGAAACAAGACTCAGGATTTCGCTGTTAATATTTATTATAGGAATATCTAGCAGTGAATATAATTGTCCTGAATGTATTTCAGTCCATGAGTTCGGATCAGTTTATTAAACATTGAATTAAAATTGAAGACTATAAAAATAGTTATAAGGTCATAATAACTAGCCCAGAGTTAAAATCAAAACTGAAGTGTATTAAAGAATTAAACAACAATAGAATTATTTAATCTTTATTTCAAAAAAAGACCAAAGTCTTTAATTACCCTAAGGCATTGTAACATAGGATAAACTCTACAAAACTGGCGGAGATATCAGCTCAACGGCCAAGTACAAATACGTGAGGTTTGGTTCGATTTTGTATTGTTTTATGTCCTATCCTAGGCTAAGGTCATTTAAGGACGACCACTCATGTGTGCGAGATGCATGTTCGTGGTGAATGTGTGTGTTTTGGGAGGCTGTGGCATGTTCGTGGCCTGATGTCGACTTCATAGTGCTACCCCACTGAATCATACTGCCGAAGACGCCCAGCAAGACACGTACCCCA
Source organism: Pecten maximus (assembly GCF_902652985.1). NCBI lineage: Eukaryota > Metazoa > Mollusca > Bivalvia > Pectinida > Pectinidae > Pecten > Pecten maximus. The sequence continues at coordinate 17,974,331 of NC_047019.1, read as the reverse complement.
CCCGGTCACATTATACTGACAACGGCAAACCGTCTTCTCACTCTCAAAAATGCTGAGCGTTAAGCAGGAGCATACGTAAGGTTTAAGTCAGACGGTTACGATATTTCATTAAAAGTTAAACAACTCTGTGTGACATGACACATTATTTGATTACGCCGCGGGGGCTACAAGTCGATTGATCCAATAATTGAATTGGTGTTCAATAAATGTGATTTATCGTGGATGAGAGAAAAAATCAAAGATGTGTAATGATGTTTTCTTATCATCAATATAATGCTATCATAATTGAATATATGTTCAATTTAAAACTGTACCAGTTTCACCTCAAATCACGTCTGAAAAATATACCCCCTTTCGAAAATTATTTTGCTTTTTAGACAAACAAGGAATACGGTGAGGAAATTGACATCATATGCATGTTGCAACCGGTTCGGCCTGTTTACACGTATTTACAGAGCTTCACTCACGGCAATAAGTTATTGACTCTCGAATTGAGTAATCTACTCTCGGCAATGAGAGATTGACTCGAAAATGAGTAGTTGATTTAATAGGATTGCGATTCATGGCTATGAGCCACTACATGGATTGCGACTCATTGCTATGAGCCACTATATGGATTGTAACTCAAAGCTATGTGTCACTACATTTGTACATTGTTTGTAAGTCATGGCTATGAACCGCTACATGGACAACGACTCATTGCTATGAGCCACTATATGGATTGTAATTCATGGCTATGAGCCACTACATGTATTGTAATTCGTGGCTATGAGCCATTACATTGTAATTCATGGCTATGAGCCACTACATTGTAATCCATGGCTATGAACCACTATATGGATTGTAATTCATGGCTATGAGCCACTACATTGTAATTCATGGCTATGAGCCATTACATGTATTGTAATTCATGGCCATGAGCCACTACATTGTAACTCATGGCTATGAGCCACTACATGAATTGTAAGTCAGGGCTATGAGCCACTACATGGTTTGTAACTCGTGGCTATGAGCCACTACATGAATTGTAAGTCAGGGCTATGAGCCACTACATGAATTGTAAGTCAGGGCTATGAGCCACTACATGGTTTGTAACTCGTGGCTATGAGCCACTACATGGTACCCAGTTACCACTATTCCAGGGACCTTTACAAGACAACTTGTCAGAGAATCACAAAAATGTCCCAATGACCTGTAATCAACTATTTGATCTACACAATGTAACAGCTAACTCATTTTTGTGAGTCGTGTGATAGAACGATCACGAGCATGTGTCACTGAGTTAAGAAAAAAACACTCTCTTAGTACCTAAAGTGATGGGTGACAGTTTGTCAGAGATACAATATGTCAGTGACTTACAACAGTACATCGTCGAGTCAAATATTGTGTCAGAGACTCAACAATGTAAGAGACTCACAAACGTTTTGTCAACTCAAACAATATGATAAAAACTCAACATTGTCAGTGATTCACAAAATTAATGTTTCCTAGACAAAAACGACGTGTTAGCGATTCATCTTTATGCCAACGAGTCGCAACAGTGTGTCAATAGTTCAAATGGTTCACTGCTCATAATATGTTTAATTGACTCACACTATTCTGTCAGCGACTCACGAGTCAGGTGAGCGTGGCTTTTCTAAATAGACTTCAAATTTTAATGTAGTGGAAAGCAGTGTCTATGGTAAATGTTGAATTGTGGGATCTGAAATAACTGGGCACATGAATGCTTAATCAGCATAACTAATTACGAGACCGCCAGTTGTTGTATACAAATCTTAGAAAAAAGTAACGTTTGAAGAAAAATCAATAATTTGTGTCGCTCTCATTGACTTTTATTTCACTTTGTTAGACAAACAGTACATGTGTATATATGGCTATCTGCGTTTGGTATCTGCAATTGTTTTAAATTACATTTAGAATATATAAAATCGTTATCTGTTTATACGTATATGTAATCCAAATCGATATCCAACACAACACAGCAGTGAAATTGACTTTGTTGCTACCGTTTCCATTTCGCGGTCCGCTGGCTATACATGGCCAAGAGACGTAAACAGTCTATCTTCATCAATATTATCTTTTTACATGTCCACAATTATCAATTTTATGTAATTTGAAGCGGCCATCAAGTTGGGTTTATTGACCAGGAAGATTGATGGCTTAATTGTGCCGTACGGGTATAGATCACTAGATTCCTCTTTTGTACCGTGAGTGTTTACCCCAGAGATACTAAGGGAGATAATTATGGGAAAATCAATCATTGAAAAATGGCCTTAATTGCTAAATCTGATTAAGGCAACGTTTTACGACAAAAGATGAAAAGGGTCGGTGACTTTCTAAAATATAGTATATAATATTGAGATTCGTTGTCGATGTCCAGAGCTGGCAGACACAGCAAGTGCCAGTACTAGTGTGGAGTTGTATACCATTAACTCGGTTGCAATACCCGAAGTCACCTGGTACTTTCTGTTAAACATCACAATCCGGAACCAAACTGGTGAGTGTTGTCAATGTGCCGTTCTTAGAACTTAATCCTTGATATTTGGTTTAACGAACTTAATATTTTTATCAAAGTAGAATTTCAGGTGTGTTAAAACTCTAAGAGCAGACGCAGATTATTTGGCGTTAATTGGAGTCTTTCAGGGAACGCTAAACTCAAACATCTCATAACTCTTTATTATGTCTTCAGTGCTACAGTGATAAGGTCAATGGAAATATTTTTGATTTTTAGACGTGCCTTAGTCATACAACCAGGAGAAGTATTTCGAAATGCCAATTTTAATCAGATGATAAAAAATCACTAGCTTTGTCAAGGTAATATTCTGGAACATTTAAAAAATAATTGCTGTAATTGATATTAATGATATTCTGTCTGTGTTGAATACTGAGTTGATTAACACGTCGGTATTTTTGCATTATTAAGTAGTGATTTATTCAATTCTTATTCAAATTCGTTTAAATGTATCGGTCTATTAGAAAAACGTCCTTATTCAAGTTAGTGCAGATATTTTTTTATCCGGTATGAGATGAAATAGTTTCAGTTTTGTACACCGTACTTGACAACTGTCATATAATATCGCTGTCATTAAGTTGACGAGGGCTGTTTGTAATAAACCTCTTCTGTGTCGAGGGCCCTGTCATGTTGTCCTGGAGTATCCTGGCCAGTCTGGCCTTCCAGATAGTAAACACTAGATAAAAATGGAGTGTGCCACTTAGACCCGCGGAGTTGTCGATAGGAGGGAGAGCGAGTTCATATTGGGGCTTTAACTCATCGATCCGCGCCAATAAAACTAAGACAATAAATAATTTCAATTACACTAACGATAACGCCGGTGACGTCACTCACTGCGCGTGCTCTTACCACCTTTAATTTTGTGTGACGAGAAGGATAATAAGATCGTTGCGACTTAAGCTATTGTGTAGTTTAATAATAGATGAGTTCATTGCCAACAAGACATATACCACAGACATTATATCAATGGCGATCTTTATATTAAATGGAATTAATCTTTTCCATAATTCGTCATTGGAATCGGATTATAGTTAAGATCATAACTTAGCTCTCGTTTTATTTCACTTTGGTGTAATCATTATCCTTATAATTCAATATTAATTTCCATTGTCAGTAGAAACTATTGCATGTACTTCCGGTATATAACGCCGATAATTCACTCTCGGTTTTAACTACATTATGCAACAGATGTTTATCCACTGACAAAGTAGATAACTAATATATTTTTCAAAAAGTCGTTTAATTGCTTCCCTTGTTTATAGATATGTTCCATAGTCCGAGAGGTTCCTACCAATGAGTTAACTGGCTTTTACTCAATAAGCGTGATCCAGCTTTGAATGTGTGCTCGTCAATTTTAGCAGGTAGGGTCTGTCAATACGAAGGCCCGGCACAAAGTGAAATACACTGCAAGCCCAACAGTGCACGTGCAATAAACAGATTTTCAAAATATACAGAGCACATTATTAGAAAAAGATCACTGAAGAGAAAAATCCGTAAAACAATAAGCTCCAAATGTAATTGATTATTTGTCTGTACGAAATAGCAATTTGCATTAATGCTTAATGAATGCGGGGATATATTTTGAAAGTCGTTTTACAAAAATTGAAGTTAACTATGCTTTGGTCGACTACGAACAGACAGCACTTGCAGTTAGTGGTAGACAAACATAGAAAATATATCGATCTCCGTTCGGAAGTCCTCGGTGTGTACATAGCGATGTGGCACGGGTTTACACCACCCCCGGTGTCAACATAAGGTATCTTTATCGGAATTTTGATATAGGATCCAATCCGTTTAATGAGTAGACAAACTTTTGCTGGGAGCAACAACTCAATGGTTTAAATCTATTTGAGTTTTTCTGTCTGTGACAATGCTGTCCATATCAACCCATAGTATTACTGAGTATACAGCCACTTTCCTAAGGCCTTTTAACAACGCCCATACAAAAAGAGCAACAACTAATTGATTTACATAATTATCTACACGGACCTTAATTACACTTGTACCCAGAACAGATATTTGGCATTAGGAGCCTCTCGGAGCTGGACACTTTTACCAAGTTACCGTTGTGTATTATTCCGTGATAATACGTTCGTGTCGTTTCGAGGTGAAAGAGTTTAGAATCTTTTGAATACGATAGCTTTCAATTATGGCTGAGAAGAAAAGGAATGGACAATATTCCGTACTGGAGCGTGAATTAGTCATTGTGTGTCTGTAAAACCATTGTTGTAAGTAATTAGTTTTTATGAAGTTATGCGATCCCTTGTGGAAACAGTATGTATGATCCCGTCAGCGACGAATAGACACACGCGTGTGTACGAATGTCATAGCCAGCGGTACCGCCTGTCAACCAAAGCTGTCCACTTATAGAATCGGTGGTATTGGGGAATCCATGAATATGTCGCATTATTAAGTAGTACCAAAGGATCTTCATTGGAATTGTATAAGTTTGTTTGTTAGAGAGGTGCTTGACGAACTGAGGCTTGGTGATGTTGAAGTTCAGAATCTATGCCTGTGCACTTTGAAGTTTCAAGCTACTGATCACTTCTGGAAATCATATAGAATTTGGGAATATCGATGATTCAATGTTACTACAAAATTGTGAGGTTTTATTTTCACACAATTGTATTCAACAAAAGTTGGAGTTTTGGAAGTGATATTAGACTCCAAAGAGCAGATATACAGTTTCTACAGTGTTTGTGTGACGTGTGATCATTACTGACCAAAAAACAGCAATACAGTACGATAGATGTAGGGTTAATCATTCCTGGCCGCTATGATGACTGGATGGTTTCCATGACAGTCTTCAATACGTGTTACCCTACAAAATATCATCATTAATTTGTATCGCGATAAACACAAACACCTAGATCTCCATGTGAAGGTCTCTACCAATGGAGCAACGCACCGTACACATGACCTTCGTTGACCCTTTGATCATTTCGCCAATGATGTTGATCAACAGAAGAGGAACCATTGCCAATTGTACTCATACAATGGACTCTTTAAATTATCTTTGACGTTTCTGAACCAGTATAAGTCAATACCGTTCAAAAGTCGAAATTTGTCTGCTGCGTTTTTGTGCATCGGAGACGCCTTTCATAACCGAATGCATTTCTATTATTTAGACAATAATCTACATGTTCGTTTTTTTGTCAGTACGTGATAACGTTCGATTATTATTGGTATACACATCACTGAATCATAATTCAGCATTATAGTATACGTACAGGATATTACGATTTTATAAAGTGGCTGGTCCCACACATAGGTTTTAAAATATCGATAATTGCTGGGATAATTGATTTCCTTAATATTCTCAGGAATTTTAATCCGAAAACATGATATAGAAATATAACCCTAATACCAATACGAGTGTATTGTTGATTCTATCATGACAGACACGACCAGGTTCGGACTGGTCCTTGAACAACTGGACAGGGGTCAGTAGTACAATACGCTATTGTCCGAGCGTTTATGATAATTTCTGGATTTTGGAATAATATACATGTAGGCCGTCAAATATAATGATCAGATTGTGGAGCTTACAGGAATGTGGACGATGGTCCTATATGGTCACGTGACGACGACACCTGTCATGTGTATATAACTGTTTGCAGCAGTTGTTAGCGACATTAGACAATTGTCGTTTTAGGTACAGGTGATGGACGTACAGATCACGTGCTTTAATTATGTGTCTTATTTCGAAGAATTTACGAGGTAATGAACTTTCCTAGACAACGTTAGACCTAGTAAAAGCCTGCGCACCTGTGTTTTTCCCGCAACAAAATACGTCGAATTTTGCTTACTATTAAGTTACTCTATGTTTAAATGAAAGAACTATTTCTTCAAACAATGTCCATGATATTGAACATTTGTGATGACACAAAGACTAAACAAATTACAACTTATTGGCCTTATATGCTTTCAGGCCATTTACAAAGTGTTTACGCAATATGCGCTCGTGATAGATTTGAATCTATAGATTGCAATACGACAGCGTCATAGAAAAATAACTACAGCGAAAATAAACAAAAATATGTCTGTTTCCATGGCAACGGAGGTAAAGAAGACCCCAGGGTCACCACGTGTGCGTTTCTCTAAAACCCACAGTGTTATACAATACGACAGGATGTCCCCACCCAGCGGGCGAATGAGAATGAATCAAGCCGTGAGTATATAATATCTATATTTAGAAACCCGTGGGGTTGGGCAGTGCAGGGGCCAGTTTCATCACTATTCCTTAACTTAAACATTTTGAAATGAAAATATTCCTAATCAGTTCTATTAATATCAAACGTCATAGTGATCGATTTGTAAAAATACATGGTTCCTGAGAGGGAGTTATTTTGAACAATTCCCGAAGAAGATGTGGCACCACATTTTGCTGTAGAGCGATACCGTCCCATTAGGTAACAGGTTCTGACATTTTCTGATCGTTGTTAGATGTCACTTAAACACTTGTTTGTTAAACGTCACTTAGTTAGACGTCACTTAAACACGTGTTTGTTAGACGTCACTTAGTTAGACGTCACTTAAACACGTGTTTGTTAGACGTCACTTAGTTAGACGTCACTTAAACACGTGTTTGTTAGACGTCACTTAAACACGTGTTTGTTAGACGTCACTTAAACACTTGTTTGTTAGACGTCACTTAAACACGTGTTAGTTAAACGTCACTTAAACACGTGTTAGTTAGACGTCACTTAAACACGTGTTTGTTAGACGTCACTTAAACACGTGTTTGTTAGACGTCACTTAAACACTTGTTTGTTAGACGTCACTTAAACACGTGTTTGTTAGACGTCACCTAAACACTTGTTAATTAGACGTCACTTAAGCACGTGTTTGTTAGACGTCACTTAAACACGTGTTTGTTAGACGTGACTTAGTTAGACGTCACTTAAGCACATGTTTGTTAGACGTCACTTAAACACGTGTTTGTTAGACGTCACTTAGTTAGACGTCACTTAAACACTTGTTTGTTAGACGTCACTTAAACACGTGTTTGTTAGACGTCACTTAAACACGTGTTTGTTAGACGTCACTTTGTTAGACGTCATTTAAACGCTTGTTTGTTAGACGTCACTTAAACGCTTGTTAATTAGACGTCACTTAAACACTTAATACTAGACACTAGTTCTCTACTTTATATTAATGAACAGGAATATACAATATTAATATCTACCATTTCCATTAAACTATTAAATCAACCGGATACTTTTTATGTCGTGTTACAAAAATGAAAATCCGCAATAAGCCGAGTTGTGTTCAACACAATTGTATGGAATATATACATACATGTATATATACGACTATATCAAAATGAGTCTATTTTGACTCAAACTAATGACAGGTTTTTTATTGATAAACTTTCTCCAGCTAGCCGGATCTTCTTCTCATGCCGTATCGCCACTGTTCCATGGTGAATAGAATGTTTATTATTCAGTACCTGATCTCGAATTTCCTATTCAACAAGCGTAATTGCCATCGGTTTTGAATATTACTGATAACGTACCATCCTTTCAGATCGTGGTCAGAACTCTGTTCTATGACAATACTGAAAGGGATTTCTAGGTTGTAAATTTTAATGTTTAATATCATATCTCTGCAGCTCTCTTCATGGTACTACAGGACACGGCGCGTGAAATAAACTACCGCGGCTATGTGAAAAGGTCAAACTTGATCTGATACTATAGCTTACGTGAGCTGGAAAATTATTAGATTAAGTGATTTGTTTTCTTTTGTACGAGTAAATAATATATGTATACGACGTTAAAAGTGCACGATCATGCTATAGGAATATGCCCCATAACAGAGTTCCCTATTATTGCTGTAGGCCTATGTCATGAGAAACCGATATTGATGATAAAGTTTGATATATAAATGCTTGCTATACCTCTGATAACTAACCCGTAAAACAAATTCACAATGTAGATTATACACTACACATTATGTAGATAATAAATTTTACATTTCTATTAATGTTTGTCATGTGACCAATGTATTGCATATCCATAAGAGGCGACTAATGTGGAGTTCGTTCTGCGGCATTGTATTTCGTGATGTCTGTATATATATGTATATATTATGATTCGGCGTAAACTGTATATTTCGTTTAATCAATATTGAAGTTGTTATACACTTGTTTTTCTGTTGTACATTCCTTGGTGATAAGCTTTGCTGGTGGACTTTGGGGGTAAATGTACAGACCTACTTTATCTAAACAATTTGGTCAGGACCATTTTGTTTATCCTAGTTTCCCTAGCGTTTCCACACATTTGCCCCCTATAATTACTGACGAGTCAGTAAAGATGACACAGTTGTATGATTTCCTAACATCACTGACGAGTCATTACGGATAAGACAGCTGTATGATGTTTCTAACATCACTGACAAGTCATTAGGGACGAGACAGTTGTATGATGTCCCTTACATCACTGACAAGTCATTTAGGACGAGACAGTTGTATGATGTCCCTAACATCACTGACAAGTCATTTAGGACGAGACAGTTGTATGATGTCCCTAACATCACTGACAAGTCATTTAGGACGAGACAGTTGTATGATGTCCCTAACATCACTGACAAGTCATTTAGGACGAGACAGTTGTATGATGTCCCTAACATCACTGACAAGTCATTTAGGACGAGACAGTTGTATGATGTCCCTAACATCACTGACGAGTCAGTAAGGACGAGACAGCTGTATGATGTTCCTAACATCACTAACAAGTCATTAGGATGATACAGCTGTATGATGTCCCTAACATCACTAACAAGTCATTAAAGACGAGACAGCGGTATGATGTCCCTAACGTCACTAACAAGTCATAAGGATGATACAGCTGTATGATGTCCCTAACATCACTAACAAGTCATTAAAGACGAGACAGCGGTATGATGTCCCTAACATCACTGACGAGTCATAAAGGATGATACAGTTGTATGATGTCCCTAACATCACTAACAAGTCATAAAGGATGATACAGCTGTATGATGTCCCTAACATCACTAACAAGTCATAAAGGACGAGACAGCTGTATGATGTCCCTAACATCACTGAGGAGTCAGTAAGGACGAGACAGTTGTATGATGTCCCTAACATCACTAACAAGTCATTATAGACGAGACAGCTGTATGATGTCCCTAACATCACTAACGAGTCAGTAAAGACGAGACAGCTGTATGATGTCCCTAACATCACTAACGAGTCAGTAAGAACGAGACAGCTGTATGATGTCCCTAACATCATTAACGAGTCAGTAAGAACGAGACAGCTGTATGATGCCACTAACATCACTGACGAGTCTTAGAAGTAAACGAGACAGCAGTATGATGTCCCTAACATCACTGACGAGTCTTAGAAGTAAACGAGACAGCAGTATGATGTCCCTAACATCACTGACGAGTCTTAGAAGTAAACGAGACAGCAGTATGATATCCTAACATCACTGACGAGTCTTAGAAGTAAACGAGACAGCTGTATGATGTCCCTAACATCACTGACGAGTCTTAGAAGTAAACGAGACAGCAGTATGATATCCTAACATCACTGACGAGTCTTAGAAGTAAACGAGACAGCTGTATGATGTCCCTAACATCACTGACGAGTCTTAGAAGTAAACGAGACAGCAGTATGATGTCCCTAACATCACTGACGAGTCTTAGAAGTAAACGAGACAGTTGTATGATGTCCCTAACATCACTGACGAGTCTTAGAAGTAAACGAGACAGCAGTATGATGTCCCTAACATCACTGACGAGTCTTAGAAGTAAACGAGACAGCAGTATGATGTCCCTAACATCACTGACGAGTCTTAGAAGTAAACGAGACAGCAGTATGATGTCCCTAACATCACTGACGAGTCTTAGAAGTAAACGAGACAGCAGTATGATATCCTAACATCACTGACGAGTCTTAGAAGTAAACGAGACAGCAGTATGATGTCCCTAACATCACTGACGAGTCTTAGAAGTAAACGAGACAGCAGTTTGATGTCCCTAACATCACTGACGAGTCTTAGAAGTAAACGAGACAGCAGTATGATGTCCCTAACATCACTGACGAGTCTTAGAAGTAAACGAGACAGCAGTTTGATGTCCCTAACATCACTGACGAGTCTTAGAAGTAAACGAGACAGCAGTATGATGTCCCTAACATCACTGACGAGTCTTAGAAGTAAACGAGACAGCTGTATGATGTCCCTAACATCACTGACGAGTCTTAGAAGTAAACGAGACAGCAGTTTGATGTCCCTAACATCACTGACGAGTCTTAGAAGTAAACGAGACAGCAGTATGATGTCCCTAACATCACTGACGAGTCTTAGAAGTAAACGAGACAGCTGTATGATGTCCCTAACATCACTGACGAGTCTTAGAAGTAAACGAGACAGCAGTATGATGTCCCTAACTGAGGAGTCATTAAGGACGAGACAACAGTTTTATATTCATGTTTCTGCATATTCTGTACTGGTTAATTTATCAATTTGAAATCAAGACGTGTTTGTTTCTTACTCTTGTATTTTATTTTTTTTTTTACATTCATTGGGAAATACCAGAACTAGACTCTATCTGTCTCTTTTTTTCTCTAGTCTTTTCTTATATATAGAAGTCTCCCATTTGACAGGGCTAATCTAATTTTGACATCAACTGTGTTACTTGATCGTCATAAGCCAAATAAACGATACCAGTCAGGCGTCATCGTAAATCATATCTGCAGCATACATGTCGAATGCTTTTGATAAATAAAAGCAAAAATCTCTTTAATAAGAAAATCGTGAAATCAGTGTACCTGTATAAAATAACCTTTTCTAATCAACACGATAAAAGTGACATGTGTTGTCTGTATTGTCTTGTCCGTTGATATGACATGTAATGCCTTACGTATTGTGATGATCGACGTGACCGAGGTAGAAGGCAATGATTTATTCAGGGTGTTGTTAAACGTAATGATCACATACATATTAAACAGCTACTAGAGCATATAAAAAGTTGATGTCGTCCACGAATAAACAGATCTTAAACATGTGTTTAAGTAGCTCCACTTAAATAAATTTCTGAGAATCCTGATCCATAAACATTACTTAATTCACGATAATCCTTTACCTAATTAGCTAGAAACTTCTAAATCTATGTCGTTTCCGCTTTCCCCTCCTTCATGTATTTTACATACATCTAAACTATTCACGTGAAATTACTCGATATTCAGATCTATGATTAGACTTTTTTTCTCCCTTGGTGTGAAATCGAAGCGGTACACGAATATATATTATGTACATTTATGCTTTATATCTTACTTATTCAAACCCAGTGTTTGCCTTTGTGTAGCGAAGAAAGGCCATGTAAATAAAAATCTGTGATATAAGTGTCTCGTGGAGCGAAGAGTATTTCCCAGTAACACACGGAGACGTGTCAGCCTGTGTCGTGTATGAGAGGATCACCTAACACGAAATGTGTGGGAGACATTTTGTATCGTGACAACACTATAGGCCATAATCACTTCGTTGCTTTGTCATAGTAGTGTTTCAAGTGATTGTGGATTTATGACGAGATTTAAAGGTGTAAATATAAGTATTTCCCTGTCAAATTGGTGTTAGACAAAAAGGGTCAGTACTTTCTATTCGTATATCGTATTCACGATACCTCAAAGTTGAAGACTTCAAACATATATATTTTAATCCATGCAGTGGTACTGCAGTATCGATTTATTTATCAATAAATTAATCTTTATTTATTTATTTATCGGGTACCTCTTCGTTATATTTTTGAAGTATTCATCTTTAGCTAATGTCGATAATTTGTTATTGGATCATTTTAGTGTTTAAAATGCACAATTTTAATTCTCATACTTATGTTATATTGTTTTGTGCATTGTAGATAACCCGGTCGGTGACTGCAATGGCTGTAATGCAGTCCACACCAACTCGACCTGCCATGAGGGCTGTCCAGCCAACAGAACTCACTCTGAGCTTGGACGATATTTACCGCGTAGCCGAGCGCGAGAGGCTCACGTATTCGGCCAAGAGCCGACACCAGAGCGTGGCAGCAGCGCACGAGAGCGTCCGTAACAAGTTGGAAGGACTTAATCGAAGTCGCCCAAACACCAGTGCCAGCAGGTACATACACGCGGTCCGAAGGGAAACAATGACTCCAAAGAGTATCCGAAGTGAACCAGCGCCTTCTCGAGTGTCCTCTAGGCAGGAAGGAGACTTATACATTGATGAACTAGAGAAACATTTTACCATTAACCCTGCCTCTCCTTCACCGATATGTTGCGAGATTATGGGGCCTCGAACTTGTCGAGAGTGTAGTCGATACCATATTCAAACCATGAACCGCGCAAGGACAGACGCGCAATTCAGGACTTTAAGAATTTCGAATGAAAATATTGCAGTGGCTTCGATTTTAAAACGCTATCTTCCAGAACTGTCTTACGAAGAAATTCAGGACAAAGTTGCAAGGGGTGAAATCGCTAGACACAGAGTTCCTAACAGTTCAATAGACCCGGATGAGGAGTACGAAAGGGAGCGCGAGAAAAAGCGACAGCAGCCATTTTTTGAGGCTCGTTTAAAGCGTCAAGCAACGAACTATGAAAAGTCCAAGAAATTATCTCAGATGTTCTTTGTTAATGTTAGAGACTTGAATTTTAAAATTAACAATGGGAATGCGTCAAAATCATTAGGATTTACCGAAAATAAATCGGATGCCGCAAGAGCGCGTATGGCTCTTCAAAAATGGCGAGTAGCTGACCCCGTGACCCCGTCCTTTGTCAGTCCGAAGAATATCGTAATGATGAAAGAACCAGTGTATAAAACATTCTTTGCGCCACCATTGCTTCCAAAAGAATCTCAAAATCCGGAGCCATCTTTCTTTGCGGGTTCCAGCGATGGATATAAACTCCCGGATAAACTTCCTGACGAAATTGTATTTGCCGATAACAATGCCAGACCTGCGTCGCGTGCCGCGTCAGTGGTTTCTCAAGTTTCTGACGATGTTGATCTTTTAGATTACGAGAAAAATGGAAAAGGTTCTGGTACAGAAAGGAAAGTAGACAAAACTCAAGAAAATCGGGAAGAAGATGGAAACAATTACCATTCTGATGAGGATACACAAGAACATGATAACGGCACACTGTAATATTTCTATCCTTGATTCATGAAAAGGGAAGAAATTCTCACCGGTGTTGCTCAAGAACTTCTCGTTTTTCTTCCATTGTGGAAAGGCTTGAACAGTGGGGGGGGGGGGGGGGGGGGACTAAGTATATGACCACCTTTAAGGACCTTTAAGGATATTATATCCGTAACAAGTGCTCGGTACGATATAGAATAGACCAGGTTGAACATCTTTTCTATCCTGAAGTGTCGATGAATTATCAAATGGACATTTGTAATAGGACTTGCGTTGTTTAAGAGAGTACGTCTTCATTACAATCCTGTGGTACGATATGGTGTGTATCATACCGTATTCTAATACTCTTCCGGTGTGTCCAGGATGTTATCGAATCGAAAGTGTCTGGCAACAATACGACTTCAGGATTGGAGACAATGGATTACTTAATCTGACGCGTACACAAATGGATTGACGTGTACACAATGGATTGACGTGTACAAAAATTGACTGACGTGTACACAAATGGATTGACGTGTACAAAAATTGACTGACGTGTACACAAATAGATTGACGTGTACACAAATGGATTGACGTGTACACAAATTGACTGATGTGTACACAAATGGATTGGTGTGTACACAAATGGATTGACGTGTACACAAATGGATTGACGTGTACACAAATGGATTGACGTGTACACAAATTGACTGATGTGTACACAAATGGATTGACGTGTACACAATGGATTGACGTGTACAAAAATTGACTGATGTGTACACAAATGGATTGACGTGTACACAAATGGATTATGTGATTGTGAAAACTAACATGTCCTTTAACGAGAACAGGTGAAGTGTCGAATTACTCTTCAAGGTCTTTATATTGTGGAAGAGGGCAATAGAAATCAATTTATATTTCACCGAGACCTGAACTTTGACGAAATTTGCAAGATGCATTTGAAGTGTTACAAAACATGACGTATGTTTGGAATATATAATCTGGACGTAAAAAAAACTATACAACATGCTTATATATATGGTAGGTACTGGGTGCCGCAAAAATAAAATCATGGTTTTCTTCGAGGTAGGAAAGTGAAATAAAGTTACGTGGAAAGCATGATTTTTGACACGAGTCTACAGAACAATGGTTAAATTTAAACCATTCAAATTACATTCGTGAAACTCGGTAAAGTATCAGTGGTCCCATGCTATGTTATTGTGTGGCTATGAATCCTACTTCGCGATCTATAGTACTATGAAAGCCAATTTGTTGCGGTTGGCGGTGCAATACAAATTCTGTGATTTATGGAATATATTTTATCTACTCTTTTAAAAATAAATCTAAATGTTGTTAAACAGATTTACTCATCCTTTTTCGTGTTTGTCCTTCGTTTATATTACGACCAAACAGATAATCGATATCTTTTAACACGGTTCTTCACTTTGGGTCTAACTTGGTTTATATCTACACAAACTGTATACGTAACAACGTTAACGCGTACGAGTGTCGTTGCAACATTTCAAGAGGTAAACATTATTTTCGTTCACACAGTCAGTCAAAGCTTGACAAAGAGGCCATTCGGTCTTGAAACATTGCAACGACACTCGTGCGCATTGTTATGTATACTGTTTGTGTAAAGATAAACCTTGTGTATTTAGACTTTCAATAAGTACAATGTAGACTGATATGTTTGACAGGACAACGTTCACACTAAAACATCAACACACTAAACACAAACGATAGTGTGACTAAGGATCAGACCATCTATCTATGTTGTTAAACAGATTTACTCATCCTTTTTCGTGTTTGTCCTTCGTTTATATTACGACCAAACAGATAATCGATATCTTTTAACACGGTTCTTCACTTTGGGTCTAACTTGGTTTATATCTACACAAACTGTATACGTAACAACGTTAACGCGCACGAGTGTCGTTGCAACATTTCAAGAGGTAAACATTATTTTCGTTCACACAGTCAGTCAAAGCTTGACAAAGAGGCCATTCGGTCTTGAAACATTGCAACGACACTCGTGTGCATTGTTATGTATACTGTTTGTGTAAAGATAAACCTTGTGTATTTAGACTTTCAATAAGTACAATGTAGACTGATATGTTTGACAGGACAACGTTCACACTAAAACATCAACACACTAAACACAAACGATAGTGTGACTAAGGATCAGACCATCTATCTGATACCATACCGTTCAGTTATATATATCATATGTCTTCTAGGTACACAGGGCCTAAGATAGACCCGGTACTAGAATGACACAAACATATCCTTTTCAGTATTTAAGGATAGAGCTAACGCGACAATTAAAGTAAAAAATCTCTGTCAGATACATCGACAACAAATATCATGTTAAGGCAGCTCAAAGCTTAAATGTGTCCACTAGTGAGAAATATAGACAGCAAACATCACCGGAACAGACAACATAATGTTCAGGAATTTTTCGGGAATGTTAATTTCTGAAAATCTACGGCTATCACATATCATCATGTATCATGCATTAATATATAACTAATAGGATTACGGTTATACATCACTTTGAACTGAAATAGAATAATACTCATTAGGCGTTATATATCCGTGCAATTAACATATTCGACTTCTTATACCCAAAGAATGGGACAAGTCCAGGGGAGCTACTGCTCTGTCCCCCGTTAGGTCAAAGGTTTTTTTTAATAAAAACAATGTTATGCGAGTACTAGTGAGGAGGTAGCATTGGTATTGACGTGTGTATTCTTCGTGACAAGACCTGCTCAACTTGACCGTGACCTTTAACCTTCTACCTTAACTACTTCTTGGCCGCAGTACATGTATGTTAACCGTGTAGGATCGATAGGACTTTTATATTTGACACGAGTTTCTTGTGACAAGACCTCTCCCTCGGAACTACATTTGCGGACCTCTTGACCGTGACCGTGACCTTTGATCTACTTTTAAAAAACTAATTCCTTATCCAACCCACTCCTTATCCAACCCACTTGGCAGCGAGTTTTGCTGTCTCCAGCTGACAACTCCTATTTTAACGTTTCGTAACAGTTACGATCATAAGATGACAACGGTAAATAGTCTCCCAAAAATAACTTTAACAATAAGAAATGATAAATTTCCAGTATCAGTGATGAAAAGCTGAAAAACTAATAACAAGCTTTGAAAGTCAATAGAATTAAACGTTGCAATGATTGGACATAACATTGACGTGGAGTGTGTTAAAAATGTCCTTACTGACATTGTGAACAAGGATGTGCATGAAAACTAGATTCTGATATGGTAATTTAGATTTTAACGTAATTATCACTTGCACCTGGACAGCAGATAATGTAGACACACTGTACTCCTCCTGGTATTCCGACATTTACTGCTAGCGGGTTCTCCAGCATATTTATTTTGATGCATTAGTTATGCATAGATCAGTCATTAATAAATTCTCTTGTTGGCAGAATATTGAAATATGCAAATCAGAACTATAGAAAATAGGTTGCTCTCAGGCCAATGTATAGAACCTATATTTTTACTAGTCTCCCTAAGTAATAGTATTACTAGTCTCCCTAAGTAATAGTTTTTACTAGTCTCCCAAAGTAACAGTTTTTACTAGTCTCCCTTAGTAATAGTTTTTACTAGTCTCCCTAAGTAATAGTTTTTACTAGTCTCCCTTAGTAATAGTTTTTACTAGTCTCCCTAAGTAATAGTTTTTACTAGTCTCCCTAAGTAATAGTTTTTATTAGTCTCCCTAAGTAATAGTTTTTACTAGTCTCCCAAAGTAATAGTTTTTACTAGTCTCCCTAAGTAACAGTATTTACTAGTCTCCCTATTAAAGTAATAGTTTTGCTAGTCTTCCTAAGTAATGGTTTTTACTAGTCTCCCACAGTTAGAGTTTTTACTAGTCTCCCTAAGTAATAGTTTTTACTAGTCTAAGTAATAGTTTTTACTAGTCTCCCTAAGTAACAGTATTTACTAGTCTCCCTAAGTAATAGTTTTTACTAGTCTCCCTAAGTAATAGTTTTTATTAGTCTCCCTAAGTAATAGTTTTACTAGTCTCCCTAAGTAATAGTTTTTACTAGTCTCCCTAAGTAACAGTTTTTACTAGTCTCCCTAAGTAATAGTTTTTACTAGTCTCCCTAAGTAATAATTTTTATTAGTCTCTCTAAGTAATAGTTTTACTAGTCTCCCTAAGTAATAGTTTTTACTAGTCTCCCTAAGTAATAGTTTTTATTAGTCTCCCTAAGTAATAGTTTTTACTAGTCTCCCTAAGTAATAGTTTTTACTAGTCTCCCTTAGTAATAGTTTTTACTAGTCTAAGTTATAGTTTTACTAGTCTCCCTAAGTAATAGTTTTTATTAGTCTCCCTAAGTAATAGTTTTTACTAGTCTCCCTAAGTAATAGTTTTTACTAGTCTAAGTAACAGTTTTACTAGTCTCCTTAAGTAATAGTTTTTACTAGTCTAAGTAATAGTTTTACTAGTCTCCCTAAGTAATAGTTTTTATTAGTCTCCCTAAGTAACAGTTTTATTAGTTTCCCTAAGTAATAGTTTTTACTAGTCTCCCTAAGTAACAGTTTTTATTAGTCTCCCTAAGTAATAGTTTTACTAGTCTCCCTAAGTAATAATTTTTATTAGTCTCCCTAAGTAATAGTTTTTATTAGTCTCCCTAAGTAACAGTTTTATTAGTTTCCCTTAGTAATAGTTTTTACTAGTCTACCTAAGTTATAGTTTTTACTGGTTTAGTCTGTATTATCATGGTAGATAAACATTATGATTGCGTGTCTTCAATATCAATACCATATAATTGATTGCTGAAAACATTTTTTTTTCAAAAATAAATAATAAATACATATATAACCTACACTCCCAAAAACTACAAACATGAGAAATAGATATAAACAAGTAGGACAGAGTTTGAAAAAAGACAATGGTACTATTTAATTATTATATTATTAATTATCTGATTGAGAATTCGAACTTGTGCTATACATATAAGCGTCTTTACAATACAAATACCTGACTGATGTTGATTCAGATCTTATTTGTTTGAGAAGAAGTAGTGTCTTAAAGAACATGTCCACGTATGTCCAATGGCACTAGCACAATAGTGATAGGTCTTCTTGACCCTCTGGGTCTGATGTCCTTAAAAGTTTATGTCAGACAGAGGATGGCTGGAAGTGTGGATGGCATGTTACCAACCACTTACCACAAAATAAGCTCATTTGCTTTTAGGACAAAAGCTATATTTCACTGGTACAGAAGTTGAAATAACACTTTCTTTTGTTTCTACCTTTCTGTAATGCTGCAAATGATTTTTCAACTCTGCATGCAAACCTGACTTATCAAGATCATATTTGGTAGCCACTTTTTGCTCGGTAAAAACAGTAAAGTTCAAGAAAAGCCAAATAACAACAATTATTTCATTATTTAGAATCTTCTTTTCTGGAATCCATAATCGCAGCCTCTTACTAGATAAAAGCAAGCAGTCATATTCTGGGTCATACAAACAGACAGATACATGGTCAGATGTAACTCCAATAGTTGGAATTAAGAAATGTAATAGGGTACTTCTACTCCTGTTTAGTTGAGCAAATCCATTAGTTATAGCTTCAGCCAAGATTTGTTCCAAAAGTCTTGATTCAAAAATATTGTCATATTTCTTATTGGCTTTCACTTCAGCACAAATATCACTGTTCCCATCAGTTTCCAACTTCCTTTGTTTACTTGCAGGTTCAGCATCGGCATCATCCTCTTCAGTGCTCTCAGTTTCTTCATTCCCAAGTGTCACAGCAATTGTGTGGTTCAACATGATATCTACTCTACCATGCCATGTTCTTGTTGAGCCTATTAATGAAAATTCAAATAAAACTGTACAAAGGGTCAAAGTTAATAAAAAGTTTCCCAATGGGCTTGACTTTGTACATTAAGCTATTTTCTGCAAATTAAACTTGGAAACTCCACTTCCAATGCATGCAAACACACACAAAAACTAACCCAGAGTTGAATGCTTATTGAAATGATAAACTTTTTACACAAATGACCTTTACTTTTGGTCAGGGACATTCATTTGCAGCAAGATACAGCCCAGATTATAAATTCCCTGGAGCTTTCAGCTATTGAGAAGAAGTTGTTCGAAGATTATAACATGTTTAAGGCAGTGATATTGAAAAAGGGTCATGTTTATTCATTTGAACACTCTGGTAGTCATATTTCACTAGTTCCCTAGGCCTTTTGGTTATAAACCGATAAGAAGTTTGAGGATTTTAACAGTTTTGATCCATATGATCTCAAAAAAGAGTCAATGTCATTCATTGGAAACAGACTTAAGAATTGCAAGCAATATAAATCCTCTCGTGTGTACTCACTGAGTTATCCTGCATGTGAAGTAATTTCCCATACAGGGCCCCCTCCCTCTGGCCTGAATCATTATTTATGCAAAAACTGTTCCCCTTCCTATTAAAACTATGCTTTTTACCAAATTTGGTTAAAATCTATTCAGTCCTTTATGACTAATAGCAATTAAAATGCATACCTATATTTCTCATATTGGGGCCCCACTCCTCAGACCCCAGGCTGATCAGTCTCCATTCAATCAAAATTTGTTCCACTTCTGCTACTTTCTGACCAAAGTTTGTTAAAATCCATTCAATCCTTCATGACTAGTCAAGATTTAAAGGAAAAGTTGACAGATGATGGACAGATAGAGGAGGGACAGACAGACGAGGGACTATGGACAAGACATAAATGTCACAGGCCCTTCAGGCCAGGTACAGTGTATTAAGCTGAAAACAAAATGGCTGACAGCCAGCCATCCTTGGATTTTGACAGATGAGGTTGTTGTTGCTATTTCTTGAAAAGAACAGGAAGGATATTTCTCAGACATTAGATGTAGGTACTTACTGAATGAAGACAGAATTTGTAAATTCAATGAGATGTACCTGGAAATTGAATTCTTGTGATCTGTCTTCATTCTGGTAATTAGCACAAAGGATCATGGGCCCTCCCTATTTCCATCCCTTGGTTCGACTGTTTTCATATTGTTCATTCACTTTGAAAAATGAATACTGAAGCAGCTAGTGCACCCATCCCATGTGATCCCTTGTACTAACCAGAATTAAGACAAAATTAGAACCAATTTCAAAGACCCAGCATTTATACAAAAATTGATTTCCCTTCATCCCATGAATTTGTAACAAATCCTGCCATTCCTTCAGAAGACAACAGATTTGAAAGAAGTTGCTTGTTTTTTGGGAGGGGGTGGGGGGGTGGGGGGGGGGGGGGAGATGCCCAATGCTTATCATAATTCTTTAAATTCCTCTACTCCCCTCCAACCCCTGGGGAGCCACACCCTCCATTTATACATTGGTTAATTAAATGGATCTCCTTTGCCCAATAATGACCTAGGCTAAATCTGATGAATCAAAATGAATTTGTTAGTTGTTGACCAATAGGGATTACAAGTTCTATATCTATTTTTGCTATAATAAAAATGTCACACCCTCAATTTATATAATATTTGATCTCCTTCGTTCAATAACTCTCCAGCCCAAATTTCATCAAAATCCATTAAGTCGTTCAGGACTAGTAGCAATTCAAATGATTCATCTCTATTTCCCCTATTGGGCCCTGTCATTCTGACCAGATGTGCTATTAACAACTGTGTTCCGACAGTAAAATACCAAAGCAATATACATTCAATAATTGCAAGTTCAATCTATCAAATAATTATGCCAAACAGTAGGGGTGTAAGATCTTACCTACTGACGTATTTCCTCCATAAACTGTAGCATTACAACCACAGCAACATTCTTTTGGAAGCTGCTTTGCATATTCATCAACTTCATACTTCTTGCCTGGGACCAACTGCGAAAACAGGTGATGGGCTAATCCAACCATAATTTGTGTCTCCTTGATTCCACTTAATGAAGTGCCTTTGGCAAGCTTCCAGATTGCCTCTTCATGTGTAGTTCGCTCTAAGAAGACAAGATGTATAAAATTTTCGTCATATTATATATATATATATACTACTAAAAGTTGTCTAACAACTTGACAATTTTTTACCAACATTAAACACAAGACCTAAAGGCTTAATGTAAAATATAGCCACAATCTAGGATGCTATATGTGTCAACAATGTTGGACAAAGGGAAATAACTTGTAATGAAAAAATGTTATTTCTCTAGTCTATCAAGATTATGCTATATTACATCATGTAATATAGCATAATCTTGACATGTAACATGTATTTTGCACAAACCAAGCAGAGCATACATGTTATTGAGTGCAGATGGTCAGTGATAAAACTGGTTATTGTTAAAGATTTTAAATTTAATGGGGATTTTTTTCTATGATTTATTTATCTTAAACAGATATTTTTAACAATAAATGTTTACAGAATTTCTTTGTAGATTTCAACTTATTAGACCCCTGTTATCTTGAATTAGGGTCAAAGTCATTCATTTTAACTAATTTGGAAGCCCTTTATTCCAGCATGCAACAGGCCCAATATTTGGTCTCCTGGGCTTTGGTTAAATAGCATAGAAGTTAATTTTATTTTTTATAATTTTCACCTATTTGACCTGTGACTTTTAATATAGAACTTGGTCATTAATTTGACCAAATCTAGTAGCCCTTCACACCAGCATGCTATACAAGAGGCCAAATATTAGTTAGGATAATATCAATTATAACCTAATTAGGGTGGACAAACCCCCGAAATTGTAAAATTCAGGACTTAATTGTTGCTAACTTGTTGCATCAGTATTTTAAGACACAGGAAAGACAATTTCATGATACTCAATGCTCCTTGTACAAAATGAACACAAACCGTCAATCACCTTACATATATTAGTCATCATGTTAGTGTTTTAATATAATTATGATATCAATAACTAAACCCAAAAATTTAAACATGCCTTGACATAAAACATATTATAGAAATAATATAATTTGTCAATTAAAATCATAACAACATATCTTCCGATGATGCTTGCTTATATAGTGCTTTAAAGGTGTTATCTGAAGATGCTTGTTGTCACATGCACATTGTTTTATCTGATGTAAAACAGGTTAGGAGTCTATAGTTTTCCAGACAGTCTCTGTAATTTGAGCTTTCGAGACAGTCTTAGAAATGCGAGACAGTCCCGTATAACAGCTCTAGACAAAATTGTCTTTGAAATGAAGGATTTTCTGAATCGGACGTACATCATAAAACTGCTCTTTAAAAACATCTAATAATTTGAGAGAGTTCCCAACCTGTATAATGCACATGTTGAGTTGACACTTTAATACACTTGATGTTGGCTTGTGTTGCAATAATAATATCCACCATCTTTTTGGTGAGGAACCAGTGATCTGTCCTTCAATCTTATAAGACCTTGCCTCTTTCCTAATTAAATGTAATGTGTGCATTTGTTTCCACAATATATTTAAACAGTGTAATAAAGTCTTTGTGATACTAACAGCTAAGGTGATGGGTCAATTGTTTTGCCCTAGATCTTGTTCGCCTTAATTGGGTTATTTTGCCCTAAATCTTGTTTGCCCAAATTTTCATTTTCTTGTCAGGATACATATAATATCAGAGACCTATATTTAGTATATAGGTCTCTGATATTATTAAACATACCAAACTTACATTTCTTTTCAATAGCACAATATGATTTATATGGGAAAACTGTGATTAAATCTGCTAATATCGAAAAATAAAACATCGTACACAATAAAACATCGTACACATCAAATTGATTTTAATTAAAGTTGATTTGTGAATTAAATTAAGCCACTAAAATGAAAAGGAAATGTCAAAGTTTCGCCCTAAAATTTTCGTTTAGGGTGAAACAACCTATGGCAAACAGGATTTAGAGTGAAACATTGACCCGGATTCAACAGCTACATGTACATGTAAGGTAATTTAGTTTTAAACAAGGGCCCAATGGGCCCAAATCGCTCACCTGTAATGCAGTGATCTTTTCATATATGGATCCTGCAGTTATTTGAAAGCATGCTACAGGACCAATATAATGTCTCTCTGCACTTTGGCTTTTCACTAAAAGTCATTTAAAGATTTAAGCATACTTGATCGACGTGACCTTGAATGTGAGTCAAGGTCATTCATTTGAACAAACTTGGTAGCCCTTTACCGCAGCATGCTACAGTCCCAATATCAACTCCCTGGGACTCTTGGTTATTGAGAAGAAGTCGTTTAAAGATTTTAGCCTTTTGACCCCTGTGACCTTGAATGAAAGTCAAGGTCATTCATTTGAACAAACTTGGTAGCCCTTCACCCCAGCATGCTACAGGCCAAATATTAGGTCTCTGGGACTGTTGGTTATCGAGAAGAAGTCGTTTAAAGATTTTAGCCTTTTTGGCCCCTGTGACCTTGAATGAAGGTCAAGGTCATTCATTTGAACAAACTTGGTAGCCCTTCACTCCAGCATGCTACAGACCCAATATCAACTCCCTGGGACTCTTGGTTATTGAGAAGAAGTTGTTTAAAGATTTTAGCCTTTTTGACCCCTGTGACCTTGAATGAAGGTCAAGGTCATTCATTTGAACAAACTTGGTAGCCCTTTACCCCAGCATGCTACAGACCCAATATCAACTCCCTGAGACTCTTGGTTATTGAGAAGAAGTCGTTTAAAGATTTTAGCCTTTTTGACTCCTGTGACCTTGAATGAAAGTCAAGGTCATTCATTTGAACAAACTTGGTAGCCCTTCACCCCAGCATGCTACAGGCCAAATATTAGGTCTCTGGGACTCTTGGTTATTGAGAAGAAGTCGTTTAAAGATTTTAGCCTTTTTGACTCCTGTGACCTTGAATGAAAGTCAAGGTCATTCATTTGAACAAACTTGGTAGCCCTTTACCCCAGCATGCTACAGGCCAAATATTAGGTCTCTGGGACTGTTGGTTATCGAGAAGAAGTCGTTTAAAGATTTTAGCCTTTTTGGCCCCTGTGACCTTGAATGAAGGTCAAGGTCATTCATTTGAACAAACTTGGTAGCCCTTCACCCCAGCATGCTACAGACCCAATATCAAGTCCCTGGGACTCTTGGTTATTGAGAAGAAGTCGTTTAAAGATTTTAGCCTTTTTGACTCCTGTGACCTTGAATGAAGGTCAAGGTCATTCATTTGAACAAACTTGGTAGCCCTTCACCCCAGCATACTACAGACCCAATATCAAGTCCCTGGGACTCTTGGTTATTGAGAAGAAGTCGTTTAAAGATTTTAGCCTTTTTGACTCCTGTGACCTTGAATGAAAGTCAAGGTCATTCATTTGAACAAACTTGGTAGCCCTTCACCCCAGCATGCTACAGACCCAATATCAAGTCCCTGGGTCTTTTGGCTATTTAGAAGAAGTCGTCTAAATTTTTTTTAGCATATTTGACTCCTGTGACCTTGAATGAAAGTCAAGGTCATTCATTTGAACAAACTTGGTAGCCCTTTACCCCAGCATGCTACAGACCCAATATCAACTCCCTGAGACTCTTGGTTATTGAGAAGAAGTTGTTTAAAGATTTTAGCCTTTTTGACCCCTGTGACCTTGAATGAAGGTCAACGTTATTCATTTGAACAAACTTGGTAGCCCTTCACCCCAGCATGCTACAGGCCCAATATTAGGTCTCTAGGCCTTTTGGTTATTGAGAAGAAGTTGCTTGAATGGAAAGTTGACGCCGGACGGACGGCCGGACGGACGACGGACGCCGCGCCACGGCATAAGCTCACTTGCCCTTCGGGCAGGTGAGCTAAAAAGCATATATAATTTAAGTTTTCGAAGGATTATAATACCTCGCAGAAATTCAAACAATGCCAAGAATGATTGACGACAAGCAGTGGAGTGCTTCCTGATTGCGTCTACGCCATCTGTCAGAAATTCTTTGAAAATATTTAAAGCTAGTATATCCTTCAAGTAAACGCCCCGGCACTCAGGATATCCTTCGATATAATTTTTAGCATATGCCTCGGCATGTTCATAGTTTAGTCGAAGATAGACAGATGCGTCGCTGAATGATTTCCCATCAATGGCATTACTTCTTTGTATAACTATGTTTAGAAATGCAGGTAAGAGAAAACCAGAGTCAGAAATAATATTTTTGAAAACACTTCTGACTAAATTTTCTTCTTTTGATCCACTGAAGTCCTTGAGATCATACTGGTTTTTCGCCATTTCAGAAATACGTTAGAACGTCCAAGGCACACTGGCGTTACCTATGCCATACAGATTTAAAGTTAAAAACATCGACTGGCCTTATGAGCCTACCTTCCTAACAGTAGCAAGTTCCGTTTCCAGTACGTGCAAGAAGTTCCGTTTCCGGTACTTTCAAAAAGTTTCGTTTCCGGTACTTGCAAGTTAAGATACAGGCATATATTACCAATCAGAACACCTCGTCTTCGTCTGCTAACGTAGGTAAGCTTGCTTTGTTTACATTAATAAACATATGTGTACTAAACAATTGTGTAGTCTACCGACTTTTCAATGTTAGAAGGGATCACTTTACAATGCTGAAGTCGGCGGGTAAGACGATTGACAGGATTGGGCTGCAACGGACAGAATCAAGATAAAATCGAACCGTTTTAATGATGATTAGGCCTATTATATGTATTGATTGAATATTTATACAACCGTAAAGTACCACGTGATTACATATATCTGTATCTTTTACATGTTTTACTGGGACGTAACTTTGAAGCTTCTGCTCGACGAGGTCTAGTTTCGTTTTCTAGTTCCCGCCAAAAGACCTACTTTCGTTTTCCGTTACAGAATCAACATGATGACCTAATTTTGACAAAATAATGGAAAAGATTGAGCAGGACTAAAAGACGAATTATAGGATCGGGTATAGACTGGCCACCAGTCCTAAGTATTCTGTGAAGAATTGTTCAGTTGAAATATAATACTATCTCCTCCTACTTTGAATTTAGACATACATTTTTTATTGTATCCTTGAGACCAAAATCATAAAGGTCAGGTTTATTTATAATTTAAATACTTCAACAAAATTATAGAAAGTATTAGTAGTATAACACCACAGCCACAGGCGTCTGCGTCTGGTTAGTATTTACAGAAAAAAATATTAGTCCCTACTCCACCAGGAGGGAATCATTTTTTTAAACAGACGCCTGTGATAATACGCCATTGAGTATGTTTGAAAGCATTGGCGAAAATTGTACTATTTTTCTTATCAGTATTGCGGCCTCATTACAGTGTGTAGAGTAATATCGGGGACCGCGTAGAACTCTCCGCCGTCGGATTTTAAACACGGTCCATGTAATATTTACATCAATCCAATGTTATTAATGGTCTCCTAAATGTTTAAAACATAAAAATAACTCCAAAGTGTCATTTTTTATGTCGTTGTTTGTTACGACTTGCTACAATCCCGCGAAAATGGCTGCCCTCTCTCCAACGTCACTCCAAGGTGTAAAAACATGACAAAATACATATTTATTATTTGGTGCTTTAAGTTTTAAATAAGATTCAATCATATTTCAATTATAAGGACTGCTATTGATTTTTGCAACATTCATGAGGTCATAACGCGATTCATGGCCAGAAGCCAATGTTATTATGACCTCATGAATGTTGAAAAAATAAACTTCATTCCTTGGGAGAAGTCAAATGTCTAGCTGTGCCCGCCTCGGCAAGCCTCGTGGGTTGAGATCCCCCTATCTCACCCCAGAAGGGGTGAAAGATTCTATTAATCTCAACCCGAGGGGAAGATGCCGAGTGTTTGGCAGCTTCAGAATTATCTTACGTGACGTGATTGACGTATCTTGACGTGACGTGATTGAATTGTCGACGTGACGTCATTGTACTGTTGACATGACTTCATGGTATTGTTGACGTGACGAAATACAATTTGTTCAGAACGTGAAAAGAGCACGTGTAGCTTGTCTTTTCCCTAGGGTGAGATAAGAAAATCTTACCCCGGTAAAACTGTGGATATTTCTTTCCACGGTAAGAGAATCTATTAGTTGTACCCTGCAAGCACTGAACAATTTTATGACGTCAAAGCAATACTACAATATGTACCATTGCGTCATGCAAAAATTCAATGACGTTACGACAATAATTCAACCGCATCACATTAACGTTGTCTTGTCGTACCGTTAATATAAAATGCATAAGAGGATAAACGTAGTAAGAGAAAAATAATCATCCATATCGTTTTGGAGAAAATATTTTGAAGGCAAGATGCCAATAGGCCTTAACGGTCACTTGTGTTTTGATATATTCTGGCAGATTTGATTCTCGTGACCTTGAAAGTGATGTCAATGTTGCTCACCTATCACTAATATCAATTCTACAGGCCTCTTGGTCAGAGAGAAGTTGCTTAAAATTTTTAAATATTTGACCCATGTGACCTTGAATGAAGGTCAATATCATGCACTTCAACATGTCATCTATCATCCGCAATCAGGTATCTAGGCCTCTTGGGGAGAGAGAAGTCAATAAAATATTTTAGTATATTTGACCCAAGTGACCTTGAATAAAGGTCAATATTCAGTTCAACAATCTTGATAGCCCTTCACCCCAGCAGACTACAGGGCGAATATCAGGTACGTATGCAACTTGGTAGTAGTCGAAAATGTTAATCGTTTACGAACGGACAACGCACGACGGACGACAACGGACAAAGGGCGATTAGAAACGAAGGACGACAACGGACAAAGGGCGATTAGAAAAGGTCATTTTCATGATTTTGTTTTCATATTTGTCAGCACAGTACATTCTTCACACCTGAAGGAGAAAACGCTTTGAAATGTACCTGTAGGGATCGTAAATGATGACATTTTAAGTCAGACGTTTTCTTGTGTAGAAATATAGAAATAGATTAGTGTTAACATTTCGATGTCAACGTCTGCCAAACGTACATCCCGGCAACTCGTAAATATTATGTCTATCTGAATTTGCCACACAATAAAAAAAGTATATTACAATTACTAAATTTTCATTTTGGTACCGTAAGACGTGTACGTATCACATCGTATGGTATTTATCAAAATTGGGATGAAAATTGTTTAACCAATGTGGAACCACATGCGTATCGCCTGATCGTTACATCGTGTCAACTCTATGGTTTTTAGGAGACAAAAGGTATCCTACTGCAAACGAAGCAAATTAGAATAATTCAAGAAATTATATCGGTTGTTTTGATAAAAAAAATATGTACTTCATATAAGCAATATATTTTGATTATCGGGACTCAGGCATGTCAAAAATAAAATTATCCCAAGCACTTGTACAAAAGATCATTAACCAAAAACAATGCTTGTAAAGAAACAGACCGATCTAATTAAAATAAAGATACTCATTATCACTACATGTACGTTACATGAACATCTAACGACAATGCATAACGGGTCATGTCAGGATGGCCTTTTGGATTAACCAATCGAATTACTACTTACAGAATCTTGGAAGTGAATTTCGGTGCGAAATTGCAGGACTAGAGTGCATAGCTTGCATAATCTGTCATTCTATTTCAAGTCATTTCGTCCAACGAAGTGTACGTATATAGCTATATACACGCTGTACCGAAATGGTACTGAATGGGTGAGATGATGACATCGAAAATTGACAATTCGACTTGAAAGTAAAATATTGAGATAACAAAGGTCACTAGAACGTGACCCCTTATGCGATGTCGTTAGATGTTCATGTAACGTAGTGAGAATGATCATCTCTATTTTAATTAGAGTGAGAAACAGAAGAGTTGAAATCATTCTCCAAAATTCAAACTAATGCATTACTATCGTAAGTGTTGTGTTACTTTGTTACCTTTGTGCGACATGATTTTCATTTCATATGGGAATGTACACAAGCAGGGAATCATATTTAATATGTATAATAAATCAATTGATATCTATGAAGGACCAAACAGTTGATTTATTTCTTTTGAATTTCCAGAGAAGGGTATTTCAATGGAGGATCTGTCCACATTCATAGAAGAGGACTTCCAGGATCTATTTAAGATTTTCTCTTATAGAAGGAAAGCAAAGAAAATTATTTGTTCATCTAACATTGTTGACCATCATGAAAATGTTTCTCTATTGGACCACAGTACCCATGAAGCTAGTTATGTTCACACGATCTTGATCAGAATTCTCCCAAGGCAAAGTATAAGTGTTGACGAAATATGCTAACGGAACAAAGAGGCGCATTGGCCTTATAGAGGGTCACATGACTTTGATATATTTTGGCAGATTTGATTCCCGTGACTTTAAATTTGAGGTCAATGTCGTTCACCCACAGCGACGCTACAGGCAAAATAACAGGTTTATAAGTGTGTTGATTCTCGAGAAGATTTTTTTTAGCATATTTGAGCTTGGCGGCCTCGAATGAAGCTCAAGGTCATCAGTTTGTGCAATTGAGTTTTTTCGTTATGCACAGTTGTCTGCTGTTTTGAGTGGGTATTGGTTATCTAAAATAATTTGGATTTGGTAGTAACATCAGGAGTTTGTGAGACAAGAAACATTTTTTGTGACATAAGATAATGAAGTAACAATCAATACCTGCTCAAAAGAGCAACTAATATTTGTGCATAACAGAAAGATTCAACATTAAAAGTTTTTACCCTGGACAATAAACAAGAATACACAAATATATGAAAATCAAGGTGGTTTATTTGTAATTGTTTCAAAGGCCTCATATCAGGTCATGGCCTCTTGCTTGGTGAGAAGATGCATATATCATTTAAAGATATTAGAATATTTGACCTCTGTGAACGTGGCCTTGAATGAAAGACAAAGTCATTCATTAGAACAACCCTGATAGCCCTTCACACAAGCTTACATGTACTATAGGCCAAATATCAGGTCTCTGGACTTCTTCCCAAATGAGAAAAAGCAATTTAAAGAATTAAGCATATTTGACCCTTGTGACATTGAATGAAAGTCAAAGTCATTCATTTCAACAATCTTGATAGCCCTTCACCCTAGCATAACATATGCCCAATATCAAGGTAACCTCTTAGTTATTAACAAGAAGTCACAAAGGTAAATTGATTAATAACGGACGATGACACACGATGCATGACAAGGACAAAAGGTGATTAGAACCAGTCACCGGAGACTAAACTTTGTCTCAGATGACCTTAAAAAACTGAGGGAAAAGTTCTCCAGCACTAAAGTATCTCATCTGTTTAATACATGATTATGCAAGTACAGTTAAATTTGGAATGATCCCAAACCTATCAATTAAATTCCTGGAAGAAAAAGAGATGTGTTTGCACATCATGAAATAAAATGTGCCAGATCAAGTTTAAGATCAGAAATTTTGGTTAGATTAAAACAGCACCATCGAAATAGCAGGAAATTTCTTCTTGACAAGTCAACAGACAAGAGGACAACCAAGAAAATGAATGTGAAAGAACTTTCTGGCGGCTACGTACACACATACGAGATTCAAACTTCAGGATTTAGTCCTTTCAACTGTTAAAATCAAGATGGCTGCCTGGTTACCATTTCATTTTCTGGCCCAGACTCAAAATAAAATGGGCAAAACTTTGGACGAAGGGGAACATACATATGAAGTTTTAGAAAAATCCTTTTAATGCTTCTCAGGAATGGCAAATGGCAAAATCCAAAATTGCCACCTGGCAGCCATTTTTATTTTCAAGATCACATTCAAAATTGAATGGGCATGGCTAATTGAGGCTAATAGGAATCTACATGCAAAGTTTAATAATAATTCCTCTCATATAATTTTGAAGAAAAAGCAGTAACAAATTTTAACTGCCATAACCTCAGATAGCTGACATGTATCCTTGTTGTTGTTTTTTTTTCAGACTCAAAATTAGATGGCGCAATGGGATCCTATAAGTGAGGTTAGAGAAAGATCCCTCTTGTACTTCCACAGAAGTATCAATAACAAACTTCAACAGCCAAAATCCAAGATGGCTGCCTGGCAGCGATGTTGTTTTTCCAATAAGACTTAAAACTGAATGGGTACAACTAGGGACTAAGTGGATCCTACATGTGATCTTTGAAAAAGTCCTACTGGTACATCGAGAAATAGAGATAACAAGCATTGTTTACAGACAACTGACAGACCTCAGACGTAGGGCAATTTGAATAGTCCACTATCTGATGATGA
The DNA here is from genome assembly GCF_902652985.1 of Pecten maximus. Taxonomy (NCBI): domain Eukaryota; kingdom Metazoa; phylum Mollusca; class Bivalvia; order Pectinida; family Pectinidae; genus Pecten; species Pecten maximus. The sequence goes on along the minus strand of NC_047019.1, from coordinate 17,942,617 downwards.
TGTGGGCATCTGTGTACAAAATTTGAATAACGCACTATCTGACAAAGATCTAATTATTTTTGAGTTTTTGCCTGAAATCTAATTATAAGATAGCCACCTAGTGGCATAATTGTTCTTCAAATTCACAAACAAGAGTATGCTTTTACAAGAGGAATCATGATAATACTACAAAATCAATACCACTGAAAGCTGGTATTATCGGTATGTTAACATCTTCCCTTGTTCTGGCCTTCTTGTATACCCCAAGACGTTGTTTTAAATCTCTGTGTAACCCTGACTTTTTAAGACCTATGAAAGAATGAAGACTTTTACGGGTAAAAACAGTGAAATTCAAGAAAAGCCAGACAATAACTATGGTATCAACATTAATTTCTGACTCTCCAGTTGGAAAATATCTCCATAAGCTAAGCTGTTCACTAATGTGCAATAGGAAGTCATTGACAGGGTCATACAGACAAATAGTGATATATTCTGATGTGGCACCAAATGTTGGAATCAGGAAATGTGACAGTGAGTTCCCACGAATGTTAACCTGAGCAAAGCTATTTGTTATAGTTTGAGCCAAGATTTGCTGTAAGGCTGTTTGACCCAGAAGAACAATGTCATGTTCCTTGCTATAGTCAGTCATCTCAACAGGGATATCACATTTTTGTTTCCTTCCAGGCTCACATTCATTTTCATCTCCATTTTCACTTCCCAGCTTTCTTTGTTTACTTTTAGGTTCATATTCATCTCCATCAGAATCTTCTTCCTCTTCAACTTGGTCAACCATTTTCTCCTCCATAATTGCCACAGAAATTGTATGGTTCAGCAAAATGTCTGCTCTGCCATGCCATGTTCCTAGTGACCCTATTTTAAAAAAAAATTAATATAATTTACAGTAAGTGTAATTCATTTGACATTCAGAATAACACACATGCCCTAATATGGTGCCCCATCAGGTTTTTTTTTCTGGAAAGAAGGATAATCTGAACAAGTGACCCATCAGACTTAAAGGTCACCTAAGCTATGCAAACAACAAAAGGCCAAGAGGGCCTGTATCACTCAACTGGTTGAATTTGAACCAATGTCTAAATAATATTCACAAGCAGTTCCTTGATAGATTTATTTGTTGTTGCTCAACAATGCCACAGTTGTGGGATCACATGTCACACAATATATAGTGTGGGCATTATGCATACACTGTCTGTACAATATAGAAAATGTGCAATTGTACCTTGCAAATGAATGGGCGCATGATGGAAGATCAAAAAGAAATGTGTGTGATAGCTATCATGGTTGACATCAATTAATGAATTGTGTACTAGTGATAAAAATAAAACCTTCAGAACAGTTTTGATAGATTGATTTTTATGATTCTGAAATATCCTACATGAAACTAAATAAAAAATATCTATCTTGGATAGATCTCTGTTGTACATGTGGCATGTGATCAATCCAGGGTCTGGATCTGTGACCTCATTTATCATCGCTCACTGTTTGAGGTAACTCATTATCATATCACTCACTGTTTGAGGTAACTCATTTATCATCACTCACTCTTTGAGGTAAATCATTTATCATATCGCTCACTGTTTGAGGTAAGTCATTATCATCACTCACTGCTTGAGGTAACTCTTTTATCATCACTCACTTTCTGCAGAACGATTTACCCCAAAACACCCAAAAACTATCAAAAAGCACCCAAACACTACCAGGGCTTTTCCTCACTGGTTTGGGAAAGGGCCTTTTTGTCTCATTTTGGGAAGAAAATTGTTGAATTGGGAAAGATTTTTTCAGGAGTAAACTGCAAATTTTGGGAATTTGGCTTACCTGGTAAATATGAAATAATTTCAATTGGGAATGGGGCCCATTAACGGCCCCAAAAAGCCCCCAGAAAAAGCCCTGACTACACAAACACATCTAATATCACCAACACACTACCTAGATATTGATATTTATATATTAACATATCAAATACAGCATTAATTTGATAAGTTCTTTATTGACTTAACCGGCGAGAAGGGTTTTGAACGCAAGGGAGATAACTCTCACAAGCAAAGTCATACAGTAAAACCGACACAATGATTTACCCGAACATATTTTTGATAATTATCGTGATATATCCAGAAGAAATTTTTTTCATGTAGCTTGTCGATTCATTTATCTAACAGACATGTTTTTCATTTACACTGTACCTTGTCAATTCAGGATTTAATCGATTACTATTGCTTGAATTTGATGTGTTTTCTCTAGAATTGAATTTGATGGTCATTGTAACATAAATGTTGACTGGTAAAATTACCATTTGTATTTACATAGGTGCTCAAAAGAAACTAGATGTGCAGTTATCAAAAGTTGTATCTGATACGTTGATATATAAATATCAATATCTAATGATGTTTTCAGTGTATGGTGTTGGTGCACGGGTTATGAGTTGTTTTTGGGTAGTTTAATTAGTTTTTGGGTAGTTTTTTGGTAGTTTAGTTTTTGGGTAGTTTTTGGGTAAATCGATCGTCAACCCTTCGCTGTTGAGGTGCTATATGTCAAGTGTTACCTTGAGAAGTCATATGGAATTATTCTCTTGATTATATTGTTCATTTAATTAAAACTCTAACAAATCAAAAGTAAGAAAACACAGTAATACATGAACACTGACAAGTCAACAACAGCAACAGCACTCCCCACCCCACCATTTACAGTTATATGTAGTTGAAACAGCCCGCTTTGTGGCAATATATTGACCTTGACCTTTGGTCAGTTGACTACTTGTTAAATTCTTAACAACTTTGCTTCATCCTGTCATAACACAAAAAGTTCATCAGTGAAAGATGAGAAGAACTTTGAAATTTCAGTCAATTTGACCCTTTTCTGGCCCTGCCCATCAGCTGCAGGGGGTCAGTCAGGGCCGATATATGCATACTATAACCACACTGATAATTCTAACTAAATCTGAATTATTTCCAATTGAAAGAAAACTTGTAATGCTCATAAATGTGATTTCTCTAAATAAACTATACTAAAGTTTACACATCCTGAGGGGTGAACAAGGGACCCCAGGGTCATGAAAATTCACAATTTTGGTAAAGCAATTTAAATTAAGACATAACCATCTAGGAAGACTTTGTGGTTCTAAGATATATCTGGGCATTGAGTACATTTGAAATATTTCTGTCAATTTGACCCCTTTTTGGCCCCTTTTGACCTTGAATGTAGATCAAGCTCATTCATTAAAAAAAAAACTGTTAGCCTTTCATGATCACCCTAGCATGCTACAGGCTCAATATCAGGTCTCTCGGCTTCATGGTTATTGAAAAGAAGTTGTTTCAAGATATTGATTGGAACAGATGTATATTGCAAATGAGATCTTGAGCCACCATCAATGTCTGAAGAAAGAAAACAACATTGTGGGGAAACAAAGAAGCTAAAAATAACAACACTTTTGTTGGCTGCCCTTTCTCACCAACCTCACCAATTTCCAGTTCAATGGCACCAGTGGAACTGGATAGATTGTTTAAAATGTATTTTTTAAGATGGCACGGCAGCCATCTTGAATTTCGGACCGACAAGAAAAAAATAACACTAAGAACAATCTCAGAATCATTCCAGGCAAGTTTCAGCTCAATCCCATCCACCAGTTGAACTTAGCAGAAGTTTGTAATGTGAAAAATGTACATGGCACACGGCGGACAACAGATGAAGTACAATGACTATAGTTTATCCTGACCCATTGGGTCAGATTACCTAAAGACATGATTGATCTTACCTACTGATGTATTTCCTTCACAAATTGTTGCCTTACAACCACAGCTGCAGCTTTTTGGGACTTGCTTTGCATGATTATCTACCTCATATATCTTGCCAGGCACCAACTGGGAAAAAAGGTGATGGGCCAAAACAGTTATTACTTGTGTCTTCTTACTTCCATTTTCTGAAATAATTTTAAGTGCCTTTTCATGTGTACTTCGCTCTGTAAACAGAAAAGAAAAACCAAGTGCTGAAATACTGGCTGAGCTAATATTACCTGGTAATAGAATTGAAAATAAAGAATTTATTCAAATTTACAAATACAGAGTAGCTTAATGGCATATAATACAATTTGTATGATATATATTTGTTTCTCACTACAGTGGAGGCCACTTGTTATAATATCAGATACTGTATTATCCCACTTAATATAATATTTTTTTTAATTTTAAATTTTCTCTATAACTATTAAGTTAAATACTCTGTTTAAATTGATATTGGTGCAACATGAATCCCAGTTAAAATATTGCTTTTTTCCTAGCTGGATTATTTTTTGTTAGTTGTAATCCAAGGTAACTGGCCGTTTTTCACACGTGGATAAGTCATTATCATCACATAATTATTGCAAGAGACCTCCATACATGTCAGGGCCCAATCCAATTTCACATATCGCCAACAGAAAACAAGAGGCCAAGATGGCCTGTATCGCTCACCTAGTTGGATTTGACCAAACTTCAAAAAATGCTCATGTTAAATTCATTAAAGCTTTATGTGTTGATGTCAAACAATGCTATATATGGTTATGGACTGGGGATCTAAATGATTTCAAAAATATAACCAAGAAACTAAGTCCTTAGGGTTGGGGTAAGACCCCAAGGTCTATTTGTAGATCATGATTGTGTTTATTTCTTTATGATCAACAATGCTATATATATATATATGGTTATGGGGTAGGAATCCAGTCAAATATGAATGATATCAATTGCTCAGTACCAAAGAAGTTGTTTATAGCAATATCTATTAGCAAATTGCTCTGTTTTGGCCCTGTCCCTCAGCCCCTTGTGGGTCAGTCCAAGGGGCCGCAGTGGCGGAGTGGTTAAAGTGTCCCGACACTTTATCACTAGCCCTCCACCTCTGAGGTGTGAGCTCGAAACCTACGTTGGGCAGTTGCCAGGTACTGACCGTAGGCCGGTGGTTTTTCTCTGGGTACTCCGGCTTTCCTCCACCTCAAAACCTGGCACGTCCTTAAATGACCCTGGCTGTTAATAGGACGTTAAGCAAAAACAAACAAACAAAGGGTCAGTCCCATCATTTGTATTAATTTGAATCCGGCCACCCAACTAGCTATAGGTATCTTACCACTGAAATATAAAAGTAATTATACATTCCTTAGTTCCAGAGATGATGTGGTTAATATCAATATTGCCTCATGGACATCTTTGGCCCGTCCCTCAAATCCCTTGGGGGTCACATCAGCCTTATCACTTGTATAAATTTGAATCCAAACCACATACGAATGCTTCCTACCAAATTTAGTTAAATTCGTTACCGGCCAAGAAGATGGAAATTGTTGACAGACAGACGTCAGACACCACATTATAGCTCACCTTGGTCCTTTGGGTGAACTAACAACAGAGGTCAAGCCACCACCTGTGCTGTTCTGGCTTTTGCAGATGACAGCAGTTAGACTCACAGACTGAATTTAATTCAGATGTTTAATATTAGAACTTAAATCTGATGTTACATTTGAAGATATGACTATATTTTTCTGGACTACAGTACTTGTTTTTATGTTGACAGCTATATATTTAGGTCACCTGTGTGTGTACATGTATGTCTGATACTAAGTCTCAAGTGACCCATTCTTGACTCGCCTTTTTATGCGGTTGTGAGCCATTCATTGTGCATCAGTAAACAATTTACATTTCTGATTCTTTTCCAAAACATGTGCATCAATTACAATACCATTTTGCAGAACCCCTCCATTGGTCGATCGCGACCATTTGAATAATATGGTCCCTGACCCCTAGGGGACCTGAGGGCTGGGCAAAAAGGGGTAAAATTGACTGAAATTTCAAAAATCTTCTTCTCAAGGCCCAAGTAAGGTAAAAACAAATACTCTTCATTGATAGAAAGGTCCCTGGGGGTTTGAGACCATAAAATAACCATGGAAAGTTTCTGCAAAATAGGCCTAGAAGGTCTATCACTGAAATCGCGCGGTTCTATGGTTTGTGAGGAGTCAAAATTGTAAAAATGTTTCCAGACAGCAGACGACGATAGACAGAACATTTCGTTGATAATTAACCCCTACATATTATTAATCCATGCCCTATGTCCCGGAAACTTTGACATTTGTTTTGTTCAAAACTTTTACAGTACTGTGGCCATATATTAAACCTACCACTGAGGAATTCCATCAAACTCAAGAAGGCTGTGTTATGTTTATATCGACCCCCCATATATTTTATACATACATTATTATTGTAACGTGTCCCTGTGGACCCACTATATTGTGCGAATCTGTTTCGCATGGCCATTTTGGTTGCAAGCATGCGCACCACCACGATGACCCTAAAAATAAGGTGGTAGAGAATTTGTGTATCCCGAGCCGAGCCCGAGCTGAAGACCCGAGCCCGAGCTTTGGATATTTCCGTTTTTCTCCTTCATTACTGAATGGATTAAAGTGATTTTTTCTACAAAGATTTGATTTCAGGTTTTAAATCAATCCGTGTAAGTGGATTTTCTTAAAATGTATTTTAACGTCCTAAATCGACGATTTTCTTTTTTTAGGGGGAGAATTTGTGTAGCCCGCAATCAAGCGTGACTTTTCATGTTTTTTGCTAATTATTTCCGATACATGCTATTATTGAGAAATATTACTAGATACAAACAAGAAGTAAATATAGCTGATTCTAAAAATATAAATTTCAACATATATCTAATGTGACTTGATGTCAAATTTTGACATTTTTGTAACCGCGCCGACGATCAATGAACTCGCCGTGTTTACCGAGCTTTCACCGAGCCCGTGCTAAGGAACTTTTAGCCATTCTGGTATAAGAATGTTTCCGGGCTCTTCGACGAGGACGCAGTTCTACAAAGAGCCCATATCATTTTATTTTAATGATTTTATATATATTTACACATCTTTTCATTATTGTTTATCACATTAAAATATTGTTATCACCATATGTACTTTTGTATTTTTTTACGTAGAGAATAAAGTTTTCATTTGTGTTATAAACCAATTCACTCGTTTACTTTTTATCCGTTACTAAAGCTATTTCTTTTAGTAAAAAAATATTTTCATCAATGCATGATTTTAATACAACTACAGTACTATTTTCCTATTGTATTCTAGTTTGAATTTTCGAACATTTAGTACAATGCCAAACGAAACTGTCTTTTGAAAAATGAAAATCTGACTGATCACAAACACATCTATTGTGAAACCACCTATCGCAACCAGCGTCACAACTTACCATATCATCAAAAACATTAGAAATATGACATCCATCTGACTCACAATCGATACAAATATCATAAGTTAAGGCTTGAGAAACTTTCTTTTTTCTGTATTTACTAAGTTTTTTCTTTGGAAATTTAGAAAACCTACCATTTGAAATACAATTTACTAGATGCTGTCTCATATAATCTATGTCGAATTCTAATTCTTCACTACCTTTAAACCCATTAAAACAAAACTCTACTAAATTAGCGATGGCAAAAACCCCACAGTCAACCCAATTTGTTTGCTGTTGTATTCCTAGGTAAAATTGTTTTTAAGATTTTCCTATTTTCCCCGTATGATGAACTTACCTGCATTTCTAAGGACGCTGACAAATGATCTTTCTGCTTAGTTATACCTATCAAACTATCAAGAATATAAACTTCGTTACCACTTACCTCCTGTACTGATACTACCCGATGGTCCTCACCTGTATGATGGATTTGTGTATTGTATTTTCTTCTGACTGTTTAATACCCACGTCTTTGGATATATCTTCCTTCTCTTCCATTATATTTGATAATCTCCTATTTGTTAAAGATAATCTAGACCTAGGTTTGGGCTTTTTAGGAGTACCGATGTCTGAAATATCATGGAGGGGAGAGATTTGATCAGATTTCACTGGAGAAACTATTGTTGTGCTTGGCGTTGAACATAGTACAGAATCACCTAACTTAGTTAACTTACTGTCTGGCGCGGGAACTATATCACTTTCATCTCTATCACAAGGTCGTGGTCGTTTCCTACCTGCTTTCTTGTCTAATGTACAGTCACAAAACTCGGGATCGGTAGAGTTATCTGCCCTTAGCACGGGCTCGGTGAAAGCTCGGTAAACACGGCGAGTTCATTGATCGTCGGCGCGGTTACAAAAATGTCAAAATTTGACATCAAGTCACATTAGATATATGTTGAAATTTATATTTTTAGAATCAGCTATATTTACTTCTTGTTTGTATCTAGTAATATTTCTCAATAATAGCATGTATCGGAAATAATTAGCAAAAAACATGAATAGTCACGCTTGATTGCGGGCTACACAAATTCTCCCCCTAAAAAATGAAAATCGTCGATTTAGGACGTTAAAATACATTTCATGAAAATCCACTTACACGGATTGATTTAAAACCTGAAATCAAATCTTTGTAGAAAAAAATCACTTTAATCCATTCAGTAATGAAGGAGAAAAACGAAAATATCCAAAGCTCGGGCTCGGGTCTTCAGCTCGGGCTCGGCTCGGGATACACAAATTCTCTACCACCTAAAAATAACTTCGGGAAAATCCCACACAACTGTCTTGTTACACACTTGTATTTCAGGGTTTCTATATATATACTCACAGTGATCGTATAGTATTTTTTGTTACTATATCTAATGTCGATGTCCGGGATTGTCCAGTCGAGCTCTTTAATTACTTGGTCAATAAACCTCTTTTTTCAACTATAAAAGTTACATCGGAGACTTGTATATCATGATCAGGTTACATCAGAGACCTATATACTGGTTACATGTATACATGTATACTCAGAGACCTATATACTATATAAATATAGGTCTCTGATATACTGTACCATTTATTTGTCATTTTTTATACTCCACCTGTAGAAGTATGGCTTTATTAATTCAACCAAATAATATGAGATAGCACACATATAACGTTAATCCTACCCAGCGATAACATTAAAATTGCCCTATTCCGGAGGTGAACATGCTAAGTTTCTAACACAAGGTTAATGTATTAAACCAAACATCAGTCAATTAACCAATCATTATAAACCCATAAATTCGATACACTAGTTATTCCTATAGCCTACACAGTTCTGATATATTTAAAATTGAGAGTACATGAAGCGTTGAAGGGACATATCCGTTGTATCTGGTATCTTGATACATCACCAGATAAACATATGACAATAACATTGTAAAATTATTGTTAGATTTATTATTGTGTCTGGTTTTTGATGTGATACATTGTTTACTACATATGTATATATTTCAATTTCTACTCAAGTTGGACTCAATGAAACTACCAAACTTAATCTGTTTCATTTGCTCATGAATTTGACCAGATTAACACTGATCAGTGCGTATGAATACATGGTTAAAATCCTTCCGCGGAACGATTTCACTTTTTCTACATTGCTGTTATAAGCATCGAATAATTATTAAAATTATCAAATTTATAATGTATTCTTGTATTTTATGAAAGACCAGATATGCTAAATACTTTTATTTTGACAAAGTAATACTGTTTTTCAATCCTAAAATAGCGGACTATTTTACTCGACCGACTAGATATGCACAATCCAGAACTCCTCGGGCTTTTCCGCATTTAGACTTGCACAAGCTACAAGATATTAATATCTAGACCGACTTTTTTATTCGAGAAAAAAAAACAATTGAAATATAAGGATTGAATCTAGATTTGGTCGATTTCATGGGGTCATGAATTGAGTTGCTCTTGAGACAAATTCAACATGAACTGCTTCGCAGTTCATTAAATTTGTCTCAAGAGCAACTCAATTCATGACCCCATGAAATCGACCAATTCATGGGGTCATGAATTGAGTTGCTCTTGAGACAAATTCAACATGAACTGCTTCGCAGTTCATTAAATTTGTCTCAAGAGCAACTCAATTCATGACCCCATGAAATCGACCAAATCAAGATTCAATCCTTAAATGAATTAATTATATGACGCAAAAATAAATAGAAATGATAATAGAATATATTTGATTAAAGCATTTCTGTTATATTTGTTGCTGTTTATTAACTACCTAATAGCTATGATGAGTCTCTACATCTCGATCAGAACGACAGTGGAAACAAAAGATTGATAACTATAGCTACTAGGTGGTAAAATGATAGGTATACTAGTACTGCAGACACATCAGTTCTTTGTTACTACGTAAGTACACACACGTGTATAGTATGTCAAATCATATCCGTTATTACAATTATGTAGATCTAGCAATGTTTTATGGGGCGCCGTTTTACTATTTATTCCCATTTGGTGATATCACCTAATCGAATAGGTGATCTCACTTAATGAAACGAATAAGTGATATCACTTAAGAATTTTATAAGTGATACCACCTATTCTATATAAAAGTAATGTGATAATTTGACTATCAGCCTCGAGAGGATTGCGCATGTGTTTCCAGGACTATCACACCGTGTGACAGTTCGAAAAAACTGTCACACGGCAAACTGTCACACGGCGAACTGTCACACCCCTGCTGTAACGTCGTCAGAACGTTTGAAAGACACAACGACATGCAAGCGCTTAATTAACACAGATTGTTTGTTGTTGCAGACGGCAGCCTAACATTTTGTTTTCTCTCACGAAACTGTCAAACATGGATCCCGTTTTCAAAACGCTACAGACGTAGAGATCGAGTCATTATTAACGGACAGAGATAGCCAAAACACTAAAAGGGTCATACAAACGTTTGTCAAGTTAATGGAGGACTATAAAGCAGATTCTCATACCAGCACAAACATCTGTATAGAGAACAAAACGTAAAGGTATAATAAAACAGTTATCAAATGGGATAATTCGGGCAATAGTAATTGTATCAGTCCCTCATCAACAACGGGTGCCCTCGGGCTAAAGCCCTCGTGCAACAGTTGTTGCTTCGGGGCTGACAAAATTACTATCGCCCTCATACCCATTTGATAACTGTATAATATCACCTACAAAAATTAATTGTCAAAAAGTGCGGGAATCAGTAGCATAACTCATGACGTCATCTCTTTGTGACGTTACTCCACATCAACTTGACGGTGCCATATTGAAAGGACTGATCAACGCAATTTTCTTTTTTTTTCAGCTGTTATAGGAGAATCTGTGCATGGAAAGCAAACGTCAAGTGAGCATTTTGTCTAAAACTAGTCTGAATATTTCAGAAATACAGCAAAATAACCTAAACAAAATAGTAAAAGGGTCTATATTGGAAAAATCGGCAAGTTTCAATGAGGTGAATACAAAGGATAGCTCTATTTGGTCAAAAACGAAAAACTTATATTTTCACAGCAAAACTTATTTTTCTTATTTTTCTAGTTTTTGACAAAATACTCACTTGACGTTAGATATCCATGCACAGATTCTCTGATAAAAGCAGAAAGCGCTTAAATTGCGTTGTCCTTTTCAAATGGCGCTGTCAAGTTGACGTGGCGTAACGTCACAAAAAGATGACGTCATGAACCCCGCTTTTTCTGACACATTTCATTTTTCGATGTTTTTTAAAAAAAAAATCAGTATATAAAATACAATAAAAAGAAAATTGAATGGTTTCCCGTTTAATATAACATATATTTCACTCGTATGACAGAATATTTCGTTATTTTTCATTTGTGCTTCGCACTCGAGAAAATAACGTTATCGATATTCTGTCGTACTCGGGAAATTTATGTTATATTAAGCGGGAACCCATTTGATATCCTCTATTTATTAAACTAATAAACTTATATTTTCCCTGCAGTGATAAACAGTGAAAATATAAGATTTTGCAGTGAAAATATAAGTTTTGCAGTGAAAACGGTTTTTTTTTTTTTCGTTTTTGACCAATCAGAGCAAACCTTTGTATTCACCTCATTGATTTGGTTTGGTTTGGTTTAGTTTATTTTTTTTAACGTTCTATCAACAGCCAGGATCATTTAAGGACGTAGAGTCTACCAGGTTTGGAGGTGGAGGAATGCCGGAGTACCCAGAGAAAAACCACCGGCTTGCGGTCAGTAACCCAGAGGTGGAGGGCTAGTGATAAAGTTTCGGGACACCTTAACCACTCGGCAATCGCAGTGCCCCTAAACACCTCATTGATATTTGCCGAATTTTCTAATCGATGCGAAGATAGATAAGCCTAGATTGGATATTTTGCTGTATTTCTGAAATATTCAGACTAGTTCTTGACAAAATACTCACTTGACGTTAACTATTCATACACAGATTCTCCGAAAACAGCTGAAAACGTTAAATTGCGTTGATCAGTCATTTCAAAATGGCGGCGTCAGGTTGACGTGGCGTAACGTCACAAAGAGATGACTTCATGAGTTATGCTACTGATTCCCGCACTTTTTGACAATTAATTTTTCGATGTTTTTAATTTTGTTTTTCAGTTTATAAAATGCAATTGAATGGTTTTCCGTTTAATATAACATATATTTCAGTCGTATGACAGAATATTTCGATATTTTATTGAACGAGTTTGATAATTTGATATGTCACGAGCTTTTAGGCGAGTTGCAGTTTGATAAATTCAATATGACATAGTCACAAGTAAAAGATTCTGTTTATCACATAACTCGTATTTATCAAAATGTAATAAAACCTATCAAATCAACTTCTATATTAGACAAGGGGAACTTCGATGGTAACATGTGTTTCTCTACGGGGAGTCGTGTGACTCATGTATATAACAGGTTACATCCTCGAGTCAGTTATTTTTCAAAAGCTATAAAAAATAAGAGCTTTAGCAATTGTTAGTTGTTTCCTTTTTTTTTAACTTTGGAAAATTAACAAACGAGAGTTGACGAAATACCATATATAACAACCACGAGTTTGTTTGACCTGTTTCTACCACAATAGAAAAGCTACATTTGTATTCTGGGGATGAATTGATGTGTTTGTGTCAACGTGTGTTCTTTTCACAGTACCAGGTGTGGTGTAAGGATATAACCTTAATTGAAATGCCGCTAATTAATTTACAAAACTGACAATTTTGGAAATGTATGGAACATTAAAATAACTTACAAATCCTAACAAATAATAAGTAGGTTTTTTTTTTCAAAGCAATAAATTGATTAAAATCTATATTTATTTTCAAGAATATAACAAAACAACTAATGACAACTCTCTCTCTCTCTCTCTCTCTCTCTCTCTCTCTCTCTCTCTGGTATTTATATTGCTATGTCATTATTACGGGAGAATTCATTAATAAGTTGGTAAAACTTACTGACTAATCCCTTTGTCATTTCATGTCAATAAAACATGTTTAAAACAACTAAACATAGTGAAGCGACCTTAAAGTTTAAGCCAGTTAAATCGCATATTGAACCACGTGATTATTAATAGTCCCGGTCAAAGGTCACCATATCACCCATCTATTGTGGTATAAGCCCAACTATACGTATCATTTGGCAAGAGCAAAATTCGACTTGATAATTATGCAAAAATAACACTTTAAAGAGTGGATGTCAGCAAGCATCGAGCAATTTTGGCAAAATATGGAAAGTGTCAAAATTACTAAAAATGCTTCAAATTTACATATGTTGGTCTAAATGTAATATCATGCAAGAAAATAGGTATCAAGTATCAAAGTGATCACCGTTGCCATGGAAACCGACAAGTCTTTAAAAAAAACCAATTAGACTCAGTGCGATATTACAATATTTAAAGAAATTAATTTATTATAAATTTCTGGTGTTACATTTTTTTACTTTTCAAGTTTATAGTTACTTAGTGCATATCATATAATAATTTTAGACTGAAAAGTATAACATCTATTGAGGCTTTTAGGCTGTATAATAGAAATTGTCCCATATACTACCTATTTCAAAAGGGATATGAGGTGATAAAAGTATTACTATTTTTTTTCTTAATCATTTGCCAGCCAATTTTTCTTTTGATTATGATACAACATTAAGTACAGAAAATATCATATATAATCAATAGCTTCATCGAGGTTGTAGATTGTAATAAAAGACGATTCAGAATAGTGTGCCTTCGATAAAATTAGGTAAATATCTTACCAGAGTTTCATTTTATCTTTATTTTTAGTCTTTGTTGCTTTTCTCCCCGTTTGCCATATGAAAATAACCGTGTGCTAAAACCGGAAACGGGTTTTGCCCTGGTTAGAAATTGAACTAAATTCTGCGTCCTGTCAGCTGATAGTGGGACTGTAGAGCAAGAGTACGTAATTTCGCACAGTACGTAAATTCGCACACCTGACGATTTTTTGCGTTTTTCCTCCAAGTGGTCGAGGACTGTGCTTTTTTGTTTATATGTTGACTATTGCCAACCTTTAATGGAACATTTGCCGTTTTAAGTACATCTTTTCAGATTAAGTTCGTTTTGAAAACAAATTTTAACTGATACGACTCTCGTCCGATAAAATGGATACCGGATGATTAAATATTTTATTTAAAATAATCCCAGTTATTGATTGGCATGTGAATTCGCAAATATTTAAGGAAAATACAATTTGATCAGATTATAAACAAAACTTATTACAAATCCACCAAGTATAACTAATAACAGCGCTGACCTGCAGACACCCCGTTATTTTCACCGCCTTGTTTACATTACCTTCGTAGGGAGCGGTCATTATTAAAAGCAAAAATGGCGGTAAATTGGCACTTTCCAATTTTACATTATTTTGTTTTTAAAGATTTTTTTTTTAATTATGGCATTGGGCTTTATCTTAGTTTAGAATGTTGTTTGTCTACAAAATGGCTGAAAACTATTTTTACCAACAAAATTAAAGAAGTTAGATGGGTGTGCGAAATTACGTACCCGATCGTCTTCAAACCCAGCAATAAACACAAGTTAACAACAGCTCCCTTGCGCAGTGATACGTTTGCGCATATCAGGTTGCACACATGTATGTTACGAAGCATTTGTACATCTAACAATGTGACGTATTCTTTCTTGATTTGAAATTGATTTGACGGAAATGTATTTCAAAACATACCGAAAGTGTGCGAAATTACGTACCCCCACTCTATTGGTATTACACAACTTAATTATGTTAAATGATACAATTTCAACACCATGGAAAGAATTTTGTTTCTTTGTTTTGGATCTTAATTCAAAAAGCTCAGAACGTTATGTTCTACATGTATAATTCTACTACATGTAGATCTAGTAGACTATCTATTAGCTTATATATCATATTAAATTGCCTAGGTGATATTTGATATATAGATCTCTGGACCTAGGCCTACATATTGTATTCAAGAAATATACTGTTGTATTGGCCATCATCAGTGGACAAGGAAATCCTGGATTCAATTTGAGAGATCCAGTAAGCAATATAATTATTCAAGCATGACTGTACTTTATACTAGGCCTATACATGTATATATGATGTTCTAGCTTTTAAAGGCATTTAAATATACAACGTATAATGAAACCAGTAAAAAGGTTTCTTCACACATAGAAGTAATAATCCTTTCAGTTTTGAATTAATTAGTGTCATCTAATTCAGTGGATTTTTTTTGTTTAATGGTTTAATATTTAATGGATTTTTTTTAAAGTAAAAAAATGTATAACCAGTTATAGGCTGGCCACCAAGCCTGAAAAATCTCCAGAATATTAAAAATTGTCATTAAAAGTGGTCTCCTTAATGTAGAACTGTTGCCAACCGGGTATCACCAATAAAAGATTTTCAACTTATTAAAGTTTGAGAAAAAAATCAGTTGTTAACTATCATTGCTAAAAAACACAATTTAAATCAAAACCATGAAATGTAAAGAAAAATCTTGCAAGGTCTGGATTGTGGATTTTATTTCTGTTTATTTTTTCAGGTTACGAGAAGGATGTGAAGAGGGGGAGGAGAATTCTTAAAAGAAAGATGCCAGAAAACGTCATAGACACACCAAGGTATTAACAAATAGATACAATATAACACATGATCCGAGTTTCCTGTGACCCTGTCTTGTGTGTAGATCTGGTATCATGGCGAGAATAAACTTGGGCTATACATGTATATTATTTTTAGCACAAAATCATGTATGGTAACTATAACCTTGATAATTAAACCATCCGTGCAAATACTATAGTAAGTTATATATCCTTAGACTGGCCACCAGTCTCTAGAATATTGAAATTATATATATTAAAGCGGTCTTCTTAATTTTGGGGTCTGTGATATGGGGCTGATCCTAAGTTTCAAACTAGGGGGAGATAATCTTGACTTCAGCTAAGGAATTCTTATCAAAACTTAGGGTCTGGTGGCCAGTCTAATATATCCTTTTTATATGATATGCATCTCCAATGATCAGCTCAGTATTTCAGATTCATTATGTTTTTAATACGTTTATCATATTAAAAGCATTATATACCCACATGACCTTGGTTTTTGCACAAGTTAAAGCAAACTACTGTTAATTTATACAAAAAAATCAGCAACAATGACAGTACAAGGGAGGTAATCCACTCACTCATGTGTTGTCTGACTGCTTGAATATGATGTTGACTAATTTGAGCAATATTTTATACAGCTGAAATTGATTTGAGAAATCTTTCACCAAGTGATCAATTTATGAAGTAAAAGACTTTTGACTCATAATTCTGATTTTTTTAAAAATTTTCTAGTATTAACATTATGATTGACATTATATTTTCAGGAAAACTTCTCTTGTGGAGGAGACACATCCAGTCATTGCAGAGTCTGAGTCACATGATGATTATGGCCAAAGCACTTTTAGTGATGCCTTCACCCAGACAGTTGAGACAGTCACAGATGTATCCACAATAGGCACACAGTGGTGTGATGGAGATTTGCTGGACCATACATACATAGTGAGGAGTAAGTCAACTACAACAGACACATCAACACAGACATCATCACATCTAATTACCACTCATGTATCAAAAGGTGTTGGTTGCTCCACTGCTAACATAAATATGTCCTGTGATAAAATCTCCACAGATGCTGACTCCCTTTTGTACACAGGATTAACACTACAAGTATGTTTAACATTCATCAGTGTATTTCAGAATATTGTGACACCATTCAAATTTACAATGGATGTAGCAGACCAGTTACTTTTATTTCTGATGAGATTGCGACTTAATCTGTTATTTGCAGATTTAGGACATCGATTTGGAACTAGTGAAAGTAATGCATCAAAGATTTTTAATTGCTGGTTGCCACTGATTTGTCAAAAACTCCAGCAGCTAATTGTATGGCTACCTAGAGAGACAATCCGAGCCACAATGCCCGAAGCGTTCAAGGAAAAATATCCTAAAACAACTGTAATTATTGACTGTGCTGAAACATTTATACAAAGACCTAAAAAATTGAAAACTAGAGGTGAAACGTATAGTCAATACAAATCACACAACACAATTAAGTACCTAGTTGGAATTTCTCCACATGGACAATTTATGTTTATATCAAAAGGGTTTGGTGGAAGGGCAAGCGACAAATTTATTGTTGAAAAGTCTGGATTTCTTCAATACTTATTAACCGGAGATGAAATTATGGCAGATAGGGGTTTTACAATAAAAGATTTACTTTTTCCATTACAAGTTAAACTAAATATGCCTGCTTTTACAAAAGGAAAGCCTAGGTTGTCTGAAATGGAAGCTACCGAAACCAGACGGATAGCTCATGTGAGAATTCATGTTGAACGGGCCATTCGCAGATTGAAAGTTTTCCGTATTTTGAGCAATATTGTGCCTGTTAGTTCTGTCAAAAACTTGATGATATTTTGATTGTATGTGCAGCTCTTGTAAATCTTGGTCCAGAATTAATGAAGGATTCTCTAGTGGATGTTGAGCAGGAATGAATATACATGTACAACTCTGTTAACTCGAACCCAGTCTCGAAGAATCATGGATAATTCAGTATTTTTGGTCCTGAACAAACTAAATACATATAGTCGTCATATACTATAAATTCATGTATATACTTTTTAACTCCAAGACTCCGATAAATCAAAGTTTGTATCACGGTCCCACTGACTTCGAGTTAACTAAGTTTGTCTGTATTTCACATACTGATGTGTTTACCTAGAATTTGGTATGCTGTCTTTGAATATCATTGTACTTTTTTATGCCTCACCGTGAAATGGGCATATATTATGTTACCCAATGTCATGTCAGATCCTGCAAAATGTTATCGTGTCAGTCTGTATTTATGTACAAGATTTTAAACAATCTCGCTCCACAAAATTTAAATTCTTTTACACGCCTGTCTAATATCCAGAGCAGATCTAGATCTACTCGATTTTCAACAACAAATGTTTTTTTTATTTACAAATATGTTCATAAAATCTTTTAATTACCAAAGAGCGCATACATGGAATATTTTACCAGATCATGTGAGAAATAGTTCATCATTTTTATCATTTAAGAAAGCTGCAAAAAAAAAAAAATTTTATGGAATAATTTTAGTATGCGAGTAGATTGACTTCATTTTCTTATTATTAGGCTATTTTTATACCTGTTAATTGACTGCTACAAAACTACTTTTTCAGATTCAGTATTTTTTGTTTATTGTTACTGGTACATTGTGTCTTTAATATGACCATTGCTTTATGTATGTTGTATAAATATTGTATATTTATATTGTCTTGACCATGTGTAAGACAAGCTTTTACTTTTAGCTCAACATGCCATCAAGATTAGATAAAGCCTATTACCCATGGTATTATTATTCTAATTTCTCCTTTGTGCCATGGTGGCAGAGTGGTTTAATCATTAGCCCTAGGCCTGTACCTCTGGGTCGCAAGTTCAAATCCCACATGGACCAGATATACTCATCATAGGACAGTGTTTTTTCCTGGTTCTCTGGCTTTCCTCCACCTCCAAAACCTGGCACATTCCTCAATTGGTTTCAATGACCATGGGTCAAATCGGTTTTTTCAATTACATGTATACTATAAATTAAATAGATCACATTTAAATAACAAGACAATGATTTTCATCGAAGAATTTAATTCAAATCATAAATTTTTATGTTCCTTTACTCCATTCCAAGAAGCCAATGGAATTTCCCTGAATGATAAACTGTACATATACAAGACATTATTTAATGTAGCTATACGTAATTTTATCAGTCATTGTTATATTGTCTGCAAGGTTATAATTATTCAATCATTTTTTTTATTTTGATTACCAATACTTGCAGGACTACAAATCAATTGCCTCAATTGTTGCAACATCAATTACCTGTAACTTGTATATGGAATAAATGAAAGGAAATTAACAAATTGGAGTTTGTGATTAATTCCACATGGTACATGTTTACTAAGCTTGCTTGTACACACAAAGTATTTATGACAATTAACAATTTTCTTAATTCAACCATATTAATGGATAACCAGAATCAGATTGAGGTTGTGAAAACATCATTACTTTGAGCAAATTGTCTTAAATATATGTGTATTCTATAGATGTGATTTGTTCAGACAGGACTATATTACAATACTAGTTTCCTGTATTTGTCTGACAATGAAAACCTGGTTGATTCAAACTCATCCACTATACGTGGAAGAAACTTCTGGAAATAGAACTTTTTCAATCTCTCAACCTCTCGTTCACAGAAGACTCATGCATAACTTCAACCACCTGATATTCCGTTGGTGTCCAAACAAGAAAGTGACATTTTTGTAAATTGCAAACATGGAGTGTTAATTGTACTTGTAGATAGTAACCCCTTGGCCCTTTGGGTCTAAGGTGATTACTGTTGTTTATGTGAACTACGTCATATTTTCCGGAGGCGAAATATGCTTCCAATGAGTCAAAATCTGATAGAGGACACTTAACTTCTAACAAAACATTTTCATTGTTGATGTTTATGATACCATCTGGAGAAACAGAAAGATGATACCATCCGGAGAAACAGAAAGCCAAGGATTATCATTTGAAACCACAGTGCCTGATTCGGTAAGGTTCAGACCCATTTCTCTCAACATAGACTTAGCCTCAACTTCACCAGCATTTCCGTGCTCTGTGAATCTGTTTCCTGTGAAGGTTGGATACATTTGTTCCCTAATAAAATTGTCTGGATTTGTTGTGTCTCTGATGGGAACCTTATGGGCAGTACTACCTGTTATGCGAATCTTTCGACTATACTTCCATACATCTGAATCGGGACCACTTGCTTGTTTTTCAGTTTTTTCTTTTAATAGTTTGATTTGATTTTCTGAAAGTTTTACATATTTGTGGTAAAATTCGCTACATTTTGTACATGAACACTCATTAGAATGGTCTTGATGGGGAGTACAATCACACGTAGGGTGATTTAAGACTGGTGCTGGTGTAACACTAACTGATTTGTTAATTGTCGTGTTTTGGAGAAGAAATAATTCTTTTATGTCAGAGTTTTCTACAAAATCTTGAAAATCTTTCTGACATGTAAACATAAGAAAATCTGACCGACTTTCAACTTCACTTCTACCACACTCCTCACTATCATCACATTCAAATTCCTTTTCTTCTACACGCCGGTTTGGCTTTTGGAAGTCCATGTTGTTAATTAAACCTGGTTCGATGTTTCTGGTCGTTCCCATGTTCCATTTTATTTGCTCATCTGTGCAACTCTTTCCCGTCAAATTCATTCTAACAGCATGCTCTACCTTCCACAACAACGCCCCGACATGACTACATGTTTTACTCAAACCCGCAACACACGAACACTCGCCAGTATAAACAAAGCCGTTACGCCCACACAACACCCACGGCGAATGCCACTTTTCATTGGCCTTCTGTGATGGGCGAACCTCTGCTTTTAACAAAACTAAGTCATCGTCAACTATAGCATGCAAAATTTTCCCAACAGAACCACTCTTAAAGTAGTTGAAACTGTCAAACGATTTAAAGTTCTGCATTTCACTTTCATCAACTGCCCGATTTTTCACTAAGTAATTGTAAATGTCACCATACAACACTTCCGGCCACTCTCTCATGTCGTCTCTCCAATCGCTTACTTTTACAAGCTCAGGGCGATAAATGGATGGTTTCAGCTGTTTAGACAGTGACATGGTTATTCTAACTTCAAAACTATTTAAAATATTAAACTACTTCCATTCACTTATAAAAAGATATCGGCAATACAAATCATCCGATCTGGCGATATTGTTTCACTGACCTTCACCGAGCTCGAGGTGGAGGCGGTCACGGAAGAAATGTTGTAGTGAAAATCCAAGGAGAGTGATCTCCCTTGGTATGAACTCGCTCCGTGCACTAGCTGGAGGTCCGCTTCGGCCCTGAAATGTATTCGCCAGGTGCCCGGCGCCACCGAGCTTGTGATACATTGGCACTGTTTCACAGGATCGGTGGAACAGGTGCAGGAATGGGAGAGGTACCTCCCAAACCTGTACCTGGGGGTGACGGCTCTGTCCCTCAGGACCGAAGCCTCTCGCCGGGCCTTGAGGGAGCATGACTCCGGCAGACTGTTGTTGGAGTCAGATGCTCCCTATCTGGTACCTTCTGGGGCAGGGGAGGGGCCCAACACTCCCTGGCTCCTGGGGTACGTGCTCCGGGAGTTGGCCGGTTTAAGGGGGGAGAACCCAGGCCAGCTGGCGGTGGTACTTAATACCACCGCAAGGAGGGTTTACTCCCTCCCGTAGAGCCGCCCCTCAGGAGGTTCTATCAATCAGTTCCAGTAAGTATGCCAACTACGCCCCTACGGGGGACGTCTATACCAACAGCCACTATAGGGTCTTATTATGGATTTTCTTGAACTTCAAAGTATCTCCCTTTACGAAGGGAGGGGGGAAGTTATAATGGGTTTTTTTTAAACTAATAATGGTAATAATGTTACAGTACAATTACAGTAAGGACATAAAATTAGGGTAAAGTAAGGTTGTTCAGGGAACCCCTGGGGTAACTCAGGCTGGGGCCTTCGGAGCAACCTCAATAGTCGGTAATTAAGGGGGGAAAAACAAATAAGCGTAGTTGTTCAAGGATCCCCTGGGGTAACTCGGGCTGGGGCCTTCGGAACAGCTCTCAAATCTCACCCCTAGAGTATAAAATTATAGGTGTCCGCTCAAAGGGAGCAGGATTGATAGTTAGGGAATTTGGGAGTAAGAGCTCCCCGCCATCCGTCGTCTATACGGCAGTTATGTCTAGAACTGCCAATAAAGAAGAACGAAATACGGTAGAAAATAAACAATAGTTCCCCTCTTTTTATCATATACCCTAGGTAATATGATAGGGCTTAAAAGAAATTATACCAATATAAAATTCCATGAAGGGAACGGTTCAAAATAAGTAACGTTCCCATTCATGGGTAAAACTAAAAGTTTAGCTTAAGGGGGCTCGTACCACTTGTTCCTCACGGGAGATTCCTCGACCCGGACACCCACAGGCTAACCTTGGACCCATGAGCATCCTGAACGACTCCTCTCCACCTGTTTGCCCTGAGGAACCAACGTCCAGAAGGGGGCCTTCATAAAACGGGGAGGAGTGTAGTGAAAATCCAAGGAGAGTGATCTCCCTTGGTAGGAACTCGCTCCGTGCACGAGCTGGGGGTGCGCTCGTATGTAATCCCGCGAAGTGACGGAGAGCGCCCTCTTTATCTCAAACCACCGAACAGGCCAGACACACCAAACGTGAGTACTCACTGTATTGTATGGTTTTGGGATACGGGAGCATTCATTAGTCTTCTAGAGAAGGCTGGTGATAACCCACACCAGTTTTCTCTACAATGTCACGGAGCTAATGGCGGCCGACGTCAGCGCCATCTATTACCGCAATTTGGAACTATTGAGGAGATAACTGAAAAAAGTCGTCTATATGGAAAGATGGATACCACAGTTCACAGAATTCTAGACAGTTATGGTAATTGAAAAGGCATGGACTTCTTTTTAGACATGAAAATTGGTTAAAATAATGTTTGTATAGAATTTCCCTCCGATGGTATTGTAGTGAACCTGGGACTAGTCCGCCAGAGTTGTCTTCCTTGTCGGGATTCCGTAGTCATTCGGGCAACTCCGGGTGTCTCCGTGGTTCTGACAGGAAGTCAATGAGTTTTGTGATACCAGCCACCCGAACCAGACGTGCTCGTCTTTACTAAGATATTATTGCGAACCATATCTGCTCACCCGTCTACTAAGACCATTTGGTGAGTATATACTTATATTCAGTGACCATATATTGTGCTTGACAACACGTGAGTTCACTATATTTGGCGTTGTCGGCAAACTTTTCGGACCTACCACTTTTATTTGTGTGAGGTGTGAGAAGCACGTGCGTGTCACCGCCATATTTAAATGTTGTGTCGCTGAGCATTTTTCATGCAGTTTTTGCACTGTGACCTGTTGGTTTATATTTTGTTGTCACTGTTATTTCTATTGAAAAACGGTGATAAAGTCACAGTGATATATTGCCAAACTCCAGTCATTACATTTAGTGACATATTTCTTGTATTTTGCGTGCAGATAATTGTTGTTTGCATGCGTCATTTAATGTCTCGAGAATAACCTTGTTCAACTTCCGGTAAATTTTTTCGACATTCTTACGGTTGTCAATACTTGGCAGTCAATATTTTGTCGAATATTTATTGCGTTCTAGTTCATAACTTTTCTTGAGATATGTTTATATGTATTTATATTGCAATTTAAAATAACTGTGTATCCTGTATTAAATTGTGTGTGTGTTTGAACTAACGTGTGTTCCTAGGTTACGTTTACTTAAGAATAACACGTATTCAATCATATTATAAATATGGCAGGAGTAGGGGAAGGTAAAGAACCTAAAGGGCTAGTTAAAATTAACTTTGCCACGGAAAAAGAGCTTCGAACTCTCTCTGGGGTGGGAGAGAAAGTGGCGAAAAAGATCATGGATGCTTGAAATGTAGTGGGTAATATCACTAGGGAGAACCTGGGTGATATCAAAAATGTTAAAGCCCAGGAGTTAATGGACTTTTTGGACTTTGAGCCCAACCCAGATTACTTTGGGGGAGAAGGGGATGAAGAACACAAATTTCAACCAGAGACGGATACTAAACCTGTAATGCAGCAATCAGATTCCGGCATGAGCACAATGTATGCGAATGTTGTTGAAATGATTGATGCTAAAAATCAGATTATGGAAGCACCTGTAACCCAGAAGCCTACTACTACAGGTATGTCCCTAGGTACTAGACCCAAAAGTCCTAGAGCCAGTTCCCAGGGTCAGTTTAGCCCATTTAAGGCTGTTGGACTGCCTATGGCTGATGGGAACAACAGGGTAACCCCTCCTCCATTAGGGAGGCCCCCTGTCACACCAACATTAATGGGTGACACTACTCCCATACCCACATCAGGGACAGCATACCAAGGTGCTGTGCAGGGTTATGTATCACAGGTACAACCGTACCCATATAGCCAAGTCCCAACTGGCGCATATCCCCCAGCTCCTTATATGAATAATGGCGTGTATGGTGGAATGCCTGGCAAGGCACCAATGTCAGGTCAGGTACCCCATCAGTATATGCCGCCACCGCCTCCAGGTTACGGTTACGTGACTGGATATCCACCCATGTATCCCTATGGAAACATGTATGGACAGTATGGATATAATCCATATGGTGGGTACTAAGCGCCACCACCACCTGGTTATCCATCAATGACACCCCAGGGACCTCAGGGGCAGTTTCAAGATTTTCAAGGTCAACTCCAAGTTTATCAAGGTCAATCCCAAGCTTATCCAGGTCAACCCCAAGGTCAACCCCAAGCTTATCCAGGTCAACCCCAAGGTCAACCTCAAGCTTATCCAGGTCAACTCCAAGGTCAACCCCAAGCTTATCAAGGTCACCCTCAAGGTAGGCTACAAGATCACCAAGGTCAACCCCAAGGTTATCAAGGACAACCTCAAGGTCAGCTTCAGGTTAACCAAGGTCAACCCCAGGGTCAGCTCCAAGGTTACCAGGGTCAACGTCAAGGTCGACCCCAAGGTCAGCTTCAAGGCCAGCCTCAAGGTCAACTGCAGAGGGTACAAGCCGGACGTGGCGGAAACGATCGTCGGACTAATGATACCTTACCAAAAGGATTAAAATTTGACGGTAAGGAGAACTGGATGGGTTTTAAGCACAAGTTCCTGAGGTACGCAGAGGTAAAAAAACTGGACTCTCAACGAGATGAAAGACTGTTTGTGTTGGACTCTCGAAGGGAAAGCCAGTGATTTTTATGCGACGACTGTGCAGAGGAATGTTGGCATTGGATTCAACGACCTTTTCCAGAGACTGGAGAAGAGGTTCGGTGGTATGTTGTTACCGGATACCGCCCAGGACAAGTTGGCCACGTCTCACCAAAAGGCCGGGGAAACCATTGAGGATTGGGCTGACAGGGTACTGCAGTTAGCTTTACATGCGTACCCTAACTTGCCTGAGGACTACATGCAGAAGCAAGCAGTCAAGATAATTTGTCACGAGTGTGTGGACAAAGAAGCAGGCGAGTATGTTGCGAACTTGAATCTGGAGTCAGTGGAGCTGGTGCTAGACAAGATAACAAGTTATCAGTTTAATCACCAGACCATACATGACAAGAATTCCGCGAAGCGCGACATACGCGAAGTTTTGCTGTCCCAGGACGCAGGAACAAGTGACAGTGATGAAGAGGAACCAGCTAAATGTGTGTTCCAAGGTCGTCGGGCTAGACAAACAAGCAAGTCTACGAATCCCTCAGTAGGCACCCGGATTGATAGCCTCGACGAGAGAATGGAGCGCATGCAGGCGGACCTCAAAGCATTGCTGCGCAATCTGGAATCCATAAAAGCAGAAACCAGATCAGCCAGCCAGTCAGGTCAAAGGTCAAGGTCACCGTCGCCCAACAATGGACGGTGTTTCTATTGTGACGGGTTTGGACATATGGTCAGGGACAGTCCAAAGAAGAAAGACGCTAATAAGCCAGCGAAGCAAGTGTCTTTCTCAGAAGATTTAAACGGGCAGGGATCAGGCTAGAAGGCCAATGTCTGATCCGAGGTAAAGATGGCCTACAAGAAATGGAGCGTCCCTTAGTCATCCGACAGCTGAAGTCGTCATCGATGATTGAAATACAAGTATCAGTCCAAGGTAAGCAGATCAACGCGATTATTGATACTGCGTCAGAGGTTACTTTGATCTCTAATAGGGTGTATCGGGCGTTAGAAACAAAACCCGGGATAAAAGCAGAGTTTACCTTGCGCGGTGCTGGTAGAGAAATGGAGATGATAGGGTATTTACTTGATACAACAAGTATAGTCATTGATAGCTTGGAGTTTAGAGAAAATCTGTATGTCGCACCTATTGAGGATGATATGCTGATTGGACTAGACTTCATGACTAAACATAAGGCTACAGTGAATATGAAGGAGAACTCCTTTCATATTCAGGATAAAGTGGTACCCTTTAAGCCAAAGACTGAGGCCTCTGTGCATGCTGTCTCCAATGTTAGGATCAGAACTGACCGACGGGTTTCTGTACCTGCGAGATCAGTACTCCAGTTACAGTGTGTCCCAGACCAACCCCTTGAAGACAAGCCATACCTTATACAGCCGGAGGTTAGAACCATGTTTGCATGTCGTGTTTGTATCGAGGGTAAGCAGGTTCCAACAATGTCTTTTATCAACTTGTCTGACAGAAAAGTTCCGCTTTTTAAGAATCAACGAGTACGGCGTATGAAGTAGATGAGATACTCCCCGAGGACGGAAATAAACCAGAAGCTACCTTTCGTACCCTACAAACCTCAATGAATGACAACTCTGAGATCCCAGAACACCTACAGGATCTTTACCAGCGGTCATGCTTGGGACTTGACGAGTACCAACGTGCTAACTTAAAACAGTTGTTGATAAGTTATGCCGATGTGTTTTCGTCACATGAGTTCGACATAGGTAATTTCAGAGCAATAGAGCATGCCATCGACACAGTGATGCGCGCCCTATTAAACAGTGATTCCGAAGGACCCCTAGTTGTTTTGTGGGGGAGGAGGAGAAACACTTGGAGAAAATGCTTAAGGCTGATGTGATCGAACCGTCCATGTCGGAATGGGCATCGTCTCCAGTGCTGGTACGAAAACGTGATGGAAGCGTGAGATGGTGTATAGATTATCGCGCCCTCAATAAGGTCACAAAGAAGGATGTGTTTCCTTTACCCTTAGTGGAGGAGTGCATAGATACATTATCCGGCAACATGTGGTTCTCAAAGCTGGACGCCACCTGGGGCTATTGGAAGATTAAGGTCAAGGACGAGGACAAGTGTAAAACAGCCTTTACTACTAAGTATGGTCTTTACCAGTTCAAGAGAATGCCTTTTGGTCTAACCAACGCCCCGAGCACGTTCTGCAGAGTGATGAACTTGGTACTGAGAGGTCTACACTGGAACATTGTACTCGCTTTTCTGGATGATGTCCTAGTACTTGGTAGGAATTTCGAGGAGCATATGGACAACTTAGCCCAAGTGTTTGAAAGGTTCCGTCAGTACGGGATCAAATTAAAAGCGAAGAAATGTGATCTCTTCAAAACAGAAGTAGAGTACCTTGGCAGAGTAGTCGGACGCGAAGGAATGAAAGTGAGTGAAGGGTCAGCTGAGACTATGAGGAAGTGGCCAACCCATAAGTGTACCAAAGATGTGGAACGATTCTGTGGGTTTGCTAATTATCACAGAAGTTTCATAAAGAACTTTGCTGAATTTTCTGTACCATTGTATGCACTGACAGGGAAAAATAAGTTCCATTGGGAAGCGGAGCAACAGGATGCCTTTGAGGCACTCTAGAAAGCTTTGTGTAGTGCTCCTGTGTTGACGATCCGTACAACGGAAGACAAGTTTATTCTGGACACGGACGCGTCAGATTACGCGGTTGGCGCAGAGTTATTACAGGTACAGAATGGAGAGGAGAGATGTATCTCTTACTGTAGCTTTGCATTGACGCCAGAACAACGTAAATACTGTACGACGAGGAAAGAACTCCTTGCAGTTGTGAGATTCACAAGGCATTTTCGTCATTACCTGCTGGGTCGTCATTTCGAAGTAAGAACTGATCACAGCAGTCTCCAATGGTTGATGAATTTCAAAAACCCTAACGGTCAACTCGCTCGATGGCTGGAGGAGTGGTGGGTGCACTTACTGTGCTAAACGACACGAGGAATGGAGCAGCTTTATCAACTAAGTAGCCGAAGCTGTATCTCTAGCTCATCTAACACCAACAGTCAGAGCCGTCGTCAGGGATGGGGACAAGCCAGACTGGGTTAACGGCTACTCATGGCAGGAAGTTAGGAAAGCTCAACGGGAGGATCCGAATTTAAGCCTTGTATTTCCTTGGCTTGAGTCACGAGAAGCTCCTGCTCAGAATATCCTTATGTTGAGCAGCCTGGAATCAAAACACTACTGGCTAAACAAAGAGATTTCTCCTTGGATAAAGAAGGTGTTTTGTGGAAGCGGGACAGCAACTGTCTGGGCAAAAAACTGTTAGTGGTGCCCAAGAACTTGAGAAAGGACATACTGATCCTATCCCATGACTTACCTTCCACTGGACATCAAGGTCAGGAGAGAAGAAACATTGGACGTTGTAAGGAAAAGTTTTATTGGTTCAACATGTTGAGGGACATCAAAAACTACGTTGCTATCTGCTCAACTTGTAACAAGAACAAAAAACCAAATAGGAAAGCTAGAGGTAAGCTCACATCTTATCATGCTAGTACCCCTATGAAGAGGGTTCACTCGGACTTTATGGGCCCGTTTCCTGTTTCAAGAAACAACAATACGTACATCTTAATGATAGTGGATCAATTCACGAAATGGGTAGAGTGTATACCACTGCCTAACCAGACCGCAGAGGAAACGGCTAAGGCAGCAGTTAATAACTTTTTCTCAAGATTTGGCTTTCCTTTCCAAATATTCACGGATCGAGGGACCAATTTTGAAAGCCATCTATTCAAACAGCTCTGTGAAAGGCTCCATATCCACAAAGCACGGACAACACCTTTTAGACCTTCTTCCAACGGACAAGTGGAAAGGTTTAACCGAACGGTCATGGACGCAGTGCGATGTTTTTCCCGAGTCGGTCTACTGGTCAATGGGACGAGTTCTTGCCACAACTCGCCGGGGCTATAAGATCTGCCGTCAACCGTAGCACTGGGTTCACACCAAACCTGTTAATGCTGGGGAGAGAGGTAAATACACCAGTCGACCTCATGTTTCCAGGCCCTCATCCCGAGGATCATGAGAATTATGAGGAATATGTATCCCATTTGGTTACGGAAATACAGTCCGCTCACGAAACCGCTCGTAGTAAGTTGGTTACCAGTCAGGCTATCAACAAGCGGGACTATGACCTTAAAACATTCACAAGGTCATATTCCATGGGTGATGCTGTGTATGTGCTAGATACCGCCACAGTCAAGGGTAAGTGTAGCAAACTCTCCCCAACCTGGAAAGGACCAGCTCTGGTAGTCCGTAAACTCACGGAGTATGTGTACGAAATCATGCTCCGAAAGAAACTTGTGACGATGATCGTCTCAAGCCTTGTCGAGACAGAGATTTGCCCGCCTGGTTACTCAGACAACGCGAACTCCGCGCTAAGGGTAAACAGGGTCAACCGGCTGTAGCAACAGCTGAGGACAGTGCGTTCTGTCTATGTCGTGGCCCTGATAACGGGGGACTGATGATACAATGTGAGGAATGTAGGGAATGGTATCATGGTTCTTGCGTAAATGTAACCAAGGAGCACGCCAAACTAATTGATGTGTATCTCTGTCCAGAATGTCTACCAGGTTGTAACTAGATCTTATCTTTTTACAGAAGCATGTCTGACAGCCCTAGGACACCTAAGCGACAATGGAAGGCCCAACAGAAGCAGGAAGGACCCAGCAAAGCAACCCTAGCAGCTCTCCGACGACCTGAGGAATCTGTCATTCAGTGTGTCCGGAGAGTGAGCCATGAAGGGACGTTGCTGGAGCCTATGGCATTTTACATGTCCATAATGTCTTTAGCCGTCCCAGGAAGCAGTCCTTCTGCAGTACAAGCTGGCCGCCCGTAGGTCGAACAGGTGGTGGATTAGGGAGACCAGAACCAACTGTCGGTGTGATCTCAGGGATGAATGGATCTACGGAAACTTGCCATCTCTGGACGGGAGCAAGCTGTCTCGACCCAAGAGGAAACCTGTGGCCACAGCTGCAGCACCAGCGCCCGAGATGTGCAAGGACGTACGCCTTCAGACAGACTCGTCTCTGTCTGTCTTCCGGGGAGACGCCAGATCAGGTAAGCTGGATGAAGCGGGTGTGGACATGGATTCGGACAAGTTGGACCTTACGTCTGATGTCCCTACACCATCTTACCAGGAGAGCATGGACTTGTCAGAACCTGTGTCGTCATTTCCATCAGTGCCGTTGTCGAGGGGTGAAGTGGTGGATTTTGAAGTTTCATCGTCAGGTCCTCCACCTCATTCTGGGACTTTGTGCCTGATGCCTGCACCAGTGATACATAGGACGGGAGCCCAGCCTTGTCGTCCGCACCATGGAAGTGGTGTGGGTGTTTCTGGACCCCCTACGAGGAACGTCAAACGACTGTCGGGAAAAAGGACTCTGTCTGTCACCGGATCAACGGATTCGCCACTGTGCAAGGTCGCCAGACATCAGACCCCGCCCAACAGACCAAGACCGTGCCACTCTACTGCCCTCTGTCTGGATGTACGTCCAAGGACAGGCGAGCGAAACGCCATGCCGTAACCAAGCACTTGCCGATGGTGTTTTCCGACGTCAGTTCTAACGTCCCCAACCAGATAGAGGCGTTGAAATCATTGGTTCGCCTAGCATATGGCAGGAAAACCACTCTCCAGGCAGCTGTGGACCACGTCAATGAGTCGAGGATGATTCCGGAAGGGAGCGTCCTAGACCCTTGTCACCTCGAGGTCTTCCGGCTTGTAGTTTGTTGGGAGTCCGAGAGCCTACAGAGTTCTCTCTACATCCTGTGAACTCTCCTGCTGTGTTACTGTTCTGGAGATGTCTGATCGCTATGTTGGATGTCTGTACGCCGGCGCAACGAACAGAGTTTTACAACTTTAGAGTTGTCCGACTAACAGTGGAACCACCATTCGAGGAAGCAGCCGCAACAGCACTGCAGCCGGCATCTCCAGAGTCGTCGGCCGAAGCTTAGTTACCTCCAGGTCTGGAAGAGTTCTACGTGGTGGATGAAGTTGATTCCGATGATGAGGAGACGGCGGTGCCTACCCTTAGCGCGCCTAGCAGCCCGGACGTCATCGACAGTCATTTCCACCTTGACAGGACCAGCCGCCAGATCTGGGGAAAGAGCAGTGAACACACCGTCGATGATTTGCTGGCCTATAGCTATTCAGATGCCGTGGCGGAGACCCCAAGCATTCCAGTGAATGTTGTCGGAGGCATTGTTGTGTTCAGCGAACCCAACACATACCCTCCTGTGGACTTTGAGTCGCATGGACCATGGAGGGTAGCAGTGGGTGTCCATCCCAAACACTATGAGACACTCACCGTTGAGCGGAACATTTGTCTCCAACGTCTGCTGGATCATCCCAAGGTAGTGGCTCTAGGAGAGTGTGGCCTAGACCGGACCATACCCATCTCGAGATGGTCGCGTCAGGAGGAGGTCTTTGCTAAACTCCTGAGGATGGCTCGGCCTGATCAACCCCTAGTGCTACACTTAAGAGGAGTCAAGGGAGATAGCCATGGCACGGATGTGTACAGATCCACTCTGGGTATGGTGGAGGATGTATGCTCCAGTGAGCAGAGGATTCATGTTCACTGTTTCAAGGGAAAGAGCGATATTGTCAGGGCGTGGCTGCGGAAGTTTCCGAACACGTATTTCGGTGTAACTGCTGCTATCTGCGTTTTCGAAAACTCGCAACTGGAAGGACTCAAGGTCATCCCGTGGAACAGGTTGCTGCTAGAGACCGATTCTCCCTACTTTCCCCCTGGGAAGGCACGGGTTAGTACACCAGCGTACATTGGGGAGACAGCGGCTGTAGTAGCAGCACATCTGGATGCTCGGACACCCGAAATCCTTGAGTGTGCGACCGCTAATGCCCGAGAGCTGTACAAGTTATAGGGACCGTGAACTTTCATGACGCTAGTCCTTGCGAGCTGAAAGTTTCACTTGTTATTGTTTTTATGTTTGTGAACTGTTCAGAAGTTATTAAACTTTGTGTGGACACATTTTCCGGGACTTTCCTTGGAGCAAGGAACTTTTCTGTGAAGGTGTGTGTTTTGCTGTCGGTATGGAGGAACATGAAAACGGGGAGGAGTGTAGTGAACCTGGGACTAGTCCGCCAGAGTTGTCTTCCTTGTCGGGATTCCGTAGTCATTCGGGCAACTCCGGGTGTCTCCGTGGTTCTGACAGGAAGTCAATGAGTTTTGTGATACCAGCCACCCGAACCAGACGTGCTCGTCTTTACTAAGATATTATTGTGAACCATATCTGCTCACCCGTCTACTTAGACCATTTGGTGAGTATATACTTATATTCAGTGACCATATATTGTGCTTGACAACACGTGAGTTCACTATAGTATACTAGAAATTCAGTGAAATTGTGAGGAGATTGCTACTCAGCAGTGATCAGTAATAGTTCCAAATTCTAAAAAAATAAGGCACATGTTTTTTAAAATATATGTAACAGCCGGTTATTCCTGCAAAATTAGCTATACAAAAGTATACATCATTGTAATCTGTACAATATTTTCAATTGTAATACATTTGTTAAAAATCAGTAAACTTATTCTTCTCTATTTTTCAGACCTGTGAAAAACATGGTAACCACATAAAAAAAAACTAAAAAAAAAAAAAAAAAAAATAGAAAATATCATGATTTAGGGCCAAAATAACCTTCGCATCTTTTTTTCTGATAGCTATTTCGAAATCTTAACATATTCATCCTAGTAACAGAATTAAAAATTTTTTGACATATGTTCATTTGAACAGTAGGATTATCTGCAATCTTACCTTGTCTACAAGGTGGGCCTACCATTTTTTGCTGCAAGTAAAGTTACCTTTTGTAACATATTTTCCAAAAATCCTGATTTTTTTTATCCCGAACGCATTTACATATTTATTTTTTTAATTTTTTTGGCAAATGTGAAACCTATACTACTTCATATTGCATAAATATACCAATTATAGTATGCATTCACTTTTTCAGTTTTTCTGCATATCAGAGTTATCGGTTTAACAAACAAAAACAAAAAATAGCCAGGCTGTCCTACTGTAGTTCAGCTATGTACAGAGTGCTCATTCAATGTGACATTGAAAATATTATGTCCAGCGGCCAATAGTTTTATCCACTGTGCTTCTTTTGTAGAGGAGCTTTTAATTATAATAATTATAATTAATTTGTTATCAGTAATTTACAGAGAACAACTGAGTCTAAATCAAATTTTAAAACAGAAAAAGAGTTATAATAACAAAATATGCCAGAAATGTCTGACATCTGCTAATCATTGGTGTCTAAGAAGAGGCACATGCAACAAGTATTGAATATGGTTGAATTTGACTGCAAAGTAATAAAACATATTTACCCAAACTATAAATTTCCACTACCAAGCGGCTTATACATACTGCAGGAACCAAATTCACTCAGAGCAAGGGATGTGTACAGATATTTTAATTCCTTATTTTTTTAAATGTATTTACACCCAGAGGTGTACATGTAGCATGATAGACATACAATTTGCAGATGTATTTCACCTGTAAATGGATACTATCATACATAAATATGGACTCAGGAGGTAGAGTCTAGAACTATTTTCTGGGTACTCAGCAGGAATGCTTTTCTGTTTTTTCTAACACTTATAAATTTTGGATGTTCAAAATTCAACCAAAATTACTTTTACAGCAATTCAAAATAATGAAAAATATTCCATTATTTATGTAAACTCCATCACAGGGGTTTGACTACAGAATTTTGTAATATGCAATTGTAAAATTTTACTTTAAATGTTTTGCATTGACCAGGTGTTCACTGATTACTATTTTTTGTTAAAGCTGCTACATACTTTTAACACAGAATGATAATGATGACCATGACTTTAGGTCAAATGCAAAATTAATGTGAATTTTTGTCCCGTGATCACAGATTACTAAACAATACTTTAGTTTTTGACACATTTAAGGTATATCTGAGATAAAATCACTTTATAATTCATGTAATATTGGGTTTTACTCTAATTACAGGATAATGAATGTCTTTTCCATCTCTAAACAAAAACCAATACTTCACAGTCATGGATGCAGCCATTACAATAAAAAGGATCATGCCTGAAATCCATTCACATTGCTTTATCTTTCATGCAAGAGGTCAGTGGGCTTTAATGGTCATCAGAGTTTTGCAATATTTTAGTTTATTTGACCCTTTTTGACTCCACCCATCAGCCAAGGGGGTCAGTCAGGCCAAACATGGACATACTATCAAGCTGTCATCCAAAGCTGATAATGTTAACCATTAACAAGTTAGAATGAATTTCAACAGAAATCAAACAAATGATAGTCAAACATGTGATTTCCCAATATAAACTATAGTACCCCTATAGTACCCCTCCTCAGGGGCAAAGGTGAGACCCAAGGGTGATAAAATATATAATTTTGGTAAAGTACCTCTGACACTTTCACCTATGAAGAGTATTTGATTCTACCCTATTTCTGTCTTGAGAAAGAGGGTTTTTTCAAATTTTAGTTGATTTGACCATTTTGGACCATGCCCCTCAGGCCCCTGGGGGTGGGGACCATATAATTCACAATGTTGGTTGACATTTGATCACGGAAGCTTCCTGCCAAATTTCATTGAATTTGGTTTGGCAGTTTTGGAGAAGTGTAAAATGTAGCTTGTTTACTGTTGGAAGACGGACAAGAATGGACAAAAGGCGATTAGAATACATGTAGGTCACGAGAGGCTTTGTCTCAGGTGACCTAAAAATAAAGTGTGGTATACCTCATTAAGGCAAGGACAAGATATGTTGAAGTTGAAAGCCATACTATATAGGTATACTTTGTCAAAACCTTATACTGTTTCTGGGAAAAGGACGGAGAAATAGAGTATACATGGCCAGAAATCAACTGAGAAGTTGTTCAAAAAGGGGGATAACTCTTATACAATTGTCACAATGGTGACTTGTGTCTTTAATACCCCGGTAGGCCTAATTTGTCAACATTATAAAGTCTGTAGAAGAAATCCACCTTACATCTCAATTTAGTTAGGTTACAGTCATTGGGAACAAAAATCTACAGCAACTCTCATAATGACACTTTTGATTTTAGCTTTGTGTTCTTTCATTTTCTTCTATTCTAAGTATTATTATTTTTTGTTAATATCTGACAACTTCAATATTGTTGGTGACCATATCAAAATGTGTCAAAGTAAAAATTGGTAAAGTGTTCAACATTGAATCAATGCAAGAAGAGTTCATTTCTTTGAATCAAAATTATTACAAAAAAAGAACCAGAAGTGCATTTTCTCTAATTAAATAGGTGGTTGACATGGCAACCAAAATGCAAATAAACCTTTTTTTTTAAATTTCATAATAATTGTATCATTGAAAATGTCCATTCCTTACTTCTTTTTAAGGAGATGAATTAAAATGTGGTTAAAAAGTTCAATTCATATATATATATATATATTGTTTTTGTGAGAAAAAATGTGCGGAAACATGTCAGAAAGCAAAAAAAAAATGGGAAAACTTGAATCATTATACCAAAAGCGCCTCTAAGTTGCCAGCCAATTTTATTTTTTAAACTAACCCTGTAGATATCTAATGAAAAGAAAATCACATGCAATACTCCATATATGGTTGTAGATTCCAACTAAGGTCAACCAAACTTTGTCATATTTTGATATTTTTTCAGTGAGAATTCCTTGCTGTATTTAGGTTACCATAGCAACAGTTTGTAAATATTGCCCATTATATTTTTTTGAATTAAATGATTAAGGGGGATCACCATTATTAAACTTTGGCAGTAAATACTTTAATCTCACTGTTATTTAGGAATCGGAGATACTCTAAATTCTAAAAATTTGATGTAGTTGATGTGTTAGTTGAGTCCGTAACTAAGGAAGTCATATTGCTTGGATACGGAACCACAGACATAATTGAAATTCCATTTTTGTTATTCATATCCACTAATTATTAAGAGTGGATGTCAGCAAGCATCGAGCATTAGGTGGAAAGTGAAAAAAATAGATTTTCGAAAAAGTGACGTTAAATGTTAAATTATCAGGTGTCTGCATCTGGATTTAATCTATAGAAAAAATATTAGCCCCTACTCCTACGATATAATGCCAGTAGGAGAAGTACATTGTAGCTAATTAATTGTTTCTATAAATACTATTCAGATGCAGACGACTATGATTAAATTACTGATCTTTTACTCATTCAGGAATTATCTTATTAGTTATTACTAAATCCTTTCTTTTCCTTGACTTGAAATCACCGTATACATATATTTCAACCCTGGTGAAGGGCTGTAAAATATTTCATATATCTCATTACTTATATAATCGCTTAATCACTTATACTAAAGGAGTGATTGGGAAAATACCTTTTATACCAATGGAGTGGTAGGAAAATACCATTTATACCAATTTGATGAGAGGAAAATACCATTTATACCAATTTGGTGATTAGAAAATAGCATTCAACACTTTTTAATTAGTTGATATTTATAAATTTGCATGACTTATCGATGGCATGTAAATGGCAACGAAAACAAAAAATACTTTAAAATTTTGAAAAAGGAAAGAATATCAAAAAGAATAACACATATAATAATTACTTCTTCATCCTTTAGATTCTAAACGAAATAAAGATAAAGGATATTATTGCAAACAAAAATGAATAAATCGCTAACGTAAGATTTCTATAACCTTATATTTTGATTTTCACACAAGTGTTTCCTCTAATTCGTCGTTGCTATTGTCAGTATCATATCCATTTCGTAATCATCTGTCGGGGGAGGAGACTCTAATGCCAGAAGTCAATCGAGCCGTACGTCCTGGTACATCTGTTGAAGCGGTCGAATTACCGGAACTGGCGAAGAAATACACAGAACAATATTTACATACCAAACTATTGGAAATGTTTCAATGTACACGTACAATAATCTGAAATTAATTTGATCATTCTTCTATACTTAATCATAAAAATTAAATAAATCCAACGTAATGTATTTCTCACAAAGCAAATATATGAAGAAAAAAATACATTACCTTACATGGACGCTCTCCTCAAATTCAAAAAGGATGGTAGGTATTTAATAAATTTCGAAAATACTAGGCCTGCAAGACCGAATGCGATTATCGTAAAATTCGTCCGTATGGCTGACCGAAACCAAGTATTAACATTCAGAAGGAGTCCAGGATTACCATTCGTACAGACTTGCCTACTATACTCAAAGAAAAACGTGCTAAACTCGCAAAAATCGCGTACAGATTCAGAACTGTAGATAAGAAACAGACAGCCATCAGAAAATCTACTAGAGACGTGTGGTTGGAAATTAGACCAAATAAGAATGAGCCATGGGAAAAAGTGGACAATCCCGATCTGAAGTAACCTACTGATTGTGATAAAGTGAATCACCTCAATATATGTAGAAACTTTAAGTTTTTGGAGTATTCTAATACCAAAATATCTAAGTATGCCGTGTAATAACATGGAACAGTGAAATTCGCATTATATAAAGGTGAGTGTACAAGTCAAGTCTATTAAAAAAAAAAATGTCTTCATAAAGTAAAGTCAAGACGCAATGTCTCGTTAAACTGTGCTTTTTCAAACCAATCAAATTGATCAAGTTATAATTATGTGAAATTAATGATGATATTTTATAATTTAAAACAAAAATGAAAATGTTACAGCGTAACTTGAAATTGTCACAGTTGGGAGGGAAAATATCTTCAGCTTCACGGGCCCTTATACTACAAAGACGTGTTTTTTTTTAGTTTTTTTTTACTCTGTTAACATTGAATTTCACTTTGAATACTCACGGAAATTTAAATTTAAATATCAATTTCTGTACTTGTACACAGCCTTGAGATTTCATATTATGTTGTAATAAAAATCTGTAACTTCTTTTTTTCAAAAATATGCATTTATACAATCAGAGATAGATAGTATAGTATATCTATTTGTATCTCTGATACAATGAACTAATGAGTTCTCATAGAATTAATCTATGGAATGTTTATATTTACGAATCTTTGGTGAACAGAAATGATAACCTCGAAACGTAAGCCTATAGCCATATGTTTATTGTATGGGTAAATCTCTAAATCTCAAGTAAATATGAATTCCTAAAGAAGAAAAAAATCCTATGTATTGCTAGTAGACATTATGTGCAGTGAGACTTGTATACATGCATATATCCTTTTTGACTGCAACCGGTTGAATGGCTGACCAGTAGAGGCGGTGAGTGTTAGTGCTCCAGTTTATTAAGAATTATCTTGGAAAAATCTAAAATAGCAACACTCTCTCTTAAATGAACTTGTAGTCCGTGTAAATTTGGACCTCTCTATTACAAAAGTGGTGTTTTCGTTCGGCTGGATATTGTGTTTTTGGACTTGACATTTCCTATACATATTCGATATTGTACATGTGTGGTATTTTGACACGATGTCATTAGCACGTACAGGTAAAAATGTACCGAGAGACCGAATTCACTCGCCCATGGACATGAGTGGCGAGGCTCCCAACGGGAGTGGTGTTAAGACTGATTCGGCGCACGAAGAAAATAATCTCACAAAACATTATACGTGCAAAGGCTTTGATGACATAGGGAAATGTTTTGTAAAACTCCACCTTCAAATATCTAATATACAAGAAGAAGTTGGGTGTCTTAAGACAAAAGTGTCCAATTTAGAACAATTCGCCGACCATACTAATGATAGCATAAGGACTATCCATGAACAGACCGTTCCAAACATTGAGGACAAAATCACAACAGTAGACAATGAGAGGGTCAAATTAGATATGTGGGGGAGGAAATGGAATTTGATAATTAGAGGTATCAAGGGTGACTTAAAAGAAACCCCACGAAATACTGAGAAGGCTGTCAGGCAATTTCTTATGAAAACCCTGAAAATGGAGGAAACTTTTTCGAACACCGTTCTCCTCACAGCAGTCCACAGACTCCCGGGAGGGTCCGAGGGATCTCGTAATATCATAATAAGGTTAAGCAGCCTGTTAGATCGGGATGACATCATGAACGCTGCATATAAACTTCCAAAAGGTTCCGGCTTTAGTGTCGTACCTGACCTGCCAAACAGTGTGAGTAAACGGCGATCTTCTTTGCTGGAGAAACGTCGGAGGATGTTGGATAATAATGTTTGTTCAATTTATTGAAATATTTCCAGTGTTCAAATATACAGTTGAATTCAAATAGTTTAGAAAAAAATATTAAGCTGTTGATTGTATAAGTGATTCCCTTAAAGACAGATTTTATTATCCCACAAGTTACTCTATATATATATAAAATATATTTCCTCATTTGATAGTTCATTTCCTTTTGGCAATTTATTTGAAAATACAAACAAACACATGATTTTCCATACAATGGATGTACATGTACTACATACTGTATGTATATAGTTATCAACCACTATATTGATTGAAAAACGTGTTCAGATTTCTCTCTACAAGTTTAAAAATAATGTCTTTGTACTGCACATATACATATGTATCAGCTTGTAATTCTTGAAAAATCAAATTTGCTCTTAATTCAGAGACTACTTACACTTTCTTTTAAGAATTATAAGGTGGTCTTAAGTACATTCGGACTTACACATATATGGGTATGTAGTCTAATTTAAAGTACAGATATAATATGTCACATAAAGTACGAACATCTAATTTTACACTGATGAGTAGACTGTCACTATAATTTGTTATTCTAGTATATTTTGTTATAGTTCATGCAAATAACTCCTAAGTATCTGATTTTTATAACTTCCTCATTAAAATATCTTTACACGAGCACACTCCCATAGTGTGACTCGGCTTTTTCACCTGTGTACGGGTATGCGATGACGCGCACATGTGTCGGTTTATTGTTGACATGTTGTCAGTGGATTGATTGTAATGAATGAAGTTTTCCTTTGTGAATTTAGAAATGGAATATTCGTTGTTTGTTTTAAATGTCACATAGAAGTGAGTGTCAAAATAATTCCACACCCTACGTTATTTAGTAATATTCAAATAGTTTTAGAAAAAAATAATCAAGCCGTTGATTGTGTAAGTGATTCACCTTAAGACAGTTTTTAGTATCGCACAAATAATTACTCTATCTGGCCTTTCAGCGTAAACATGAGAACTACAGTAGCTGTATCTCATCTCTGACTCGAAATCTGAAAGAATTGTGTATATTGTGCATTTGTACATCTTCATGGAAGTATATCTAATCGTTTTGTAGTTCATTTCCTTTTGGGAATTTATTAGAAAATGCAAAAAAACACATGACTTTCCATATTTTTCTATCCTTTTTGTTGTTTTTATAGCTCTTTTTCCCTCTGTTCTCTTGACATG
Source organism: Pecten maximus (assembly GCF_902652985.1). NCBI lineage: Eukaryota > Metazoa > Mollusca > Bivalvia > Pectinida > Pectinidae > Pecten > Pecten maximus. The sequence goes on along the minus strand of NC_047019.1, from coordinate 17,902,224 downwards.
TATTTGTTGGAGCATAAATTCACCGGTCATTTTTTATTTATTTAATTTTTTTCTTATTTGGTTACATTTGATGAATTCTCATCACTCGTCTCAATAATTGCTAAAACCTACTTTACATTATAGTGTTTAAGCACTGCTGTATATACAACATTTACTTTCAGTTTTGTTCTATTGTATGTGAGATGTGTGTAAGTACTCTGATGCGTGACAGTAAACTATATTATAGCTATTTACTACCCATATTGCCTTATAAAAACCACTTGTTTGTACCAACTCAAAACCTTTCTTTATTGCTACTTTATGTAGCAATATTGTTTTTAAATTACTATTAATGATGTCGGAAAATACTAACTCTGATCTAGATCCCTCATCATGCAATATGAATCAACGGAATTGTTATGATGATTTATCAATCGTACATTTAAATGTAAGATCTCTTCGGAACAAGGTTGATCTTATTAATACTGAATTCTCTAATCATGATACAACTGTATTATATGCCTTACTGAAACTCACTTGAATGATGAAATAGATGATTCTGATTTACACATTGCATCACATCCTAACATATACCGTAAAGACAGACTAACACAGCATGGTGGTGGCATTATGATATATTCTAAAAATAACCTGCTAATAACTCATAGAACTGATCTTGAAACTGAAGACATAGAGCTTATTATCATAGAAGTTAGCACTTCCAGCAAAAAATTACTTCTCTGCTGCCTGTATAGACCTCCTAATGCAAGAATAGATTATTGGAATAAACTTGATAATATCTTGGATAATCTGTCCAACACTAATCTTAATATCATTATTACAGGTGACATAAATGTTGACTTTATAAAAATGAAATCTAATGCGCACCTTGCGAGATTAATTACTAAATATCAATTAAATAACTTAGTACAATCACCAACACGCATTACTAACACCTCTGCTACCTTAATTGATGTATTTATTACTAATAATGTAAATATTTTTACTTCAACACAGGTACTTTCTCCTCTTTGCAGTGATCACTGCCCCATTCTCGCTAACATTTGCTTCAAAACATTGAAAACTAAGTCATACAAAAAAACTGCATTTAAATTCAGGGAAGCGAATTGGGAAGCAATTAATCAGGAGATAAGTAATAATGATTGGGATTCTATAATTAACAATACTAATAATATAAATGAAATTTATTCCATCATCACTAACAAACTAAACTCTGCTGTTAATTCCTATATACCTCACAAGACAATTCATGTACATCCTAATGACAAGCCATGGATGACTGGTGAAATTCGTCATAAATTAAGAACAAAAAATAGACTACATAGAATAGCTAAAGAAAAAACAGGGAACAAGATTGGGAAAGATTTAGAACTTGTCGAAAAGATACCATTTCAATTATTCGACAAGCTAAAAGTAATTATCTTAAGAAACTTCAGAACTGTCTAGCTGACAAATCAACACATCCAAGAAAATGGTGGCAGATAGCAAAATCTATAGGTAAAATAACTAACACCAGTACTAATTCTAAACCTTTGAAATGTAATAATAAAATCTTAATCCACCCTCAAGATAAAGCCGAAGCACTAAATTCCTATTTTACTTCAATTGCATCCGATATTACTGATACTGACTTGCCTGAATTACCTCCCCTTTCTCCATTTGAACTTTCTAATATTATTATAACCGAACAAGATGTCTCTGGCCAATTTAACATTCTTAACAAAAACAAACCAGCTGGTCCTGATGATATTTTACCTATAATTGTAAAGAACACTTCTGCATTAGTATATCCTCTAATGCTTTTATTTAATAAAACTTTGTCTACTGATGAAATACCTGATGTACTTAAAACATCAAATGTTACTGCTCTCTATAAAGGTAAAGGAGATATCAGTGACCTCAACAATTATAGGCCTATTGCCATTACATCTATTTTAATCAAAATTTTGGAAAAGATTATTTTTAAATATTTATTTAACTATATATCAAGTCATAATATGTTAAGTGTACATCAGTCAGGATTTCAACCCAGAGACTCAACAACTAATCAATTAACTGATATTTATAATACTATAACTAGTAATCTGGACCAAGGCAAAGATCTACGTTTTGTTTTCTGTGACATAAGTAAAGCATTTGATCGGGTTTGGCATTTAGGACTTTTACATAAGCTAAAAAGTTATGGTATTAAAGGCAAATTATATAATTGGTTTAAGGCTTACTTATCTGACAGAAAACAAAGGGTAATCTTTGATGGTTATAAATCCAGGACCAAACTTATTTCTACAGGGGTTCCTCAAGGATCTGTCCTTGGACCATTTCTTTTCCTTTTATTTATCAATGCTATTACTAACAATGTCAAATCTCATATAAAACTATTTGCAGATGATACCTCTCTCTATGTTGTAGTAAATGATAATGATGACCTTCAGACACCTACTAATTTGCTTAATAATGACCTTGAGTCTATATCTGAATGGGCAAAACGATGGCAAATTCTTTTTAATCCAAATAAAACTGTAGCTATGAATTTCACACGAAGACACACTAGCAATCATCCGCAACTTTCATTTAATAATACCCCAATTGTACAGCTTGAACACCACAATCACTTAGGTCTGACATTTAACAGTTAAGGCACATGGTCTGATCACATCTCTAATATTTATAGCAAAGCTAACTCCAGATTGAGTATCCTTCGAATTTTAAAAACTATTGTCGATAGGAACACCTTAAAAACTTTATATGTCTCCTATATTCGACCTATTTTGGAATATTCCGATGTAGTATGGGGTAACTGCACTAAATCTGAATCGGATCTGCTAGAAACAGTTCAATTAGAAGCTATGCGGATAATTACTGGTCTCAGACGTGGCACGTCCCATCACATACTCTATACTGAAACCCAACTTGAACCACTATTTATACGAAGACAAAATCATAAATTAATTTTCATGTACAAAATTCTTAATAACTACGCACCAAATTATCTTACTAACATTATCCAACCTTTTATAAATGTAAATAATACTTATAACTTCAGAAATAATAGAGTTTTTAATATTCCGCAGTCAAGAACTACTAATTATATGAATAGCTTCTTTCCTTCTACAATGGTTAAATGGAATGAACTTGATCCCTCTTTACGAGACTCTATGTCAATTTCAACATTTAAAAAGAAGCTTATAAAAATACCTAATACACCTGTCTCTAATACGTTTATCAATTGTGTTCCGAGAAAACTTAATATCATTTTATGTCAATTAAGAAATTTTAAAAGTGATCTTAATTTTGATAAATTTCAAGATCACCTAATTGATGATACTTCTTGTAATTGTGGTGCACCTAGGGAAGATCTTACTCATTTTTTCTTTCAATGTCCTTTGTATGATAATATTAGACATTACATTTTTAGTATTCATGACTTATTAGGCTACTTAGATTTGCACTGCCTATTATATGGTATCAATAATGATTCTGACCATTTAAATAATACCATCCTTATAAATGTTGATTCTTATATAAGATTATCAAAGCGTTTCTGTACTTACTCGTGAAAAATACACATATATGATATAATATGATATTTGTATATTAATAATGAAAAATATGTTAACTGTATATTAACAATATTCTCAATGGGAATTACATATAAAAGTGTGTAAGTGGGTGTGCGTGTGTGTGAAAGCTGAATTAGGTTATAGTTAGAAATGTACATATCTACCGGAATAGAAGAAGACTGATATAGGCATAGCCTGTTGTCTGATTCTTTTGTAAATACTCATTTAATGACTGTAATTAATGTACTTTGTTAAAATGTATTTACAATAAAATATTTTTGAAAAACTGCAAAAGGACAACAGGGATTTTTGAGAAAAAAAATTCCCATTTGTATGGATTTTCTAGTAAATCAATAACTTAAGAAATGGTAAAAATTGTTTTTACTACTCCATCAGTAAATCCAACTTCTAAGACTGTTTTAATTATGGTTTGTCAAGATTGCAGAAGCCTCTTTTGTAACTAAATCAATTCTTTAAATAATCCCAGCCAATGGGCATTCCAAAATCCTTCCTCATATATATGTATTTCTTATTGATTATATGTTCATTGCTACATACTGCAATGTTAAACAGTTCATTTTTGTGTGTTAGCTGGATTGATGTTGTTTATTTTTATGTGAAGTGTGTGTCAGTATGTAAGAAGTGTGAAAGAAATAATTCATTGAAGTTTGTAAATTCATTATTTGTTTACACATTATTTAAACAATAATGATGCCTGAAGGAATTACTATAATGAGCTTCAATTGTAGAGGCCTCAGAGACAATTTGAAAAGAAAAGATGTATTTGAATATCTACGAAGGAAAACATATTCCATTTATTGTCTACAAGATACTCACTTTACTGAAAGTGACGAAAATATAATTAAAACTCGATGGGGGTTAAAAACCTGTTACTTTAGTCATGGTAGAAGAGATGCAAGGGGAGTATGCATTTTAATAAATAATAACTTTGAATGTAAAGTAAATCAAATTGTACAAGATGAAAATGGAAATTATTTAATTTTACACTTAGAAATAGAGAACAAAATAACTTTAACTCTCGTAAATATCTACGGGCCAAATAAAGATGACCCTGATTTTTTTATAAAAATCTAAAAACTAAAATATCAAACTCCGAAGAGGAATTCATCATCATGTGTGGTGATATGAACTTGGTACAAGATTTTAATTTAGATTACTATAATTATGCATAAAGTAACAATACAAAAGCTAGACAGGAATTAATAAATATTAAGGATGACTTTAATTTAGAAGACCCTTGGAGAATAAAAAAACCCTAATCTAAGACAATACACTTGGTTTAGAAAGAACCCCACGAAGAAAGCCAGATTCGATTTTTTTTCTTGCATCTTCAGAATTAATGAATATAATTAATACAGTAGAAATAAAACCAGGATACAGAACTGATCATTCTATGATCACACTGTGTTTACAACTATCAAACTTTAAAAGGGGGAAAGGTTTTTGGAAATTCAACAACACCCTTTTAAGGGATAAGACATATATAGATAAAGTTAAAAAATGTACATTAGAAACAAAAATAGAATATGCTATTCCAGTGTATAATAAAGAAGAAATCGAAAACATAAACCCTGTTGATTATCAAGCAATAATAGATGATCAACTTTTCTTTGAAATAGTGCTCCTTAAAATTAGAACAATGACAATACCCTACAGTGGTAATAAGAAAAGAACAAATAATAGAAAATTCGAAAGAATTGAAAATCAAATACAGATAATTGAAGACATGCTATGCAAATCTCATAATACAGTTTTAGAAGAAGTCTTATCTAATTTAAAATTAGAACGTGAAAATTTGAGAAATGAGTACATGAAAGGGTTATTGATTAGAGCAAGAGTCCAATGGGTCGAGAATGGTGAAAAACCAACTAAGTACTTTTGCAGTTTGGAAAAAAGAAATTATATTAATAAAAATATTTCAAACATTGTAAGTAGTAATGGTACATTATTAACCAATCAAGAAAATATACTAGATGAAATTAAACAGTTTTATTGTAATTTATACTCTAACAGAGAAGAAAACATTGAAGAAGTCAATCTAAATGAACTTCTGAATAAATTTACGATTCCCAGGTTAAGTGATAAGGGGGAAAATAACTTTGAAGAAGAAATTACTATTGATGAATTGGGTCTTTCAATTAAAAACCTTAAGAATAATAGGAGTCCAGGCCCCGATGGCTTCACAGCAGAATTCTTTAAAAAAAAAATGGATAGACCTTAAATTCTACCTACTAAAATCCTTAAACTTCGGGATCCAAAAAGGTGAGCTTTCAATCACTCAAAAGCAAGGTGTCATAACAATTATTCCTAAAGGAAACAAACCAAGAACCAAAAAAAAAAAATGGAGACCAATCTCCTTACTAAATATATCATATAAAATTTTATCTAACTGCTTAGCGCAGCGTATTAAAAGTGTAATTGATAATATCATACACGAGGACCAGAAAGGTTTTATTAAAGGCCGCTTTATAGGTGAAAATTTCCGACAAATATACGATATATTACAGTATACTAAAGACACAGACACTCCAGGTTTACTGGTACTAATAGATTTTGAGAAAGCCTTTGATTCTATTGCATGGAGCTTCATTTATAAAGTCTTAAACTTTTTTTAATTTTGGGCCAAAGTGTATAAATATGATAAAAACATTAACAAAAAACGCAAAGGGCCTGTTTCCAAAATGGCCCCTTCTCTGATTCAAATTTCCTGTTGGTGGTGCATTGCCCATGCCGTTGTGGTCACAAATCTATAAAGTATAAAGATTTAGGTCACTTGGTTTGTTTTTTATGGCTCCTCAAAGTTGTACCTTTCAGAAGCTGTCTAAGTGTTGATAAAATGTGCATGTTATGTAAAATATTAGTGAAAATCTAATCAAATGATGGTCACCGTAAAGAATACATTCATGGCATGATTGTGACAAAAAATCATGTTTCCATCGCGCCATTTGGCTGTTTTATGGAAGAAACAATCTCAAAAATGCCATTTTCGATGATAACATTTTAGACACAAAAACTGTGTTTTTTTAGAGAATACACCCTTTTATGGGCGTTGGATGCAAACCATTTTTAATCCTATTAAACAGTACGTAATATGCTATTGATGAGAGGGAAAAACATCAACATGTAAGTGGTGGAACATTTTCAAATCTTGGGTTGAATTAGCCTATGGTTGAATTGCCGATTTTCGACTTTCTTTAGATAATTAACAAAAACACGATATGCTCGGTATGTTGAGAATATGTACACAGATATGAAAAAAGTGAGAGAAACACTTTTTTATCAAAAAAATCCAAGATGGCTACTTCACAAGTCCCCGTGGTTGAAGACATTGGCCGACAAATAGACAGAACAACAAACAAAACGTGTTCCTTATGATTTTGGTTGGTTTTCGCATTTACGGGAGTGTTCATAGCTACGGGCGATTGTATAATACCTATATTTATAAGTTTGGTTAGTCACATGGTACCGGGGATCTTTCATATCGAGCCCCAAACATACTTTCGCCATATGCACTCCGTTGCCGCATGGAAAACTATTAAGTTTTGTCGGAAATTCTCCACCTGTGGTTGTAATGGCCGAGGGTTTGCCAGCGCCCTGTAATACCCAAGGTAGTACAAGATACTGGAGATGTGCGCACACATTCCCATCGTTCTCTCTCCAACGGGGCACTGGCAGGAGTAGTCCTTTATTGGGGCCTCATCATCGGGTGAAACGGTGAACCGTATCCAAACGTTATATTTCGTTTGGCTTTTGTGTCGAGAATGTATTTGACATCGGAGAAGGTCTGGGGAGTGCTGGTAAAGCCACACCTCATAGTCTCCGTCATCACTTAAATGTTCGGCGATGTAACCAGGAGCCAGAGATATCTGATACGTTCCACACGTAATGGTTCTCAAGTAATCGAGATCGAGACGGGGAAACAGTACGGAAGATGCATCCATCTTGACAAACTCGGATAGATAGATCCGGATCTGTCTTGACTCTCTGAGCTAAACCATTCGGTGTTGTCAAACGGTCCTTCATACGTTCAGCCATTAGCCTATCTTTGGCATCTCTCTCTGGAGATCTCTGGTAGATCGGTCCTCTAATACCATTCAGACAGGCTGTGACGGTTCGAAGCAAAGCCTCGATGACATTGATAAAGCTGTTAGACACCAATTGCGTACGGAAGAACGTCCAGTGTTTCAGACGACCATGATAGGATTCCACAATCCACCTCGATTTGGTGATAGTTCTGTCAAGATTTGCTTGGACGTCAGAATGTTGACTTTGACCGGGTTTCAGGTATGACGGCATGCTAGCATTGAGGCCAGAGGCTTCGAGAACTGGTAGGACATCTCTAAAACCTCGGTCAACGACAACATTGTCATCTGGTTGTAGCCAAGTAACTAGCTTGTCCATGACTTTTTTTGTAATTGTAGCATCATTTTCGCTGCCAGTGAATGGTCCTACTGTGTCCAGAATGTAGCCATCTGGTAAGGCGATGCTCATGAATTTGAGATAGTTTCTCTTCTTCTGGCCACAGTAGGACATTCTGTTCTCTTGTCAAGTGATCCGGACCTAGAAATTGTGGGACTATCGATGTGTCTAATGCCTGTACTATGGAGTGGAAAGTTTTGGACACACTTGACTTGGAAATTCCAAAAAGAGAAGAACACTGACTCCAGGAAATGTCGGTTTTCAGTTTTACCCAGAGCAGTAATAGAGCATCGTGTGTAGTCTTGGTATATATACCAGATGAAAGATATGGGGAACAGTGCGAGTGGATTTCGAGGAACTGATCTTTGAACCAACCTGTCCAGGCCATGCATGCCGAGTCATCAAGAGAAGAAAAGCTTATTGCAAACGCAGACTGGTTCTGTGAAAGGACGTGCGACACCTCTAGGAGGTCATTAATGATTTCGGACGATTTTGATGGTAACTGAGATTCCAAGGAACCTCTACCATCAAGGACAACCTCTGTAGACGGATCTAAGTCGTTACCAATAAGGTGAATGGAGCAGACGCGGGATGAGGTGGGACACCACAGTTTGTGTGAATAGATCAGGTGATGTCTTGCACGTTTTGGTAAGACTGATGATTTTGTTCCATTTATTGCAAAGGTAACAAGACAGAGACAGCATTTTTTGTGTGAAGATGATCCATTCAAAAGATCATGAAGGGTCAGCAACGGCAGGATATGGGACGGGGAGTCGTCTTCTTCCTCTATTTCCTGGTTCTGCTCGGGTTCAGGTTCAGACTGATTTTTGTTCCGAAGAAACTTCATGTAGCACTTCTGGCAAATAAGTGCTTGTTCCTTTGCTGACATCAATCCTTGTTGCACCAGCGTATCTAGGAGCCATTTATATTGTGGACTATTTACATAGCGTGCACTTCTGTTCTTATTGCCACTACGTTTCTTGAAGTATAGTTGACAGCCTTCTCCAACACATTTACCCTCCATCTTGAAACAATAACGATTGGTTTATGAAGCGTCGATAAAGTAACAAAATAGCAAGCCACGGATAAATGTACAAGGCCACACGATCAGAAAAAAAGGACAACTTGAGATAGAACAGTATTCATGTATCAGGGTGTCCTCAGTGTAAATCTTTATATCGATACTGTTTATTTAGTCGTTAGATATCATAAAACTCATGAAAATATCCGCTCTGATATTCAATATAAAATTTTGTATATAATAAGCTATATAATAGGGTTTCAGACAAGGTTGTTACTCATATCCCCTTTTCTTTCAATTTACAACCACATTCAGGCGGCGATATGAGAACGTTCCACCACATGGAATTAGCTTATTTTTGGTACACATATAAAACAAGTAAAGCTCTATCCGATTTTGTGATGGAAATTTGCATCCAAAAATATATAACGGGAGAAAATTGCAATTTTATGGCATTTTTCTTCTTAATTGTGTCTCTGCAAGTGCATTTTCATCCGAGAAAATTTTTGTTTTATATTTTATGAATAAACACGATGTTTTGGAAATATTTATCGAAAGAAATTTATACTATGTTGCGAATTACAATTTCGAGATAATCTTCTTTTATTTACGACCTTATGTCTTTGATGCTCAAAGTGACAACTGTATAAAAATACATTTTCACTGACATTATGAAATCTGGGTGTCGGAAAGGTGTAAAATTATTCTTCGGAAAAGAAAAAATCTGTAGTTGAGCTAGATAAGAAATTATACGGAGGCAGGCTCATATGGAGAATTAACATTACTGGAAACAGGCCCTTTATGCGTTATTCAACATAGAATTTTTTCAAACTTCTTCCAAATTGGAAGGGGTTGCAGACAAGGTGACCCTATATCTCCATATCTGTTCATACTATGTGTAGAAATACTAGGAATTATGATTCGTAATAACAAAAACATCAAAGGTATTAAATTAAATTACAAGGAGATTAAGTTATCACAATATGCTGGCGATACAAGCATCATATTAGATGGTTCTGAAAGATCTCTCAGAAATACATTAAATATCTTGGACCAATACGCAAAATACTCTGGTCTTAAGCCTAATATTGACAAAACAAAATGTGTCTGGATTGGTAGCAAGGCACACAGTGCTGATAGAATCTGCTTAGACAAGGACCTGATCTGGACTGATGAACCCTTCACGTTTCTAGGAATACAACTTAGTGTCGATACACATCTAATTACTGAAATAAATTATTTAGAGAAACTAAAAGAAGTAAAATCACTTATACATACATGGTCCAAAAGGTTACTAAGTACGTTAGGCAAAATAACAGTCATCAAAAGTATAATTTTGCCTAAGCTAATCCATTTATTTACAAATATCCCAAAACCAAATGGTGAAGTTTTAAAAGACTTGGAACAAACCTTTTTCAAATTCATATGGAATGGTAAAAATGATAGAATCTCAAGAAACCAAATAATAAAATCTTATGAGGAAGGTGGACTAAAAATGTTCAATATAGAATACTTCATAAAAGCCCTAAAATTATCATGGGTCCAAAGGATACTAAAATCAAACGGATCATGTAAAGCCATCTTCGAAAGCATTATTGGTAGTAATATTAACTCCATATTTAAATTCGGAAAAGATTTTTTAAATAAAAAGGCAAATGTAATTAAAAATATTTTTTGGAAGGAGGTACTTTCTGATCTATACATCTTATCAAATTGTGTCGATGAAGATGACAACATATATCAACACCTATGGTACAATAATAACATAAAAGTAGATAACAAACCTATTTACTTCAAGAGATGGGCAGATAGAGATATGTTTTACGTATATGATCTACTATATGAGAATGGTAGTCTAATTCAATCGTACGACGTATTTTGTGTCAAACACAATTTTTACCCTCCAATCACTCAATTTTATGGTTTACGTAACGCCATCAGAGCAACTTGGTATGCTATTCAAAATAGACACCACACCTTCTCTCTACCACATTGTCCAATTCATATATACTATATACTAACAAACAAGCAAAGAGGTCCTTCTGTTTATAATTCATTTATTAAAAACTTAAAAACAAACAATAAATACATTACAAAATGGTCAGAAGAACTGTATTTGGTAGAAGATACAGTATGGTGGGAAAAAAAATAAACATAATCCCTTTTAAATCCACTATAGACTGTAAGTTAAGAGTGGATGTCAGCAAGCATCGAGCAATTTGGGCAAAATATGGAAAGTGTCAAAATTACCAAAATGCTTCAAATTTACATATGTTGGTCTAAATGTAATATCATGCAAGAAAATGGGTATCAAGTATCAAAGTGATCACCGTTGCCATGGAAACCGACAAGTCTTTAAAAAAAAACAATTCGACTCAGTGCGATATTACAATATTTAAAGAAATTAATTTTAATTTTTTTTTGTTAATTTTTTTTACTTTTCAAGTTTATAGTTACTTAGTTCATATCATATAATAATTTTAGACTGAAAAGTATAACTTCTATTGAGGCTTTTAGGCTGTATAATAGAAATTGTCCCATATACTACCTATTTAAAAAGGGATATCAGATGATAAAAGTATTACTATTTTTTTTTTAATCATTTGCCAGCCAATTTTTCTTTTGATTATAATACAACATCATGTACAGAATATATCATATATAATCAATAGCTTCATCGAGGTTGTAGATTGTAATAAAAGACGATTTAGTATTATTACCATTAAATCTAAGCTGTTGACAGGGACGAGTTATCTCCCCTGTTGGAACTCTTTGGTGAAAGGTACAAAAAGTTCATTGTTTACATGGAAAGATGGATACCTCAATTCACAGAATTCTTGACAGTTATGGTAATTGAAAAGGCATGAACTTCTTTTTAGACATGAAAATTGGTTAAAATAATGTTTGTATAGAATTTCCCTCCGATGGTATACTAGAAATTCAGTGAAATTAATATTGTGAGGAGATTGCTACTCAGCAGTGATCAGTAATAGTTCCAAATACTAAAAAATAAGGCACATGTTGTTTTTTTAAATATATGTAACAGCCGGTTATTCCTGCAAAATTAGCTATACAAAAGTATACATAATTGTAATCTGTACAATATTTTCAATTGTAATACATTTGTTAAAATTAGTGAACTTATTCTTCTCTGTTTTTCAGACCTGTGAAAACCATGGTAACCACATAAAAACAAAAACAAACAAAAACAAAAAATATCATGATTTAGGGCAAAAATAACCTTCGCATCTTTTTTCTGATAGCTATTTCAATATCTTAACATATTCATCCTAGTAACAGAATTAAAATTGTTTTGACATATGTTCATTTGAACAGTAGGATTATCTGCAATCTTACCTTGTCTACAAGGTACCATTTTTTGCTGCAAGTAAAGTTACCTTTTGTTGTGTAACACATTTTCCAAAAATCCTGACTTTTTTTTCCTGAACGCATTTATTTATTTATTTATTTATTTTATTTTTTTGGCAAATGTGAAACCTATACTATTTCATATTGCATAAATATACCAATGATAGTAAGCATTCACTTTTTCAGTTTTTCTGCATATCAGAGTTATCGGTTTAACAAAAAAAAAATACAAAATTTAAAAATTAAAAAAAAACAACACCCATAGCCAGTCTGTCCTACTGTAGTTCAGCTATGTACAGAGTGCTCATTCAATGCGACATTCAAAATATTCTGTCCAGCTGCCAAAAGTAACAAGTATTGAATATGGTTGAATTTGACTGCAAAGTAATAAAACATATTTACCCAAACTATTAATTTCCACTACCAAGTGGCTTATACAGACTGCAGGAACCAAATTCACTCAGAGCAAGGGATGTGTACAGATATTTCAATTCCTTATTTTGTTTAAATGTATTTACACCCAGAGGTGTACATGTAGCATGATAGACATACAATTTGCAGAGGTATTTCACCTCTAAATGGATACTATTATACATAAATATGGACTCAATAGGTAGAGTCTAGGATTATTTTCTGGGTACTCAGCAGGAATGCTTTTCTGTTTTTTCTAACACTTATAAATTTTGAATGTTCAAAATTCAACCAAAATTACTTTTACAGCAATTCAAATTAATAAAAAAAATATTTCATTATTTATGTATTGAATAGACAAACTTAATCACATTTTTTTTACAGATTTAACATGAATAAAAACTCCATCACAGGGGTTTGACTACAGAATTTTGTAAAATGCAATTGTAAAATTTTACTTTAAATGTTTTGCATTGACCAGGTGTTCACTGATTACTATTTTTGTTAAAGCTGCTACATACTTTTAACACCGAATGATAATATTGACCATGACTTTAAGGACAAATGTCAAATTAACAAAGTTCTGTCCAGTAATCACTGATTACTAAAAATACTTTAGTTTTTGACACATTTAAGGTATATCTGATATAAAATAACTTTATAATTCATGAAATATTGGGGTTTACTCTAATTACAGGATAATGAATGTCTTTTCCATCTCTAAACAAAAAATAATACTTCACAATCATGGATGCAGCCATTACAATAAAAAGGATCATGCCTGAAATCCATTCACATTGCTTTATCTTTCATACAAGAGGTCAGTGGGCTTTAATGGTCATCAGAGTTTTGCAATATTTTCGTTTATTTGACCCTTTTTGACTCCACCCATCAGCCAAGGGAGTCAGTCAGGCCAAACATGTACAACTATCAAGCTGTCATCCAAAGCTGATAATGTTAACCAGTAACAAGAATGAATTTCAATAGAAATCAAACAAATGATAGTCAAACATGTGATTTCCCAATATAAACTATAGTACCCCTATAGTACCCCTCCCCAGGGGCAAAGGTGAGACCCAAGGGTGATAAAATATATAATTTTGGAAAAGTACCTATGGCACTTTCACCTATGAAGAGTATTTGATTCTACCCTATTTCTGTCTTGAGAAAGAGTTTTTTTTCTTAAATTTTAGTTGATTTGACCATTTTCGACCATGCCCCTCAGGCCCTTGGGGTTGGGGACCATATAATTCACAAATTTGGTTGACATTTGATCATTGAAGCTTCCTGGCAAATTTCATTGAATTTGGTTTGGCAGTTTTGGAGAAGTGTAAAATGTAGCTTGTTTACGGTTGGAAGACGGACAAGGATGGACAAAAGGCAATTAGAATACATGTAGGTCACTAGAGACTTTGTCTCAGGTGACCTAAAAATAAAGTGAGGTATACCTCATTAGGGCAAGGACAAGATATGTTGACGTTGAAAGCCATACTATATAGGTACTCTTTGTCAAAACCTTATACTGTTTCTGGGCAAAGGATGAAGAAACAGAGTATACATGGCCAGAAATCCACTGAGAAGGTGTTCAAAAAGGGGGTTAACTCTTATACAATTGTCACAAAGGTGACTTGCGTCTTTAATACCACAGTAGGCCTAATTTGTCAACATTATAAAGTCTGTAGAAGAAATCCGCCTTACATCTCAATTTAGTTAGGTTACAGTCATTAGGAACAAAAATCTACAGCAACTCTCATAATGACACTTTTGATTTTAGCTTTGTGTTCTTTCATTTTCTTCTATTCTAAGTATTATTATTTTTTGTTAATATCTGACAACTTCAATATTTTTGGTGACCATATCAAAATGTGTCAAAGTAAAAATTGTTGAAGTGTTCAACATTGAATCAATGCAAGAAGAGTTCATTTCTTTGAATCAAAATTATTACAAAAAAGAACCAGAAGTGCATTTTTTCTAATTAAATAGGTGGTTGCCATGGCAACCAAAATGCAAATAAACCTTCTTTTTTTTATAATTTCATAATAATTGTATCATTGAAAATGTCCATTCCTTACTTCTTTTTAAGGAGATGAATGAAAATGTGGTTAAAAAGTTCAATTATTATATATATATACATTGTTTTTGTAAGAAAAAATGTGCGGAAACATGTCAGAAAGCAAAAAAAATGGGAAAACTTGAATCATTATACAAAAAGCGCCTCTAAGTTTCCAGCCAATTTTATGTTTTAAACTAACCCTGTAGACATCTAATGAAAAGAAAATCACATGCAATACTCCATATATGGTTGTAGATTTCAACTAAGGTCAACCAAACTTTGTCATATTTTGATATTTTTTCAGTTAGAATTCCTTGCTGTATTCAGGTTACCATACCAACAGTTTGTAAATATTGCCCATTATATTTTTTTGAATTAAATGATTAAGGGGGGTCACCATTATTAAACTTTGGCAGTGAAAAAATGGTCCATATAAGTGAATAATTTTTCAGATCTTCTTCACACATATCATAACATGTACTTAAAAGTAAGTCAAAACTTTTTCTTTTTTTGTACCTTTATACACAATATATTAAAATGAGAAAAGGCGTGAGTGGAAGGTCGTTTGTTTGTTTGTCTCTGTATTCCAAAAATAACAACCAATCCTTTTTTTTCTATTCATCACTTAATACGTATTGTACATCTTACTGCTGTAATGATATGTACCGGTATGTATACTATATGTAAAAGAATGAATAAAAAAGATTTCAAAACTGAAAAAAAAGATAAAGGATATTATTGCAAACAAAAATGAATAAATCGCTAACGTAAGATTTCTAAAACCTTATATTTTGATTTTCACACAAGTGTTTCCTCTAATTCGTCGTTGCTATTGTCAGTATCATATCCAATTCGTAATCCTCTGTCGGGGGAGGAGACTCTAATGCCAGAAGTCAATCGAGCCGTACGTCCTGGTACATCTGTTGAAGCGGTCGAATTACCGGAACTGGCGAAGAAATACACAGAACAATATTTACATACCAAACTATTGGAAATGTTTCAATGTACAGGTACAATAATCTGAAATTACTTTGATCATTCTTCTATACTTAATCATGAAAAATAAATAAATCCAACGTAATGTATTTCTCACAAAGCAAATATATGAAGAAAAAAATACATTACCTTACATGGACGCTCTCCTCAAATTCAAAAGGGATGGTAGGTATTTAATAAATTTGGAAATAAAGGCAAGCATCAAAAATGAAACTTATATGTACAATTCATTACCGGGTATAATTTACCATCTTTTGTGATTTGAAAGTGTGAAATGTATCAGTGATAAGGTACATTATAATATTGTAATACCTCGGTCCTGAATCTTGTCTCTCTCTGAAGTTGTCGCTGATAATGATGGAATTTTCCTGGTCCGTATCCGGTACTTCGACCTTAGATTATTAAAGTAGACTAAACAGTAAATATCTCTACTTGTAAGTGTGCTTTCAGTAGATGATAAGCCTACACATTATTATCCAGTATTGTATCTTTATGTATCAAGGTTACAAAGCCGTAGAATATTCACAGTGTACCGATATTGGTTACTGCTGTAAAGATATCTCATTCTGTTTGATGTTTAATTGATGGTTTGAAAAGAATGTTTCAATATAGGTAAATTATATGTTCATTACAAACCGTTATGATGACGTCGTATTTAGACCAGAAGAACTTGGTGCAATAATATCATAGTATTAATACTTAAATCAAATTAATATTAAGATAAAGTTGTTCGAATTAAATTGTTACATATGTTCATTGAAGTTTTGAAAATATCGCATACATGAACTATAACAATATGAGCATATTGATTTTTTCGGGTTAAAATAGTTTCATTGATAAAAAAACTATTTTGAAATGAAAAAATATATCCATACATACCCAACAAAATAGACAACTTTTGAAGCAACTGGGAATAGAAAATCTCTTTTGTTTCTTTGAGACAGAGCGATCTGCCATCGTCTTGGGTTCAGTGTTCATATTTAATTCCTCGTTGTGTGCTTCTTCTTGACTGTTTGGATCCTGTGATTAGTTAATTAGGTTAGTTATCGGTCAATTATTATTTTGTGACTTTAATTATGATCCAAGAGGATAGTTTAACAACAAACCCTGCCTAGTAAAACTTTTTTGTTCAGTGATCTAGATTTACAGGTTGATACATATCAAATATTTTTACTGAATCCTGTGCAATCGTTATTGACCAAGGTTAATCATGTCCTTTTCATTGTCTTTCCTGGTAAAGGCAGAGGGTTTTTTATTTGTATTCAAGAAT
This sequence comes from Pecten maximus, assembly GCF_902652985.1. NCBI lineage: Eukaryota > Metazoa > Mollusca > Bivalvia > Pectinida > Pectinidae > Pecten > Pecten maximus. Next base: position 17,885,104 of record NC_047019.1, on the reverse strand, counting down.
ATATAGAAATTTTGATAATAACTATGTTACTTCCCTTGTATCATTTATGGACTTTCTCCTAATATATATGTACGAAGGCTAATTAGATAAGGCAACATACTTCTATTAGAAACATAAAACTCAAAAATCCATTATTAGATACAGTACGAATAACATTATAGAATGCTAGTTCTTCATCTCGAAGTTGTTGTTTTTTGGGGTTTTTTTTCTTTTTTACGAAATAAACATATACGCACTTTATACCCGGTCACCGGAATACGTTTTGTCAGATTCTCATCCTCCTCGAGAAAGTATTCCCACGTTTCTGTACTAAGGGACGTATTGTCCCACTCTTCCTTCATATGAGATGGGCAAATATCTGTTGGCAACCTCTTCCTACGCGTCTGAGTCTGTGTCAAATGATTGTGTTCATATCTTGAATAATTGTACGACAGCATATACAAGAGGTTGGAATTGATAAATTAAACAAAGATAGTTTGGAAATATTTATATGATATAGTTAATATAGTATATGCGAAATAATACATCTATTCAACTACACATTAAATTATACTGGTCTATGCCGACGCAAACAAACAGCAACATCATTAAATAGTAAATAAATAAAAAAACAAACACGGATGTGAAAATACACCTTACCAGTTCTTCTCCGATTGTGATATTGAACAACAAAATCTCTTTAACCCTTTATTCTTGCCTGAAATCTTATTGCTGGCGGTTTAGATTAAAATTCCAATAACTCACTTTTCCGTATGTTTTTTCTGGCATTTGTCGTATATCTGTGGAGGAGCGTATATATTCGTCTCGTCTTTGTGGAGAAAGAAAGTATCCAGTGGGTTTCCCGACATATTCAGTACTTTTCTGCAAATACATTGAATTAAGTAGTTGCTGTAATGCCATACCTTGATTCTTGTTCCTAGCATGGTATTGGTTGTTTATATTAGTAAACCATATATCAGTATGGGTTTAATCAATTCACACGCCGTGAAATATGTAGTGAAAATGTATATTCTTACAGGTATTTTTTATTACTATTATTCAATTTTGCGTTTTTGTTGGCGTCTATATAAACACACAAAAATGAATTACACATACTATGATTGTTATCTTATTTTGATATATAAATGATGCCACTGGAATCTCAACTAAAAACATTAATAAATTCAATAATTTACACGTACAGTTTTTGAAAACAAATTGCTAAAAACTCATCTGAAAAAAGTCAATTGCGAGGAAACGTTAAAATTCAAACCATATGGATATGCGTGTATCATTATAATCTATTTCTTACAGAATCTTTTAGATAGTTCAAAGGTAAACTAAACAAATCAGCAACATCAGTTAAGGTAAAATAGATCTAACCTCTACTTCCCATAGAAAAACACTTTTACTTCCACAATTATTATTTTGCGACGTTAAGTATGATTCAAGAGAACAGTGTAACAACAGACCCTGCCTTTGAAGTGATCTACAGTTACAGATTGATGCAAATCAAATATATTAACTGAATACTGTGCGATCACTATTGACCAAAATCAACCACGTCCTTTTCATTGTTTTTCCAGGTGTGTACTAAAATTTCTTGGTGTAGTATCTTTGGAATTACCCAATTACTCACCTGCATGTATACAAACGGTTCTGTCGTATTGTCATGGACCGTGTTCTGTAAGCCTATCATTCGGAACTGGTCTGGAGTTGTTGAGGAGTCCCTGTCTAAAGAACTGAAATATCCATTGGAGACGTAACCATCGTCTGTTGCACTTAGGAAAGTGCCGGGCTTTAATATATAAATAGATAAACAATTGAATATGGATACCTCAAACTTTGTCACTATCAATTTTTTATTAAACAAACTCCGTAAAATAGGGGTAATAAGGATAATGGTATTGTTATATTGAGCTATTTTCTTTAAACAGACGTAAATTTTTGTGTATAAACAAGACGTGTCAATATTAGTAAAGCACCTGTTAAAGATATAGCAGAGAACAATTGCATTTCACTAATCAGTGCTATATGGAAAAATAGTTATTCTCCATGGAAACATCTTCTTAATCTGAATTATTCTGTCCATGAAATGTTGTTTCATATCCATATAAGTAATTATAGAATAGTTGGATTCCTACACTCATTGAGCGATGAAAGACTTGCTCTCCATTTCCTTTCGCAACCGTTGCCCATGTAGGTGATGTATGAGCGAGCGGGAGTCTGAACGGCCGGAATAGCAGAGTGTCAGATGACGTGTTTAAGTCCACTGAGGTATTTGTGAGGAGGTCGCTATTGTAACCAGTGGAATCCTCACTATACATACCGCTTTTGTTTGAGTAAAATCTTTCCTGTAAACAGAAGTTCAAACCATGATATATTGGTAGCGCTGTGAAATGCATACCTTTTGGAGAAACATTTATTGGATAAAATATCTGTTAATTGTGTGTTGAAGAATGGGCTTCCTCATACCCGTCTTGAGTATGCCAGAAAAGGCAGAATGTTTTTTTTATTTGTATTCAAGAATATATAGAAATCAGATTTACCGAGATGTACAAACGTATAACGGCATCAAGTGCTTACAAGATTTTCTGTTCCATATTTGGAAAGCTAGATATAGATTTATGATAATAACTGGGTTACTTCCCTTGTATCATTTATGGACTTTCTCCTAATATATATGTACGAATTGGCTAATTAGATAAGGCAACATACTTCTATAAGAAACATAAAACTCAAAAATGCATTATTAATATAGTAAGAATATCATTCTTACTATATTTAATATTTTTTACGAAAGAAACATATACGCACTTAATACCTGGTCACCTGAACACGTTTTACCAGATTCTCATCCTCCGCAAGATAATATTCCCCGGATTCTGTACTCATGGACGTGTTATCCCCCTCTTCATCCATATTACATGGACAAATTTCTGTTGGCGATCTCTTCTTATGCGTCTGAAGTTTCTGGAATGTCTGTGTCAAATTATTGTTTTCATATCTTAAATAATTGTCCGACTGCATATACAAGTGGATGGAATCGATCAATAAGAGTTTGGAAATATTGATATAATATATATAATATCGTATCTGCGAAATTATACATCTATTCAACTACATTAAAAGTATGCTGGTCTATTCCGACTCAAACAAACAGCAACATCATTGAATAATAAATTTAAAAAAAAACACGGAAGTGAAAATACACCAGTTCTTCTCCCATTGTGATATTGAACAACAAAATATGTTTTACCCTTTAGTCTTGCCTGAAATCTTATAGTTGGTGGTTAAGATTAAAATTCTAATAACTCACTTTTCCGTATGTTTTTCCTGGCATCTGTTGTATCTCTGTGGAGGAGTGCATGTATTCTCGTCTGTGTAGAGAATGAAAGAATCCAGTGGGGTCTTCTAAATCTTCAGTACTTTCCTACAAATGAATTACATTGAATAGTTACAAAATGTACCTGTAATACTAAAACTTGATTCTTTTTCCTGGCATGGTATTGGTTGTTTATATCAGTAAAAATGCATCAATGTTGGTTTCAATTCACACACCGTGAAAGATATAGTGCAAAAAATATTCTTACGGGTATTTTTCATTACTATTATTTCAAATATAATATATATATTGAACAACAAAATCTGTTTTACCCTTTAGTCTTGCCTGAAATCTTATAGTTGGTGGTTTAGATTAAAATTCCAATAACTCACTTTTCCGTATGTTTTTCCTGGCATCTGTTGTATCTCTGTGGAGGAGTGCATGTATTCTCGTCTGTGTAGAGAATGAAAGAATCCAGTGGGGTCTTCTAAATCTTCAGTACTTTCCTACAAATGAATTACATTGAATAGTTACAAAATGTACCTGTAATACTAAAACTTGATTCTTTTTCCTGGCATGGTATTGGTTGTTTATATCAGTAAAAATGCATCAATGTTGGTTTCAATTCACACACCGTGAAAGATATAGTGCAAAAAATATTCTTACGGGTATTTTTCATTACTATTATTTCAAATATAATATATATATTGAACAACAAAATCTGTTTTACCCTTTAGTCTTGCCTGAAATCTTATAGTTGGTGGTTTAGATTAAAATTCCAATAACTCACTTTTCCGTATGTTTTTCCTGGCATCTGTTGTATCTCTGTGGAGAAGTGCATGTATTCTCGTCTGCGTAGATAATGAAAGAATCCAGTGGGGTCTTCTAAATCTTCCGTACTTTCCTACAAATGAATTACATTGAATAGTTACAAAATGTACCTGTAATACTAAAACTTGATTCTTTTTCCTGGCATGGTATTGGTTGTTTATATCAGTAAAAATGCATCAATGTTGGTTTCAATTCACACACCGTGAAAGATATAGTGCAAAAAATATTCTTACGGGTATTTTTCATTACTATTATTTCAAATATAATATATATATTGAACAACAAAATCTGTTTTACCCTTTAGTCTTGCCTGAAATCTTATAGTTGGTGGTTTAGATTAAAATTCCAATAACTCACTTTTCCGCATGTTTTTCCTGGCATCTGTTGTATCTCTGTGGAGGAGTGCATGTATTCTCGTCTGCGTAGATAATGAAAGAATCCAGTGGGGTCTTCTAAATCTTCAGTACTTTCCTACAAATGAATTACATTGAATAGTTACAAAATGTACCTGTAATACTAAAACTTGATTCTTTTTCCTGGCATGGTATTGGTTGTTTATATCAGTAAAAATGCATCAATGTTGGTTTCAATTCACACACCGTGAAAGATATAGTGCAAAAATGTATTCTTACGGGTATTTTTTATTACTATTATTTCATTTTGTGTTTTTGTGGGCGTCTATATAAAGACACAAAAATGCATTACACATACCATGATTGTTATCTTACTTCGAATATGTACACGATGCCACTGCAATCTAAACTACAAACAATAACAAATTCAATAATTTATACAGTTTTTGAAAACAAATCGCTAAAAATTCACCAGAAAAAAAGGCATTTTTACGTTTACGTTTAAAATCAAGTCATTAGAATATGCGAGTATAATTATAATTTACCTACATTTTTGCAGAATCTTTCAAGTAGTTCAAAAGAAAACTAAGCAAATCCGCAACATCAGTTGATGTAAAAAAAGACATAACCACTAATTTCATCCTGACATTGTTTTTGTTGCTATTATCAGTATTCAAAAGCACTCACATTCGATAAATTCACATTCTGGATATAGAGTATAACAATACGACCCTGGCATAGAAGAATAATAATTCGGTATTAAATCTTAAGAGCGTGTCACACCTACGCCAGTACTCGGGCACAACTTCCCCGATTATCGGGGGTCGGTACAAGAACCGGACAGCGCAAGTGGCTAATGCAATACCAATGTAGAACCTGTAGAGTTCTTGTGGTACTGCCGTTATGCTGATGGGCAAGAGATATACCAGTTTTTCATGGCTGGTAGTCTATGGCCCATGCGCTTGCATATTGAATGTTAATTTTAAAAAAATATATACATATATATATATATATATGGGGCAAAGAAGTAATTCAAACAGTGTAAACAATAAGGCTTGTTAAATTTTCGAGGCAATCCGCCCCTTTATCAAAACACAAAAAATTGCAAATACAATCACATAATATATATAAGAAGTACTGGAAATACAATAAATACAGTGTTGAACATGATGCAGTCACGCTAGTATCCGCCTTCGGCCCACGTTTGCCGAAGGGTTCATTGTGGTTTCTCCAGTTACTAAAACATTATTCTTATCGTATTTTATTGTGTGAAAGGTTTGTAAATTACTGACACAATTAATCCTTGATGGAAATGTAAATTCATTTCAATACAACATTTTAAAGTACCTGACAAAGTTTTTGAGATAAATATTGTATTCATTGATTATAAGTAGACATGTTAAAATAGCATATACCTACACTGTATGTACAAAATATATAAATATCTTATTTTAACTTGTATAAGATAATAAATTGTTTTTATCCTTACGGACGAATTATAAAAGTAAAATAAAAAAAAAAAAACTCTCCGTTAGCGCTTTCGTCGCGTCATGGCGACTCTTCAGAATGATTTATTTTCAAAATAGATGATTATGACGTCATAGACGTAGACATAGAGACAGTAATACACAACACAGAATGGCAACATTGTGAATATAAAAATATTCGAAATAAAAATAAAAATAAAACTGCCCTCACGAGGGATCGATCTCACGACCGTAAGACTGAAATACCGGGTGTCTTACCCGTTCAGCTATGCGGGCTGTGATTTAAACGTTATGTTTTTCAAATATTAAATTCTAGAGATGTTGTATAAATACGGAAACAACAAGAAAAACGTGTACATATTGTTCACAATACCGAGACATTTCAAACGTGTCCCGTCTCCGGGAGTACATCCGGAAACAATAGAAAACACATGTAAAATATTTGGATTACAGAAAACATTGTACATAGTTCATCGTACCAAAATATTATGGCCACCTATATGTAGGACCTATGTCCCGTGTCTCAAGATACATGTGATAGCAGAACAAATAACTGTTACAGTAAAATTCCTAAACATTACAATGAAGTAGTACTGTTTAAACTAGGTTTAAGAAGTCTGATAAATTCCCAATATATCACACGAATGTTCAAACGGAGAGTTTAAAATATTCCCAATATATCAAATGAATGATGCTGATGTAGTTAAACGTGAAGCTAAAGAATCTGAATTTATCAGACTTCTTAAACCCTCTCACATATATGGATGGGGTTTTGATGCCGTGGAAAGTACAAGGTTGGCTCCGTCAAGTGCGAGACGGTACCAATCTCATTTTAATCGTCTTATATTTATTCAAACTGAAACATTCATCTTTAACCTATCGTGTCAATAACTATGATTTTTTTTACATCTAAAACAACAATCCGTGAAAACATCATCAATTCTTCCATAAGGACACTATTTTACGAACGACTCCCTCAGCTTGTCCATTAACGGTGCTCAAAAACTTGCTTAAGACTTGGTCTTAAATGAGATTCTCATTATAGATATGCAAGTATACATACTTGCTTAAGACATTTTTTTCACTCAAACAATCCTGTTTAGCTGTACAGTCTTGATATGAGAATATTCCTTTTCATAAAAGGCCAAATCGACATTACACAAGGAACAGGATTCTGAGACAAACATGACAAATGATATCAAGAAACAAACCATTTAGCTGACTGATATCTCATAATGGAATGAAAGAAGTTTCAAAAGGATTCTCTGAGAGCCATTCTCTCACAATATAGAATTAACCTTTGTTCAGATTGTCAAACACCCATTGAGATAGAAGCGAGAGAAAAAGTGATGGATCTATTTAAAAGAAGGCAGTCGGCCACTTAGAGCCTAACGTTAAGTGATCGCATCTACACTCACACAGTTACAAATATGAATTGTCAGGAGATAAGATCCTCAGTCCATGCAATAAAGTACTTGTATCAGGAAGAAGACATGTTGAAGGACGATGTATCCTAACAAATAGATTGCAGTATCAGACAAAACGACAAGGATGACTTATATTCGAGTCAACCCAGTGAACCTAGAAAAAAAAACAAGAAAAAAGGATGTAGTTCCGGTAACCGATTTGCCTTTATACCGACATAGAGTTAGAAAATGACTTTCCATCTGCATAATGAAATAATAATAGTAATAAAAAGTGATACCTGGTGAATATATAATTTGCTTAGGTGTGTTCTGATTGTCGATAATACCCAAATGTGGTCGATAATTCCCGGTGCTTTACCATGAATGTTATTTCAAGGCCGTTTAACTTTCGTACATCCTGATGAACGAAAATGATACCTCTTGAAATAGGTATATCGGACTATCAATGTGAGATAAGTATGTGACAGGCTGAGAGTACATTTTTCCAGTACAGCGAATTTATCCTTAGCTGGTCGATAATGCTCTATAATGGATACACTTACACTTACACTATCACGTTGACTCTGACATGGACTTGGAGAAGAACCCTCACTAGAGTTTTCAGTAATGGAATCATCTGGTATTTTGTATTGAATGGCTTCCTTCTCACATACAGCTTCGAATTTCTTCATGTCTTTTATATAAACTTGCTGCCAAGGATGCTTCCCTGAAATAAATTTGACCATAGAAACAAAAATGAATGAAAAATATGTGGTGTATGTGACTGATTACTAGATAGTGAAATTAGTGAAGTAATTAAACTAGATATGGAGAATTGTTTCTCCAAACACTGCCTAGGCAGATGTACCCGCTGGAGTTGTGATCAGGTTGAGGACAACTGTGATTGTACATTGACAATAACATAATATTTTCAAATATATCAACCATATAATCACAAATTTCATTTGCTTTTAGAAAACAATAGTTTCGAGATGATTTGATTAAAATAATAGCAAAAGCAGATCTCAAAATTCGGGATTCCTGGGGTTGACATATGCACTACCAATCCTACAGTGTGCTTGTGAATATGTGTATATTGTCATTAAAATCGGTCTAAATGACTGACACTTACTTTGTTTGTGTTTTGTGTATTTCTTAACAGCTGAAATAATGTTTCTTGCAGAGTCTTTTATGGTTTTCTCTGTGTGTCGCGCAGAATCTTTTATGGTTTCCTCTGTGTGTAGCACAGAATCTTTTATGACTTTCTCATTGGATACGCTGGTTGATGAGATCGCTTCCTTAAGATTTTCAAATTGTTTTAAATGTTCATCTCGAGAGTCTCTACGCCATTTCTCTAGTGTAAACTGCAATCGATCCATGTCTAAATGGGCTTTTTCATGCTTAAGCCGCTCACCTTCTTTCCGATGAGAAGGGTCGCCTGTTAAGCGTTCAAAGGCCATTGTCAAAATATCCCAGAGCTTATCAAACTCATCTTCATCGATTTTAGCTTGTGCATTATGAGCCAAATGATTTCTACAAAGTTTGATTCTCAAAATATCACTTCCTGTTGACTTACTACTGTCTGCAGGGAACTTGTCTAGGTCAGTGACTGGTTTTACGTCAGGAAATCCCTCAAAGAGTATGAAACAAAGCGCCGTAATATCTAGATCGCTTATGGTGACGTTGTCCCCGGGTTGATATAGTTCTTCTAAGCGTTTCTGACTCAGCTGTTTAATTTTTTTGTTTTTCGTTCGAAACTTTTCTTCCCTGTCTTTCATGAATTCATGAAAGATTGGTCCTTCTAACTCCTGACATATCAAACGGCGTAACTTGTTTGCGTCATTCAAACTGTCTGAAATGTCAAAAACTAAAGAAGCGACATCGGCTACGTCTGCGGCATCCAATCTGTCTAGTAACATATAATCGTCTGCGTTGGGAAAGATCCTTGCAACTTGGTTCTGGCTCAATTTTTCTCGGAGTGATGTCTCTGTTTTGAATAGCTGATACGTATATAACATATCAACGACATATTTAATAAGTACTCTTTGACCTCTTTGTATTACGTATATCACTAAATGTGCGAAATTGTATTCTTCCTGTGTAAATGACGGCATTAGTATAGTTGTTCGAATATGATATGGTAGATCTGAAATAGAAAACAATTAATAATCTTTTAAATCAGTTTTTATCTACGGTAAATACTAGGACTGATGTAATGTAAGCTTTATTTATTTTACAACAATTGCGAAACAAGTTACAGTAATTTATATTAATCACGCTTGATGGCCCGGATGGAAGCGTGCGAGGGGTCTTACTGTGGGAGGAAACCGGAGTACCCGGGGAAAACCCACGTGGTCGGACAGGTGACCCCATACATGTTCACGTCCGATCGGGGAATCGAACCCCGACCGTCTAGGTGAAAGGCAAGCGTGTTACCACTGTGCCATCCGACTGATTACCAACAACCTTTCTCACAAGGTTGAACTCTAAGGCGAAATAGTGTCTTCTACTTAGTCGACGGCACCAACCATACAAATCTTGGTACAGTGATAATTGGTTTCAGATTATAAAGAGAAGAGATCAGGATTCAGCTTGAAATTGTTTGCTAACAATTTGTCGGATTTTCACCTACCTTACACATAGGACCTAGAGACTAAGACTTTATGTTTATTCTTTTTAGCCTCAAATAATGCCACACTCGGATATGTTACCATTCAAGAAGCAAATTAACGTCTATTACTCGCACATAATGCATACAGTTTTAACCATTTGTTACTTTTGAAGGTGTATTATGAGGATTATGACATAGTTGACCCAAGATGAGTCGAGTTTATTTAACCGGAAGGCGATGATTAACAGAAAATATGTTTCGAGAGAAAAGTGTTCATTTCTTATTCTACAAAACATACTTAAAAATGAATTAACAACATTCAAACGATTGAGAGTTATTGCAATTGAGGTAAAACCGGATATGTCACCATGTGGCGATAAGCACAACAAACAACACGACGTGCAGGTGTGCATGGTCTGTGTTAGATACTATAGATATCAGAAGTGCTTTTATATGATCGATAATGTAGATTATCTATAGTATCTGACACAGACAATGCACGACTGCACCTCGGTTTGTTTACAGACGCGGTGCAATAAAACTGCAAACAATTACTAAAACAATACAACTAAGATTAAACCCTGTAATTAGATTAACCCTGTTATATATAAAAACTGACAACCCAATTCACACAAAGACTCTACTAATTGTTGTGATTGTTTAGTTGAGTAAACAAATTTGGATATTTATCATTTGACTATTTCATAGATACATATATGAGTAGTGCTTTTATTTGATCGACAATGTCGATTATACAATGTATGTATCTATGAAATAGTCAAATGATAAATATCCAAATTTGTTTTCTCAATTACACAATCACACCAATTAGTAGCATTTTTGTTTGAATTGGGTTGTCAGTTTTTATATGTAACAGGGTTAATCTAAATGTTCTTGTTTTAGCAGTTGTTTGTAGTTTTAATGCGCCGCGTCTGTAAGTGTATTTGTTGCATTGTTGACTTAGGGTATGCTAGGTTTGACTTTGGAGTCTGTCACGTGATTGTTACCTGTGCTGTTCATATCACTTGACGTACACTGTATGTATGCACATTTGTATATCAATGCTTTAGGCTCTGTTTTACACAAAAAAATACACATGTAAATCTCATTTTTTATGTGTATTTTCATTTTATTACAGTCATAATGTACGATCGAATTATATGGAATTGCATTAGTCTCCAAGCAGTAACACTTAAACAGTACACACGATTTATTAAATTCAAATCACTGCTTCCGATACGAATCCAACCCGCGACCTCTGGCTTGTTAGTCTTACGCACAATCGATCGAGTTAAAGAGAACTAACCAGGACTACATATAATTTAGTCTGATTTCAATGAAATTTAAATGTAGGTACATTATGGGACAGCGGTTATTCTGGTAACCTCACTTTCACATTTAAACAAAACGGCCGCCAATTTATGGCCTCTGGATTGATCAAAATTTAGATGTGGTTCGATTTCGATTAAATTTGGTATATAATTTCATGTGTATGTGGGGATTTCAAATTCAACTTCATCGGTTTTGTTGCCATGAGAACAACAGTCTTCCTAATGGTCGAAGTTTAGATATTGAGTGTTTTTTATTAAATCCGTGCTGATACAGAGTTATCGCCCCTCACTACATTCTTATAGTCTGGTATATCGACGATTGTGTGAGCAAATATTGTAGATTGTTTAATATAGATTCACATCCTGCCTGACATACGCCTGTAAGCAAATGAACACTAACTGACGGACACGAAAATCAATCACAATACGTCATGATTGCAGGATATACCATCAATAAAACATAATTGTATAGGGGCGACAGGTCGAGAGAAATGGTTAAAGATTATAGAAATCCATATACGTCTATTCTCATATCATCATCTTAGTAAAATGACAATTTAGTCCAGTGTTGGCGGATAGGACTCCTCGGAATGAGAAGTCCGTTGTTTACTAAAATGATTTCAGTGGGTGCCTGTGCTAGCAACAGTTTGGTTTGTTTGGTTTGTTTTTGCTTAACGTCCTATTAACAGCCAGGGTCATTTATGGACGTGCCAGGTTTTCAAGGTGGAGGAAAGCCGGAGTACCCGGAGAAAAACCACCGGCCTATGGTCAGTACCTGACAACTACCCCAAGTAGGTTTCGCACTCGCAACCCAGAGGTGGCAACAGAGAAATTGAGAAAATAAGATATGGCTGAAGTAGTAATCTGATAAGAATCCGACATGTAATGTATTTATAGGGCGTTGTATGGCTATCTCTTAAGACTTACCCCTTTGTGTTTTATTGTTGTCAAGATGTCCTGCCGAATGTTTACGATAAATCAGCTTTTAGCTTCCGAAAGTAGTCAAGCCATGTAATGTGGTAAACGGATACTCTTATATATAAAACTAGTTCATGAGTTCATTCCATGGACTCAAATACAGGTATGACGTAGCTTCTTATATATGGAATTCCCCATAAGTCATATCGTACAGGTATTTATCCGAGCTTGATGTCCCCATGTAATCGATATGAAAAATGAAAGTATTGTGTTGAACTTATCCAGGTTTAAAACACATTATTAGATATACAGAACTCTTTACTTAACAATCATTGCAATAAAAGGTATTAATGGGAAGAATAAATGAGGAAGGGAATTGGAAAATTATCGTAAAAGTTTCCAACAAAAGTTCAGCAGTTCTACACCAACTTGTGGTATGGTACTGACGTCGCTGAGGACAAAGAAGGGTGAATGCCCTTGACGATTTTTCTAATCGATTAACATAAACTTGCATAACAGACTGACCAAAGGTCAGGCTGTTATGCCAGGTGAATTTCCACCAAGCACGAAAGATATGGACCCTTACATTACACCGTTAAGTGAAGATAGGGGCATTAGCATCATATAACAATCAATAATGAATAGGAATAAAAATTGACAGTCTGGCATCTCTGTCAAGAAATCAAACCAAGAGACAGCAGCTATATTTGATGCTAGAAATACATGAGAATAATAATGGAGACCAACACGTTTTGTAAATGTCATTTAATATTGACTTATCAAATTTCAACTTGAATATCAATTACCTAACAATTCTAATGGTATACTAAAAATATGAAATTGGAGAAATCAACATTTGTAATCTAACAACAAAGACCGGGTAAAAATAATTGGCATTCATAACCTAGTTCTTCATTTTATCAAAGGCATCCCCCATTAAGCTCGATTACCTCGTGGTTACTGATGTGCCTTTGTCTTGTGTGACTTAACGATGCAGTGACAAAAATCAAAATATTTTATATTTAACATTGCAAAAAAATGTCCGGTCATCCTGCAGATTTTAAACGTTATCAAGATCTTGCATTTACCATCTCTTCAATTTTAATTTTAAATGCAGAGATATACTGAATGTGTGTTTTTTTCATGATTGTTTATCCGGTGTAACAGGAGAGGTTTTTTTTTCATTTCAATACATACGCCCATGTTCGTCTACCTTGAGTTCGTCAGGGTCTAACATACTGATATAATTGAAGTTTGACAAATAAAAACAGACACAGAGACACAATTTGGGAAGTATTACTAAATTAATATAGGTGTGAGCAAGTGACAATTTACACAACTCTGCCACACACTCTACCACACATATATTTATGCATCCCTTTATGCTATATTTGTGTATTATCATTTACAGCCGCCATTTGCATTTTAAGGTCATAACAAAAGAAGTGCTTACACGTACATTACATCAAATCTGGTCAAACAAATGCTCCTGTTGTGTGCTACAGACTCTTGTGAAGATAACAGCATGATTGTTTTGGGAGTTTGATCATTTTTGCAACTTAAACTAATTCCTTGTGGCATTTTATCACAAAGAAACTCTACAGAAGAAATTGCCAGCAAATTATTAATGATCTTGTGGAATTGCAAGTCCAGAAAACATCTCGGTATATCACATGACTAGTTCTGTGCAAAGTAAATATTTATCTATTTTTAAAATTTAACAGTATTCTCCATTATATATGGCCTTAAGACTCCTCCGTTTGTGATACGTTGTTTAGGATCAATCAGCTTTTGGAATCCGAATGTAAAGGGGGCTAACCTTTACCAAAAATAGTTGAAAAAATAATTTGATAATGTTTTTTTATCCCGTGAGCTCAAGTACATATATGATCTTTTCTTACGGTAATTTCTCTTGTCGTAGCAGCGTAACTTACATCAGCCAGGTAAATGTATTTCCGTGTTCTTTGATTTATACGTATTCTGAAATGCAAATATGTCTAACTGTGCCACGATGACCATAAAAAGCTGTATACATCAACCCTTGCATACGTAGTTGGCAATAGAAGTGACAGCTTTGTACTGAACGTAACGCAAATAGAAAATCATAAAATATGAATGCAAAACAAAGACATCATAAATAGGTTTGATTGGATTTATTAGTCACAACTTTACTAGAAATGGTAGTCGTCCCAGCATGGGTATAAATGACATGCCACAAATCAATAATACAAACAATGATACTTAACGGTTTCTGGGTGTACAGCTCCCGTTAATTATAAAGCAAATTCAATGAAAAATCAAGTAATCAAATCAATCAACGGTTCATGGGTGACAACTCCCCGTTAATCAATAGTTTTCAAATAATCAATATTTAACAGATTCTGGGTGCCAAGATGCCAAATCATTGAAATCAATATTTAACAAATCAATATGCAGCTGCAACTGCATTCAATATAGAAACAGATCAGCAGAACAATGTTCACAATGAATAACATGTCCAAAATATTGTAAATTAGACAAATCAGTTGATAAACTGTATACTTGGCAGCAGCTCTCCAAAGATTTATAGCAAAAGTTCAATAAAACCTACCTAAAGTAACTTGTACCGCGAACTATGCCAAAATACCGGTAAGTCCTGTATAATACACAGCGAATACATGAATTCCTTAAGGTTGGCATCATTTGTTCCACACTTCATGTTACAACAGGAAAGTGCCAAAGGATCACAGCCATTTAATGTGGAAACAGGCGCTCATGGAAAGACATCAAAGTTGTCCAATAATTATTGTCTGCAATACAGAATAAGAAAAAGACAGCAGCAAAGTACCAAACAAGGGGTGGGATATGGGTGGGTTTTGAGCTAACAAACAAATTCTGATACTTAATTGGGCTAATTTGTTCCAATGCCAAATTGATTTTATCTTCTTGTTGAAACCGGTAAGAGCTTACAGACAAGGGAGATAACTCAGTAATGTGTCATGTGTTTTATATTTTTAAAAAAAAGCGTCATGCTCCAAACTTTTTTCGTTAATACATGCAAGTACCAGATTTCTTATCTAAACAGAAATAAGCAGTATCTGCACCCAATTTTATAACGTGAATTGCGGGTTATTCCGCAATACATATTAATTGTAATGAAATACAAATGATTGGTCTATGAAAGTTTGGCTCAATTTTGTCAATTGATATTTCAGTTTATTAGGATGTAAATAGTCTGATGACTAACTGAATATTATTAAATCAGACCATTACTTTCATTTTCCCTTTGGCACCATACTACTGAAACCAGTGATTACATTTTAATGGCTTTGTTTACTAACTCAGAACATATGTTAACCATGATGATTTTATGGAAAGCTGCGTCCTGTTGCATAAAGCATAACGTTAACTTAGCTGGAGAGGTTAATAAAACTGCAGCAACAGCATCAATCCAGTATTTGAAAACGAGATTTCAGTATTAAGCACAAAATAAAAAAAATTATATATCTTAATGCATTTTGTCGCCTTCACTCTTGCATTCAATTACTGTTTTATTGACAGAGTTGAAATGCATTTGAATCTATTTTTTTCAATTATTTGATGGCTGCTGTATTTTTCCCAGCATTTGCCGATTGAAAAAAAATACTAAGACAAAATCATCCTGAACAAAGAAAAAGAAGATATGTTTGACATGGTACAAAAATAATATTATAAGACATCCTGGATCAGTCACAGATGGGGATTTTCGCTCGTCCTGAAAATTCTTCCTAAAATATAGATCACATACAGATGCAAGCAGATCTATATTGTAGGTATTGAGGTACTCCCGGTTTTCTATAACCTCATTATCTCGATCTTCACACAAATATCTCCTCTAATTCGTCGCTTCTATTGTCAGTATAGTATCCAATTCGTAATCCTCTGTCGGTGTGCTGAGATTCTGATAACTGAATACTGTCCACCTGTCCTGATACATCTGTTGAAGCGGTCGAATTACAGGAACTGGTGATAAATGAAAACAATATCTACAAATTAAACCACTTCAATGTCGGAACACAAGAATGTGAAATGGCTTTAATCAATCTTTAAATATCAATGTATTTTTCACTGAAAAGAGATATAAAAATAATGTTATCTTATATGGGCCTTAAGTTCAAAATCAAAATTGAAAAAAAAAATGAATAGCAGGTATTTTATTCTTTTTGGAGTCAGCAATAACTTGAAATTGTAAAATAAAGCAATAACATTGTGGAGTACCTCAGTAAATGGCGTTCTGATTCTCTTCTCTGTCTGTAGTTGTCGCTGACAATGATTGACTTTTCCTGGTCCGTATCCGGTACTTCCACCTTTAATTATTGAAGAAGACTAATCAGTAAATGTCTCTACTTGTAAGTTTGTTTACAGTTGATTATAAAACTATATGATATCATCCAGTATTGATATGGATCTTTATGTATGAAGTTTATGAGCAAATAGATTTTTTTATTTACCAAAAACTGTTTGAACATAAAAACGAATATTCATACATACCCCACAAAATAAACAACTTTTGAAGCAATTGCTAATTGAAAACCCTTTTTGTTTCTTTGAGACAGTGCGATCTAGCAAAGTTTCGGCTTCTGTGTTCGAATTTAACTCCTTGTTGTGTGCTTCTTCTTGACTGTTTGGATCCTGTGAAGAAGCAAGAAGCAATGTCTATTATATTTAGTTATCGGTAAGTTATTTTTGCGACCTGAATTATTGTGTAACAACAAACCATGCCTTGAAAGACTTCTATGTTCAGTGACCCAGATTTGCAGATTCATACAATTCGATTATTTAACAAGCAGTGCATTTATTATTGGCTAAAATGAATCTTTTCCTTTTCATTGTCGTTCTTTGAGTATACACTGACTCCCAGGCGTAGTATATTTGGAATTACTTACCTCCCTGTATACAAACGGTTCTGTCGTATTGTCATGGACCGTGTTCTGTAAGGTTATCATTCGGAATTGGTCTGGCGTTGTTGAGGAGTCCCTGTCTAAAGAACTGAAATATCCATTGGAAGCGTAACCATCGTCTGTTGCGTTCGGGTGGGCACGGGGCTTCAATGAATATAGATAAATAATTAACTACAAATAGTTCAAACCTCTCTATCAACTTTTACTATCATAAACTCCGTTAAAATGGGGGATAATAATTGTAGTATTGTTACATTGAGGTTTTTCTTTTAACAGATACAAACGTATGTACACATGTAGAGATAGATATGATATGTATCATTATATCATTTAAAAAAGGCATACCAATCAAATTTAATATAAGTATACCTTCTGTTGAAGAAATAGATAGCATCAGACAACATCTGCATTTCTTTGATCTGCGTTACATTGATTAAGAGGTATTCTGTCTAAAACATGTTCGTCGTCGATCTATTTGACAACGGAATGATGTTACATATTCAAGGAAGCAGTTATCGAATAGTTGAATTCCTACACTTATTGAGAGATGAAAGACTTGCTCTCCTTTTCCTTTCGCAAGCGGTGCCCATGTTCCGTGAATACCACACGTAGGTGATGTGTGAGCGGTTGGAAGTCTGACCGGCTGGAATAGCAGGGTGTCGGATGACGTGTTGCCGTCCACTGAACTATTGAGTGTGAGGAGGTCGGTGTTGTAACCAGTAGAATCCTCACTATACATACCGCTCTTGATTGAGGACAATCTAACCTGTAAACAAAATATTAACAAATGATATTCTGGCAATGCTGTGAAATACATACCATTTGAAGAAACATTTTTGGGGGTAAATTATCTGTTAATTATGTTTGCTGGTGCAGAATAACTTAAACATACCAGTCTCGAGTATACGAGAGAAGATGGATTTTTTTGTCAATTGAAACTATAACACTATTAATTCTACTGAGAGGTATATCTTCATAAAGTACAAAAATTACAATTCCCTAACTGGAAATTTAGATTAAGTGTACTTAAGATATTAACTAGGTTTACCTCCCTTGTATCATTTACTAACTCTCTTACATATGAAAGCGAACAATATAGTTAATTGATAGTTTGAAGATAATGTTTCAAAATATGTAAAACTGATAGAAAAATGATATATACGCGTATATATTATATACACATTTGATATAGAACTAATAACATTATAAAATGCAACGCGATTTCAAAATACATATGTACGTTTTCTCCGATCACCGGAACACGTTTTGTCGAGTTCTCGTCGCCCTCCTCCTCCAGAACGTATTCCCCGGATGTTGCACTAAGTGATGTGTTGTCCTCCTCTTCCTCTAGATTAGATAGACACGTATCTGTCGGCGAGTTTTTCGTACGCGTCTGTATTATCTGAAATACCTGAGTAAAAATCCTAAAAAAATCAATTACATGTATGTTTTCAGATGTTAAAGAATTATTCGAAAGTTTTTCATGTCAATGACACCTTTAAAATATAAAGTCAACAATATTTAAGGATCAACTTGATTATGTCTTTATGTAATGAAACTATAACACACACAAAATCGGAGTGTACTCTAAATAAACCGCGAAACTTATTATGAAAGCAACTCCGCTTTTTTGTATTATAACTCCATAGGATAAAATATGTTCAAGTTGATCCATATTTTTTTTTAATTTACTGTTCACAAATCTTGTGAAATCTACTTTTGTTGATAGTTATTTTCTCCTAGAAATATCTATGCCGCTGTATCAGTCAATCAAAAGCGACTTTACGAATAGCGACGCCATTTTTACGGACTGATAACATAAGCCAATAAAAATGCTTGTTACAAGCAAGATTAAGTTACATCCAGTTTATGCCGAATGATCATAAGTATAGTATAGAATATAGATAGCCCACGTTTCCGTATGTATTCCCAGGCATATGTTGTGTCTCTGTGGGGGAGTGTATATATTCGTCTCGTCTTTGTAGAGAAAGAAAGTATCCAGTGGGATCCCCGACATCTTCAGTGCTCTCCTGAAAAAGTAAACTAAATAATTATCTTTGATAAAACTTGATTTTTTAATCTTGGTTTGGAATTAGTTTCTGGCATCAATTATTCAATGTCGATTTCCTCCATTCCCAGGCCTTGGAATATATAGCTTTAGTTGATTGTATATGCTTACTGTACACAAACACCAAAGAAAATGTAAAACTAACGTTTTTATCTTATTTTGATACATGAAGGGTACCATCGCTATCTTAAATGCAAAAAGTAATAAACTAAATAGTTTACGTCTTTGTTGACAATCCATCGCTAAAAAGATACCAGAAAAAAATAATCAATTGGGCTGTTACGTTAAGATGGTTCAATCTTTTATTTTATTTTATTTTATTTATTTTATTAATAACTCGAATGGCTTAATACAACAGATGAGATTTTCGTATATATGTATGTAATTATTGCTTACCATAAGCTGGTCTGATAATATTCGGCCGTGTGATCCGGTTCCATATAAAGGATCCAATTGCCGTGTTAAATATTCATCAGTACAGTCGTGTTCAACATCGGTAACTTCTGGATTGGTTGTCGAATTACAAACCGTCAATTTTACTTCATCAAATGACTACAAAATATGATCACGACAAATAATTAATTCTCAATATAGACGGTCTTCAAAACGAAAAAGACCAGATTAGCTTAAAATATCAAGATTAATTTTATGAAAATACATACAACACTTCATATCATTAGAAAATATAATAATTTTAAAACATTGGTATGTGTAGTTTAAATTGTTTTGAACTTCATATTCACATACTTAGTAACCTATCAACAGAAAAAGAATCCATAACGGGATTATATTGCACACACAAAAAAATGTGTAGAAATACAATCCTGCAAATATTGTTTATTTCAATGGATTTTCTTTATCGCTATTTTCTAGGATAACACTTTTAATTTTGATGAATAAGATACGTCAAAAGGCGAAACATTGAAATATATATATATATATATATATGTTCTTCAAGATTACCTTTTCGTAAAACCGTGATTTTTTAACACAGATAAACTACATTTACAGTATACATGTATATGCTGTCATCAATTACCCTGACACCCATACGTATAGAGTTTCCGGATCTGGGAGATCTGTTTCCAGGAGAGCTCCTACACTTTTCACTAAGATTCCGTTTCCACTGTCTTTGTGGTCTGGTATCCGCTACCTGTTAACATGATATCATACACATCGTGAGCAGGGATTCTTTTCTATATAGTTGTGCTAAATGAGAAACTAGTTATATGTAGTTTCAGTATAACCAAAAATATCAAGTGGTTCTTAAACGTTATATCTTTTAATGCTTTTTATACACAGACTTAACAAAACTGTACAATATTTAAAATCTGACAAATTTGAAATTAGCAGTATGGGGCATCAAATGGTGTCTCCGTTCAAATAAATTTGAATAAATTTTGTTGGACACTTTTAACTTCATTTCCGGTGTTCCAATTCATATTAGACAATAGCTTATACAATCTAACAACTCGTTGACAGAACACAATTAATGCTGTAAAAATTAGAATGGTCTCGTAATAGTGTCTTTACATTCACCTTGCTGACGTTTTTTAACAATCGTAATACATGTACTGCATTCATAATAACTTGCTGTCTTTTGTAACAATATCAATATTGTTCTCGTGTATTTTACCTTTTAAAAGAACTTAATTGACAGAAAATATTTCAATGTTTAAAAAACTGATATCGAGAGAAAAAGAGCGAAACATAGCAATTGAGTCCTTTCAATGTAATTACTTAGCTGACTATGGTTATAGTGGTAATTATGTATATAATTTGCATTGATCATGTTTGATAAAATCGTAATACTTAACTCTTATTTGTCTCGTCAACTTTTGTTTAGTTAGTAAGACTTTGTATCATTACCTATTTCGCTATTTTGTTTTAAATCGTAAGACTGTATCTTATTTACCGTTAACTTTTGTTACATATATTATACTGGATAGGACATTTACCTTGCTATGGTCTTTCGCACTGTCTACAGAGCTATTCAGGTTGCTGGTTGTATCGCTGGCTCGACAAGAGTTATCATCACATTGTTTCGGTCTATAGCGCGGTAAGCTCCTAGATCGGCGAAGATTAAGAGACGTTTTATCAGGAGCATCTTCACTGTCCACCTCGAATTGCAGAACTCCACGGTCGGAATTTTTAGGGCTTGATGAGCTATCACTTTTTAGCGTTGTGTCTGTGGTTGAAGTGATAGGAAGTGTGTATTTGATACCTACTTCATGCATGATGTGACACACCTGTTTGAATTTGTCGTAACCATGCACCCGTAACGGAAACGACTTTTTGAGCTCTTTATTTTGAACTAAATAAAAACAAAACAAAAATAATAAATAGTCATAGATTTACGAGGAGGAAAAGATTCAAGCAACACAGGAAAACTTTTTTATAGACATGAAATGATTAGAAATGGAGAATTTGTAAAATACTTTATAATAACAATGAATCTAGTTCCTACCTTTTCGACGCTTTGAACTGTTTTTCTTGAACAAGCTGGCCAGTTCCTCGTGCTTCTCGTTCAGGTTGTCAACTATGTTTGTTCCGTTAGCTTTAATAACACTATATGTATGCGAGTCGGTGTTTGTCACAGTACCTAACTCTTGTTCTTGATGTTCTATCCGTTCGTCTTGCTCATCGTCTCGCCATCCCTGTACCATTGCTTTAAACTGGACCATCTTTTCATCAGGAAGTCGCAACGACTTGAGTCTCTCACTTTCCCGTCGCACACTTGTGCTCTTTAGTAATCGTTCGAACGCTCCCGTTAGACATTCCCAATAGTTATTAAATTCTTCGTCACTCATTTCAGCATTACTTTGATAGACGAGAATGTTTCTGCATATCTTAATCCGTAGCATGTCGTCTGCTTCGGTTATCACACTTTCCAACGGAAGTTTATCACAATCTGATATTGGCCTAAATCCCATTCCCTCAAACAATATAAAACACAGTAGGGAAATGTCCAACTCGTATATATTTGATTTCTCATTCTCGGGGTAAAGTTTGGCAAACTGGATCCTACTCAGTAATTTTGCACTGCTATTCTTTCTACGAAATTGTTGTTCTCTAGACTGCAAATATTTATAAAAGATTGGACCTTCTAACATGCCTTGGATTGAATTCCGTAACTTTGAAATATCTTGTTCGTTTTTGGACAATGCAAACGCCAACGAACTTATATCTTGAATTACAATATCATCAAGTTCGTCTAATGAAGGGACCGGTTTACTCTCCGGGAAAACCAGAAGAACCATTTCGGCATCCAGTCGTTCACGTATTGATTCTTCATTCCTCCACATTTGATAAGTAAACAACTTATCTGTGATACATTTCCGTAACGTCTTAGGACCCCTCGTCCCCACGTACATTCCAAGCAGTGCACTGTTCATTTCCTCCTTCGAAAACGTTTCCATGTTGTGTAGTGTCTATCTAAGGTCATACCATCTTCACAGTCATTTTTACATTCTCCATTTCAGTCTGGAAGGTATGAGCAATCGTTCATTTTAAACATTTAATAGCATTGTCAAATCGTGTTCCAATTGATCTTATTTATTTGGTATCTCCATAATGTTGATGCTGGTTCATTGATTGATATTTAAGTATCCTTTAATCAAGGTAGTTAATTATTTTATAAATAGTTCTTCATATGCGTTGCTTCAAAAGACACACATATGTTAGTGCTAGCTTTTGGCAGTATGTCATTTTAGTGCTAGCATATGGCAGTATGTCAGTACTAGCCTATGGCAGTATGTCAGTGCTATCATATGGCAGTATATCAGTACTAGTCTATTGCTGTATGTCAGTGCTAGCCTATGGTAGTATGTCAGTGCTAGACTATGACAGTATGTCAGTACTAGCATATGGCTGTATGTCAGTGCTAGCCTATGGCTGTATGTCAGTACTAACCTATGGCTGTATGTCAGTACTAGCCTATGGCAGTATGTCAGTTCTAGCCTATGGCTGTATATCAGTGCTAGGATATGGCTGTATGTCAGTGTTAGACTATGGCAGTATGTCAGTTCTAGCCTATGGCTGTATATCAGTGCTAGGATATGGCAGTATGTCAGTGCTAGACTATGGCTGTATGCCAGTACTAGCCTGTGGATGTATGTCAGTACTAGCCTATGGCAGTATGTCAGTACTAGCCTGTGGATGTATGTCAGTACTAGCCTATGGCAGTATGTCAGTTCTAGCCTATGGCTGTATATCAGTGCTAGGATATGGCTGTATGTCAGTGTTAGGCTATGACAGTGTATCATTACTAGACTATGGCAGTATGCCAGTGCTAGACTATGGCTGTATGCCAGTACTAACCTATTAGTTAAAACAGTTCATGTAATGGTTTTCTCTACATTAAGATTCATGGACAGATATCGACTGCTGTAGCAAACAATTCAGGGTTTCATGAGATGAAGATTGATAAAGACTTAATTGTCGACTGTGAAGTTACTGCGGTTCTTTATGACGTGACTTGATCTTTTTTACATGGCGGGAACTACTGATAAAATGGAAGACACTTTTCCTTTGGAAAACCTCGTCCTATCCTTATATATTTTAAGTTATAAATAGTTTTGTGCATATTTTACCTCTTTTGTTAGAAGTCGGGTTATCTTTCGTCTCTTTACGCTACAAAATCAGAAATGTATATATATATAAACATCTGCTTTGTATTCTGTTTACACTAATGGCATTAAGTGTGAGATAGTTAAAAAAAAGAAATAATGTATTGACAACTGCATTTTATATTGTAACTGTATGATCTGGTAGGACAACTCTGCAATTCATTTTCTTTTTCTTTTTTTTATCTTGAAGCCTTCAATTTTTATGAAAACACAACCCTCATTATATATATATTAGTTCTTGTATATCAAGTTCTGTAATTCTGTTCATTTCCGCGGGGTTTAGTTTCGCGATTCTGATAGGTAAACTATTCTTGTGGCGATTATTTTCGCGGACTTTTCTTTTTTATCCGTTCCATAAATATCACATACATTATTCAGCGTATCTTTTTTTCTCTCGTGTAAATTCTATCTTTACAGCAGTTGTATGGAGAATTTGGCGTTTTAATACATTCAAATTAACCTACCAAAAAAGTCATATCTATTGTCAACATGAAGGAGTAAAATTGAATACACATAATACAGCTATCATGTAGTGTGCGTGTTCACTCCGCGGAATGATTCACTGCATAAAATAATTGCTTGCATAATCTTTGAATCAATTAAGGCTTGAACGCCTATATGTTAATTTGGCCATAGTACATGAACCTAACAATCGTCATAACGGTAGACACCAGGGTTCTGTATAAAATGAGCGATGACTTTTCTGAAATACCGTCCAAATCCAAAACTTTATCAGAAGATAAATCCATGTATATAGTTAAAATTGCTTACAAGCAAAACAAATTATTATGTTTTTCATCGCGCACCTGGAATTCAGTGGATTTTTTTTTTTTTTTAATCTTTCATAGCTATGACTCTGAATTGAAATATAATTATCAACTTTAATATCTAGCATGGTAAGATACTAATTATCTAGACGTTTTACTTTACACTACAGCTGCCGTCGAGGACTTCCTAGTTTTATACCCACAGTCCACATATGTTCCAAAACGTTTTATAACTTTGTCATTCTTAAACTTACACTCATTTTTATAAACACTGTCACATTTTGATATATGTTATATGTGCATTAGCCACAGTCCAGTAAACATCTAATGTACATTTATTGTTGGGAGTGTAAAACGCCAGCACATTTCTTTGATCATAAAATATAATTGCGGAGTATATATACGAATTTAATATACATAAAGTGAAAAGACGTACACAATAGACAAGGTGTTTATCAATACTCCCAAGCTATAGGAGGATGCCTATATATATATTTACTAAAATTTAGCAAAAAATAATAAAGCTGTTATTATAAACAAGTTTTCACACATTTATGAAACAATTCTTAAATCATTTTATCAAGTGATTCCACGTGGTTATCGCTAAGGAACGGTTAGTTTAAATTATCTTTATATTTTATCTTTTAACAAATTTATCAGGAAAAAGAAACATTTAAAAAAAACTACCGCATTAAATGTAACACTTAGATAGAACAAAAGAAATTGTAAATTATTGGTTTAACTCAAGGATCGGCTGCACTCTTTAAAGTAACTATAAGCCAATAACCCACCCACGGTTACAATTATTTAAGATGATGTAATTACGCCACTTATGTTTAATACCTCCACCCTACCTATACATACAACTCCATTAGTTACAGTAGTGACGGGGGGATACCTGTCTATCACGTTCAGTATACAAAGAAGCATCAGTGCTCTCCAGACCTATTCTGACAGAACGACTATCGATACTAACAAAGTAAAACACATTTACTCTCACTTTTTCTCTGACTTTCTCTTTTAAATTATAATATGTGTGCATTGATATGTAAACGAAGTATTACCATACATTATTGAAACCATTACAGTCTTACTTCTTTCGAATGTTCAATAAATGTTCATGGTAAGATACATCTAAATCTAATCATTTTTCCCGAGTCCTATTTACTCGACCAACGTTGTCCATTTGACCCGACATTGTTTTGTATACTCGATATCGTCCTGTATTGACAATATCCCGTTTACACGACACCGTCTTGTTCATTTGCCGGTG
This sequence comes from Pecten maximus, assembly GCF_902652985.1. NCBI lineage: Eukaryota > Metazoa > Mollusca > Bivalvia > Pectinida > Pectinidae > Pecten > Pecten maximus. Next base: position 17,859,208 of record NC_047019.1, on the reverse strand, counting down.
TCTGTTTAACTAGACAACGTCGTGTTACTCGAAAGAATCATGTTATCTTGTCATTTAATGTTTACTCGACATCGTCGTGGTAACTCGACATCGTCGTGGTAACTCGACATCGTCGTGGTAACTCGACAGTGTCATGTTTACTCGAAATCGCCCTGTTACAGTTGAGTGTAGACTAAAGGTTACACAAAGTGCACTCCGAGTGCACTCCGTTTGGACTTGGAGTGCACTCCGTTTGGACTCCAGGTAAACTTGGAGTGCACTCGGAGTGCACTCCAAGTTTACCTGGAGTCCTACCAGGCTCAAATCCTACCTGGTTCCACATGTATTACATGTACCTGTAACCTGCATGTATACATAATGTTTATAGATAGATGTATACTCTTATACATTTAGACTCCTTAAACAACAAGATATGTGTTACTGTTTTATCTTTCTTTTATATCATCTTATTATTTTGTTTGTTCATTTTTAGTTGGTTAACTAACAGCATCTAATATAATTGATTTTTTCTATCAGTAAACCCTATATAAAATGAATAGATCTGGCACTTCGTTGAAAAATGTATGATAGCATTTCTTTGATTTGAAGAGTTTTAACAAGCCACGTAAATGAATAGCAATTGGTAATAAACAAAAATGTATTTGGCAAGTTGTTTGTGGTCTCTCAAAATGTAGAGTTTGATTGTGTACTGGAAATATCTTGTACTCGAAGTACTACTGGTTTTAATATTTCAAATACTTTTCTTCCAAAAGTTTACATTTATCTTAACATACAATACAAAAGAAAGTTGTTTTTTTGTCACCTTGATAGCATATTCCGGATCCAATGTCTAATTTTCATTTACAGTTTAACATCAGTCTCTTTAAATTTCCATTTGGTAAACCACCTTTTTTTTATTATACCTGGCTCATTAAATCCTGGTCATACATGGAGTTCTTTTAACAGTTATATAAGATACAATCCCCCCCCCCAACTTCCAGGTCAATATTTACCTGTATATCAAGCGTGATTACAGGGGTGTGGGGAAAGACAGACTTACACTGACCCCAATAATGACCCCTTCCTCCAAGGTAAGGTAAGGTAAGGTGTGAAGATCTGGACAGGTGTACACCTGGTCATCTACTAGATAAAGACCCCCTAATTGTTAAATGCAAATTGGTCATCACACCTTACCTTTACCTAGCCCCAATTTCCTCTGGCCCTGACATCATACATGCCTGGTATGGTGTCAGGGCTAAAGGAAACTCAGGCTGATCTATACCAAGGTCATATAGAACTCATATAGAATATAGGTACAGACTTGTGACTGTCTATATCTGACACTTTTGAAATGATATGATTGTCCATTCCGGCCTATTACAGTATTTTTACAACAGTTATAAGTCATTATTATAAAATAATATTTGGAAAAAAAAACATTTTATTTCAAACTGGTACTATTACTTTATGTCTTTGATATTATAATGGAATTATGTATAGAGTATAAGAAGGCAATATGTAAATCAACATAGATTGAGTTAAGTAAATTCTTATCAAACATTCCATACACCAACTGCTGCTGGCCTTATGTCATTTTTTTTTAAGTTTGAACATTTAACTTGAACAACCATTGTACATTCATGACCTGTATCTGTTATGTAAAATGTTTGGCAGGTCATTTCAATTCAAAATGTATGAGTGACACATATTATGATAGATATTGACTGAATGGGAATAGAAAACGATGTAGTTCCAACAGGTCATGAGTTTTACAGGTAAATGGTACATAGGTTGCTGTGTCCAACTGCCCTGAGGCAAATTGTACCTCAGGCTCTATAATCTTATTTCCTGGACGTGAACAATGTGAACTAATTATGGGTATAAGGCTGTAGGTTGGTTCTTGGAAATGGTGAATTTACATTTATTATACCATTTGGAATTACACTGATTTTTTTTATTTTGTTTAATCTCTTTCTTTACAATTAATTTTTAAAGCAATGTCTTTTTTTTTTAATATAACAAGACAAGAACTACATCATTTCTTAATTTGATTTGCATTAATTTTTCTGAACTTATATATATATCACTCAACATTGTACCTCTACATACCGGACACCTCCATAAACCGGCAAATACGTTTGGTCTCAATGACTTACGGTTTAGTCGACAGGTTAAAATGTAATATGAAACAGCTTATTTTTACTTTCTTATTTCAGTATAGAATGACTTCATTTCAATAGTTGGTCTTCTTAAACCTGTTAACCAATTTGTTAATGGTTTTACAGCTTATCTTGACATTTCCACCTTAATTACACTGGTATTTCGTTTATACATGTAATTTTGGTCTAATTAAGGCCTCTCAGATGGAGATCTACAATCCTTTCCTTCAAGTCAGGAGATAATCTTACTGTTCTGTTAATTGGCCTGAGGGTATAACACACCCTGCTTTGCACAGCTTCAACAAAATTGACATAGATATTTCTGTGAACCCAGGACAGTACCTGTAGCTGGCTCCTAAAACTCACCTGGCACAGTTCTCAGGTGTGTCAGGCCAGAGTCAGTCATGCATGACCAATAATAATAGCAATTAAACAGATACTGTCATTCATTACGGGTAGTCCAGAACTACATACCTGTGTGTACATTATGTCAGAACATTAATTTAACCAGTTAATGTTGGTAAATATGAACAGATGTAAATGTATATTTTTCTAATGATACATTTAAATATATAACCTATATAAACTAAAATGATTATGTTTATTTGATAATTACTTGCCTGAACTGAGTACATATATGTAGAGAATGTTTTATTAAAAAAACATAATTCATTAAATACTGTAAACTTTCAATATTTTGAATAATCAATAACATAATATAGATACATTATCTAAACTTCCTTTACAGTCATGATATATGTACATTTGTACATTTACTGTAATACATATTCTAATTGAAATAATTTCCAATTCCTTATTAAAATGAAATACGATTTACTTACTCCTTAATAATATATGAAATAATGAGCAATTAACTTTCATAGAAACCTGATAATAAATATAAATTTAACATGTATGCATTATTACCATGTATTAACAATAAAATAAATATTCCTAGTAGACTAAACAAATGTTAATAGTAATATTAACAAAACAAAAATAATTTGTAATAATCTACATTTTGTATTTATTTATATGTAAATTATATTAAAAGCATCAAAGTATTAATATATATATACCTATATGATGTAGTCTGATTATAGAACTGGAGTAGACATGGTGTCTTATAGGACTCCAGATAGACTCGGAGTCCACTTGGAGTGCACTCCAAGTTTACCTGGAGTCCAAACGGAGTGCACTCCAAGTCCAAATGGAGTGCACTCGGAGTGCACTTGGGTGTAACCTTCAGTCTACACTCAACTGTAACTCGATACTATCTGGTTTACTAACATCGTCCCGTTTACTCTATTCAGTATCACACTGTTTACCTGACAATGTCGCGTTTACTCGACATCGCCCTTCTGTTTATTCGATATCGCCCTGTTTACTCGACATCGCCCTATTTAAGTTATTACTACTTATATACTGTACCATATCACTTACTTTAAATATGATTACGAAATAATAGAGACTTACCTGGTCATTGTGTGCTAATTATAACAGCATATTCAGTCCCCGACATGTGTTACCTGGTCTAGGTGCAATGTTTACTACAATGAATCGTCATATCTTATCTCACACGCTTGTCAAAACCTAGACCTGTCAGGTGAGAAGATCCCTGGGATGTATCGCCCTGGTCCCATTATGTTGATATTTTTGTACAGATCGGAGTAAATAGTTAGGGTATATATGTGTACAGGTTTCAGTGTTTGTCCGTCACGGTATGTATCATATATCGGATGATAACAATAGTAAAACTAAGCCTGTAAAGCGAACTTGTCTATCTCGTTATGATTGCTCCATCAAAGATAACCTCAGATAGCCTCCATAAGAAAACCCAGTGAGGGGATTTCCTAAACATGGCTTCCACTTAACAAATATCATTCAGAACCGGTTTTATCGGGACATTAAAAAGACTACTGATGCAATTTTATAGTAATTATAGTAACCAAGCTTAACGCCTTTGTTATATATAATTAACCCCTTGTCAATAATGTAAGAAAACATATTAGTGGGCGTGGTTCGAATCAGCATCAGTCCAATTTTGATAAAGTTTTTAAAAAGTTTTAAAACTAGAAGCTACAATAACAATATGTAAATTTATTTAAGTAGAAATGTTCTGGAGATACAAGGTCACCTTCATGTCCTTGTTGCCGAATTTCTATTTAGATATATGACACCACCGTCCACATGACTCAGACTCCATTTTTATATTTACTCAAACGACAGAAACACAAAGAGGAGAAAATCTAGTAAGATCTAAATATATCAGACTGAATTGTATTCAGTATCTGAAAGATATTAATAAAACATTTCTCTGGACAAAAATCATAATGCAACATAACAATTTTTTAATCATTATTTTATCTTAACTAACTGAACTGAGGTTAATGTCTGTGGTATATGAAAGGTTCAAAACACTAAATATACTTTGCCTAGATTTGTTAACTTATCTTATCAATTCAATTTATGATAATGAATGGAAGAGTTAATTAAAATCCTTTCGATGCTTTAAGTTTCGCGACAACCCATTAATTTAAGAATTGTTTGATATTTCCAAGGCTTACCAAAATGGTTATATTGTAATTGTCAACAATTCGATAAGATCAAACCCAATGCGGCGGCGGCGGCGACGCTGATGATGACGACGATGACGATGACGACGATGATGGTGGTGATGATGATGATGATGATGATGATGATGATGATGATGATGATGATGATGATGATGATGATGACGATGACGACGATGATGGTGGTGATGATGATGATGACGACGATGACGATGACGACGATGATGATGATGATGATGATGATGATGATGATGATGATCCGCAAATCTTTTCTGAGCGTTCAATACTACAGAGTTTAAAATAAACACCTGTTAGTCACGGATTTTGTACGTGATAATTCACTTCCGAGTTCGCAGAATCAATACACTGTAGAAACATAGAGATAAGTGTCAATTTAAGTTCTTCTGCAATGTTATTTCTTTCAACAGACAGCCAATGTCCTACTACGCAGAATCCCACGTCAAGATTAATTTGTGAAAGAAAAATTCCATTACAGATGATCTGAATTAAAAACAACACAGTTTTAAAGGACTAAAGTATGTTTCGACCCTGATGCTGCTAATGATTTGTAGCATGTTTAAAGGGAATGCCTTGACACGGAAGCGGTAACTAGCATTAAATTACTTTTTCATTGACCCCGATATTAACTCCGTGATGTTTGGTATGTATACAATGTAACGTTTGTCTGTTGATAGTCAATCACGCTAACCATACGTTTCCTATCCTCGATATCAAGATATTATTTTTCGAATAATTGAAGCACATTCTTGTTTTTGGTATTGTGTATAATAACAACACGCCTTTTTCTTACTTCATTTAATCTTTTCATCATCAACATAATGTACAGTGTATAAAATTTTACATATTTATAACAGTTGGCTTTCTATGTGACGAAAAATTCAGTCACAGAACACAGCTTTGTAAGAGTTTGACTGAGGAGTTAATATTGCTATACATATTTTGAAAATAACATGAGAATGCTGCCATGTGTACATTATTTTACATCATTACATTATTTTACATTACTACATTACTATACATTATTACATTATTTTTTCTGAAAGGCTAACGAGTATGTAGCATAACACATACTGGTCGTATCAAGTATCAGGTAAGTATCAAGTCAAAGTGATACAATGCTATACGTAGTCAACGTTGAGTATGTCTATGCAGAGACGACAAAAATCCCATGATTTGCTGAGGAAGTCAATATGTTCTAGTTTGCCGCGGCACACAACCCTTCAGGACCAATATTTCACGATATAAATACCGTAATTTGTTCAATAGGTCAAAATGTTCTAGACATCCGCGACACACAAGCCTTCAGGACCGATATCACATGATACATATAACGAGATTTCTTAGGAAGCCATTTGTTCTTCATTGCCAAGACACACCATCCTTGAGGACCGATAGCATATGATATAGATACCTCGCTTAGCTCAGGAAGTCAATATGTTCTAGTTTGCCGCGGCACACAACCCTTCAGGACCGATATCATATAATATAGATACCTTGCTTAGCTCAGCTAGATTGCCGCGGCAAACAACCCTTCAAAACCAATATTTCACGATATAAATACTGTAATTTGTTCAATAGGTCATTTTGTTCTGGTCATCCGCGACACACAAGCCTTCAGGACCGATATCACATGATATATATAACGAGATTTCTTAGGAAGTCAATATGTTCTTGATTGCCGAGACAGACCATCCTTCAGGACCGATATCATATGATATAAATACCGTGCTTAGCTCAGCTAGCTTGCCGCGGACACAACCTTTCAGGGCCAATATTTACGATTTATACCGAGATTTGCTCCGTAAGTAAATATTTCCAGATTGCCGAGACACACAGCCCTTCAGGACCGCTATCACACGACATGAATATCAAGCTTTTCTCAGGAAGTCAATATGTTCTAGACTGCCGAGACACAGCCCTTCAGGACCGATATGACACCTTTAGTACATGACGTCATATCTAGCTTCCTTGGTTTTTTGCGTATCTCAAGTTTGAATGAAAGCTGACTATCGTCAGCTTGTTCATCGCTGTCCTCGTCTGTTTCATTGATCTGTGGAAAACCCTGTAATAGGATAAAAATAATACATAAACTAAATTCAAGATAAATAATAATTATCACACAAATAGATTCATATTTCAGTTACTCGCTAACTTACATTCTATCTCATTAACAAATGGAAGACAAAAGAAGGGCTGGATATTAACACCTTTTAACAATGTCCAGAAGGGATGGACAAAAGCAATAATTTGTCAAAATAGACAATCAAGAGTCATAAGTTGATATATCATTTGATTTATACCTACCAGTGGCTTAGAGAATTTGTCAGTGAATTCGGAAAAATCCAGTGCATCTTTCCCGTACTTGTCCTTGATCTGCTTATGAATGGAAACAAATGATTCCGGAGTGACGTCACTAGTGCTTTTACGGCGGTCTCTGGTAATTACAGGTTTCCCCATTTCAGGACGTATCTAAGTAAATTAAAAAACAATAGTACCATCACCGACTTCAATACAAGAATTACAATTTCGATGTATCAAATTAAAGTTAGCTGTATTTCATTCATGTAACGTATTACAGACTCTTCATGTAAACCTGGAAGATGTGTTTTTTATCATATAATTCATTCAGGTTATACACATAACCAACAGTTCAATAAGAGTTATGTCCCTTACTCCGTATCTATTGGATAAACAAATGTACCCCCTAACATTTGTTTTTCAGTTGAAATAATATATAATCAAGGGGAGGGAATGTCAAAATGTTTTCCAGAAAAAATATTGTGCAGTTATTCGTGCTTTATGACGGTTAGATATAGTCACCTACCATTAGTTGTCAGATATTATATGATTAATAAGGTATAAAATGTTTGTATCGGTCAATCCATTACAATACCTGTATTACACATATTAAGCATAATACTTATTAAACAATGACATACGTAAGTGTAGGGAATCCTATCAGGATTAATGTATAAACTACCAGGATGTTTTATCACCTACCGGATGGGTCGTCCACCTTTTATTCTGTTGTCGTCTTTGGACCTCCTCCGACTCGTGTGACTCTAAGGAAGTTTGGAGAGGATGTGAGTGTCCTTTGCTTCGTCCAGTTTCATAATAAGGACGGTTAAAGGGAACAGGAGTTCCAGGCCGAGTAACGCGGTGTTCTTTCCGGTTTTTATTCAGCAGCTCGAGAGATTCCCTCCTCCCCTGAATATTTTCATTTTCCATCTAAAGAAAGTAGATAATGTTACTAGACCTCAAACAGAAATGGCATCAACATTTGGTAAAATAATCAGAATGAACAGAAGAATCATTGCTATGGAACACATGATCTCATCAACATTACCTTTCGTAGTTTTCTTCTCTCCAACCTCTGTTCCCGTCTGTACTGGTCAGATTCTGTTTTAAACATATCTGTACATAGAGAAGCCGAGGTGTTGCTGACACTCTGAGTATTCCTCCGTTGGGGGTGGCGTCTTGATGGCTGGCAGTTTACATTTGTTATACTATCCTGTATATTCCCCGGCAAGTCTATCACATCGTGACATACCGAACATGATTCCATGGCATCTACGTCGATAACATCCAATGAAGAAGTCGGCGTGTGTAGCTGTAAATTCTTCGCCATATGAAACGAAAGTTCATCTAACGATGAAGTTGGTGTATGTTGCTGAAATTTCAAAAACAAAGATTAAATTACATTATAATGTTTTCAGTGCTTTCATAGGAAGTAAACCAATGGTAACTCTATCTCGAATTCTGTTTGAAAGAACTTCATATAAAAACGCAGCATCTGCAATCGTTTCCGCTGAGTTTTGCAGTTCGTTCCTCTAAAAAGGAAAATTAGAGCACGAAATCATTTATACTTAATCTACATGTCATAATACACTTGTCTCTTATATTTGAAAAATGCTGAATATGACAAGTAAATACAGTCGTTTGTACTACTATGTGTATACAAATGTTGTAATTAATTGATGTTGTTGGAATGTGTGAACCATTTTTCTACAAATTTAGTTTCATTTCGGACTACATCCGATTGGATCTCATTGATGATAATGGTATTATATTTACATTGTACGTGATCGGTCCTGTCCATCTGCGTCTCCCTTTGGCCGCTGTAGGCATCTGTCTTGCAGAGTGCTCTTTTGACATACAGCCTTTGCATTCCTATCGAAGATGTAATCATTTAATCAATAATTCTAGTATTAATGTTTACATCAACATTCTCTTAATTGAAACAATATTTCAGTTACAGTATTTCGACGAACATGATATAGTTACTCAATCATTGTTATAGGCAAGTACTAGAATATTTCAAACAAAAATGATTTACCTGTGTTTGCCTTGATTTGGAACAATTTTTCCCATGACTGCTTCCAGACTCGACAGAACTTGCACTTCGTCCCAAAGATGAACCTGAACATGTTTTGAAGCGAATGTCATTCTTTTCTAAGATATGGCAAGCCCGTAATAAGGCTATCCTGTTTTCAAAAAACAGGGCGTTATGCAGCTGGTCCGACTTTCCTCGTTTCTGTTCTGTTAATAATATGACATGAGAATATCTTGTTTATTATGATGAATATACATGATTTCTCTGTTGAGTCTTAGCATGAGAGAAGAGATATAGGATGAATGAAAAACAAAACTTCCATCGCCATAAAATAGCTTAAACATTTTGTGGGGTCGGGGAAGGGGGTATCTATTGAAAGATGAAATCACAGGAACTTTTAATATATATATTGATGATTTTTTAGTAAAAGCTAACATTAAGAGTAACATAAAACTTCATTTCAATTAAAAAAGCCTTTTCATTATATTTTGTCTTACCTGCAGACATATTAATTCTCTGCAAGAAACTTTCCATCTGTTTCTTCATTTCCTCTGCTAAGAAAGTTTTCCACCAAACTCGATGCTGATAGTCTCGATGACCAACACATTTCCTAACATCTATAACTGCCTCCATTATCTTTTCCAGAGATCTCCAAGTTTCCACGTCGTCTTGATGCCATTGTTCAATAAGTTGCCGGTAGTCTGATAACATGGGACCATCTATACTCTTCCATTTCATGTCATCCAAACGCGATTTACACTCCACACCTAATATACGAATGAGAGCTCCAGAAATATCCTTCCAGAAAGAGTCGAATTCCTTCTGACTAATACCTGTTGTACCTCTGTGAGACACCTCGTTTCGGTACCATCGAAGTCGAGAGATGTCATCCCCAATCTCTGTGTGGTGCTGGTGTGGTAGCTGGGTAAACACCAATGAAGTTGGTTTGATATTAAATATTTCAAACAGCAAATAACTCAGTAGTGTTATATCCAGTTTGTCAAACCGAACTGTTGGAAATAGACAACCTAGCTGCTTTTTGCTCAGTATTTTCTTATTCTTGATTTGTTCTGAGTAACCACTAAGGAATTTGTTTAGTCCTTCTCCCTTTAAGTGTGATTTGACCAGAACATCGCTTCCACTTGACACAGCGGGAAGGCTGAATACATTTGAGCTGATGATGGCGAGGACTTCTGTAGATAACTTTAAGAAATAGGGGACACGACGGACTAGAATATAGTTCATCAAACTGTGTCTGTGAAAGTTTGCTCTGGAGTTGAAGTTTTTTCTCCTGAATAGAACAATTGAATACTTTATATATCAAAAGCTCCTTTAATGCCAATGATCCCTGTTCGTTTAGAAAGAGTACCAGTCTAAGGATATATGTCTGCTCCGCAGATATTGCTACTCCTGTTCCGTCCTTTTGTGTAGCCATTCTTGAAAACATAGAAACGAAATAAGGTAATGATAATCCATGCAGATGTGACAATCTCTAATAATGTTTGCCGAATATGTCAGGGACAATTTAATGCGTGTCGCCCATACGGTATATCCTTAATGATATTGTTTATACTTGATTGTGTTCTTAAACATTGGGATAAAAAACGCAGTACAGCGATTAAAAATAAACACATTAAAAGCAGCCGACTCCATATAGAGATTTTTTTAGAGTGTTATACCGGGAAATAAAATGTAGTCATATATGTTTATATTTACACAGTTGTTGCGTAAGTACTTATATTCTAATGAACCAAAATACAAAAGAACAAAGATATATATCTTATTGTCTGCTCATAGTAAAACCTCATTGTTTACAACTTTTAGTCATGTCCGTGAATAAACGGCTTTGGTAATTTTCAATTTGGTGTCCATATATATATGTGTGTAAATCCAATAACATTTATATCTATAAGTATTTTGAAGTGATACTTACACCATATTGTGCCGCTCGTACATTCATTGTGGTTGCCATGTTTGACAGATACACATAATCTGGTCAACGCTTAAGATGTACATGTACTTGTGACCACCGAAGCGTGTCAAGTATTAATAGAATTTTGTCATCGTACCTTATGTCTCAGTGTATACGTTATTGCGTTATCGCTATTTTTAGATTTGATGTTTTTACCTGTGTTAAATAACATTGCATTCCAGAAGGGGCAGGCCACATCTATCTTGTAGTATTTGTATTCCTTACCTAAGTATCTCAGACATTTAAATTTGAATACACACGTGTACTTACACGAGGCTCAGGACACTACATGTGAATAACATGTATTGGTAGTCCGTATATAAACATTAACTACAAACCATATTGCCTTTATGTGTTGAGGAAAAACTTATTTATTTTCTTTTTCAATTTCAAATAAAATGGTATCATTATTTTAGCATGTGACCTAGAAAAAAAAATTATTTATTTTTATCCATTTTAATTTTTTTACAAGACATACAATAACATACATATATACATATGGGGAAGCATTACATACAAAATATACTTTACATCAACATTACATTCTCCCTGGTGGTATAAAAATATATTACGATAGACAAATTGTGTTATATTAACTAAATGAAGCGGTTGAATTTATTATTAAAGTATACTGACTTTATTTTGATTGAAACGTTGGAGAATAGCAAAAAGTTTTTATAGACTGGAATAAGGATGGAGATATGGAGATTTGGAGGGGGAGGGATTACAACAACAACAACAAAGAAAAAATGAGCAAACAACAAAAACAAAATAGATTTCCATATACACTCAAAGTCATGGACATATGGACAATGACATTGTAGGCTGGTCTAACAAATATAAGTGATTTAGTAATTCGATTAAAGTTATCTGTTTATAAGTTACTCACTTTCCTGACTTCTTATATGGTTTGTTGCACTTTGCTCAACTGAAAGATTTAGAAATATATATTGATGTGTTAGAACAAAGCTTAAATTTGTAACCAATCGTTTATTTGAGTAATATGATGTTATATATTTTTATATTCCATAGTTGAAATGAGAATTTAATGTGCTTTTAACTGAAGTTTAATATGATTTTGTTAGATTGTCAAGATTAAGATCTATTTCCAAGCATTTGCTTTTGTATATGAATTTGTCTATAATTAAAATTATAAGGTTGTCTAAATTAAACTTTTGTTGTTTATTGCTAAATTTGCCAAAAATGAATTCTTGTTTATCAAATCAATGTTGGTCACATTCCCATAATAGATGTGTTATTGTTTCAGGATGAGTTTTACAGAAGGAACATAAATTGTTAATCGACTTAACAATTTTAAAAAGAAAATACTTAGTGTAGTGAGTGCTCTATGATTTATTCTATACTGAAGCCAATGAAGTTTCGAACTAGTGGTTGTCTTGAAAGGGGAGATGTATATTTCTTTCCGTGTTTCTTCATTAAAATTAAAATTAACCAAAGTAAATAATAATAATGAGGATTTGTATAAGTAATAGTGTATTTATTTAAAGTCTCCAATACCAGTATTTAATATATTTATTTATATAGATATATTCTCCCTATTAATGCTACAGGCGATATGAAACGATTGTTATATTTATGGTCTTCATTATTTTCATAAATTGATACAATTGTTCTATTATTAAATAATAATTTACAAAATGTAATTCAACGATCATTATATTAATAAACAAGAAATTCGGGAAATATAATACCGGGTACATATGATATTGGTATCTGTTATAATTAGCAATCCTCAACAGAAGAGATATTTGTAATCGTAAGCAATAGCCATTAATATTAACGGCTACCTGTGCCGATACATTACCCCAGCATACCTATGTACATATATCATGCTCGGTAAACGGTTCATTTCCACTAATCTCCATTATATGCCATTAATTAATACTAACTGTCATTAATATCAGTATCTGCTACAATACCCCAATATAACTGCATAACATTCAAAGTGAAATTCTGCTCATATCCACTAATCCCCATTACATATCAGTATGTCACAACACCCCGGCGTACCCAGATGTAATGTCACTAATCAGCCTAACATACTACATTGCATTGTACAATGGAGGGACATCTCATTCAACAATGTGTGTTCAATCCTTATAGACTTATCCAAGCTACACATGGTAGGTACCATAAAGATGTCAACACTTACTTTTACTGAAGAAAAATCTGACGACCGCCTAACAGCTTACCGTCAGAAGACACGAGGATTCGCGAGACTTTAAAAATAGCGTGAGTCGCTGGAGATTTCCAATTTACAGGTAGCATTCTTAACATTTTTGGGGCCCAGTGGACAACAAAATATGCCTTACTGTACATATATCCACTTGAATATGGCTGGCACGCTTATGACTAGGCAGAATGACTTTCCTTTAGAAATAAATTAAGTAAATGTGGCATCAAAAATGAAAATTTTAAATTATTTCTTTTTATAGTGTTCACATTGGACACGATAAAAAGAGAGATCACCATTATACATTACGTTATGATAAAACGTTATATATAATTATGAGCTATGTTTTAATCTGAGGCCACGTGGCATTTGTTCTGGTTAATGTCATCCGACTTGTTTCCTACAATTAAGTTATGTTCGATATGTCATATGTTCCTGTTTGTTGAAAAAGTAAAACAAAAACAGAATCGAATTCTGAAATATGTTTATTTAACAGAATGTATGTATACATGCAATAAAAGCAAACAGAAGTACACCAAATTCCTTTCTGAGACGACCCCTCATTACATACTGATATCAAATCTTATTCAAGTATACCTGGATATGTTAACTCTACTTAACCCGATCGAGAAAAAATATACTCAAAAGATATTTACAGATAATGACAAACGTACTAGGAACTGACACAGAGGTCGTCTCAGAATCCAAATGAATACTCCCGAGTTATAATTCAAATTCACAACGAACAATACTAAGCAAAAAACGTAAATAATTCCGACCTAAAAACGAACACTTATGACGTATTACGTATGCTACGGCAATCTGATAGCATATTTACAATGAGATAAAAGATTTAAACAGAGGACAGGTGAATCGGTGCATAATCTGATTATAAATGCATTATCTTTTCATAGCGCGTGCCGTTTGCTCTTAATACGTAAATATATTCAAGTATCAATGTCATTTGACATGACCTTTTGTTGTTTTTGACTTTTAACTTATCACGGAATTTTATACTTATAATAATGGATTCTACTTGACTTATATGAACCCTGTCAAATTGTGTCATGATTGTTTGTTTCATATTTCATTAATCTTATGAGTGTTATTAGTGATTTAACTAAAGGCTAATGGAAGGTTTCTATAGAATCAGTTGGTCACGCGTTGTTTCAAGCCATGATAATCAAGACAAAATCTGTAATCTTGAGTTAATACACAACACGATATGGAAAAAATCTATTCTGTTTATAAGCAAAAGCGGTTCATTCAAATAAACGATACCATACTGAACTTTATTCTTTGATAAAATCAAGAGAACGACATATAAGTCCTTAAATACATTCAAGTGCATCTTTTGGAGACAAAAAAACTGTTAATCGAGTATATAATTTTTTATTTTTGTATGGTAGGAAAATTAACAAGCATATATACATATTATCCATAAAACACTGTCTCTTAATTATTCCATACGACGTGTATATAATTAACAGAAAAAAGGAAAACAAAAACAAAACAAAAAATACAAACTCAATGTAACCAGAACTACCAGATTTTCTTTGAAATAAGAAAGGGGTACAATAATGGTTGTTACATGTGGCCAGGCGTCTGTTGCTCCTGTATCTACATCCTTGTCCAAAGAACTGAAAATTAACACCGGATTATTGACATAGCGACATTGTACGCATATTAAACCCGTTGACTCTTGTCTTACATTTCCGAATGAGATCGCAATATGAATAATGAAGCATTGTGTTCCAAGGCTTAAAACTAATATCGTATCCCATACTCATTTCGCTCTAATCATATAAAATACCGTTGTATCCTCATACTTATTCCACTCTTCCTTATACTAAAACTCATTGTATCCCATATGTATACCCCACCTTCCTAATATCAAAATTTATCGTATCCCCATATTTATTCCCCTCTTTCTTACATTAAAAATGACTGTAAGCCCATATTTTTGACTGTATGTCCACATTTAATCACATGTTTAACGTTTTTAGATATTTATCACGTTTCATAGAGTTTAAGACTAAATAAAAAGCACGTTTACATATTGTTATTCTCTCGTCTTTATTCAACTGGTATATAATGGAATATTGTTTTGGTATAGCACATGATAAAATATAGTAGTGTACATAATGTAAATCATATGACATTGGCAGTAAAAACATTAAAATAATGAATTTGTATCTGTTGCGACAAATAAAATATACAACATACATGTACATAAAAATGCAACATTAAAATTTTATTTCAGAGGAAAAAAAAAATGTAAAAGAAAAATATCGAAATAGTGAACAAAAGATTATTTTTGACATGAATATTCAAGTACATGTATAAATGGAATGTCATTATAGAGAATAAACCTACGAGATGCCAGGGTCAGATATCATGTGGACATTAGAGAATCAATTTTAGATAAAAAATAAATCATTGAAAGAGTGAAAACTTCAAAAGGAAAATCCCCAGAACAAAATTAAAAAGAACACCATGAACGACAGTATGATAGAAACTAAACAATATTAAACATTAAAAGAATCTAACAATTCTGAAAATAAAAAAAATTAAATGAAAGTCAGTAGGGAACAGCTATCTTTTAATATCTGAGAGATTAGTGTCCAGGAATTATTTGTTTTGTAACGGTTCTTTTTTTCATTTTAGATGTCGTGTTTATCTGAAACTGTATATGACTGGTAAAGTTTCAACGTTTACTACATACAAAATGCGATTTTCACTTTTTGTTGCACGTGGTAAAAATACAATCTTAATAGAAATTTTAAAACGATACCGAAGTCTGAAGTTATTAATAACCTGACATTCGATTGCATTGTGCTATATGGGTTTTGTTATTAGTATGTTCCTGTCCTGTTAGAGGCAATAGCATACAATTAATTCAATGTAATTTACATTCGTTCATACATTAAGATGTATGCCTCTGCACTCTGCATCACGATATCTTCGTTGATTTTCTTTACGTAAGAGTCACTTACGCTGAACCAGATTTCGTCTTTCTGCTGATGATCTGCTACAGGAAACTGATCTCGTTCCTGGGAATGCACGCTGCTTTGAGTATCCGTACTTGAACCTTCGTCTTTTACAGGGTCCAAGAGTTTTTCCAGCTCGGTACGAATACTTGACGTTATTCTTTCAGGATCATACCATTGATGTTGCAGCTGATTCTGTATGTTTTTTGCATTTCTGTGGGAGGTTTTGATATAGGCAAAGTAGTGGCCTCCTTTTATTGACCCTCGGTGATTCACCACACCAAATAATGAATACGACTCGCCGGGAGTCAATTTACCACCAGCTCCAGAAACCTGCTAAGTAATGAAATGAAAAAAAAGCATTGGAAGTTTTTAAGAACCGTTCTCATTTTGAAGTTGTACAAAAAACGGCCTAAGATGAAGAAATGCCAAATCATCATTCACAGGCCCTTGTATTTGTCCACGTACTATGAAATATCAACTGAGGTCAGTACAATACATCTACCTTAAAACGTCGTACCACATGTTTAAACCTAGCTATAAAGTTTATTAAATCGAATCTGTTGACATTCTTGTATTGTTGCAGTCGTGGCTTAATGTAGTTATCAAAGATAATTATACAATTTCAAACAAATACAGAATAATTAAACAGGAAATATTATGAATTAATTTTCTATACACTCATTGTTATATCGTCATAAAAAAGAAGCTACATGTACCTTCATCGCTACTGAACAGAACCTAGCCATGTCCAATGACTTTGGGAAGGTCACGCGCTCATTCACTTTGAACAACTCATAACCTCTCTAAAAAGGTAAATAAAGATATTTCCATCAATAATATAGTGTATATTTTTAATTGAAGTCGCAACATGTATTTCAAGATATTAAAAATATGAATTATCTGTATTTATAAGTGAAAGTATTTACCTGTTCGAATCTGTTGATTTGTAGAACTAGAACTGGAGGAAGAGATATCATCTGTAGTTTTTGGTACATGAATCCAGCAGTTGCTGTCAATATAAAATGGAACCAATTACAGGAATTGACATGATTGTTTTATCTTTTGTCTGTTGGGACAAGATACCGTTCCATATAGAGTTAAAACAGGGCTCAAATTCCTTTGCCGGATGAGAAAATGTATTGAAACACCTGACCGGCCACGTGGTTTTTCTTTGGTAATCCCATAGCATCCGTAGCAACCGGGCTAATAAGCATGATTAATTATAAGTTTATATTTTTCGGGGGGGGGGGGGGGGGGGGGGGGTGTTGTTGTAAAATTCACATTTTATTTATATAGTATGATAAATGGACAGAATAAAAACACATATTTAATCACACTAAATTACGTACATAATGTTTTGTTGATTTTTTTTGTCTTTTTACCAGAAATGGCTACTATTTGAAATTGTATACATAAATTTGAGTTGAAATACATGTACGTATTTCGTATTTTAGGTATAAAGACAGAAACTCTTGTGATGATTGATCAGGCAACCGGTATCGAAAGTCAAACGTATTTGAGAACCAATTGCAAATTATATATGTACTCAAGTAGATCATTTCATAATAGTGAAATACGAAAAAGTATATAACTACATAATGTGAACCAGTGAACGGTATTAATGGTATTATCTGACGAGCATATGCGATATGTCTACAAATGATATTTAAATCAAAATAAATACATCAACATTGAGAAAAAGCCAGTATGTAAAAGCAGTGTAAATGTACTGAAAAAAAATTCTGACTTATCAATATAATCGATTCTAAAAAGATATCCTTCTTATTTCAACAGATACTGTCAATCTGACCGACACCTTGATACTAGACCTGTCTTTTGTGGTGTCCTACGCGCGCACTCTTAAGCACATTTCTTTTTCTATTTCTTTACCACATCCTTTCTTTATCTATATCTAGAGTCTCACTTTATTCGAGTCTTTGAGAAACATCTGCGACTCTTGTCACTATTGTTTTTTCACAGTTATTTGTCCATTGTTTAAGTTGCCAATCATTTCCTTATGCACCATTCTACTTCTGGTCTATTATTCTATATAATCCATAACTTGTAACCAGCATATCTATTATGTTGCCTTACATCAAGTAAAACAATAACGATAGTAACGGATCAAAGACTCTAAGCCCTATACTTTTTTCTGAGTGTAAAAAGATATCATTTGACTATTACCGTCTCTCTCAGTCTTTTCACATATTCGACAGCTAATTTCAGATGCCATCCTGGTTTCTGTTTCGGTCAGTTTCCTTAGTCCAGTTTCGACGCCTGTTTCTTCCATGTTCCTGCTTCGTTGTGTTTTATCGAGCGAGAGTTCTCTCAGCTTGTCCCCTCCGAATGTTGGTAACGGCTTCACGTCAATAGTGTTTGTTCTATGGGCTCGAGCATTATCTCCCAATATCCCAAAATCTGGATCTGAATTCCCATCTTCTGGCATTTCTGTCTCCTCATTCTTCGGAGTGCCTTGAACTATACTGGAATCGTTCTGTGGCTTGTCAAACAGTCTATTTCTGTTCGTGTTGTCCACTTCATGTATCTCTTCGGAATTTGATTTAAACTCCGAATTCTGTGTTATCAAGTGAAGTGAAAAGAATAAATTCAATATAATTGTATTGATAAATTCATCTCAATGAAAATAATTTAGGCATTCTTCTTGGTCATTTAAAAACAAAATATCACACCAAAACTTACAGTTTGATATAAGTATATATTGTTTTTAAGATAAATAAGATAGTTACTGACATTACCCAAGGATAAAAAATGTAGTAGTTGTTGTTACATACCGTAACAGCAGGAATGCTGAGACTGGTGAATGACTGGGGTACTACATCAACCTGAAAACATATTGAGTTAAAGGAAACCTTTCGCATTCTGCTTTATCACTTCACCCACCCACCTGAGGATACCTTTTCACACAAATAAAACAATCCGGTAAATAAATTCAGTTCAAAATCTGCTCTTCTACAACTAAATGTATCATATGTTTTTATACACCTACCTTTTATATCAATGTGATTATTTTCATGACTTCACTTGTCCGCCCATACTTGTTACATGTTACATCACTATCAAATATCAATAAAAGGTAGCTACATGCATATATCTTTCACAGTAGCGAACTCATATCTGCTGTTTATTAATCTAAACCAAACTTAGTGTTAAATGATATGCAAACATTTTGAAATGTTGGACTTTAATTATAACGATTCCGGTAGAGTTTTTGTCAACAAACAATAAACCACTATTTATAAGTTCATCATGCTTCTGTTTCATCATTCTAGAACTCGATAGTGATGCTAAGAGCCAAACGGTTGAACACTTTAATTCGTTGAATTAATAATGTGTACATTTCATTGTTTATAGTAAAGGGGCTCAGATAATATGGAGGCTATGTCAACCGAAGATTGTGTCGCTCAGTGTTTATATTTCTCAGTCGTTGAACTCTGATGAGGTTAATATGTTTTTGTTTTTGTTTTTTTTTTTTTGGTTTTTTTTTTTTTAGTTCAAGTTCTTTATTAACTTTGAGTCTTCCGACTCATCAGTAGCCTACATATACACAATATACACATTTACATAACATTGACAACGTCAAAAAATAATAACTACGTGCCAGAGACAATATACTTAAATATTAACTGCAGGCGAAACCCTTTTTCTACCACGTCGATATACCACCATAATGACCGAAACCAAAGGTCCTTAATTAATATATCTACATATTTCTAATAAATACTTTTCTATCATGTCTATATAATAACATATTTACCTGATCAAAGGCTCGTTATTGTTTTCACGCGCAAGTGAATATGATTGGCTACTCACGTGTCCACATTCTTGGTGATAATAGGATGTGATGAATTTCCCAAAAAACAATCGAGAGGCACTACAATGTCTCATAACATGTTCATCGTCTACAAAGAGATTGTGTTAAGCGTTTAAATGATACTGCCATAATGTATGTGTAATATTTATGAAGAAATTAATAACTAAAGGAGAGTATACTTTCTAGTTCTTCTTTATACATGTATATGGTAATTGTTCCTTCATAAATATTACATTTATCATATATGATAGAAATTGCCGTTTGTAGACATCTGATATTAAAATTCAACCACGCGATACATTACATGTAATATTTTGTCTCCATGCATGTTTAAAGCGATTCATCATGAACGTTTTCGGTATAACAATCGTGAAAAATAATATCTATACTTACATGTATCATCCCCATTGGAACGCTGTTAAACAACAACAAAATTGATAGAGAAAGATTTGTAAAGCTGCATTATACATCAAGTATACATATAAATATTCTGATAAAATTTGATTTTAGTAAAGACGTATTTCAGTTGATACTTTCATAGCAATGGTAATGTTCCAAATAATTCTATCAAGATCAGTGTTGATATTTACAATAGCATTGTTCAGAATATATAGAAATGTTCGTTTGAAATCCAATACTGAATTTTGTTTGATTAATTGAATTATACGGATATGAACCTTCCTCTCCAGATTTTTACTATACCAGATATACCTTTACATCAGACTGTTTATATAATGTATACAGTATTACACTCTATATTATTATCTATAAGACGAGAGTAGGTATTACCGGAATGTTTTCCAGTGCTTCCTCTTGCAGTGAACTGATAAGAACATTGTAGAATTCAAACGTGTCCTCTTGCTCACCACTTCCAAATCGGTCATTCCTAGCAATAAATCAAGAATATAACGATAATTATCAAATCTTACCGTTGTCTTGTTTACATTTATATTGCTGCACATTGCCATGCATTAATAGTATGCATAAGGAATTCATGCAAGTATGAACGCAAAACAGAGCAGGGTCTTGAAATTTGGAAAATCCGAAATACACACTCCTACCAAATGTGAAATGACGTCGGATTACAGGTGTGAACAGGTGGGAATTCCCCAGGTTGGGGTTCCCCAGTCCACTGTAAATATGAGGCTTACTGTCTTCCAAACACTGGTGTGCACCATTTCACCATTTCAAAGATAGCAAAAACTTCGAACTTTAATTTGATATAAATTTCACATCATTTGAACTTCAAATGTTCGATTGAGGGGATGAAATTCTGTATACTTTCCTATGGAAAATTTAAGGGATGTTGATGAAACTGGTTCTATATGTATATTTATATACAAAAGTACTAACACTGACTCAAACAGTGGTAAGAAAACAAATAGTGCGACTTTTTCAGAACTTTATTGAATCTGAAACTGTTGTGATGTCCAGAGATATGATGAATTTAGGCTTCGTAAGCTTAAAATGATTTATATCGGTTACTTCTTCAAGCTTTCAACTCACAAACGACTAACATCTGAATATACGGCAGATTATGTCAATATATTCCATATTTGTGTTAAAACTTACCTGCGGGAAATAGCGTCGAGGAAGGTGATCATCTGTTCACGAAACGACTTCCTTTTATCGTTATAACACCAACCAAAACAGTCATCGGTCTCATCGTCGTCATCATCGTGGTACGCTTCGAGGACGGTAAGTAAAGATTTTGCTACCCTGTTTTCTCTGTACGAAAATTTCTGACGAGGATTTAAATAAAAAATAAATTAAACAATCAACTATACAATGTACATGTAATCCAAAACCATACATTCTGGTCTAACAAGCTGATAGCACCGATTAGTGAATGGACATATCTTATCTGTACAGTCCACCTAGTTTTTGTTTGTTTGTTTGTTGGGTTTATCGCCCCGTCAACAACCATGCCATCCAGAGCAATATGGGTAAAGTGTCTTTCCCAAGAAAACATAGCTATAAACAATCAGCTGACATACTTCTGTTATAATCACGTCAGGTTTTTATCTTATCATTGTGTGTTTTGATTGTCATAATACATATTGTTAGATACTGTATATCTATTGTTTAAATCGTTATTTTTGTCTATAACATGATGTATATAAAGGTTACACAACGAATGGTTGTTGCATATGGTATTTCTTTCACTCGAGTAAGTTATTTTTCATAAGTTACGAAAATATGAGTGTTTGTTTGACCTGTTTCTACCACAACAGAAAAGCTATTCTGAGAATGAAGTGACCTGTTTTGTGCCAACGTGTGTTCTTTTCACAATATCAGGTGTGGTGTAAGGATATGACCTAATTTGAAATGCCGCTAATAATATGCAAAACTGCCAAATTCGGAAATGTATCGAAATATATTACAATTTATTACAAATCATAACAAAATAAAAAGTAAGTTTATTCTTTCAAGGCAATAAATTGATAAATCTATACATGTATATATTTTCAAGAATGTAACAAAACAACTTCTAACTACTTCTTATGCCTTATCATTTCAAGGACATCGTGAAACGACCTTCAAATGTTAGCCAATCAAATTGCATTGAATCATGTAATTAAAGAAATAGTCCCGGTCAAAGGTCATCGTGTCAACCAATCAAAATTGCATTACAACTGCTGAATAACAATCAGTTTATACCACACGTGGAATAAACTCTAAATGCGTTTTGATTGGTTGATAAAATGAACTCTAGCCGGGATTATTTTCTAATCAAGTGGTTCAGTGCGTTTTGATTGGCTAACGTCCCGAAAATGATAACGCACAGGAAGTAGTTTGAAGGGTTATTTTTTCATTTTTCAAAAATATATACATGTATAGATTTCATCAATTTATTCCTTTGAAAAAGTAATCTTGCTTCTTTTTTGTTATGATTTGTAACAAACTGTAATATTTCCACAAATATCAGTCAGTTTTGCATATTAATAAGCGGCAATTCGCTTTAGGTCATATCCTTACACCCAACTGATATTGTGAAAAAAATACGTTGACACAAAACAGGTCAATTTATTCTCAGAATATCTTTTCTATTATAGTAGAAACAGGTCATACAAACTCGTGGTTGTTATATATGGTATTTCTTTCACTCAAGTAACTTTTAAAAATTAACTAACTCGAGTGAAAGAAATACTCCTTGTGTAACCTCTACTTATATGATAATTACCTGTTTCCGAATCTGGTCTGCCAGTTGTGAACGTAGACATGGACTCCATGCTAAACACTAAATATAAAGCACATAGCATATATCTAAGATTTCAAGATTTTTTATTCACTCAGGACACACAAAGAGTGTAACAAGGGGTCAATATGACAAAACAATGTACGTGGTTTACAGGGTAATAACGTGAAAATACGAGAGAGTATACACTAACGTATCTATAAGCAATGTTATCTCACTATACATAGAAATATAATAAGTACAATACAACATATGGAATGATATACTTATATATTATCTAAGTGAAATACAAAGTTTTTTCAACATTTTTGAGGAAATGACCCACTCTAGATAATAATGACTTGTTACAAATTTCAAACATACCTCTCATTTTAGTTAAACTTGGATTTGTAAAGTAAAATTTGGAATGTATTTGTGTCTACACTCTGCCACTAAATCATTATTACATTGAAATAAATAGTGGTATTTATCACCAATACCGTTATGACATAATAAGCAATCACGATTATTACGTGGTATACCAATCCATCTACCAATTTCAACAGGTAACTTTCAGTTTGAAATTCTAAATTTGCTGATAACAATGCAAAACAAAATTGAAAGTGAATTTTTGCTTTCAATTATACTTACGTTTTCATATCCCCAGATTCCACAGCCATAAAGTAGAATCGGGGTAACCAGTGAATCGAACAATTTAAGTTACAAGTCTATAGATAATGGGATGTTTTGCTTTTTTTTGTTTTTTTGTTTGTTTGGTTTTTGTTTTGTTTTTTGTTTTTGTTTTTGTTTTTGTTTTTTTTTTAATTTTGTATGCAATGCAAATAATGCTTTCTATAATACTGTTATACATGTATAAACGTTCACTCCATCTCGTCTGGGTGTGTATGAAAGGGCTATTGTTTGACATCAAAATCGACATCTAAGCCAAACAAAGAATAATATTTTGATACTTCTAGTAACATTAAATGCCAGCATTTCTCTTAATAAGTTTATGGAATAACTAATATAGGAAGACCTCTTCTAGATGTGAATTGATCTATATCACAATAATGTCTGTTACCTCACCTGTACCATCGAGTTCATGTAACACGTTTCCCCGACATTTGGTAAACCCTATCAAACAAACAAATAATAACGCGGTAAAATTGTGTCAGCCAGTAGATATCAATTTATAAGAAATTGACACCTGATGAATCTAAAGGTGTTGAATTACTCTACGATACATATAAAAAATATCGTAATGAATAGACAGATAAATAAACTACAGATTTATCCACATTAAATATCGTGATAAATAAATAGATAAATAAATACAGTATTAACCTCCTTTATTATCGTAATAAAAACCAGGAACATAATTAAATGCGGTAAGCCTATGGTACATCAATGCTCTTTATTTATATCAAGATACAATAATGTATCTTTGAACACTCTTATACAGATTGTCCGAACATTTTTATATTTTTTTTATTATTTTTTTTAAGAATTATGTACCTTTGGTTCCTCAGTGAAGTCCAATATCGTGTTCCTAACGCTTCGCAGCTATGGTAACGATAAACAAACAAAGGTTAATTCAGAGACATATATACTACTGATTAAAACGTGGAGTTTTGTAAGGAGTCTGATAACGAAAGTAGACTCTGAGGTGATCTATAAATATCTCATATGTCAGTGTTACGTGTTCATTCTGAGACAATAATGAAGAACTTTTGAAAACATTTAGAAAAGAAATATATTGGCGAACTTCAAATATAGTTAAGTGTCTGAACGATAGCCTTAGTTTATTTTTAGAAACGTTTATCTCTACTCGTGAGATTCCAATTCCAATTAGGTAACAAATTATATTTCCTCGGGAATTTTCATTTATGTGTACATGACGGAGAGGTCATACCCGTTTTGGTGCGTTTCCATTCTCTACATCATCAAAATGCTACAATGTGAAATACAAAATAGAGTTGGTTACTGGTAAAAATGTGAAATATTTGTACTGATATTTTGTAAATATGACATCTATAAATTGTGTATCCGGTATAGTTTACAAAGAACAGACTATTCCTTCGCTCTCAATCTGAAAATAGCGTTATTTAACAGCAATATTCATTAATGTAGTAATTATATCTCCTTGAACACTCTCAATAGGCATTTAACCTGTCATCTTATCAATTTTCATAAACAACTTTGTTTACTAGTTTTCATAGTACCTCAGGGTACTTACCTCTACATCTCGTTTTTTCTTATTCCTCGATTTTTTATATGTATAGAGACAAAAAACGACAACAAGGAAGATGATGATCCCTCCAACACATCCGAACACTATCCACATCCAATACATTTTGCCTGGATGCCTTAACAAACCGACGCCATTCGCTGCTTTCGTGTCATACTTTCGTTTTTGTATGGTTTCGTTTTGAATGGCTGCTGGTCTAAACGAGTAATCTCCCTTCCATTAGAATTTTTTTCTGTAGTGCATAAAATGCAATAAAATTGAAATAGTATAAAATTACGGAAGCGTATCAGGGCCAAATTTAAACCTTTTTTTTTTTTTTATTTCTACACTTTAATGTGTAAATTATACACTTTACGGTGTAAATTATACACTTTAATCTGTATATTATACACTTTAATCTTTAAATTTTACACATTAATCAATAAAATTTAATCTTTGTACGGAAGCGTATTAGGGCCACATGTAAACTTTTTTATTTTTAATTTCCACACTTTAATATGTAAATTATACACTTTAATCTGTAACATTTACACTTTAATGTGTAGATTTTACACTTTAATCTGTATATTATACACTTTAATCTGTAAATTGTACACTTTAATGTGTAAATTATACACTTTAATGTGTAGATTTTACACATTAAAGTGTAAATTATACACTTCAATCTTTAAATTATACACTTTAATCTATAAATTTTACACTTTATTCTGTACATTTTACACTTTAATCTGTAAATTTTACACATTAATCCATAAAATTTATTCTTTATTTTATTTTTTCATGGAGTCATTTCGATACTCTGAGAGGTCTTCGAGATCAGAAGATAGGCTATTTGACCTTGTTAAAATCAATATACATGACGCGAAATTGAGTATTTTATCGAGGGTTAAAGTACCTGTAAGTAAAAGCCAAAGAGTAAGTTTTACAGATTAATGTGTATAATTTACAGATTAAAGTGTTAAATTTACAGATTTAAATGTAAAATTTATAGATTAAAGCGTATAATTAACAGATTAAGTGTAAAATTTTCAGATTAAAGTGCATAATTTACAGATTAAAATGTAAAATTTACAGATTTAAATGTAAAATTTACAGATTAAAGTATAAATATTACACATTTAAGTGTATAATTTACAGATTAATGTGTATAATTTACAGATTAAAGTGTATAATTTACAGATTTAAGTGTATAATTTACATAATAAAGTGTATAATTTACATATTAAAGTTTAAAATTTACAGATTAAAGTATATAATTTACAGATTAAAGTGTATAATTTACATATTAAAGTGTAAAATTTACAGATTAAAGTTTAAAATTTACATAATAAAGTGTATAATTTACATATTAAAGTGTAAAATTTACAGATTAAAGTGTAAATTTTACACATTTAAGTGTATAATTTACACTCTAAAGTGTGAAATTTACAGATTAAAGTGTATAATTTACAGATTAAAGTTTAAAATTTACATAATAAAGTGTATAATTTACATATTAAAGTGTAAAAATTACAGATTTAAGTGTAAATTTTACACATTAGCGTGTATAATTTACACATTAAAGTGTATAATTTACACAATAAAGTGTGGAAATTAAAAATCAAAAAGTTTACATGTGGCCCTAATACGCTTCCGTAGTGAGAGGCCTTCGAGATTGAAAGGTAGGCTATTTGACCTTGTTGAAATCAATATACATGAGGTGTTATTTAGTATTTTATCGAGGGCTAAAGTAAGTAAAAGGCAAAGAGTAAATTTTACGGATTAATGTGTATAATTTACAGATTAAAGTGTATAAGTTACAGATTAAAGTGTATAATTTACAGATTAAAGTGTATAATTTAAAGATTAAAGTGTTAAATGCACACAGATTAAAATGGAAAATTTACAGATTCAAGTGTATAATTTACAGATTAAGTGTAAAATGCACAGATTAAAGTGTAAAATTTACAGATTTAAGTGTATAATTTACAGGATTAAAGTGTAAAATTTACAGATTAAAGTGTATAATTTACAGATTAAGTGTAAAATCTATACATTTAAGTGAATAATTTACAGATTGAAGTGTAAAATTTACACATTTAAGTGTATAATTTACAAATTAAAGTGTAACATTTACAGATTATAGTGTATAATTTAAACATTGACTGTAAAATTTAGATTAAAGTGTATAATTTACACATTAAAAGTGTAAAATTTACAGATCAAAGTGTATAATTTACCCATTAAATTGTAAAATTTACAGATCAAAGTGTATAATTTACCCATTAAATTGTAAAATTTACAGATCAAAGTGTATAATTTACACATTAAAGTGTAAAATTTACAGATCAAAGTGTATAATTTACACATTAAAGAGAAGCGCACTCATTTCTGATTTTATGATTGCGTGTTCTTTTCACATTCATCAGAAAACATCTTAATCCTTATTCTAAGAAAGTTAATTATTCACGATTTGAAGGTTTTCTATCCATCGTCGATATCATGAGTACTGTTTATCCGAAACTTATCATTTTTTCAGCAGTCATCTGTATCCTGCTAGTAAACAGAAACAATAGTGCCCTACTTACCTGTTACATATGCCCGACGTGACAATTAAGATTGTATTGGCGTTACAGAGTCCTGTTTATCTACGTGTTAATCTTATGCACGCACGGAAATTGCAACGTCTCATTTCAGGTAGTAATTTGTCTTTGTCTACCAGTCATGTTGGTGGTGATCGTACATAATGTAGATACATCTTATTACTGTTTTGTCTGTTTTTATAATTCCAAAACTGCATCGTTAACAATTATTTTGATCTTTTCTAAAAACTTCGTACTGAATAAAGCCTTTCATGCAATTTGAATTAGATTTCAACCCCAATTAGTGGTAACTAATATGCAGCCCCAAACCCAAGCTGTGTTGAAAGCAAAATGAATTCAAATCAGCCCATAAGTAAAGGTTACATTTCTTAATCATATGTCCGTTATGCAATTGGAAAAATAATAACATTGCTGTTGAAACCAGTGTCATCATAGTAGTTCCAACTGAAGTATTTTAGTATTGGAGTCCAGTAAATTATGTCAGTTTATAGTACATTATTGATGTGACTTCAGTATATGGTTTTGTTATTTTGTCGTAGTTGTTTTGTTTCGGTCATAAGAATAACTCTACTGAGTTAGTCGCACTAAAAATACACCTCTAAAACAAACAAAATCTGTAAATCTTGTTTGCATTAATCAAACAAATCTAATATTACAGTAATGTGTTTACAACCCTAATACCACCAATACCATACTCAGCAGGCCAACAAAAGCTTAAAACAACACCTTTCTCCTTTCATTTGTTTATTTTATGGGACAAGGCTAAATCGAAAAAATATCAATTTTCTTGCTGTCATATGCAAAATATAACAAGTTGAAGAACCATAATTGCTCTAATAAATATAGAAAACAAAACAAAAACTGATTATCACAATCAAATTTAATATTATAGAAACTCTAGAACTGAAGACTAGCCATAAAGTCCTGTCCCCTGCGAGACAAGACCCAGACATTCCGGCAGTGTACACCAGTATCACAGTCGTACCCTTATCAGATCAATATGAACACTTTCTAATGTAAAAAGTTAAACAACCAACAAAAAGAGGGTAAACCCTGCATAATTCCCCAAATGATTTGTCACTGCTGATTAAACTTGCGTGACAAGGGAAATAACTTAACTACAGACCAGTCATCAAAATTTTATGCAAAAAAGAAGATAAGTTGTAAAATGTCTGTTTTTTTTAACGTCTCATTTCCAGGAATGACTACATGCGTTTTGTATTTATTACTCACAGCTTATTTTGGCACACAGCTTTTTAATTACTATGCAAATACATTATACAACAAGGTGCATCCGATGGCTATCAACCAATCAGATATCAGCATCCCATGGCCACCAACCAATTAGATTTGTTGCCTTTGATGGCCACCAACCAATCAGATGTATGCATCTGGCTGGCTTTCCACTGATTGGATGGAAGGATGTGAGTATGAAAGGGTGTAAGCCAGCAATCGGATCTCCAGAAAGTGATCTAGCAGACCCCACATAAGGATTTCACACTAGAGGATAACAGTTTATAAATATATATACAAAGGAATAGGAAAATGGTGACAATATTGAATCATTTCCACCTTTTCTAGACTGCTGCACCATATCCTGGATCCCACAACTGGTCTTAACATGCAGGTATCAATTCAGCGCACAGATCTAGATTGTAACAGAACATTTTCGGCATCGGAGGCAAATTCTTGAGGCAATATGATCCCAGGTGTTCTAACCGCTGATGTTAATGTAACACACAAATATATCGACAGCAGCATCCCTTTTCCAGCAGAACAATCTAGACAAGAGCATATTCAATATCATACCATTTTCTAGGAGTTTTGGTCACACATAACATTTGTTTAACATAGTCATATTGGGTCCTTCAATATTTTTACAAAATTCAGTTCAGTCTATAAAGCTTTCTCTGCTTTCATGACTTCTACAATTCCGTTCTTCATTTCCATGATAGCCTCAAGCTCGCTCAGACCCAGTCTCCTCTTGTTGGAGATATCATACACACCTCCTACACTTTCTGTGTGCTCACCGTGGATTCCTGAAATAAATTAAAACATTGTTAATGTCAGTATCATTCTGTGTTTGTGCAGAAAAAAGTTCATGTTGTATTTAACTGTAATCTTCCCATCTTTTCAAAACAAAAGAAACCAATATTTAATTATTAGATGTATGTTAAACAGCAGTACTAATGTTTGGTTGAACTGTGTTACCATAAAACCAGTAAGATACTAGATGTTTGGTTGAACTGTGTTACCATAGAAACCAGTAAGGTACTAGATGTTTGGTTGAACTGTGTTACCATAGAAACCAGTAAGGTATTTGATGTTTGGTTGAACTGTGTTACCATAGAAACCAGTAAGGTACTAGATGTTTGGTTGAACTGTGTTACCATAGAAACCAGTAAGGTACTAGATGTTTGGTTGAACTGTGTTACCATAGAAACCAGTAAGGTACTAGATGTTTGGTTGAACTGTGTTACCATAGAAACCAGTAAGGTATTTGATGTTTGGTTGAACTGTGTTACCATAGAAACCAGTAAGGTATTTGATGTTTGGTTGAACTGTGTTACCATAGAAACCAGTAAGGTATTTGATGTTTGGTTGAACTGTGTTACCATAGAAACCAGTAAGGTACTAGATGTTTGGTTGAACTGTGTTACCATAGAAACCAGTAAGGTACTAGATGTTTGGTTGAACTGTGTTACCATAGAAACCAGTAAGGTACTAGATGTTTGGTTGAACTGTGTTACCATAGAAACCAGTAAGGTACTAGATGTTTGGTTGAACTGTGTTACCATAGAAACCAGTATGGTATTTGATGTTTGGTTGAACTGTGTTACCATAGAAACCAGTAAGGTATTTGATGTTTGGTTGAACTGTGTTACCATAGAAACCAGTTAACTCTTGTTTCAACACCATTTCATATCTTCAAGCCAGGATTTGACACTATTACATCCTCACCTCTGGGTTGCAAATTAAATTTAGCACAGATGTCTTCCAGCTTGCTCTTGTTTCCTTCGGTAGATGGAGCAGCAGCCAGCTTGGGGACCTTGATGTGGACACTAGCCCTGCAGGTGGTGCCAAGGTTGGTGGGACAGAAGGTAACATAACCACACTTCTTGTTGTGAGCAAAATCAAGCTTCTGGCTTAGTGTCTTTAAGGCCTGGAATTAGATTTTTAGATACAATTATAGCCTTTTCATAAGGTCAATACATCGTTTTATTAACATGAGAAAAAATACTGACCGAGGACAACCAGAAAAAAATTGTGAACGAGTATTCATACAATATCTATTTCAAATTTAATTCCTTAACATAGTATGGGATCTAGAGCACAGATTCTATAATATATATGCATATAACAAATAAGAAAGACAACTTTATGACTCGTGCCCTGACCTGGCCTCAAACTCGCGATCTACGTCACCCAATCGACTAGCCAGAAATACCTGCAGCTTATACCGCTGCGCCACATCAGTGTTCTTAAAAAGAATGTTTCAATGGCGCAGTGACAGTCGGCCCAATATTTTGACATGATCATTGTGGAAGTCGTCTATTAGATGATATGATATATATATACAGATACAATATTGAATGTTAGGATCCGATACCTATATTGGACTATTCCACCGTTATTACTTACTAGACCCTATAGATACAATATTAAATACATATATATTTAATATATAATATTCAATAAATTTTACATCAAAATGATTTTTATGCTATGACTAATGGAATCAAACAGTGATGTGATGATTAGACATGGTGCAGTATTAGTCATTTTTTTCCTTTTTTTAATGACAGTAAAATCAATATCAAACAATATTGAGACTTTAAAACAAAAACATTAGGCAATACTAAATGTCAATAAAATTGTCCATCATATATATTGTTTACTTATGTACAAAATTAAGCTATGCACACATGAAATTTTAATTTTGACACCAGTTTTTGAACTTGAAATTTTAAACTACAGTAAAACCTGACTTTATCACCACCTTCTGTTCTCTGTGATTTTGGCATATAACGAGTTTGGAGGTATATCGGGTTTGCCGCTCATACCCAAGTTTGCTGTCCAAACACTATAAATAGTGCTTCCATAACAATTGTAGACTTTGAAAATCAAAAACAGTTTAATCATATCAAAATATTGCATCAAATTTCGCATATATCTGCTTTGATAAGAAATAAGTATTAATTAAAATTATTTTCCAGATAATGTCATAGTAATTTGCATCACATGATCTAGTAATCGTAACATGATTTTCACTGTTACCTCGTTTAACTGTGTGCATGTTCTACCCAGCGCCGAAAAAACGTACCAATTGTTGTCTGTTTTGCCTTCAACTGACAAACTGACAAAACAAACTGTTGAAGAGATAAACATTTCTGATTGTCCCATTCAGCTGTAGAATGCTTGTGTTCTAGAAATTTGACGTTTCATCATTAACTCGCGTGAGTAATGTTTTTCGAACTTTGTCTGGGGTTTCCAGTTATTGTTAACATTGTCATTACGTGGTATGATACCTCTGTGTATCCAACATCTTACTCTTGTCTCTGGAGTAACAGAGTTCCATGATACTTTAACAAAACGTGAAGCATTATCACAAAAGTGAGTTTTATTCATCATAATTAACGAAACTTTCCTAAGGAAAGACCACAAAGCAATAGCCATGGTTCATTGATTTCATGTGTGTACACCCGCTCATGGTGTGTACAGCTAATTATCTGTCAGTCGGCAGTCAATCACGTAACAATAACATATTTACATGGTCGTGTCATATATATGACGTTTGTTTGCAAAGCTCTGGCATCTATTTATCGACCATAGACACCAAAAAAAGACAGTTTATTCCTTAAATAAACACGTCCTTCCGGACTCAATTTGGCGATGTTAACGAGGTCAAGATGATACTATTTTCACCGTTTGTTGTTGAAATATGATGGTGGATGGCGGTATGCGAGTTTGGCAGTAAAACAGGTGCATTAGCATGGGAGGAAATCCGTTCTGAATAAATTCATGGTGATACGCGAGTTTGTTGGTATAAAGGGTGGCAATATAACAGGGTTTTACTGTACCCAAAAGTAAACTCATTGTTAAGATAGATTTATAATAAATATTGAAGTATCTGATCTAATTAACTTCAGAGGATGACAAGAATAGTTGTGCTGTTTTATATACTTACCAAAAGGATAATTCTAACAAAACCTGTTTATTTTTATGTAACTTATTGAGTTGTTATCTGTATTTAATCTAACATAATTGACATTTCATCAGTTATACACTTGAAGAACTATGGAATTGATGCAAGCTTATTCAGCTTGGGCCTTACTTTGATAAGTCTCTTGTATACAGCACCGAGGTCACCACCCATCTGCATAGAGATAAAACGGAGATGGTCCTCCTCGTTGATCCAAGTAAGGAACTTCTTGTCCGTACTGAAGTAGATACCGCGACCAACGGGCCAGAAGTTGTAACCTCCAGCTTCCCTCAAAAACCTAAAGTAAAGCAAGTAGTTGTATAAGTTTGCATCATTTGAAATTGTGTTGCATGTGTTTGTGTTGGGTCAGATTATAATCCAACATGCAAGCTTGTATTGTGTCAGTTATAATGTCTAATATCAGGTTTTTCCAAGTTGCAATAAAATCCAATTCACAATGTAAAAACGGCCTTCAGTGTAAATGGTGCATGAAAATACAGACAGGGTTTTTAGTTCTATCCGTGGTTTTATGAACTCCGATATAATATCTGCTGAATCTTATTTGCAGGAAGTATGATTAAAGCATGCATAAAAGATTAAAATTCAGACCTGTCATCATTCTTGAAGAGGAAATGATCAGCAATAAGCTGTTTCTCGTCGTCCTTGGACATTGTCTCTAGGGAGAAGTATTTGCCAGCAAGATCCCCATCCAGGGTTTCTAGAGCTGCAATGGTCTTTTCTTCCATTTTCTTCCTTTGCTGTAAATGAAGAATTTTTTTTCACATCAATATTTTAAATTAAGGGACTAAATACTAAAAAGGCACCTATCCTGTAATTTTGTCATCACTTATTCAGCAATATCATTGGGTTTACCATCATTCAACATTATCATTGGGCTTATTCCTTATTCAGCATTAATATCGGGCTTATCCGTTATTCAGCATTAATATTGGGCTTATCATCACTTATTCGGCAATATCATTGGGTTTACCATCATTCAACATTATCATTGGGCTTATTCCTTATTCAGCATTAATATCGGGCTTATCCCTTATTCAGCATTAATATCGGGCTTACCATCATTCAACATTAATATCGGGCTTATTCCTTATTCAGCATTAATATCGGGCTTATCCGTTATTCAGCATTAATATTGGGCTTATCCCTTATTCAGCATTAATATTGGACTTATCCCTTATTCAGCATTAATATTGGACTTACCCTTTATTCAGCATTAATATTGGGCTTATCATCACTTATTCAGCATTAATATTGGGCTTGTGATCACTTATTCATTCAACGTTATTATTGGGGTAATCATACCTTATTTAGCATTATTTTTGGGCTTACCATCATTCACCATTATTATTGGGCTTATCTCTTATTCACCATTATTATTGGGCTTATCTCTTATTCAGCATTATTATTGGGCTAACCATCACTTATTCAGCATTATTATATATAATATTGGGCTTATCATTCCTTATTTAGCATTATTATATATAATATTGGGCTTATCATCCCTTATTTAGCATTATTAATATAATACTGGGCTTATCATCACTTTTTTAGCATTATAATTGGGTTTACCATCACTTATCTAGCATTAGTATTGGGCTTGTCATCCAATATTCAGCAATATAATTGGGCTTATCCCTTATTCAGCATTAATGTTGGGCTTACCATCAGTTATTTAGCATTAGTACTGAGCTGATCATCCCTTTTTCAGCATTAATATTGGGCTTACCATCACTTATTCAGCATTAATATTGGACTTATTCAGCATTACCGTTGGTCTAACCATATATAATCTACAATTTCATTTTCAGATCATTTAAGCACCTATTATCAGCTCTAGGCCTATACATGAATTATGAAAAAAAGGTAATTTGAAAGTAATTCTCTCTAACTGAAAATTAACCAAAATGTTTTTTATACAAAAATAATGACAATTTTTCTACTTTCCTGCAATAAATTATTAAATGATTTGTGAAAGAACATGTTATGTGTTTGAAATGTTCCTTTCCTTTGTATGACTGTATTGACTAAAGTCAACACAGCAAAATGTAAAAGGAACATTTTTTATATCTATGTATTCCTTTGTCTTATTTATACAACCAGTCTCAAATTTAAACATGAACAAGGGCCCGTTGGAGGGCCACAGCATACGCCCGCCGCAATATTTGACACTTGGAAGGGGGTAGTTTCACAGGTTGTAAAGCTTTAAAATGAAGTATCATTGTTGGGAAGTTGGAAGGAGATATTGATACACATAATGGTGTGTAGTCGAAACCGAAGGGCAACTTTAAATGATGAGATGTATATATGTTGCAAATATGGGAAACCTTGGTTTAGACACAACAACACAAAACTTAGTTTACATGTTTATATACAGAATATATACATTAAAAGAACCTCTTTGCAAAGAATCAGCCTCCTAATACCATTATTAACCGAATGGTGAGCAATTACAAAATCATCAAAGGGCAATAACACCGCAAATACGGGGGTAAGGGGCATGATTTTGGTATGTGACACTCCGGCTCATCAAGATGTACATTTGTGTCAAGTATGGAGAGCCTGGGTCGAGTAGTCCTGGAGATATGGTCCGGACACCATATGTGCCAGAAGTAAAATCATCAAAGGGGAATAACTCCGCAAATACGGGGGTAAGGGGCATGATTTTGGTATGCGACACTCTGGCTCATCAAGATGTATATTTGTGTCAAGTATGGAGAGCCTGGGTCGAATAGAATTGGAGTTATGGTCCGGACAAGTAAAATCATCAAAGAGGAATAGCTCCACAAATACAGGGGTAAGGGGCATGATTTTGGTATGCGACACTCCGGCTCATCAATATATATATTTGTGTCAAGTATGGAGAGCCTGGGTCAAGTAGTATTGGAGTTATGGTCCGGACAAGTAAAATCATCAAAGAGGAATAGCTCCACAAATACGGGGGTAAGGGGCATGATTTTGGTATGCGACACCCCCCGGCTCATCAATATGTATATTTGTGTCAAGTATGGAGAGCCTGGGTCAAGTAGTATTGGAGTTATGGTCCGGACACCATATGTGCCCACCCACCCGCCCGCCAACATAACAAAATACGTCCCGTCTTTCATCGGGCGTATAAAAACTAATGTCCAACAGAAACCAGCATCTAAAATGAGTGGGAAAATGCAGCAACAAAATAACCTTTGGATGTCAAGATGTTAGTGTCTTAGATGTCCTGGGGTTCAATCATTGTGGAGACATTACAAAAATAATCTCTTATTAGCCAGAACTTTTTATTGGCATAATCAACAAAGTTTCAAAATTTTTTATAAGTATTTTCTGTCAATTTGATTATGTACACCAATATTTCATAATAAAATACAAATCAGTTATGACACAATCAGGGCCATACAAGCAGTTGTAAATTGATCTAGCTAGATCTATGAAGAATTTTATTTCCATCAATCAAATATCTTTTCTTCATGAGTAGATACTTTTGTACATTTTTGACAAAAAACATCTGATGAAATCAAAACTTAAGGAAAATATTCCTTTAATCAATAGTATTTCTGATGATAACAATCATTTTTAACAACTTACATCCTTGGTAGCAGCAGGTGGGAATGGGAACCCGGAGTGACTCCTACCCACGCGGACACGGGTACTGACAATCATCTCATTGTCAGGGTCCAGATTGCCCAAGTCCAAGTTGTCCAAGTCACCAAAGTCTGGAGCAGGGTGCTCCACCTTTTTGACCTTATGGTAGTCCATAATGACTGCATCGAGAACAGGGGCAAAGGTATCGTAACCTTCAGGGTCGCAAGCGTAAATACCAACTCCACTGTCCAAGTTCAGGCATCCTAGAAATACATGGAAAAAGATATGTTTCTAAACACCAGGTATTAATGTTAATTAAACCGTCAATTTGAAAATAATCTCTTGGCATCTTTACATACATTCTTGCATATGCTAAATGAATTAATAGTCAGTAGTGACAGTAGTGACAAATTGCATATTTTTAGACAATCTGAACACAAAACATTTGAGCATTGATCATGAACTGTTTTCAGTTGGCAGTTATGGTTGATAATGCTAAATGGACATATATAGGCAAATCCAATCATAAGTTACTTAGCTTACTGTACTGCACTGTCCTGTTTTGTATTCCAACTTTCTTTTAAAAATCACATTTTAATTATTTAATCATATTTTTGCAAATTTGGACAAATGTTAAATAATTTTCAAAGACTTTTTTTTAAATTGTTCACTTCATAATAAGGAATACAGCTGAAAATGCATATGAATCTTTGATGTTTAAAACTGGTGTTTACTTTAATATCCAACTCAAAATTGAAACAAGTCTCACTGGCTATCAGCCCAAAAGTTTTTGTAAATTGCACACTTGATTATCTGCCCTTACTTTGAAACTCTACAATGAGATATATCCAAGAGATCAATAATTATCAATTATAAATCTTATTTCTATTTCTAGCTGAAGAAGGTCAGTCTAATTTACATATATAAAATGGGTATAAACCCCATTTGAAATTGGAGTGCACTGTACATGTTTAAGTTGAAACCAAAAATGACAATAAGAATCCAGGATCAACAACTGAATGCCCTTCCTCCACTTGCCAATAATTGTAAACATATCTATTGGTGCTACAACAGTGATCCGTGGGGACAATACATCGCGGTGTAAATGGCATGATTCAGTTCAGATTTATTTTTCTCATTTCTTACATGACAGGAATACCCATGTTTGCATGCGTATGGATCAGATCATTATCGGTTTCTGCGTGGTAATAAGCCTAATTAGTATCACCCAAAACCAACATGGTAGCAGAAGTATTTTCATCAAGTGACTGTTAAGAATGGAAAGAACTGCCTATTTCATTTAAATCACATATTTGGAAACATTTTTAGTTCCGTGTAACTGAAACAGATGGTGTTAAATTATTTCATTGATTATTTGCAAAATAAATGTAGCGCGATACACATTGTATCGTGAGATGATTATCACGATACATATCTTATCTTAGGGAAGCGTATCATTACTCGTATCTATATAGTTTTACTGAACAATCAATTTGACAAAAGAAAAAACAAAATAACCAGAGGAAAGCAACTCTTATAATGAATAAACTCCTTCATTACTAACTCATTAGTTCATAGTTCTCAACGTCTTTAATTTTTAAGTATCTCCTTACTTCTAGTGATGTGCCATATACACTTGGTATGTTACATGATCATCTACCGAGTGGGAATGGGGATATAAATATACATTTTCTATAACAATCTCAAACTTGGTGGTATTGGTTTAATATTGGTTTGGTTTGGTTTATTTTTTTCAACGTCCTATTAACAGCCAGGGTCATTTAAGGATGTGCCTTGTTTTAGTGGTATTGAACAGGAGATAATATAAACATATATACATGGAAATGAATCCATGTAATTAAAAAATGATAGGAGTGGGGTTGGGACATATAGTGAGAGCCTGGTACAACCCTAGTCTACACACACAAAGTACATTACAACAATAATACCACCAATGCCTATTACAATTTCATGCCAATTGAGGTATAACTTTATTGCTAAAAAAAATCCAAAATCACTTTAAACTCAACTCTTTAAATTTTTTGTATCCAAGTCGCATTTATTCAATCATGAAACACCATACTAATGCCAAAATAAGATTTATCTGGACATGGGAAAGTACCAAAATCGATGCAATACTTCTGATGGAGCAACAGCAAGTTTTTAAGTAGCAAATTGCTTTCAGTAAAAATATTTTAGTGAAACCGTCATAAATCAATGCAACTTTAAATAACATATTGAAAGATTTACTGTTTAAGCAATTTTAGGTAACGAATCCATACTCGGACCGGCTGGTTTATGATAGGCAATTTTGTGGTGGTTTTTCCAAACATGATGATCGAGTCATTGCAAAACAAATTTTCAGAAAACAATTTTTTTTTCACATCTAAAGCTTAATTTGAAACAAATGAAAAAATAACTATGATTAAAGTTAATTTAGATACAAATATTATATTGATACAAATTTTCACTATTATGCAGTCTCCTTATCGATTTTGTTCGAGAAATTTTATCGGTGTATATCATAATTCATTACACAGTGTGGTTACTGTGACTGTATACATGTACTCTCAAAACCCGTATTTTGCCAGGTATTCTTGAAATTTGACCCAGTCCGAAAGTGGGAAAAAAATTGTCAGTATCTTTTCTGAAAATGGGAAAATTCGGTGAACATAATGTATGTAGCATGCATTTAAGAGATTTTACTTTGACTGAATGACTTATAAATTATCATCATCATAATACATTTTATATGTATTAATCTTAGATATTCTAGTTGGTTTTGGACCTTTGCTGTCACTTGTGTGGTGCATTTCCAAGGTCAGGTAAAATACAGGGCAACAAATTTTCAATCGAGGCCCAATGCAGTCCCCTACAGGCACCTGTTAAAATACATGTAAAATTATTTACCTTTAAATTATAAACATTATATCTAAACATGAGGACATGTTCATAATCACAGACTTCCGTCCATGGTAGTTTCATACGTGTTTTATTCGCATTTCCAAGTGTTTTTACTAAGTTTCTGTAAAACTATTGAGGGGAAATAACTCTAACAGACTTAAATCATTGAGAGGACAAAAAGTCACAAAATATACAGCACAGTTTAGTTACCATTTGTTGTAAGAAAAATATTACATTAAAAAACTTCCAATAATACGTATTCCTTGTGCATTGTAATCGAATGTCGACATAATATTTTAATCCATCTGTTGTTTTAAACTAATTTCACAGTCAAAGTACAATGTAGTTCTCTTTTTAAACATTATTTTTCTCAGAATATTTCCCTCACATTATACTTTTCCACGTTTCTTCAGCAAAGCTATGGGTCCGGATCATTGCCTTATCTACACAAGTTGGAACACATTCCGCTGTATATCAGTTCTTGCGCAATGCGCGAACATCACATCACATTTCCAAATTTGTAAAACGCACTCGCACACACACGCACGCAATTCACGTCCCTCACCTGACTGGATACAATCCCCAAGGTCACCGCCAATGCTTGTTTTCAAATCCTTCAAAGCATCATATCTTTCCTGGGTAAGATGCTTTTTCAATAAAGATTTACAATCTTTTGCTGCCTGAAGTTTCGCCCATAACTCAGCCACTGGGATTTTCTTGTATTCTGGCTCGGCCGACATTTTTGTTTTTTGTGTAATTTGCTGCTGTTCCGAGATGAGCTGACTAGTTTGTGTGTTTAGCTGGTCTAGGTACCTCCGATACATGGTATAACTTCTCGCTTGCTTTTATACAACCGTCGCTCTGGAAAATGGAATATCTGTCGTTTGATTGGTTACGCTCCTAGCAACGTAGGAAGATTAGCTCAACGGAAGCGGGCAGTCCGCTTATACACTTAGTACAGTCTGGGTTGGCGAGGGTAGCGCACGGGAAACTCGCTCTCACCTTTATGGTCGAGATTATATACCGGTCTTGAAAACACACCACAAAAGAAATTCCACCGATCTCAATTGATTTGTTGATTTAAAACGAATTTACTTTACCTATTAGGACATTCACATGTGTATACACAAATACCTGTATGTGTGTATCAACTATTGATTCGATGGTCAAACGAATAGACAAGGGTCGTCACTGTGTTATAAGGTGGTCTACAATTTCGTTCATGATGAATTTAACAAAAAAATCATTTAGAAACCATGTAATGTAGCGTATAACTTGTTCTGGTTTTAGTGAAATTATTTAGCGACAGTGAGTAACAATATTAGCATATTGGTGAGTTAAATAATTTATTAAATTAAACACAGTAATTGAATTGTATCCTTGTTTTTTTTTAACCTTGGATGACTAACCAAGGACGTGCATCTATGTACTATCACGTACGATTGTAACATGTCCGCCAGGTGTGTGTGTGTGTACACGTACACTTTCCAAATCTATTTCTGGTACCTTTTACGTTATGCTAGTATATGTATACTTCATAAAATCTAATTCTCATTCAACTAACCTGTATTTGTTTTCATCAGTGCTATCCCCGACCCCCACTCGCCAACACACCACCCCTTAGCCTCTACCCCTCAACATCTTTATTGCGTATA
Organism: Pecten maximus; assembly: GCF_902652985.1. Classification (NCBI taxonomy): domain Eukaryota; kingdom Metazoa; phylum Mollusca; class Bivalvia; order Pectinida; family Pectinidae; genus Pecten; species Pecten maximus. The sequence goes on along the minus strand of NC_047019.1, from coordinate 17,817,788 downwards.
ATGTTAAATGTTATATATCTTGTATACTTATAGGCCTCAGGGCTTTTTGGTAACATTGAACTTGAACCCCCTAATCCCTTCGGTCTGGTCCTAGTTAGAAAATACATACCACCATGGTAAAGCTGTGAACATGTAAATGTATTGACCAGCCGAACGTGATGAGGGTATTGCAGTAGCTGATGTTTTTTACAATTTTTTTTATCCCTTACCGTCCATCAATGCGTTTCGTTGTACGAGTCAGGTGAAAACCCTCCCCTCAACCCCACACCTGAGCGGAGCCATGTCCGACTCTCCTGGATTACCCCCTCACCACAGTCAACCCCTCACCTGAGCAGACCCATGTCCGACTCCTCCTGAATGATTACCCCCTCACCAGAGTCAACCCCCTGAGCGGAGCCATGTCCGATTCCTCATGAAGGGATACCCCCCTCACCAGGGTCAACCCCTCACCTGAGCGGAGCCATGTCCGATTCCTCATGAAGGGATACCCCCTTCCAGTAATCCATATATGGGTCAAATCTGACACTCCAACAAACCCCCAGCCACCTCCCGGAAGTGATACCCTTTCTCCGTCCACCCATCCGCTGCACAGGGTCATGTCTAAATCCCCTCCCCGTCAACCCATCCACAGAAAACGGGTCATGCCCGAGTCCTTCCACTGCACGGAGCAACATCTGACTCCAGGAAGTGTACCCCTTCCGGTCCATCACTCCGCTGAACCGGTAAGGCTTGACTCATTCGGAAGTAAGGTGTCCGCTCACTTTTACCGTCACTCCATTACTCCGGAGGTCCGATAGTCCGACGGCCCAATAGTCCGAAAGTCCGAGTTAATTTTTGATGGTTTAATGTTGGATCATAAGTTTGATTATTATATGTTCGATGATAATATATAGTGTTTATGATAACCTACATGATATAACTGATGATGATATTTCTTATGATACGTTGATACTTGGATGATAATATATTAGGTGATGATGAATTAGATGATATGTTTGATGATGATTAGTTAGATGATATGTTATATGATAATGAGTTAGATGATGGTATGTTCGATGATAAAGAGTTAGATGATAATATGATAGATGATGATGAGACAGATGACGATATGTTAGATGATTAGTAAAATGATGATCTGTTAGATGATGATGGGTTAGTTGATGATATGTTATATGATGATGAGACAGCTGATGATATGTTGGGTGATGATGAGTCAGATGATGATATGTTAGATGATTAGTAAAATGATGATCTGTTAGATGATGATGGGTTAGTTGATGATATGTTATATGATGATGAGACAGCTGATGATATGTTAGATGATGATGAGACAGATGATAATATGTTAGATGTTGATAAGTTAGATGACGATATGTTGGGTGATGATGAGTAAGAAGATATGATATATCGTACGTGGGATTATGATACAATCCGGTGGATGATGTTATTTTAGAAGATTGTTGCATGGTGTTAAATAAAAGTTGGTAAAGTTTTTAAATTGTCGTATTATGCGTTGATAATTTCAACTCTCTTCAAGTTTAACTATCAACAAAAGCGTAATGTGAACCATAAGTATGAAACCAATGTGTAGCATTCAACCAACAAACGACTAGACAAAGACAAAGCATTCCTGGTAAATATATAAACCTTCATTGAAACTTAAGGGTAAACGATTAATAATCCACGTGCCTCACATATTACGAGATTTCCGTGCTTAATCTATGTAGCCTTGATTTATATATCGGACTTCCGGACTATATATGGAGACTTCGCCCACCCCTCACCGCTGTACGGGGAAATGTCTATCATACACCCCTACCATCCCCGGAACCCCGCCCATCCCTCACCGCTGTACGGGGAAATGTCTATCATACACTCAAAACATCCCTGGAACCTCGCACACCCCTCACCGCTGTCCGGGGAAATGTCTATCACACACCCCTACCATCCCCGGAACCTCGCCCACCCCTCACCGCTGTACGGGGAAATGTCTATCATACACCCAAAACATCCCCGGAACCTCGCCCACCCCTCACCGCTGTACGGGGAAATGTCTATCACACACCCCTACCATCCCCGGAACCTCGCCCACCCCTCACCGCTGTACGGGGAAATGTCTATCACACACCCCTACCATCCCCTGAACCTCGCCCACCCCTCACCGCTGTACGGGGAAATGTCTATCACACACCCCTACCATCCCCGGAACCTCGCCCACCCCTCACCGCTGTACGGGGAAATGTCTATCACACACCCCTACCATCCCCGGAACCTCGCCCATCCCTCACCGCTGTACGGGGAAATGTCTATCACACACCCCTACCATCCCCGGAACCTCGCCCACCCCTCACCGCTGTACGGGGAAATGTCTATCATACACCCAAAACATCCCTGGAACCTCGCACACCCCTCACCGCTGTACGGGGAAATGTCTATCACACACCCCTACCATCCCCGGAACCTCGCCCACCCCTCACCGCTGTACGGGGAAATGTCTATCACACACCCCTACCATCCCCGGAACCTCGCCCACCCCTCACCGCTGTACGGGGAAATGTCTATCACACACCCCTACCATCCCCGGAACCTCGCCCACCCCTCACCGCTGTCCGGGGAAATGTCTATCACACACCCCTACCATCCCCGGAACCTCGCACACCCCTCACCGCTGTACGGGGAAATGTCTATCACACACCCCTACCATCCCCGGAACCTCGCACACCCCTCACCGCTGTACGGGGAAATGTCTATCACACACCCCTACCATCCCCGGAACCTCGCCCACCCCTCACCGCTGTCCGGGGAAATGTCTATCACACACCCCTACCATCCCCGGAACCTCGCCCACCCCTCACCGCTGTACGGGGAAATGTCTATCACACACCCCTACCATCCCCGGAACATCGCCCACCCCTCACCGCTGTACGGGGAAATGTCTATCACACACCCCTACCATCCCCGGAACCTCGCTCACCCCTCACCGCTGTACGGGGAAATGTCTATCACACACCTCTACCATCCCCGGAACCTCGCCCACCCCTCACCGCTGTACGGGGAAATGTCTATCACACACCCCTACCATCCTGGAACCTCGCCCACCCCTCACCGCTGTCCGGGGAAATGTCTATCACACACCCCTACCATCCCCGGAACCTCGCCCACCCCTCACCGCTGTACGGGGAAATGTCTATCACACACCCCTACCATCCCCGGAACCTCGCTCACCCCTCACCGCTGTACGGGGAAATGTCTATCACACACCCCTACCATCCCCGGAACCTCGCCCACCCCTCACCGCTGTACGGGGAAATGTCTATCATACACCCCTACCATCCCCGGAACCTCGCCCACACCTCACCGCTGTACGGGGAAATGTCTATCATACATCCCTACCAACCCCGGAACCTCGCTCACCCCTCACCGCTGTACGGGGAAATGTCTATCATACACCCAAAACATCCCCGGAACCTCGCCCACCCCTCACCGCTGTATAAATCTTGTCTAATTCCAAACAAAATCCCCGTTGATCTACATGAAAGACATTTTTTTTAATTATGATGAACTCCGTACAATGTGTTGGTCCACCTATTGTGTTAGTTGTAAAGGGTTTTATACTCATGGTATTGACATATCAATGAATACGAGACAATAGGTCATATATATGTTCCGCGACTGAACAGACAATAATTAACGGTCTCCTGTATCGCTATACGTACAGCCTCCGCCTACAGTCCGGTTTGAAATGTGATATATTAATTGTAATATGTACATTTATATATTGTAGTGTTTAAAATATGCTGACTACACGATATCTACTCTAGGTACTAGTTATAAAATATTTATGTTGATTATTTACATGTAACATTACTTATACATTGAAATATAGAAGAGAACTACCACCTTAAGTGAAAGACAGTAATACCTACATTGTATCAATCAGCCAATGGGCGATTGTCCGTCAATATATTGAGCTTTCTATAAAAAATCATATAAAGTATATATACATCTTTGTGTTGGTAACAGAGCTCTGTTTCCCCTGGCTTAATTTGGTCACCCTAACCGTGTCACTGTTCAACAGTCAAACAATCCGACATGCTTACTGGCTCTTCCATGGGATATGTCTAGTATATTTAACTGGTTACCAATCTACAGATCTCACACTTTGATAACCATTGAAAAATATAATACCAAATACAATTTTATCGATAACTCATGCGCAGACACTTCTTTTGAATTGGGTCTAACCAAATACCCGATAAAAACTCCACTATATCGAAAAGTACAGAATGGCTGATAGACGGACTATAGAAATTGGTAAGGCACCGCGCCAACATTCATTTGTCAGACTGCTAACGGTTGGCGATTAATTATGTATAGAGTCCATGTATATATCGAACTTTCCAAGTGTGGAGCGTTCTAGTGTGTTCCTTACCTAGGATACCGGCTTTGAGTGTCAAACATCAGACATTATGGTCTAAACACACGACAAGGAGCTAACACAACCGACACTTATATTTCTCGTCAAGGAATCATCTTCACTAAGATATTGAAGAAGTATTTTTTGTGATTTGGAAAAGATACGTAAGAAATATGAACTGAATTTCGTGTTTTTGAAAAATAGAACTGTGAATTGGAGTACATTACGGCAATAGTGTAGGAAGAAAAACGTTAGCAAAATGGTGTACAATTATACGAAACCTCGGGCCCCTATAGCGGCCATGTACAGTAGCCCCGGGCCCTGTTACGGCCTCCCGGGAATCATTGGTGGAAAAGGTCATGACCCTCGGAGTGTCCATCATAAAGGGTCATCTTATTCGTTCGGAACACGTCACGGAAAGTTCACGGATGACTGTAGTCCTGGCCCCTGTTACTTCCTCACCAAGTACTACCGTGACGGTAAGGACGGAACTCCACACTACTCCGTGTACGGTCGCCAGAGGGAACTCACCACCTTCAATGTCCCCGGACCTGGGGCATACAGCCCTGAACATGTTGGACCTCAAGCCCACTTCCGTCCTGCTGCGTACAGCTTCGGTGCCCGACATCGGAACCGAAGGACGGATAACGTGCCCGCTCCTAACCACTACTCTCTCCCACCTATGACTGGTAAAACCGTACAGAGCAGCAAGACACAGGCACCAATATATTCCATGAAGTCTCGCCAAAACAGGGGCCACTTTAGCGAAGACCTTGCCGGGGCTCCCGGGCCCGGAACTTACAAAACAACCACACCTGGTACGTACAAAAACAAGGCTCCGATGTATAGTATGACCGCGCGCAATGCCATGCCCGGAGATAGTACACAGAAACCCGGCCCAGGGGCTCACTCCCCGGAGACGGTCAGAATCAACAAAAGGGCAGCTCCTAACTACAGCTTCGGGATTCACCACTCCCCGTACATCGCGCCACTCATCGTTGATGCGGAGTAGACCCGGGGTGGTTACTGTTTTTCGAGACTTTGTTAGTGATATTGCTGAACATTCATCCAGAATCGGGTGTGTTCGATGTATATTGTGTACTTCGTCATCAGTTCGTGTCGTAGGAAAAATCTTTGAAATCCGAGATGGTATCCATGGAAATATATCGTGGACATTCTCCTTGGAAACACACGTTGCATACAATAGGGGACTCGAGAATCGGACATCGTCATGTCATAGCGATATAACTAGTGCCTTGTAAAAGACTGAAATGGTTTAATCGGTTTTTACTTTTTTTTGGTCTGAAACATACCAGAGTCTTCACTACGAGTCTTTCTGAAAACAGGATGTGTACATGTTACCGTATTTTGTAGGGATATTTGCCGGTGAGTTATGTCCAATTACGATGGTCAAAACTGACCGATGTGATATCGTGTCCAGTTAGTTTAACGTCTGCTCACGACACGGAATAAATATATATGATGATTTGTATTTAATTTATAGGTGTATGTAATCCAGTTATGTGCCCAGTTTTTCTTTTCTGTGCACAATAAATTGCTCAATGTCAATCACATTAGCAGTGTTTTCTCGTTTGTTTATAGATGGTGTCAGCGTTTTCTCGTGTTTGTTTATACATGGTGTCAGCGTTTTCTCGTGTTTGTTTATACATGGTGTCAGCGTTTCCTTTCGCTGACCGAAAGTCACATTTTTCATTAATAGAAATGCAATTACATTGAAACTACAAAATGGTACTGTAAACATTTTTAGCTTTTCATGCTTATTTTTAGTTTGCTTCTCGGGTTCTTTAATTCTGTATTAACATATGCAGTCGATAGGTTAGAACTTTACGTCCAGCAAATCCATTTGACAGTTATTGAAATGCATGAAATGCAAATTTAATCATGCAAGTATAATTTAGAAGAAAAAATACTTGTGCTCGGAAACTGGTTTTCCCGCAACCTTGAAAACAAGCTGTGTCACCTCCTTTCATCTACTATTTGTCCATGCCACACAGATAAGACTCGGATATGTAACAAACACAGATATAATGTATACGTATGTACTGTAGTAGTGGGGCGACTATGTACATCTGGGGCTCCATGATGTAGTAGCGGGGCGAATATATACATCCGGGGCTCCATGATGTAGTACTGGGCGAATATATACATCCGGGGCTCCATGATGTAGTAGTGGGGCGACTATATACATCCGGACTCCATGATGTAGTAGTGGGGCGACTATATACATCCGGGGCTCCATGATGTAGTAGTGAGGAGACTATATACATCCGGGGCTCCATGATGTTGTAGTGGGGCGACTATATACATCCGGGGCTCCATGATGTTGTAGTGGGGCGAGTATATACATCCGGGCTCCATGCTGTAGTAGCGGGGCGAATATATACATCCGGGGCTCCATGATGTAGTAGTGGGGCGACTATATACATCCGGGGCTCCATGATGTAGTAATGAGGAGACTATATACATCCGGGGCTCCATGATGTAGTAGTGGGGCGACTATATACTTCCGGGCTCCATGATGTAGTAGTGGGGCGAGTATATACATCCAGGGCTCCATGATGTAGAATTGGGGCGACTATATACATCCGGATTTATGCTGTAGTAGGGGCAACTATACACATCCGGGGCTCCATGCTCTAGTAGTGGGGCAACTAACACATCCGGACTCTATGCTGTATTGGTTGGGCAACTATACACATCCGGGCCTCCATGCTGTAGAAGTGGGACAACTAAACACATCCGGGCTCCATGCTGTAGTGGTTAAACATTCACAGACATCCGGGGCTCCATACTGTAGTGGTGGGAAATCCACAGTCATCTGGGACTCCATACTGTAGTGGTGGACATCAACAGACATCTGGGACTCCATACTGTAATGGATAGACAGACACAGTCATCTGGGACTCCATACTGTAGTGGTGGGACATCACAGACCAGTGGGACACAGACACCCGGGGCTCCATGCTGTAGTGGTGGGAAATCCACAGTCATCTGGGGCTCCATACTCTAATGGTGGGACATCCACATTCATCTGGGACTCCATACTCTAATGGTGGGGCAGTCACAGTCATCTGGGACTCCATACTGTAGTTGTGGGACATCAATAGTCATCTGGGACTCCATACTGTAGTGGTGGGACATTACAGACATCCGGGGCTCCATACTGTAGTAGTGGAACATCAACAGACATCTGGGACTCCATACTGTAATGGTGGGACATCACAGACACCCGGGGCTCCATACTGTAGTGGTGGGAAATCCACAGTCATCTGGGGCTCCATACTGTAGTGGTGGGACATCCACAGACATCTGGGGCTCCATACTGTAGTAGTGGTACATCACAGACACCCGGGGCTCCATACTGTAGTGGTGGGACATCACAGACATCCGGGGCTCCATATTGTAGTGGTGGACATCAACAGTCATCTGGGACTCCATACTGTAGTGGTGGGGCATCCACAGTCATCTGGGACTCCATACTGTAATGAATAGACAGACACAGACATCCGGGGCTCCATACTGTAGTGGTGGGGCATCAACAGACATCCGGGGCTCCATATTGTAGTGGTGGACATCAACAGTCATCTGGGACTCCATACTGTAGTGGTGGGGCATCAACAAACATCTGGGACTCCATACTGTAGTGGTGGGACATCAATAGTCATCTGGGACTCCATACTGTAGTGGTGGGACATCCACAGACATCTGGGACTCCATACTGTAATGGATAGACAGACACAGACATCCGGGGCTCCATACTCTAATGGATATAGACAGACACAGTCATCTGGGGCTCCATACTGTAGTGGTGGGGCATCAACAAACATCTGGGACTTCATACTGTAATGGATAGACAGACACAGACATCCGGGGCTCCATATTGTAGTGGTGGACATCAACAGTCATCTGGGACTCCATACTGTAGTGGTGGGGCATCAACAAACATCTGGGACTCCATACTGTAATGGATAGACAGACACAGACATCCGGGGCTCCATACTGTAGTGGTGGGACATCACAGACATCCGGGGCTCCATATTGGAGTTGTGGACATCAACAGTCATCTGGGACTCCATATTGTAGTGGTGGGGCATCAACAAACATCTGGGACTTCATACTGTAATGGATAGACAGACACAGACATCCGGGGCTCCATACTGTAGTGGTGGGACATCGCAGACATCCGGGGCTCCATATTGTAGTGGTGGACATCAACAGTCATCATGGGCTCCATACTGTAGTGGTGGACATCAACAGTCATCATGGGCTCCATACTGTAGTGGTGGACATCAACAGTCATCTGGGGCTCCATATTGTAGTGGTGGGACATCAACAAACATGTGGGACTTCATACTGTAATGGATAGACAGACACAGACATCCGGGGCTCCATACTCTAATGGATAGACAGACACAGACAACCGGGGCTCCATATTGTAGTGGTGGGACATCCACAGTCATCTGGGACTCCATACTGTAATGGATAGACAGACACAGTCATCTGGGTCTCCATACTGTAGTGGTGGACATCAACAGACATCCGGGGCTCCATACTGTAGTGGTGGACATCAACAGTCATCTGGGGCTCCATACTGTAGTGGTGGACATCCACAGTCATCTGGGGCTCCATATTGTAGTGGTGGGACATCAACAAACATCTGGGGCTCCATACTGTAGTGGTGGGACATCAACAGTCATCTGGGGCTCCATATTGTAGTGGTGGGACATCAACAAACATCTGGGGCTTCATACTGTAGTAGTGGGACATCAACAGTCATCTGGGGCTCCATATTGTAGTGGTGGGACATCAACAAACATCTGGGACTTCATACTGTAATGGATAGACAGACACAGACATCCGGGGCTCCATACTGTAGTGGTGGACATCAACAGTCATCTGGGACTCCATATTGTAGTGGTTGGACAGTCACACACATTTGGGGCTCCGTGCTGTAGTGGTAGCCACACATCTGCAACTTCGGGCTGTAGTGTTGGGACAACCAAAGACATCCGGGACTCGATTCTGTATCAGGTTGCAATAGGACAACCACAGACATCCGGGGGTCCATCATCTGGGGCTCTATTCTCTAGTAGTTGGCAACCATAGACACCCACTGGGGCAATCAAATACATCCGGGCTCTATACTGCAGTAGTGGAGCAACCATAAGCACACGGATACAAATATTGTATCAATGTAACCAAAGACACACTTGGTTGCATACTGTAGCGGTAGGACAACCATAAATACATCCGGTTAAGTTCTATATTGTAGTAGTGGGATAGCCGTGGGCATCCGGGGCCTCTTACTGTATTTAGTGGGACAACTATACAAATTCGGGGCATCTTACTGTAATAGTGGGACAACTATACAAATTCGGGGCCTCTTACTGTAATAGTTGGACAACTATACACATCCGGGTCCCCCTACTGTAATAGCGGGGCAACTATATACATCCGGGTCCCCCTACTGTAATAGTGGGGTAACTATATACATCTAGGTCACCCTACTGTAATAGTGGGGTAACTATATACATCCGGGTCCCCCTACTGTAATAGTGGGGTAACTATACACATCCGGGTCCCCCTACTGTAATAGTGGGGGTAAAACTATGATAACATCTAGGTCACCCTACTGGTAATAGTGGGTAACTATAGTACATCCGGGTCCCCACTAATGTAAATAGTGGGGTACTATACACATCCGGGTCTCCCATACTGTAAATAGTGGGGTAACTATATACAATCCGGGTCCCCCTACTGTAATAGTGGTGTAACTATACACAAGTTCCGGGTCCCCCTACTGTAAATAGTGGGGTAACTATATAACATCTAGGTTCACCGACTGTAATAGTGGGGGTAATATATCATCCGGGTCCCCCTACCTTGTAATAGTGGGGTAACTAGACACAAATCCGGGTCCCCTACTACTGTAATAGCGGGTGTAACTAATATACATCCGGGTCCCCTACTGTAATAGTGGGGTAAACTATATACATCCGGGTCCCCCTACTGTAATAGTGGGGTAACTATACACATCCGGGTCCCCCTACTGTAATAGTGGGGTAACTATATACATCCGGGTCCCCCTACTGTAATAGCGGGGCAACTATATACATCCGGGTCCCCCTACTGTAATAGTGGGGTAACTATATACATCCGGGTCCCCCTACTGTAATAGTGGGGTAACTATACACATCCGGGTCCCCCTACTGTAATAGTGGGGTAACTATATACATCTAGGTCACCCTACTGTAATAGTGGGGTAACTATATACATCCGGAGCTCCGTCTGTAGAAGTGGGCAACCGTAAACAGAGATAGAAACACCCATACTTATTTTTTAATCCCCATAATCAAGGTTTTCACAGAGAATGTATTTATAGTAACCCTATGTGCTTACAGTAACTATGTACATATTGTCACACGCGTTAGCACGGTTTTTATCCAGTCCTTGTTATGCATTGATTTAATCATAACTTGTAATCGGAGGTATATATCGACACATATTCGTTCGAAACAGAAGATCCTATATACATGTACATGTATCTGCCACCGTAGAGTCTACGATAGCTCAAGTTCGTGTTTGAAGTATAAAAATCTCTGCCATTTAATTCAATTGATCATTTTCCAAATTAAGTATGCATAATTAGAAACCAAGAAAAACCAACACATGGAATTGGAGACATGTTCAACCAGGTCTTACTCTGAGAAATCGAGATACCAATACTATATATGTGCTGAAATAAAAAATGGCTCCTACAGTAACCTGGAATTAAGTACACGCACTATTTGGGGAAAATGAATAGATAAACCAATGTGACATAATAAATATTCTTTCCGCACTTCCTGGAATATGTTGCTCATATGACGTAACTATAATTTATGTTTTCGTTTAGGCCAACCCGGAAGTTACATTGTTTGAATTCAACCTAGAAAATCTCGGTAATGACTTGACCGACTTTTATACTTTTTATTTCGTTTTAGGTATTCTTTTTTGAATGGTTTAATGAAGATCAGCGTTAATCTATTCCTTTAATGTGAATAGTTCTGAACCTGTTGTTATATAATTGGAATTCACTCAAGATTTTGCGCAACTATTACCTTTTTCACTGTATTGTCTCTATGACAACCTGTTGCTGTTGGTAAATAACTATTCAATTTTATTATCAGTCTAGTGTTATAATCAGATCAAAGACTGATTTTTTTGACATTTTGAGGTATTTAACAGGTGTGATTGGGGATAATTATGATATTCACACGGCTATCAACGTCGACGTTATCCTTGTCATCCCATTGTGGACTTCTCGTCAACAAATACCAATATTTAAATGTCCACAATCTGCCAATAAAAGTTCAAACATATGCTCGCGGACATGTGTATTGAACCGTGTCTACCTGTACAATACCTTAGAATAGAAATACCTATGTACATAGGTGGGACCTTTAAAAACTGGTGTCGTATGTGAACGATTCCGGTTCAGAGTTTTCGAGTCACTACATGCAGTCTACACGAATAAATTTACACACGATATTAGTACTAGCTCACGTAACACTTATATTATATAGCAACTCTTGTTTTGATTGAGGCCCGACGTGTTTACAGCGTTGGTAAGAGTCATTTCCGTGATAAACACATGTAAATCGGACGTATACTCGAGTTAGTGACTCGACAGTGTTCATATTATATGAAAGTTTAATGAGACTGGACGGCAACCAGGGAAATTTTTAACTCGGAAATTCCACACAGGTGTATCTCTGAGGCGGAGATGAACTGATTCTTCTGTACAGGTGATATAGAGCTTCCTTTAAAGATATGGCGTACCGTCATACCCGCCCTCGGGCCCCCATAGCAGCCAGCTTCTCGGGTCCCGGGCCCGTTTACGGATTACCTGGTCTAGTGGGGCAGAAATCTCACGACCCACGGAGTGTTCATGTGATGAAGCCTGCCCATACCTTTGGTCATCGCGTCGGACGGAACCAAAAGGACCGAAGTCCTGGTCCGAGTAAGTACTTTCCCAATTCCAAGCTGTATAGGACAGGGATTGATGGTACGCCCAAGTATTCGATAAGTGGGCGTCACCCTTCAAAGTCCAAACATGGCAGCCCTGGCCCAGGGGCGTACAACACCGAAAAGTCGCACTCTAACCCTAGGAATGCCTTCAGCTTTGGGGGTCGCCATCGAAGCAGGAAATCCGGACGAACACCCGCGCCAAATTGTTATAAAGTGCCGGGTGGTATTGGTAAAACAGTACAGAGTGGTAAGAGACAAGCTCCTATGTACAGTTTAGGCACCAGACGAGCACTGACAGCAAGTAATAGCAAATCCCCGGGCCCAGGGACATATGGGGTCATCAAGTCTGAAGTCTACAACCCAAGACCCCCAGCATACAGCATTCGACCTAGGTGTGGGAGCATACAGGACAAGTCTCGAAATCCCGGCCCTGCAGCATACCAACCAAACAGACAGTCCCGGGGGTCGGGATGTAGTTTTGGTATGCGCCACTCGAACTATACAACACTTCTCATTGCGGGCTAAGAGCAGGTATCGAAAAAAACGACTTGTAAAGGTGAAGAGGAGCCATTGAACTACCCACTGATGAAGTGTGAGTGTCACATGACCTCGATAATGGATGTCAATTGCAGATATTTCAATCACCGGAAGTCAGGATAAAGTGTTTCTAATATTGTGACGATCTAGACCAAGATTCGTGTTATACGCCTAAGTCGAAGTGTCGGTGCTGATTTAGAAATGGATGGGTCGTACTCTTAACACTGTAGTTACTGTGAACCTGAATTTACTTGATAGAAAACAGGAACAGTAGATATAAAATTAACCGGAAGTAGTGATTGTGCGCATGCGTTAATGTTTTTATATGGATTATTTGGTGTCATATATTTACAAGTGTACGTGCCTAAAGCTGTGATACAAAGCTGTGAAATGACTATATCAAATGTAAATGGATATATCACCAGACGTGGTACCATGGTATCTCATAACGGGGACATTTCGGTCAATATTGACTATGGTATCGTCTACGTTTACTATGTTCAGGATCCCAGCTCAGATTCTTTCAGGGTAAAACGTGCAGTAGACTTGCTTAAGATATTTTATTATTTACATGTTCTAACATATATTGTCGTTATAACTTGTAGACTATAATTAATAATTTACAACCATGACATTCTCTTATACAATGGGATTTTATGGTTTATATTGATTTTGTTCGTAGAAGTTACTTACTGTAGGCGTTAGTTATATATATTTTTTGTTAATTTTAGTTATCTTAATAAAGATTGTTAATAATCATATGACTGTTCAGTTTCCTACCTACGATAACCACCTTCACTTGTTGTAAGTTACTATATTAGCGACAAAAAATATTTGAACATACATTCTAGAAAATTATAGCTGCAGGTTAATGTAACAAACCAGTGGACATTGTAATAATTCCGATCCCATGCTCCATATTATGTTGGTTAGTGGTTTAACGTCTCCTTCCACGGCGTGAGCTGTGTTCAGGCGACGTGAGGGGGGCGGTGGTCGAGTGCCTCCGGTGCCTGTGTCCCCCTCAGGCGAGTCTTGTCCTATCCATCCGGTACGTCCACAGGGCCGGACATCTCCCTGGGACGGACATGGGCGCGGCTAGGTGGTCCTTCTCGGTCCGATGTCGAACTCCATATGTCCCATATTATACCAAGGCGATACATAAATATATGGACCATGGAGTGTTGGATCTCGGGCCAAGTCCCTGTGCTATCAAACATTGGTCTACCAAGGCGATAAGATGAATTGATTTATGTATCATTATATCAATTTCTATCAGAGAATTTGGTAGTAATATATGTGCAGTACATATATTCCATCCAATTCGATCGAAAAATAAGGTTTCATTTAGAAATTGCAGGAAATATTTGCTTATCTAATAGAAGCCCCTTTCAATATAAGGGTGCATTTGTATATGTAAATAGTGATTAGATGAGCTCATAAACACGAAATCTCTTAACTCGACTTCCTTAACGTCATTTCCCCATATCAGGTAGCTGTCTAGCCCGAGTTTCCTCTAGCCCTGACACCATCTGGTGTAGGACATGGTATCCGGGTCAGAGGAAACTTGGGCTAGTAACTGTCATTTAGTTCAACAAAGGATCGGCCTGCTCAAGAATAGCCATCTAACTTGTAGATAACCATTGTGATGGTGGTAAATATGGGTCTGACCAGGTATATATTGAAATCGCACAAGGTCAAGAGGTCGCCAAAGTGACAAAAAGATAGCCAAATGTTAAGATGGATGGAGAGTAGATGGAGCAAACCGGGTACTAATTTGAGAGATTGTATCGCATGGCATAGTAAAACGTACCTTTACAAATCCAACACTGACCACCACGTGGCTTTCACGGTTAATTTATACATTATATCACCGGGCTTATCCACATATGTCCAAAAGGACATTAAAACTATATATTGGCCTCTATCTGTTTAAAGTCGGTCATCAATTCCTATCCTCTGCCACACCTCTATTATCACATTAAGTGGGTGCATCCTTCACAGTACCCCTGGTACAACATCCTTCACAGTACCCCTGGTACAACATCCTTCACAATACCCTGGTACAACATCCTTCACAGTACCCTGGTACAACATCCTTCACAGTACCCCTGGTACAACATCCTTCACAATACCCCTGGTACAACATCCTTCACAGTACCCTGGTACAACATCCTTCACAGTACCCCTGGTACAACATCCTTCACAATACCCTGGTACAACATCCTTCACAGTACCCTGGTACAACATCCTTCACAGTACCCCTGGTACAACATCCTTCACAATACCCCTGGTACAACATCCTTCACAGTACCCTGGTACAACATCCTTCACAGTACCCCTGGTACAACATCCTTCACAGTACCCCTGGTACAACATCCTTCACAGTACCCCTGGTACAACATCCTTCACAGTACCCCTGGTAAAACATCCTTCACAGTACCCCTGGTACAACATCCTTCACAGTACCCCTGGTACAACATCCTTCACAATACCCCTGGTACAACATCCTTCACCATACCCCTGGTACAACATCCTTCACAATACCCCTGGTACAACATCCTTCACAGTACCCTGGTACAACATCCTTCACAGTACCCCTGGTACAACATCCTTCACAGTACCCCTGGTACAACATCCTTCACAGAACCCCTGGTACAACATCCTTCACAGTACCCCTGGTAAAACATCCTTCACAGTACCCCTGGTACAACATCCTTCACAGAACCCCTGGTACAACATCCTTCACAGTACCCCTGGTACAACATCCTTCACAGTACCTCTGGTACAACATCCTTCACAGTACCCCTGGTACAACATCCTTCACAATACCCCTGGTACAACATCCTTCACAGTACCCCTGGTACAACATCCTTCACAGTACCCTGGTAAAACATCCTTCACAATACCCCTGGTACAACATCCTTCACAATACCCCTGGTACAACATCCCTTCACAATACCCCTGGTACAACATCCTTCACAGTACCCTGGTAAAACATCCTTCACAGTACCCCTGGTAAAACATCCTTCACAATACCCCTGGTACAACATCCTTCACAATACCCCTGGTACAACATCCTTCACAATACCCCTGGTACAACATCCTTCACAGTACCCCTGGTACAACATCCTTCACAGTACCCTGGTACAACATCCTTCACAGTACCCCTGGTACAACATCCTTCACAGTACCCCTGGTAAAACATCATTCACCATACCCCTGGTACAACATCCTTCACAGTACCCCTGGTACAACATCCTTCACAGTACCCCTGGTAAAACATCCTTCATAGTACCCCTGGTAAAACATCCTTCATAGTACCCCTGGTAAAACATCCTTCATAGTACCCCTGGTACAACATCCTTCACAGTACCCCTGGTAAAACATCCTTCACAGTACCCCTGGTAAAACATCCTTCACAGTACCCCTGGTAAAACATCCTTCACAGTACCCCTGGTACAACATCCTTCACAGTACCCCTGGTAAAACATCCTTCACAATACCCCTGGTACAACATCCTTCACAGTACCCCTGGTAAAACATCCTTCACAGAACCCCTGGTACAACATCCTTCACAATACCCCTGGTACAACATCCTTCACAGTACCCCTGGTAAAACATCCTTCACAGTACCCCTGGTAAAACATCCTTCACAGTACCCCTGGTACAACATCCTTCACCATACCCCTGGTAAAACATCCTTCACAGTACCCCTGGTACAACATCCTTCACAGAACCCCTGATACAACATCCTTCATAGTACCTCTGGTACAACATCCTTCACAATAACCCTGGTACAACATCCTTCACAGAACCCCTGGTACAACATCCTTCACAGTACCCCTGGTACAACATCCTTCACAGTACCCCTGGTAAAACATCCTTCATAGTACCTCTGGTAAAACATCCTTCATAGTACCCCTGGTACAATATCACACAGGCTTTTGTATTGTGGAAGAACGGACCTTATGGTCTAAATTAAATCAGACAGACTGAGCAGAACAGAATATATTCCAATCACTGGTCGGCTAGTGTAACATGTAACGAACAATGGATACACTTTTGTTGTATTATACTTTAAGGTTGTGAATGAGAATGGAGATCGCCTGCTCGATCCACAAGGGCTTCTTGACACACGTTCCTACGACATAGAAAGAAAAATCAACCCTAGGGACCGACCCCTAGATCACTACATCTTAAGCCCCTGTGGTGTCTTCCCTTATAATTGTTGTAAAACCTAAACTATTGTTCATATGTTTTTCTAGAATAAAGGGCGCCAGACGTCAAGATAAAAAAAACACCCAGAGAAACATAACTTCGATTGTTATAATGACTGTGAAGACTATGTCAAACATTGGAATTACTGAACTATATTTGTACATCACATTTTGATCAATGAGTGTACTTGAGATCAAGCTCTATGACCGTGACCTTGAGAGAAATGTCATCCATGTCTGTGTGAATGGCTGATTTACAGACGATCTCACGAGATCCCATCTCCATTCATGTTTAACGGCACTTCTGGGATTGACACTGCTCTCTAAGCGTTCAAATTGGAAGGACAAGATATACGGCAGCTGTTTGTTTGTTCTTTCGTTATTTTATTGGTGTTTGCATCGCTGCAACAAGTGAAGGTTTACAGCGACTTAACGGCCTGAGGTGAGCTCCGGGCATTTGTTTTACAATGTTTGGTATGTCATGTGAGTCACCAGTCATCGCGATCGGAAGTATTTTATGGAAACTTGCTGGGACCAACACGACGAGCTCGTGTATTCTTATTATTGGTACGTTGGACAATGGATATAATTCAAAAAGTCAAAACGATTGTTGATATAAAATATGCGTGTTACGTTTCAATAATATCTGAAGATGTATGCCCTCCCAAACAGTAACATAAAAAGATCGTGTTCATTGAGAAATGTTTGGTACTGCAAAGTAGTTTGAGGGCAAAGCATCATAACAAACAACACATTAGCTTTCACATACACACACTCCTCAGACCTGGACACTGTTTAACTGAGATTATCAAAATGTAGATTTCACATCAACAAGTTCAATGTTTAGAAAACTAGTCATCCCTCGGTTGTTAATGCAGAACATAAAAAATATGTGTTCTTCATTTTCAACAATTCTATATTTCTTTTCCCACAACAACGATAGTCATACCACGGAATTGACAATT
This sequence comes from Pecten maximus, assembly GCF_902652985.1. Classification (NCBI taxonomy): domain Eukaryota; kingdom Metazoa; phylum Mollusca; class Bivalvia; order Pectinida; family Pectinidae; genus Pecten; species Pecten maximus. The sequence goes on along the minus strand of NC_047019.1, from coordinate 17,799,621 downwards.
GAGTCCAACAACAGCTAGCATAACACCACGGAATTTTGTCCAATGATGATAAAGCCCCACAACACCTATGGTCATGTGGCGATAATGCCCATTGAATATAGAGTCCCACAAGAGCTATCGTCATAAGGCGACGTTGCCCATTTATGATAGAGCCCTACAACAGCTATGGCAATACCAAGGAATTGTCGCTTGACGAACGAGTCCTTCAACAGCTAGGGTCACACCACGGAATTGTCAATTGATGATGAAACCCCACAACAGCTATGGCCATGTGGCGATGATGCTCATTGATGATAGATTCAATTACACCTATGGTCGTACCACGACATTGTCAATTGATGATAGAGTCCAACAATAGCTATGGTCATGTGGCAACGTTTCCCATTGATGCTAGAACCACGCTAAATATTTGGTCATGTGGCGCTGATGATCATTGATGATGAAACGACATTGCTCATTAATGATAGAGCATCGCAAATGTTACAGTCAATTGGCGATGGTGTCCATTTATGATATAACCCCACAACAGCTATGGTCATGTGGCCACCATGCCAATTGGTGATAGAGGCGCGCAACAGCTATGGCCATGTGACGACATATTAAATTAATGAAAGAGTCCCAACATCAAGTGTCACGGCATTGTCAATTTGTGATAAGGTCCCACAACAGCTACGGTCATATGAAGAAAGGAAGGTCGGTCGATAGACAACGGACAAATGCATACATAATGCATGTGTGTGTGTTCAACAAGTGTCTACCAAAGATCTGTAAAAGGACAGTCACTTTTCAACGTCCCTTGGTTCACTACTCTGCATTGTGTAGACGTTTGGCCATACGCTCACATGGCTTTGAAGCGAGTTTGTTCTGTTGAGTATCATACGTCATCAATTTTGAAATAGCTACCGGAGTAAAAAAGAATATTTGACGTTATTGGGACCCTAATGTTAATCAAATATAGTATAGTATAGTAAAGTGCTACAGGTAGTTCTCGTGGACAATGGAACAGAGCCGAATAGAACAAACAAAGATAAACTATTCAAAAGTATATTCCTATAGTGCGGGGCTGACACAATTTTGTCAGAAGGGCGGGTTCAACAATTGGAACAATGACATTTGTAAAAATCTAGCTCTGTCCGAATAAATGGATTCTTGTTTGGTCCGGAGCATCTTTGGGTCATAATGACCCTGGTATACACGAAATGTATACTCCCTCGCTGGACTTTTATTAGTGGTCTTTTCCACCGCGATTTAGAATTATTGTACTGTCCAGTTTCGACGTATTGACGTACTGATCACATCATTCGGGAAGTCACTGGCCTGTTATTCAATATCGTATAACGTTCATCATTACAATGTTGTCATTGACTACAGTGGACCCGCGATAATCCGGACGCCGATAGTCCGGAAAACTCGCAGTCCGGACGGAATAGCACGGGAACGGATTTCCGTAACGTTATTTGTACTCACCAGTCCGGAAATTCGGTTTCCGATTCCGGAAGCCCATTTTGGGAACGGAAAGTACATTTCATTGTATATGAGTGATTAATTGAACATTGAACATTATCAGTAACTGTCATAGAATACTGCTTATTATATCTTTACTTTCGAATAATTTCATTGTATACGCATTTCCATGGTTTACTGGAATGAGACCGGGACCATAGACGGTACAGAAATAACTTATAAGGACACCACAGAATAACGTTTGTATCGAACGCAGTGAATATTCAATGAACGCAGCACAATGAGCAGTCATTGATGCGGACCATCTTGTTCATGTGATATTTTAATTTTTCTGGTAGAGTATCAGACCTTGTATACATTACGTACAATAACATACACCACAATGATAAAATATCGAATTTGTCGTGTAAATTTCAGACATGAATGGCTCCAGTGGTGTAATGTCCTGTGTAGTTTGTGAATACAGCCGTGAAAGTAAATTGCTATTGAGATTGCCTAATCTGTAAACCGTCCCGGAGTCCGGAGACATTTCTTTGTGTGACGATACACAGATTATACATAAGTATACAATAGCTACATACTTAAATAGGTACTTGTATTTTAAATCTGATAAATTAACAGCTCGCCTTACCCCGTATTCCTATACAGGTACTTGGTCGCGAAAAAGAAATAATTGACACGCGTAATTAATCTGGCTTAAGTAGGTGTTGGACCTTACTTTGCCAATTGCACCTGTCGCAAGTACCAGTATTTGATATAATATGTGCACCTTAGCAGTAGTGATTATAAGTTAGTAACGCTCATTGCGGGAAGTGAATAGACTATATAAAAAACTCATGTACTTCCCATTCATCAAGTTTCAAATGTGTCTACTCTGTCAATGAATACGTCACAATGAGGAATGACAAGAGAGTTTGAATGACAAGATTAAAATTTCACCGAGAAGAGCGCAAAGCCGCCATTTTGGATCCGAACGGTGTTGGCACCAACACGGAACTATGATTCGTCAGAGGAGTTCCATTCCTTGTGGAAGCAGGACAAAAACGGGTTCACGATACAACAGCCCTAAAGATGGAGGGAGAATTGTATTTTCTGTGAATGCGACTAAGATTGATGGATATGCGGATCTAATGGGATTTAAGAGCATTGTCATTGACAGAAATGATGACGAATCTAAAACATTTACGGAAAGTAATATTCCGTGTTTGGATATACGATGTTCTGAAGACTTCCTGTTAGCAAACAATACCTACGGAAATAACGCAAACGTGGTTCATGATGAAGGACATATCAGAGTTCCTAGGAAACTACAAGGTACAGTGGCTGATGTTGTGGGATTGTATCCGAAACAGCCCAAATCTGCACTGAAGTCTCCACAGTTGAGGAAAGATAAGGTTAGATTTGGTCACTGGGGCGATAGCATGGTTCCACCTCTCAACAAACACCGGACATCGTCATATCATAGGGACTGTCGGACCCTCGGGATCATACGAGATCGTGAAGACGGGGTACCCAACCTTCGTGCAACTCCGGTCAGGTCCGTCACATTTCTGTCCGACACAGAAACGTCTAGTAGCAATTCACACTAAGTGTATCAAATCCACATCACCATCAAAGAATATTCGTAGTAGGAACTGAGAAATTGAACTGCGTCGGTCGCTGGTGACACTTCTATTATTGAGTTCTAATGTCAGTCCCATTTTCACGCATACTGTACATATAAATTAACATCTGAAATAGTTGAACACCAAGTCCAATTCAAACTGACGTCACAATGGATGACATAGACATCAAATCGTCACGAGGAGAAAAAACCCATTTCAGCAGGTACGTTTACCTTGGACGCCACCGAATATTGTACATTGGGATCATTGCACCAACTGCAGTGACTACACAAATAGTGTATGGTTCCTGTATATGGATTCTTTCTGACAGAGTCTCACTGCTCTGTCTTTCTGTACTTTGGTTTCTGATATAGGCGCCTCCTTGACACCCGTCTTCATATGACTCCGACTTTTGCAAAGACGTTAAACACCTAAAAACAAAATCAAACTGACAGAATCTCTGCAACTGAAGCTGCAGACAGTCTTCTTCAGTCGCACGTCGAACACCATAAGACACTTATAGTCAGCTACCGACCTATGAGTGGAATGGTCCATCGGGACGAGACGTTAACTGGTGGAGAATCGGAATAGAAACGTCTCATACAAACTATCCTCACTTATGTGTTATAGACGTGACGGCTATTCGTCATAATGGACATACTGAAATTGTTACCTTGTCACTATACATAGTATGGCCCATTCGTCGATCAATATGCACAGACTATTTTGTGTTCATTATTTGTGGTCAATTCGTTCTTTTTATCAAGGATAATATGCAGATTCCATATATTGTTCAACTCGCCCGTATATATATGTTCACGTACATTTTATGTGTTCTCATTGCCAAACATCATGTTTATATAATTTTATGTTGTCAACTCGACTATTGATAATCGGTTCAATTTCATTTTTCATACAGACAATAAATACACTAATACGTCAACTACATTTTTTGTATTTGTTCAACTTGCCCTGAATATTTTTAACTATATTTTTTATTTCCCATTTATTGATAGTAAAATCATTACTTCCGCTTATACCTACGGTATTTAGATGTTATAGTTAATATATTCGATATGCAAGGACTTGCTTCCAATATCAGATTACTTTGCTGACGAAAAAACAACTTATAATAGATGGTTTCAATAGATGAGATAAGGAAATTATATACTTAGGAATTAAACATTCCATTTCCTTGTGCGATATGAAGTACAGTCGTTTTCGATACTTGGTGGTTTCAATGTCGCCACCCTGGCTCTCCGTTTGAGAACGTGACATAATCTGAGTTTGTTCTCTATTACACGAGTGTCAACGATGTAGCAGGACACGCGTACCATTCCGGAACACCTGTCAGTACTACTCATGAAAATCAATATTTCATTCATACTATCCCCTGAGTGATAATCACGATTTCATCAATTTCATTAACCTTTACCTTTTGAAAAGGTTGATTAAATCGTAATTATGAAACACAATGAAAACCGCTATACTTGATTAAATCATTCAACTCTTTAAAAAAACGTGAATCATTCAATTATTTTCACGAAATAAATGTCAAAGTATACGTAGGATAAAATATCTCATTTGAGTAATCAAAATAGATTCTTGTTGACATTATATTAATATATGTTTAAATTCAATTTAAGAGTTAAAGTGAATGAAGATACTTTAAATTTCAACGACAGGAAGAAAATATTTATTTGAAAAACTTACGAAGAACAATTGGTGTTCTGAAATTGTTTATCGGTATAGTTATTTACATATGTCTATACATTATATCAGAGTTGTTGATGTCATTAAAAGGAAGTGAAGATGTCCTTGTTGAGTAGTAAGTCAAACAAATTACCAGAGTTAACACACAACACAACGTTGACAATAAGAATACTAGGCACTTGACAATCCCGGGAACACATTTGACCTGTATTTGAAGTCGACCCCACCAGCGAGACGCCGTGTCATGTATTGTGGTCAGATAGTAAATACACTCTAAATCAACGACATCACTCTGAGATAGGACAAACCTTTAACCCCAGTTTGTGTTAACCCTAACTATAATTTCGTCAGAATATTCATATCGAGATGAATCATAGGACAGAGAACTGGTTGTGGCCCGTTCGATCATCCAAGTACACCTGTGTCAACCAAAAGCCCGCGAAAGTTAGCACATGTGTGCACAATACACATGTAACAAGCTCATTCATAACTTTGGAGGTACTCTGTGTCACCTTGAGCACACGTGTGGACGCCGCCAGATAACGGTGTATCGTAGGTCAGATTTGACAGTCATATGACCACTTTGGAAAGATACGTTTAAGTCTATAATGCGTATCAAGTGGCAAAACGACACATCAACATTACATACACATGTACATTGTATATGATTTTCCTCTAATTGATGTTTTGCTGGTCCGAGTTTCCTCTGTCCCCAACACCGGATTTTAGACATTTTGAATGATAGAAGATACAGACTACTTTATTTCTTAAAATATTTAAGGCAAACATTGAATTTTAGACAATGGTACCGCCGATATAGTAACACAGTCAAGCACATTTGGTTGGAAATATCAATAATTATATATATTTGTTGTCCGGAAGGGACGCCTTCCGTAGGGTAAAATCACCTTGTGGATAAATTCAGCAATGCTCATCACAAGAACCTTTTAAATATCTTAGTAATATTCAACGTTCTGTCGTTCAAAAAAAAAACTCAAGTAAAGATTTTTAACCTTCAATGAGCTGGTGTATAGAATACCGATACCAAGTACCTTTATACGACATCAAATTCAACTTTAAGTTCAACGATGAATCCTACAACTGACAGTCTTGTACAGGTCGATTTGTCAGGACTCAAAGCAGTGCTACATCGTGACCTATTACATCGCCCCACCATCCCATTTCGCCTGATGAAATTGATTTCATGATTTCATTTGTAATCTGTAACACCTATCCTTTGTCATTTGTTGATGTGAATGCTACCTAGGGTGACGAAACACCGATACGACAACATGACAATGATGATGTGTCGTGCCCCTGACTTTAACTTATATCAATCGGAGGTTTAAGAGACAATCATTTTTCTAAGGATTGGTATGGGATGGTATGGCAGCCATTGAGAGACTGCTGTTGTGATCAGAATACTTCTTTTTGTAAATAAGTCTAGTTGCCTGATTTACTCTCATTATCAATGTCAAAATTTAACAATTGTGATGGTTTTGAAAAGGGTACCATGTATGTCATTGACTGTCGTTTTATTTAATGTTTTGTGTTCCCAAATGAATTATCATCCTCAGAAAGTTATACAATAAAAACTGTGTAAGTATGTGTTGTCAATCAAATAGTTTATCCGATAATATAAGACTTTTAGCCTTTTTTATCGGATATTTACGTTTTTGTTATTTATTGAACCTCGAAGAAGGAAATATTTTTTCATGTAAATAAAACCACGTATCAACCTTATCAAAAGGCTATAATTGTATAATTATAAAAATCACGATATTAACCTTCGATTAAGATTCCTATTAAGATTCCTGCCTAAGGATGTCTCTGGTCAGACACACTGACATTGATACGGCGTGATCTAGCTGGAATCATACCACATAAAAGGTCATTGGAATAAAGTCATCTGGGTAAGATGTTCAATACTGGCGACACGACTAAATCATCGTACCATTGATGGCACGTCATCAGATCTGCGGAGGAGGATGGGCCGAGTGGGTATGACATCACAATTCGACATGTCAACAGCAACACTCAAAAATTAACTTGGCTCAAAATCATATAACCGACGGTCGATAGAAATGTATTAAATGACAATAATGTTATTGGACCGTGGGTTGGGGATTTCGGGCAAGTCCCTGTGAACTGATGAAGCTCTGCATTATACATCGGAATCACTTCATTCATTGGCACAATACATCTCCCGAGACGTCGCTTCAGCTCTTGAGAGCACCGATGACGAATTTTAATTCAGATACTTGTAAAATTCTCCCGATATTCTGTTATTGTCCCCTTATAGCGCCTGTTCCCTATTACATGTAAATTAAATCAGCATACTTCAGCATACAAGTAACCCATTGACTGATTGATGATCACCACCGAGCGCGAGACATCTCCCCCGGCGACCGTCGTATGGTTTAAGTTAAGTACGGCAGTCCAGCGGAGTCAACAATAGTTTCCCCCGGAAGAAGATGGAGAGGAAATATTTAAACAGAAATAAGAAAAACGTATTAAGTTTTGGTCTAGGTCTTTGGTATCAGAGTTTGTTTACTGACATAGCGGAAATGGACGGCAGATGAATTGGTCAGCACGTTCGTTTAGATTTTGAAGACTCTGATTTTCGCTTCCAAGCACTTCTCCATTTCAACCAGAAACACCTTGTTGCTTAGGTTTTCACCGTAAACCGGTTTTTTTTCTTTTTACATGAATCAAAAATTCGGTTTTATTCTGAGTAAAGTTTGTCTATGATAGGATTTATAAAAGAAACGCGTATAACAGCAGTTCTCGCGTGCTGGTTTACGATTTAGGGACAGATGACTCACACATGCGATAATGTTATGTAACTGACTTGATCCATGTGTGTGTAAGATAACAGTGAATCAGTCCAGGGAGACATATAATCAATAACATTCAGATTGATTTTTGTATCGTTTTTAAACTTTTTTTTAAAGATTGGGTTAAATATCTTCCACTAGAGTAATGTTTTAGCTTGTAATCGTATTCCACGACATGCATCTAATGTAGGAAAGGTTTTAAAGTTTTCAACATCCAGAGTGCCAGAGATAAAACATATCAAATAGTTCCGCCACAATTACATACAAAGAAGTGAGGTTAAGACAATGCGCGCTTTTGTCCATCTTGTTAACAGATCCCATCACTGCCAAAATAAATCAGCGACAAAAAACTTAAAGGCCTAAAAACTAATAGCATGTGCACAATTATGCATGTTATACAGCTCCGTATTATAGTATATAGACAAGAGCTGTTGAACCGTCGGAACGTATCCAAAGTATGGATCAATTACCGAAAAAACACAGACTCTTATATCCACTTCTCAGCTTTTCCCGCCAACATGGGTGTCGCGTGATGACAGCAGACGGCTCCTGCTGCTGACATCGCAATTTGGAAAACATATCTCATCACAACGTAGGACCCGCACGTGCATCACCGGCATATCTGTTTTGTATTTGGCTCCGTGGTCAGTATGACGTTAAAGAAGGTTCTACCACGTTTACTGACCAACATAATCGATATCTCTCGATCTGGTGGTAGCTTGCTTTTTATGATTGCCGATCTGGTACCGTTTGGTTGGTTATATCGTGGAGTCAAACACTGATTCCTTCAATCGCTCGTATCCCAGGGGGCCAATTAGCCTCTTCAATAGCTAACGCCATTTTTGGCGATGGGATGTTCACATCAGAGGCATAAACGTGGAATGGTGTTTGGCAGACGATTGGATAGCGTTGCTAGCTAAGGTCAAGGAAAGTGAGACTTGTAAACACACGCTCGCACACTGACATGTACAGTGTTTAACATTGATTTGTGTCTATTCTCTATATAACCTGAGGATGTCATGCAGTTTCTTTGTAGTAATAATGATGCTACACACATAGTATGCGTTATTTACTATAGATGTTGCAAGTAGGGCATTCTACATTCTTTCATAAAACGCATGGTACATACGGTACATCAGAGACTTAAATAACAGAACATAACTATACTAGTTCTCTGGATAATTTGATAAGAAAATTTCTGAAATATTCTAAAGTCTGGAAAATTATCGAAGTAACCCTCCGTAACAACGGGTTTTATTTTGAATTATTATATATATAGTTTTTGTATCGCACAAAGTTTGGCTTTAATTGCAATCTTGGATAACGAAATTGTTAATTGAATTCTGTAAAATAGAGATAATGTTGCCTCGGTGTTGGATTGCCGTCTCCTGTCACGTGCAATGCTTTTGCTATCTACCTGCGGTTGAGACACTTTAATTGGGGAAATATCCGAGTTAACTTTCCGGATGATATGTCGACGTGATGAATTATCCTTACAGTGATGCATATTTTATGTGAGAAAGTGTAAGTTATGACACCCGATGTCTACCGGAAATATTAAGAGCGCATGCGTAATTTGTAAGGTACTAGCTGTTATGAGTGACGGCACCCGTGTCCCATTAGGAACTTCGTAAAACATAAAGTTATACCATGTGAAACAAACTACGTCGTAATCGTGTAGAGTCCTATATAATGTTATCAATAATGTATCTATACCGTGTCACATCACTCGCTTTCACAATCAATGACATCTAATGTGCTATTACAATAGAAATGTGAAGTTTTACCATTGTAGATTAAACAGAAGATTAAAACGTTAATTTACCAATCTTTCAACCCTAGTACTCGGAAAGCTGGGAAACGGACCGGTCTGTACTGGTGTGGTTGTGTCCTTGGGTAAGACACTTTATATTTAAGTGAGCTATCATTGTGACATTCGACTGATAATCCTATTCTTTTGCCTCTTTGGGGAAATAGAAACTGAGTCGGTACATGGTCAAAGATAATGATGCTCAACACCTATACGTACTGAAGGTTGGGAATATGGACAGGAAATTAATTAAGTTATAGAGACTGATAAGCAGTCTTGTGATTTACAATTTGATGTCAGTGTTGTTGTTGTTGTTTTTTCATATCTCATGAATTTTGTGTTTCCAACCAAAATGGCTATGATAATGCTGATCTAATCTAATAAACAATATTTATATAAAAGTAATACAAAGCAATTAGCCTAAAATGTATTCGAGGTAAGCGGAATAATGCTTTCCTGAATACAAATTTACCTAGACACCCAACAGCAAGGAAGTGCTTATGTCAAGACCACTCAGAAAATTACTATGTCTAGAGAGCTGGCAAACCCTTCCTTTATTCCAGCCATTATCGCCCGGTCATACATACCGAGATATCCAGCCTGGTACACTGTACAGAGTAGAAATCATCAGCAAAGTCTAGTAAACAAGTTCCCCCTTCTGTCAATGTTCCCGGTGTAAAAGCATCTGTCAAAACCAACATAGTACCCGTACATCTTCGCTATCCAAGGGTTTATTTCGTTTTCACCTTTGAATTCAGTGTATGCAAATGAACCGTTGGCTAGCGAAGCTGCACTTGATATACAAATTCATTGGGTTTTTTTTTCTGAAATCAATTAAATAACCATATCGGTAACGAGATAACGTTTTAGGAATATATATATATATATACATGTATATCACCAATCTCCAAACCTGCTACCCTCGGGGTATGAACGAACGTTAAAGACGTCTTCTGGATATACTCTCCATCTGACCATTATATCTGACTATTCATGTAGTTAATTATTCAATTTGTTAAATTTTTCATAATTGCTGTACTTTTTGGGGCATCTATTCATTGTTGCTCTTTGAGACTCACATTTAGTCGCCTCCCGCCATCATGCAACAGCATCTTGGTCCGAGTTGGTCCGAATCGTCTGTTTCCCGTAGCGTCCTGTAGGGACACTTCGGCATTCGTATTTCTTATATTTTCAGTCTTGATAAATATTTGTAGCAGTTTTTTCACACCACTCTCTATAATTCTTATGATCTAACACATATTTTTCTTAAGTTTTTAAGACTTTGTACACGATATTTAACCTGTAGAGACGATAATGCAACATTTTTTTTATATAAATGCAATGTCGTCCACTAGCAGTGTTTAGGGACGAATCGTCTTTGAACTCTTCGGAATACTTTCACGTGCGGGGGAATTCAAAATATCTCTGCCGTTGGTCGCATAGCGTTCTAGTGTTTGAACATGATGCAGTCACGCTAGTATCCGCCTTCGGCCCACGTTTGCCGAAGGGTTCATTGTGGTTTCTCCAGTTACTAAAACATTATTCTTATTGTATTTTATTGTATTTCCAGTACTTCTTATATATATTATGTGATTGTATTTGTGATTTTTTGTGTTTTGATAAAGGGGCGGATTGCCTCGAAAATTTAACAAACCTTATTATTTACACTGTTTGAATTACTTCTTTGCCCCATATATATACATGTATATATAACGACATACGAAACCATAAACATCTTGCTAAAATCACGTGAGAACGGAATATGGTGGTTTTTTTAGTATCCATGTGATCTCGTTATGTCACATGACAGATACACGTGTAACACACATTGTTATCAGCTGCAGCACCCTGTCAATGTGTTTTGATAGTGACGTAACATTACCACCTTTGTTGTTTCGTCAGCTGACCCGAGTCTTTATCTGTGTATACGAACAGTATAAAAGTCTGCTGCATGTCAACTCGCTCGTGCATGTACACGTGCGTATGTCTACTGGATACAAACAAGATACGTATCTCTATGACTTGTGTGCTGCTTTATCGGTCATTGTAAAAACATACAATACTTGTATCTCGATTTGTATGTGTATTTGTTGCTGCCAATTTTTAATCGCGTGTGCACAGTGGATCGTGTGATAAGGAAAATTATTCACTCAAATCGGTTATCTAATGCAGCATACCCTGTGTCCAACTACGGCTGTATCTTATAAATGTACAAAGCATTAAACAATGACTTTACTTGCGCAATCAATGGATATCGGAACTGAATTGACCAGTCTCGATTGTACTTACCTGTGACGTCAACTATCTCAACGAGTTGGTAACATTTGGACTAATAGGCTAGAAGACTAATGCTCGGTTTATATGGGTTACGACTCGAATGGGCCACAATAAATGTCCCCAACATGATGATTTGTAAGTTGTAAATTTATCCACGGTAAGGTGTGTCTAGAGACCTTGAATGACCTTGATGGTGTGAGCAGTAGAGATCAATGGCCTAATACACGTCGACATTCATGTTTTACTACCGAGACATGTTTTTAATCACCGAATTTGACCAACTGTTAAACTAAGCGACCATTCATCAACATTCATACAATCTTTGCAAATGCAAATTCTAAAGAGGCCATAATAGGTTCTGTATTTAAGTTACACACAGACCATTTAAGTAAAGGTCCCACAAACATGAGCTTATGGACAAATTTGGAATTGATTAAAACAGGGTCTCTGGGGGAATACAATTGTACATTGCCCTTCTTGACCTGTGGGACAACCATGTAGTTCTATTTCATGTTTTATACCGAAGCACCAATATATGTTACCAAAATGTGCTCAGATGTGTGATATATTTTAAATCCTCCGATTAATTGTTATAATTAAAATTTATAAAATAACCTAATTCTCAGACTGGTTCAGAAACCACAAAAGATGTAGCTTTAAAGAAACACTGTTACCTATATAGACCACACAGAACAATCTCTCAGCCTACTGCACAGGGCAAGCAGGGTTTAACGTCAATCATTACAACTACCGGGGAATTCCGTCAACGGAACCCGAGTCTAGCTCGGCTGGAATTACTGCATTGCATTGGCAAACTGCCGCCAGAAGTAGGTTTCCATCCAAAATATTGTTTTTACAGCATTGTTTTTTTATTTCGTCTACACCAAACACATCTCCCTTGCGAGAGGAAAGTTAGCGGTTGTACTGTTACAAGTACCAAACACACACCCGTACTTGTACATGTATCAATGGATGTGAACATGAGACAGTAAACTCAAAAGCTGGGCCGGTAATCACTGGATTACAAAACAGTGGAGTTCGAACACTGTGATGTCACAACTGACCCATTCCGAACCATACTCAACGGGTGACGTTCAGAAATGAAAGCAATGCATCCCAAAACCAATGTACCGCTCTGGAATATATGATATATTTGTAACTTAACACTCAATGAATCTCGATGAAAATATTCAAGGAACAAATGGTACCTTGTTTGGGGGTTTTCGCCCTTGCTTTAGCGCAGTGATATACAGGCCAATGGCATACCCGTTGAATGTCAAAGGTCATTACTTGGACACTAGCATTGTGACAGTGACATTTCTCCGTGTAGTGTAGACTTCGAGTCATTTGATAATGTAATAAGATAACATGAGATAGGTATTGATATTGCACATTGCGTGATTGTGAAAGGTTTCGAAAGCGCAATGTCTGTGCAATCTGAATCACATTCTGCTGGCAAGAAAAAATGGAAGTCTTGCAAGTCTCGGCTACCAATTCCTGTTAATAAGGATACTCTGTATGAAATTTAACAGCGAGATGCCATCAAGATTTGTAAACTTCCGGTGAGGTGCATGGAGTGCGGGGAAGTACGAAAGTCACAGGAAGCTCAAAACAGCACAACCAAACACCCCAAAATGTAAATTACAGCCTTGTGTGTGGTTGTAAGCAGGACTCAATGTTGTGTTCCGTTTTGGTTTGGCGCCTAGTCTTTGAACTTTGTATTAAACGTATGTCCCATGTATGGCCGCAACAATAGTGTTTATATTGCTATTTGATTGATAATTAATTTGACGTTTTAAAGAGTAAAACTATTTCCATTTGACGGTTAAAATATTAATACTAATTCCATTTTTTCATACTGTGAAATGTGATACTTAACAGAATCGGACTAGTTGCGTGTCACCATCTTTTGTTAATTATGAAATTCTGCCGAAAAACAAGTTCGCCGAAGAGTGGCGTCCTGCCCTTGGGTATATGGAGTAGACAATATTGAATACACTCCAATGTTTATATACAGCAATCGGAGTGTGCGGAATCAATAAAGCTGTTCCGAGTAGCCTTCCGGTCGGATATACATCGGAATCAACATGTCTACACAGAGCCCATTCCCTTCATTAATGGCGGTACCGCCGCAATGCGCGACATTGCGTGATTGTGCGCTGAACCGTACGTATAGCAGCCGACATCGATACTAGGAATATCCTAGATCCGTTACCGAGGCAACTTACTGTTAAGTATCATTATCGGATACGGAGATCCAAATGACCCAGTGCTTCCAAATGTTTTTTTTCCCGCGAAAGAGTTCATATGCATTTAAGAGTTGGATGTGATAGATTTTTGAATTGAAAAGGTATGGTGAAAGAACACGATTCGGGCCGGAGGGACGGTCCTTACCCGACGTAGGGGTGTGGTTGGGGTGGGGTGGGGATGGGCTGGGGGTGTTGTGTTACCAAAATATATGTTATCATTTTCTTGTTTCTCTAATAAAATGATTCAGGGTGGGATTATAATAGGCGAACACTGCTGTCGGGAATTATTTCACTCTATTCTATTCTGAATGGAAGAACCGGTAATGATTTCTGTTGATATTATGTTTAGAACCAATTGCGTCGCCGGTTCCCATTATATAATGGTCAGATGTATATTTACAGCAAAGGTTATCAGAGATCATACGTGTATATTGATACCGGTAGTCCAAGGTCGAGAGATACATTGGAATGGGGAATCGCTACTTAGATATATAGCCAAGCGACCAGTAATTGCCAATTATCACTAATCGGTTGGATATTTCTCAGCTGTTTAGGCGAACCGTCACGGATATCTATTTATGATAGTCCTCTAAGTGTTTGGCCCTTGTTGACTATCCCGCGGTCTCTGTTATATGTGTAAGGTTGTTGACATCTTTGTGTATATACAAGTGCCAATATAATTAGATACTACCAATATAACAATTAGTTGAAATGTTCTTCATGTCTGCTTGTTACCAGAATCCGTAATTAATGTACATAAATTCTGTCACCAAGGTATCCGTCTTATTCCGTCTCCCCAATTGCTTGCTACGCCTCATAATAACGGACGAAAATGGCGGACTTAAATTCAAACTATTCCAGGCACATTGTCAAATCGATCTGCTGATTGCCTGAAAGAACGCACCGATCGATCTCGTGAAACGGGAAAAAAAGTTTTCTTTTTCTCTCAAGGATTTTCTGGGGTATGCAGGCAACAACGCTTCTCCTATCAATATACAGCATCTACATTTTCGACTACCTCCTATAGAAAAACATGATTCTGAGTTTCAATCAGTGGAAACAGAGTTAGTTTGCCTTACGGTATATATTCCAGACGCCTTACACAAACCACAGACAAACACCACAACCAAAGCATAAGACCATGTATTGGAATGAAGTTAAATATCATTGATTTCCCCAGTATTATCATAGCCTATTCATTTGGACAACACCATAATGTAATGGTGGTTGTATACCAAAGGAGTATTGATATCTTATGCCACCTACCACGTCTGTAGCACATGGATCTGGCGAGAGACGAGGAAAGACCAAAAGAAGAGAGAGTTCTCAATATTGTCTAGCAGTCCTTAGCAATGAGCACAATATTGGCGATAATAATAACCATACTCGAGTAATATTGGAATTTTACTGCCGTCGGAATCGACTTGTCGTTAGCATTGATTGATTCCGTTTGGCTACAACCACGGCTAACGTTGGTCATATCGGCATGGTGCTTTTCTCTCCGATAATTTCCGGTTTAGGTCTGCGTTATGGTAACGGAGAGCGCGTTATAATATGTAACGTGTTCAGATGTTAAGGAAATTATTGGTTTTTAATTCGTCTAATATCTTTAATGTGATGGATTTACCAATATCATTGCTGTCTCCTTCAGCTCCATCATACTTGACAACGACTGGAGTCCAGCTCCACAAATTTTTACCAATAACTAAGAGTTCAGTTCCATCACATCAACCATTAACTAGAGTCCAGTTCCTTCATGTCTACTATTAACTAGAGTCCAGCTCCATCATGTCTACCATTAACTAGAGTCCAGCTCCATCATGTCTACCAATAACTAGAGTCCAGCTCCGTCATGTCTACCATTAACTAGAGTCCAGCTCCGTCATGTCTACCATTAACTAGAGTCCAGCTCCGTCATGTCTACCATTAACTAGAGTCCAGCTCCATCATGTCTACCATTAACTAGAGTCCAGCTCCGTCATGTCTACCATTAACTAGCGTCCAGCTCCATCATGTCTACCATTAACTAGAGTCCAGTTCCATCATGTCTACCATTAACTAGAGTCCAGCTCCATCATGTCTACCATTAACTAGAGTCCAGTTCCAACATGTCTACTATTAACTAGAGTCCAGCTCCATCATGTCTACCATTAACTAGCGTCCAGTTCCATCATGTCTACCATCAACTAGAGTCTAGCTCCATCATGTCTACAATTAACTAGTGTCCAGCTCCGTCATGTCTACCATTAACTAGCGTCCAGTTCCAGCATGTCTACCATTAACTAGAGTCTAGCTCCATCATGTCTACCATTAACTAGAGTCCAGCTCCATCATGTCTACCATTAACTAGAGTCAAGCTCCATCATGTCTACCATTAACTAGAGTCCAGCTCCGTCATGTCTACCATTAACTAGAGTCCAGCTCCGTCATGTCTACCATTAACTAGAGTCCAGCTCCATCATGTCTACCATTAACTAGAGTCCAGCTCCAACATGTCTACCATTAACAAGAGTTCAGCTCCATCATGTCTACCATTAACTACAGTTCAGCTCCATCATGTCTACCATTAACTAGAGTCTAGCTCCGTCATGTCTACCATTAACTAGATGACAGCTCCGTCATGTCTACCATTAACTAGAGTCCAGCTCCATCATGTCTACCATTAACTAGAGTCCAGCTCCATCATGTCTACCATTAACTAGAGTCAAGCTCCATCATGTCTACCATTAACTAGAGTCTAGCTCCAACATGTCTACCATTAACTAGAGTCCAGCTCCATCATGTCTACCATCAACTAAAGTCCAGCTCCATCATGTCTACCATTAACTAGAGTTCAGCTCCATCATGTCTACCATTAACAACGAGTCCAGCTCCATCAACTCAATCAATAACTAGAGTCTAGCTTCATCTTGTCTACCAATGACTAGAGTTCAGTTCCACCAATAACTGGAATTCACGCCCATCATCTCTACCAATTACTGGAGTCCAACTCCATCATCTCTACTAACGACCACAGTCCAACTCCATCATCTCTACTAACAACCACAGTCCAATCCATCATCTCTACCAACAACCACAGTCCAATCCATCATCTCTACTAACAACCACAGTCCAACTCCATCATCGCTACTAACAACCACAGTCCAATCCATCATCTCTACCAACAACCACAGTCCAACTCCATCATCTCTACTAACAACCACAGTCCAACTCAATCTTCTCTACTAACAACCACAGTCCAACTCCATTATCGCTACTAACAACCACAGTCCAATCCATCATCTCTACCAACAACCACAGTCCAATCCATCATCTCTACTAACAACCACAGTCCAACTCCATCATCTCTACCAACAACCACAGTCCAACTCCATCATCTCTACTAACAACCACAGTCCAACTCCATCATCTCTACTAACAACCACAGTCCAACTCCATCATCTCTACTAACAACCACAGTCCAACTCCATCATCTCTACTAACAACCACAGTCCAACTCCATCATCTCTATCAAAAATCACAGTCCAACTCCATCATCTCTACTAACAACCACAGTCCAACTCCATCATCTCTACCAACAACCACAGTCCAACTCCATCATCGCTACCAACAACCACAGTCCAACTCAATCATCTCTACTTACAACCACAGTCCAACTCCATCATCTCTACCAACAACCACAGTCCAACTCCATCATCTCTACTAACAACCACAGTCCAACTCCATCATCTCTACCAACAACCACAGTCCAACTCCATCATCTCTACCAACAACCACAGTCCAACTCCATCATCGCTACTAACAACCACAGTCCAACTCCATCATCTCTACTAACAACCACAGTCCAACTCCATCATCGCTACTAACAACCACAGTCCAACTCCATCATAGCTACCAATTACTGGAGTTTAATTCTGTCATGTCTACAAAAGACCAGAGTCCAGCTCCATCAACTCCATCAATGACCCTAGTCCATCTCCATCGTGTCCACAGATGACCCTAATCCAACTCCATCATGTCCACTAATGACCAAAGTCCAATGTTGCATTGTAGTAACAAAAGCTCATTGTGAATCATTTATGCAATGTCATACTCCACACAGGTAGACCCATTGTGGCTTTCAATGCAATTCAAAATTTATAATACTAATCCATGTTTTATTGTAAACTTATATCTATGATTTATGCCAATCCATGTACTATACCAATCTGAATTTCTGTTCTTTTGAATGTTGAACATATCATGTCATTCATCAAAATAATATAAGCATATGTATAATATTATCTGGCATCAAGGTGTTTAAAATTCGCTGAATAAGTGCTCTCAAAATGTGCAACACTTGCTGTTTCACGTTTGAATGCATAATTAATGTAATTGTAAGATAAATTTTAATGACATTTGGCAGATCATATATAATATCTGAATAACTTAAGTGTAAAAGCCGTTAATGAAGGAAGCAGAGGATGAATCAGATGAATTTTCTATAAGAAAGTAAACCCGTACTATTTTAACCTTGATGTGTCGTTGATGTCTGAGGTGAAGATATGAACGACGTTACGTAATACTGCACTTTTTGAGGTGATTACTTAGTCACTGGGTTACGTAGTGTAATATGTTACTGAAATCGTGTTAAATCCATACAGATCTGTCTACTGAATCTAGGTTATCATATCACCACTAAACCTCTGTGAACCTGTAGATATATGACACATTGACAGATTTTATGGTCATTGGTAATAGTGATACGGTAAGGTAGTAAGTAGGGTACACACCTTTTATTTGACGAGGCTGTAATTCCCGGGTCAGACGTATCCTCTGTATAGTACTTTACAGTGTACCAGATTTATTCCACAATGAGCCCATGCCTGTTAATAAGCCCACCCTAGTCTAGTGCAGAACACAAATGTTATTTATTTGCCCTGATTCAAGTTTGTTCACTTGGTTTATTGCCCTGTAAACAGCCAGGGTCATTTTGAGCTGGGGGTCTCCTTGTAGTAGTTAGTGACTACCTCACTGACCAACATGCCATCAAGAGCAACTAGAGTAAAGTGTCTTCCCAAGGACACAACAATGACAGCACAGACCGGTCCATTTCTAAACTTCCATGGAAACACAAACCACCACAGGTAGGTAGTGATAAACCATGCACTTCTGACCTTCCCCTGAGTGAGACTGAGCCATTGCGGCCGATAAAAGTGTAAGTGTTAGCCCTCTGAGATTATTGCAGGATAAATATTGCAGTCAGTATGACTATTGTAGTATGAATATTATTTTCAGCTTAAAAAAAAACCCCGAGTTAATATGGGAAATATGAAAAATAATTATCTCTATTGATATAATAAAAACTACATATATATCACATGACCATCTAATTAATATGAAAATCAAATATACCAAAAATATCAAGAGTTTGATTACTGTAACCAATAAACCCAAATGTCAAGCGTATCAGACAAAAATATGTCTATATTTACATTGAATGCCAACAACTTTGTTTAAGGTCATTCCCTAGAGTTTATAATATCAACTGTACACAGAATGGACCTGCTATTGGGCCTGTGCATATAAATTGTACAAAAAACACTCGTTAATAAAAGGGCATTTAAATGAAATCATTTGTGAAGGTAAACCTTGTCTCACTTTCTAATGACACATATCGTAGTCTCGTGTTTTTAAAACTCCCCAAAAATCTGACATGTGAACTGTGATGATATGGTGTCCGACAATGTAGAATAGAGAGGTACATTTGTCCGACAATTGGATTAGACCTGTACATGCTATTGTTGTACTTTCAATCGATTATTGACCAATGTGTGTAAAATTAAGTAACAGATAGTGTTTTGTTAATAGAAATAGGCTGAAATATTTACAAAGGAATGACTATCTCTCCATCTGGTGCCAATTTATCAGGTAAAAAAAAAAAGACTTTTTTTTATTACAAATCAAAAATTGCTTGGTGACAAAGCTATCATGAGAAAATAGTAATACAAAATATTATGAATGAAAGCAAGTCTAAATGTGATGATCATATTTACCATTTTATAAACCTAAATACAAAGTGGAGATGAGTTTATTGTGGGATGTTAGGCATACCACTACAATAGAACTGTAGATAATAGACAGGTGGACTTGTTACCAGCTATGGTTTTATGACATATATGGTGTGATAGTAGAAATTGGAGGCCACACTGCATTAAAGTTACACATGTATTTTTACTTTTTCGAGAATAAATGAAAAAAAGAATACAATGAAAATAGAATTATTTCCGAAATTATGGTTAGTTTAATAATTTTCTGCATAAAATGCATT
The DNA here is from genome assembly GCF_902652985.1 of Pecten maximus. Taxonomy (NCBI): domain Eukaryota; kingdom Metazoa; phylum Mollusca; class Bivalvia; order Pectinida; family Pectinidae; genus Pecten; species Pecten maximus. Next base: position 17,779,357 of record NC_047019.1, on the reverse strand, counting down.
ATGCTTAAAAAGATTCAACCATCAAAGCAAAATTAAACTTTCTAAATAGCACTGCTGTAACCTAGTCTGGTATGCCAACATTCCATTAGAATAAAAAAGTTGAAAAACAACAACACACACATATGGAAGTTATGTAAATATAAATATATTTTATTAACACATGTACAGTACCAGCTGAATACACACGTAAAAAAGGGGAAAATAGATAATTTGCTGTAGTAAAAATAATAAATAAGAGAATCATTAACACAGAGACAATTTCCTGACATTGAAGATATGAAATATAACACAAATTTCTAAGAACACAATTAAAAGCAAAATGTAAAATAAAAATCTCTAATACAGTATTTCTGTTTACATAGTACTAGTGGTTGCCATTGTCAATACCTGTTTCAAAGGCATTATCAAGTCCTTTTTATCTGAATATATCTACCTCTTACATTGCAACTCTTCGGCATTGCATAACTTATAATTTCACAAAGTATTTTATCTGAACATATCTACCTCTTACATTGCAACTCTTCAGCATTGCGTAACATAAAATTTCACAAAGCTATTTATCTGAACATATCTACGTCTTTCATTGCAACCCATTGGCATTGCGTAACTTAAAATTTCACAAAGTATTGCAAGATTGTATTAGATAGTAGACAAATCCTTGGCAGTGAATCGATTAATTGTGCAGCATTTAATATATGGTTAGTATTTATCCTACAATAAGCCCCCTCCCCTAGTGTAAAAAGTTTAGTACCATATTTATCCTACATTAAGCCCCCTCTCCCAGTGTAAAAAGTTTAGTACCATATTTATCCTACCATTAAAGCCCCCTCTCCCAGTGGAAAAAGTTTAGTACCATATTTATCCTACATTAAGCCCCCTCCCCTAGTGTAAAAGTTTAGAACAATATTTATCCTACAATAAGCCCCCTCTCCCAGTGTAAAAAGTTAAGTACCATATTTATCCTACAATAAGCCCCCTCCCCTAGAATGTAAAATGTTTAGTACCATATTTATCCTACAATAAGCCCCCTCTCCCAGTGTAAAAAGTTTAGTACCATATTTATCTTCCAATAAGCCCCCTTCACTAATGTAAAAAGTTAAGTACTATATTCATTCTAAAATAAACCCCTTCCCCTTGTGTAAAAAGTTTGGTACTGTATTTATTCTGAAATAAGCCCCTCCCCTAGTGTAATAGTTTAGAAACAATATTTATTCTGAAATAGCCCCTCCCGTAGTGTAAAACTGTAATATTATAGTTTGGGGAGGGCTAAATATTTTTGCAAAAAATGTAGGGGGGGGGGGGGGGGGGGTATTATTTGTTTATTATTTGTTTGGCAGGGGCTTATTTGTATATAAATACAGTATATATTTATAGTACAGGGCATTGTTTGAGAATTATAAATAATGTATTATTACTTAATACACCGATTCAGAGTGTCACAGAATGGTCTGATCATTAATAAGATGTCATTATAATGATATAGTGTGTTGATGGCATGATATCTGCCTATTTATACATGTACCTGCATGTGTTATGAAAACCAAATAAAGTAGATGTATTGCGTATATCGGTTGTCTTTCAACATTGCACAATTTGTTTACAAAAGAGACACTAGCAAACAAGGAAACTGGGACAATTACAAAATCATTCTTCTTATAATGGTCATATATATATCTATATAAAACTTATCATTTTTTCATTTAAAAATTTATAAAATAATACACATAATTAATCAAAACTGCAAGATAATATATTACTTAATATAAATCAAAATTTACAGGTTTTTAAAAATAATTTTCGAAGTACTGGTAAGGTTGCTGTGTTAGCGTAATTCCTTTGATTTTATAAATAGAACAGGAAGATTGATTATTTCTTTATTACTTAAGACAACTTTTGCCTCCATATTTTGCTTTCTTTATATAGAAGACCTCCATACACTTATAAATTGCATTTCATGGATTTTTATCTTTTTTTCTTCTGAAATTTTCCACTATAAATTCAAGATTTTCCTTATTAACATATTTCACTATGAGTTGAAGATTATTTTGTAACCATACTGTATATACATAGAAATCAATATCATCAAGGACACTCAAAGCTTGTATCAATAAAAGTATATGCACCGAGAGAAAGTGTGTACAATCTTAAGTTTGACTAGAGCAATATCCCTGGAAATGAAGAGTTCGTATCAAACTGAGGTCTCCTTACAAAAGGACATCTGCTACACAAAATACAAGTTATAAGCATACAGTTGTTTACTGATAAGAAATATCAATAAATTCATGTCACTTGAAATGTCTTACTGTGGCTCACACATACAAAGGATCCTACAGGCATGTCCTATATATACAAAGGGACAGCTAACCTCACGAGGGTAACTGTACAAGAATGATAGTGTCATCGAATCAGGGGCCATTTGGTTCTGATTAATAACCAGAATATACAGTATACATGTTCATTCTCTACCTTGCCTGATCTATTATATAATATCCTACACACATTGTCTACCATTGTTTTGCTACAATAAACAAAGATTAGTCATACTTACATTATATCTTTAAAACTAGTTTATGCTATTGAATATACGTATATATTTTTTAAATTTTCAAATCTGTTGTTTTACTTTTAGCACCTAATTATCTTAGATACCTACATCTAACAAATTTTTGATAAATCATAATATTTATTGAAACATTGATTTTCCTGTTGGGTCAAGCTGACTATGTAGACACCAGTAAGCCATACTCCCATCACATAAAAGATATATGTGTATACCTATAATACTGATTTCATTGTCATGACAACCAGATTTCTGTAATTATCTCTGGTAAGTGTAACAGTCTGGTGCCGGTTACTCAATAGGCTGTCTGTCTGATAGATATGGCACAACTAATGGCCGTATTGGTAATTAACCTTGCCTGGTAAAAATTTTTCTGTTAGAACTTGGTTATTTTTGGAATCAAACTTGAAATTAACTACGACTATCTAGGTTCTGATGTCAGAATTATCATGGTCAAATGATCTCTCCTTTCTGCCATGATTCAACATCAACATCATGATAACTGATTTAGGAAGATAAAAGCCAACATTAACTCCTGATCCATATACATTGTCAGTATCCTCCTGCAATACACCCATGGGGCAAAAACCACAAAACTTTTATTTGAAATTGGATATAGGCTTACTGTATTACAATGAAATCTAGCATTTCTTTAAGTTATTCTAAGGAATTATATTTTTTGACGTAGTGGGCTTATCAGACATGGTCCTAATTGCTTGATAAGTATATATATAGTCAAACGTAAATTAACATATCACAGATATTATACCACAACACGAACAGAATCAATGACAATATTCATTTAACCCTGAGGTACTGCAGTCTGCCATTTTTGTCATTGGAAATAAAACCTTGATTTTGGTTTTAAAATCTATAATGCCCAAGGATCAACGGACAATTTAAGTCCACATATGGGAGGAACAATGTCGCTTTCCATGTCTACTCTCTATTGGACAAAAACTATCTAACGTATTTGTATAACAAAACTGGGAGCTACAAGTAAAACAGTATTGGTGATATTTCCTGAACAACCTCTTTGAAAGTTTGGAATCGGAGATCAAAGTGACTGTACAAAAGCTGGCACTCTTGGTACATGACTCCCCACAATCTAGACTTGGCAAAATGTACGGGTACATGCCAAATGTTTGATCTTCTCGTGAAATATTATAATAGATTAGTACAGGAAAAGTTTTAATGACCGAAGGAACATGAAAAATCAGTAAAACAAATTGTTTATGCTATGTTTATGCTACATGAAAAGTTATTGCGACAGGAAAGGAAAAGATTCCAATGAAACAGGGATATATTGTTTAAGTCAAACTTGTGTAAACATATATATGGTCCATCAGCACAAGTTGACACACCAGACCAAATAGTGGTATCCAACGCACCATATTAACATTCTTCATACATATAAATAAAACTTCATTAATCATTGGTGAGTCAGAATGCCTGTTTTATACCAAAATTAGTGTCTGACTTTTGACCTAAACCTAATTGGGTATACAGGCATGGAAAGGTATAAGACACACTGCCTTTCATCTTAAACATACCTTCAGCATGTTAGAAGTCGGAACAGGACATTGAATTTCACTTAGACCATGGACATACAGGCCTGAAAATGAAATGCTACACATGGCTTTAAGTTTGCCATCATACATATTGGGTTTAATGATGTATCAATGAATTTAAATTGATCTAGTCTAGCCAGTAAGAAGCTGCAGCCTAGACAAACATCTCAGAACAATCAAAATGGTTTTGGGAGAATAAGAACAGAACACAGAATGGTTTAGGGCAAACAACAAGTAGTATAGAGACACAAGTAGGTCTGGAACAATAACGTCTGGTAAAAAAGCGATTCTACATTTTAGTGTACTTTTTTTTTTAAATTCCCACTGAAGTAAAAAACGGCAAGGCTCTAAAATTTTGTCTTACTTTTTTTTGTATGAAAAATTTAAATAAAATTCTAAAAGGTAAATAGGTATGGCTCAGAAAAAAAACAAAATTTACAATAACCAATTCAGATCTTGACTTGCATATTATCATAATACTACTACATATCAGATTATAATTCTATACCTAAAAATTAAATAATGGAACGAAATTATGATGGAATGATGGCCAAGGGTAAAATTACATGCCACTAACCAAGATATGGCAGGGGCATAAAATACAATAATGCTGTCACAACCAGATCCTAAATCATCAGCTTCTTCTGTAAGCTTTATCACAGCTTCAGTTTTATTTATATCCTAACAAAACACTTAACTGATCATGATTCATGGTGCATGTATATTAATAAAAATGACTTTTGTCTCTGAATCACCAGAAAGGATTCTTCTTAAACATGCCCTTCCAAGTTGTGTTGTCTGCCTCATGGAAACGTTTTGTCAGAAATCCAAGTTTTTTCTCAAGTTCTTCCATTTCCTGTAAAGTCAAATTCCAAAAATGTTATTTTACAACAAATTAAAATTCAGTCAAATTTATCTAATTATCATTCTTGTTAACAGGAGTTTCTGGTTTGTAGAAACATTTCATGCAGATGGAAACAGCTTGGAGAAAACCCAAATGATCTGACAAGTGTCCCTAATCATTGCCATATTCCAGTGGGGAACCAAAGTTCCTAGGTGTAAGGCAAATACTACCACTCCACCACATTTTCTTGGTTAACCATTTCCCTGTTAAAATGTAACAGTTATAAAGAGCTGAAAATGTATCTTCTGAATAATATAATTATTACATTGATTTAAACTGTATATATTTACACCTCAATTTAGAAAGTAACCATGGAATAAGTTATTTCAAGAAAATGGAATAAGAGCATATGCAAATAAAAAGTGGATAATTAAGAAAGAGAAATTAAAACGAGATTATTCTCTTGGTATGTTATATTTTATAACACCATCTGAGGAGCTAGAAATATTTATCCAGATGTAAACACTGGAAGTAAATGGTTTAATGTACCGGTCAGTAATCAGTGATATTCAGTGGTATATAAACTTATAATCCTCTTATCCCAATACCATTAGACTACTTACATATATATTATATATAACTCTACACAACAGTCTGTGAAATCCTTAATGCTACTTACAGCCAAGGTTAGTTATTTGAAAGAAGTTAGTGTTTTTGAGCCACATGCACATCAGTCTGGTTTGAAAGTTTTATAACCAAATCAAGGTTGAACTCTGTTTTATCGCATTTACAGTGTCATGAATGCAATAGGACATCATACATATTCTATGTAGCATATTAGCCTAGATTCAAACGAGTTTCTTTTACTGATTCTATCAACTAAATAGAGGCATATGTAAATATATAATATTGTATTACAAATTAACAGAAATTTATTTGAAATATCATTAAAATTGAATTTAAAATCAATTAGTCAAATGCATTAAATAACATCCTTTTCATACACCAGTAACATCTAATTGAAATCATACGTAATCACTGCGGATTATTAGTGGTACCTATTACATATGATTACCATCAGATTCCACTCATTCACACCAACTTAATGATTTCACAGAAAAATTCCGGTCTTTAGCTGACAACAACCTTTCTTCTGAATTAACTGAATTAGTTTGTACATACTTGGATTTTTTTTACATAAAATGGCTTTCAAATATTTTGCTGTTCAATCTGCATAAACATTATATTTGATTAAAAAATAGAATTCGTCCTCAATATCGTTATCATTACAAATTTAACATATCCTCTGGTTTCTGTCCAAATTCCTGTACCCTGTTTATACATAAGTGTGCCACTAAGTCTATTACAGTATCTATATAGGAAGGGTATTGATCATATTCCAGACCTGGACACTAGTGTAAAGTATATTGATTTTAAAAGATGAATTGATGATTTTATGGCCTACACAAAAAATACATTGAAACACATCTGAAAGAAAAGCTAATATGAAGGGCACTACCAATTTTATCTCGTCATCCTGGGATGTACAATGTCACAGTATTAAAACTAGATAAAGTTATGACCAAGAAGATGAGTAATATAACTTTTAACTTTTTAATGAGGAATTTTTCAAAGTGATATTGGTAACGAATTAAAATTTCAGCTTTCAAAATTGTTGTTTGTTTGAAATTCTAGTAAAGAGTGATGAAAGTTCAGGTTATTTCAGCTTTTTTTCATGATTTGAACAAATAACGTTACAGAGATGTAAACATTTTTATCTTCATCTCTAGCGCCAGGCTAGTATGGCTGTAATTTTCATTAGACCAAGCCAAAAATTTGGTAGCTTTGAGAGTCGGGCTAGTAGAATTTTATACCCCTGAGATTTATATCTGTTTTTGTCCAGTATCAGAATGCAGGTGACATGACAAAATCACAAGTGTTTGCAGCTCTGCCGATGGAATTGGTGGTAGGAACATGTCTGATAATTATTTTTGTCAAACAGAAAACTCGAGACATGCTCTTTGATATATAGGGATTTGATAATGATTTACATAATACAGTCAGCTTGTACAACAGGTACAAATGTTGATGTACGAAATCAAAGTAGGATATAAATCATCTACTATCACTCATGGTTATACATGTGTTTGTACAGCTTTGTCTAGATAAAATCGGGTGATTACTCTGACCGGCAGACGACCATATTGGCACGTACACATGAGTCCCAGATCTTCAAGATCTTACAAATCAGTTAAAAAAGTTTAAAGTGTGGAGATATAGTGGTCAACGTGTGTAATGATGATTAGGTACAAAGTACAGCTTTAAGTAATGATTTACGTAATGTTGTTATACACACTTACAGCAGTAAAATCTGGTATACATGTGTTTGTAGTAGTTTTTTGTTTGTGTTGGTAGTATACCTGTACCTGTGTTTGTAGTTGTGTTTGTGTTGGTAGTATACCTGTACCTGTGTTTGTAGTAGTGTATGTGTTTGTAGTATACCTGTACCTGTGTTTGTAGTAGTGTTTGTGTTGGTAGTATACCTGTACCTGTGTTTGTAGTAGTGTTTGTGTTGGTAGTATACCTGTACCTGTGTTTGTAGCAGTGTTTGTGTTGGTAGTATACCTGTACCTGTGTTTGTGTTGGTAGTATACCTGTACCTGTGTTTGTGTTGGTGGTATACCTGTACCTGTGGTTGTAGTAGTGTTTGTGTTGGTAGTGTACCGGTACCTGTGTTTGTGTTGGTAGTATACCTGTACCTGTGTTTGTGTAGTGTTTGTGTTGGTAGTATACCTATACCTGTGTTTGTAGTTGTGTTTGTGTTGGTAGTATACCTGTACCTGTGTTTGTGTAGTGTTTGTGTTGGTAGTATACCTGTACCTGTGTTTGTGTTGGTAGTATACCTGTACCTGTGTTTGTAGCTGTGTTTGTGTTGGTAGTATACCTGTACCTGTGTTTGTGTTGGAAGTATACCTGTACCTGTGTTTGTGTTGGTAGTATACCTGTACCTGTACCTGTGTTGGTAGTATACCTGTACCTGTGTTTGTAGTAGTGTTTGTGTTGGTAGTATACCTGTACCTGTGTTTGTGTTGGTAGTATACCTGTACCTGTACCTGTGTTGGTAGTATACCTGTACCTGTGTTTGTAGTAGTGTTTGTGTTGGTGGTATACCTGTACCTGTGTTTGTAGTAGTGTTTGTGTTGGTAGTATACCTGTACCTGTGTTTGTGTTGGTAGTATACCTGTACCTGTACCTGTGTTGGTAGTATACCTGTACCTGTGTTTGTAGTAGTGTTTGTGTTGGTAGTATACCTGTACCTGTTTTTGTGTTGGTAGTATACCTGTACCTGTGTTTGTGTTGGTAGTATACCTGTACCTGTGTTTGTAGTTGTGTTTGTGTTGGTAGTATACCTGTACCTGTGTTTGTAGTAGTGTTTGTGTTGGTAGTTTACCCGTACTTGTGTTTGTGTTGGTAGTATACCTGTACCTGTGTTTGTGTTGGTAGTATACCTGTACCTGTGTTTGTAGTACAGTCAAACCTGTATTAAGCGGCCACCCAAGGGACCGACAAATATTGGCTGCTTAAGACAGGTGGCTGTTTAAACCAGGTTGGCCAGAAACGGCCTGTTGCCGAATTATTTTTTCGACAGTTTATTGATTTGATCATATTATAATGCACTTATTGATATTGATAACAATATACCAAGTACAGTGTATTTTGAAATGAAAACCAACAAAGATAAAAGTTTTGATGAATTTGATAAAAAATACCTGGTCATGTGATCATCGCGGATGTATACTTTCGGACAAAATGGCCGCTTAATACAGGACGATACAATGACTCGGGGCATATTTTTGTGGCCTTTGGCCGCATTAGACAGCTAGTGACCGCTTATTTAAGGTTCATTGTAGTGTTTTCCATCGGGCGGACCCAGACTGGCCGCTTAAAGGAGGTGGCTGCTTATTCAAGGTGGCCATTAGAGCAGGTTTTACTGTAGTTTTTAGTTTGTGTTGGAAGTATACATGTACCTGCGTTTGTAGTAGTGTTTGTGTTGGTAGTATACCTGTACCTGTGTTTGTGTTGGTAGTATACCTGTACCTGTGTTTGTAGTATACCTGTACCTGTGTTTCTAGTAGTGTTTGTGTTGGTAGTATACCTGTACCTGTGTTTGTGTTGGTAGTATACCTGTACCTGTGTTTGTGTTGGTAGTATACCTGTTCCTGTGTTTGTAGTAGTGTTTGTGTTGGTAGTATACCTGTACCTGTGTTTGTGTAGTGTTTGTGTTGGTAGTATACCTGTACCTGTGTTTGTAGTAGTGTTTGTGTTGGTAGTATACCTGTACCTGTGTTGGTAGTAGTGTTTGTGTTGGTAGTATACCTGTACCTGTGTTTGTGTAGTGTTTGTGTTGGTAGTATACCTGTACCTGTGTTTGTGTAGTGTTTGTGTTGGTAGTATACCTGTACCTGTGTTTGTGTAGTGTTTGTGTTGGTAGTATACCTGTACCTGTGTTTGTAGTAGTGTTTGTGTTGGAAGTATACCTGTACCTGTGTTTGTGTTGGTAGTATACCTGTACCTGTGTTTGTGTTGGTGGTATACCTGTACCTGTGTTTGTGTTGGTAGTATACCTGTACCTGTGTTTGTAGTAGTGTTTGTGTTGGTAGTATACCTGTACCTGTGTTTGTAGTTGTGTTTGTGTTGGTAGTATACCTGTACCTGTGTTTGTGTTGGTAGTATACCTGTACCTGTGTTTGTGTTGGTAGTATACCTGTACCTGTGTTTGTGTTGGTGGTATACCTGTACCTGTGTTTGTGTTGGTAGTATACCTGTACCTGTGTTTGTAGTAGTGTTTGTGTTGGTAGTATACCTGTACCCGTGTTTGTGTTGGTAGTATACCTGTACCTGTGTTTGTGTTGGTAGTATACATGTACCTGTGTTTGTAGTAGTGTTTGTGTTGGTAGTATACCTGTACCTGTGTTTGTGTTGGTAGTATACCTGTACCTGTGTTTGTGTTGGAAGTATACCTGTACCTGTGTTTGTGTTGGTAGTATACCTGTACCCGTGTTTGTGTTGGTAGTATACCTGTACCTGTGTTTGTGTTGGTAGTATACCTGTACCTGTGTTTGTGTTGGAAGTATACCTGTACCCGTGTTTGTGTTGGTAGTATACCTGTTCCTGTGTTTGTAGTAGTGTTTGTGTTGGTAGTATACCTGTACCTGTGTTTGTAGTAGTGTTTGTGTTGGTAGTATACCTGTACCTGTGTTTGTGTTGGTAGTATACCTGTACCTGTGTTTGTGTAGTGTTTGTGTTGGTAGTATACCTGTACCTGTGTTTGTAGTAGTGTTTGTGTTGGTAGTATACCTGTACCTGTGTTGGTAGTAGTGTTTGTGTTGGTAGTATACCTGTACCTGTGTTTGTAGTAGTGTTTGTGTTGGTAGTATACCTGTACCTGTGTTGGTAGTAGTGTTTGTGTTGGTAGTATACCTGTACCTGTGTTTGTGTTTGTAGTATACCTGTACCTGTGTTTGTAGTAGTGTTTGTGTTGGTAGTATACCTGTACCTGTGTTTGTAGTAGTGTTTGTGTTGGTAGTATACCTGTACCTGTGTTTGTAGTTGTGTTTGTGTTGGTAGTATACCTGTACCTGTGTTTGTAGTAGTGTTTGTGTTGGTAGTTTACCCGTACTTGTGTTTGTGTTGGTAGTATACCTGTACCTGTGTTTGTGTTGGTAGTATACCTGTACCTGTGTTTGTAGTACAGTCAAACCTGTATTAAGCGGCCACCCAAGGGACCGACAGATATTGGCTGCTTAAGACAGGTGGCTGTTTAAACCAGGTTGGCCAGAAACGGCCTGTTGCCGAATTATTTTTTCGACAGTTTATTGATTTGATCATATTATAATGCACTTATTGATATTGATAACAATATACCAAGTACAGTGTATTTTGAAATGAAAACCAACAAAGATAAAAGTTTTGATGAATTTGATAAAAAATACCTGGTCATGTGATCATCGCGAATGTATACTTTCGGACAAAATGGCCGCTTAATACAGGACGATACAATGACTCGGGGCATATTTTTGTGGCCTTTGGCCACATTAGACAGCTAGTGACCGCTTATTTAAGGTTCATTGTAGTGTTTTCCATCGGGCGGACCCAGACTGGCCGCTTAAAGGAGGTGGCTGCTTATTCAAGGTGGCCATTAGAGCAGGTTTTACTGTAGTTTTTAGTTTGTGTTGGTAGTATACCTGTACCTGTGTTTGTGTTGGTAGTATACCTGTACCTGTGTTTGTAGTATACCTGTACCTGTGTTTGTAGTAGTGTTTGTGTTGGTAGTATACCTGTACCTGTGTTTGTGTTGGTAGTATACCTGTACCTGTGTTTGTGTTGGTAGTATACCTGTACCTGTGTTTGTGTTGGTAGTATACCTGTACCTTGTGTTTGTAGTAGTGTTTGTGTTGGTAGTATACCTGTACCTGTGTTTGTAGTAGTGTTTGTGTTGGTAGTATACCTGTACCTGTGTTTGTAGCAGTGTTGTGTTGGGTAGTATACCTGTACCTGTGTTGTAGTTGTTGGTAGTATACCTGTACCTGTGTTTGTAGTAGTGTTTGTGTTGGTAGTATACCTGTACCTGTGTTTGTAGCAGTGTTTGTGTTGGTAGTATACCTGTACCTGTGTTTGTGTTGGTAGTATACCTGTACCTGTGTTTGTGTTGGTAGTATACCTGTACCTGTGTTTGTAGTAGTGTTTGTGTTGGTAGTATACCTGTACCTGTGTTTGTACCTGTGTTTGTGTTGGTAGTATACCTGTACCTGTGTTTGTGTTGGTAGTATACCTGTACCTGTGTTTGTAGTAGTGTTTGTGTTGGTAGTATACCTGTACCTGTGTTTGTAGTTGTGTTTGTGTTGGTAGTATACCTGTACCTGTGTTTGTGTTGGTAGTATACCTGTACCTGTGTTTGTAGTAGTGTTTGTGTTGGTAGTATACCTGTACCTGTGTTTGTAGTAGTGTTTGTGTTGGTAGTATACCTGTACCTGTGTTTGTAGTAGTGTTTCGTTTGTGTTGGTAGTAATAGTATACCGGACCTGCATTTGTAGTTGTATTACCTTTGTGTTACAAGCCACATTAATTGATTACTTATATTTGGCAATGCTAAAAGGAGACAAATTGTTTGCCATAATATGTGTGCATTCATTTCACTAACATGGATATTTCCTTTTGAACTTCAACCACATTTGGCAAACACCCAAAGACCTGGTCACAAATGACAATACAAACAAGAAGAGAATGAGACGTCTGGTAAACTCTGGCCATTTTATGTCCCACAAGGTGAACAAGAAGGACCCCAACCTCTAAATCAATCCCTACATGTAACAATAAGTTTTTATTTATAAGCCAAGATCTGTTTGTTTCTATCTGTAGTAAATATCATCAAATACGATCATAGAAATCTAACATGGCAGAGAGGTCCCTGATCTGATGAAGATTACAAAACTTTGATACTTGCCCTTACAGGGAAAATCTCTGCTACAACTTAAATAGCAGCTTAAATATTTATGTGAAAACATCTGTATATTCAGATTTATCAATAGAAACATATTTAGGATTTTTTTTTTTAAATCTATCAAAACTGTTCAGGTATCTACTGTACTTGCTTTTAAAGGTGAGATGGAACAGTGGTTTTATATCAAGTACTTATATTATTTGGCAGTGGTTGTATGGAAATTATTTTGGAGAGAAAAATTGGCAAATGTATGTCGACTATGCCCCACATATATAATCCCTGCATGCCTGTATTGTACATGTACATGTAGGTAAACTGTTCAGTCAATATGTAATCAACAGCTTAATGTGTATACATCCTTAATCCTCAGGGTGGGGACAGGTTTGTAATAATGTACAAGGTGTCTGTTTCTGCTTTATGTGTATACATCCTTAATCCTCAGGGTGGGGACAGGTTTGTAATAATGTACAAGGTGTCTGTTTCTGCTTTATGTGTATACATCCCTAATCCTCAGGGTGGGGACAGGTTTGTAATAATGTACAAGGTGTCTGTTTCTGCTTTATGTGTATAAACATCACTGCTCCTACTCAGGGTGCAGGATGGGTTTGTAATAAGTTTCAAGGTGTCTGTTTCTACTTTATGCCATCAAAGGCTAAAATAGTACATAATAACATGCATTCCTATTACAGTAGGTGGTGTACTACATGTTGAAAATGAGGAGTTCAATCTAAAATGTATTTTTTATTTTACATTCAATAAGTGTTCATCTTACTATGTGAGCCTACTTGACTTTGTACTTACAGTTGTGATAATCTTGTTCTGTCGCTCTCTCAGCTCCGGTGTTGCATTTTCCAACTTCTCTATCTATGTAAATAAGACAAAGACTTTCTAAATTGACAGAATTCAACGATTATCTTTCTAAATATAGTCTACTTCTTCATTCAACAAAACCTTGGTTCAAGGAAACACAACTCATATAGATATTGAAATCAACATTCAGATTTCAGGTATGTTCTAGAATCATAATGAAGCAGACCCTTTCATTGGTGTAAATTTTATATATGGCCCTTTCAAACGGCCTAATTTCATGACCCTAGCAAATTTTGTTTAAGTCTTTAAAGTTGGTCATGTTTTAATTTTATATCCCAGCATGCTACTGTAGCGGGACTGGACTGGGTCGATCATCGGTGACCAGGTATCTCAATTGGTAGAGCATCCGGCTAGTGTTCGGAGGTCCCGGGTTCGAACCCCGGTCTGGCCGCTACATTTTCTCCTCTCCTGTTACAAAATTGGCGCCCAACTAAAATACCCACGGTGGTGGTATAAGGGTCTTGTGTGTCTTCAAGGGCGAAGACTTGGAAAAAAGGAGGGAGGTGTGTAGCGGGACTGGACTGGGTCGATCATCGGTGACCAGGTAGCTCAATTGGTAGAGCATCCGGCTAGTGTTCGGAGGTCCCGGGTTCGAACCCCGGTCTGGCCGCTACATTTTCTCCTCTCCTGTTACACTACTGGCCATTTCTTTTATCATATTAGGCCTCCTAGTTATTAACCCTTATCATGCTTATCACATTATTACTTCCCTTTGTCCCCAGTGCTGAATAAAACAGTGAAAAACAGTAAAAAGTGTCTTTGGTTTTCATTTTAGTACTGTGAATTCATTTTCAGGGTAAACTAGATAAACCATATACTTTTTTTTAAAGGTTATGACCCCCTCTTTATATTTAAGTAGTTGGAAATAAAATTTACTCAAGGTTCGTTAAGTTTCAGGTGTAAACAGGTGAGATACAGGTGTTTTTTTATTATCTATATAAAACATGTAACATATCATTCATGTGTATCAAAATCCATTACATTAGAAAGATACAAAAGGTTTGTATTTTTTTACAGAAAAAATAAAGAATTTTATCACCAGTTCGTGACTTTTCTTTTACATATTTACTTCATTTAGATGAACATACATGTACCTAATCAGTCATCACTTTCGTTATCCACATTCGACTGTGTGTGGGGTGGAGGGGCAGGTTCTCGCGATTTGCATCGAGTCATTTCTGTGGTTTCTGTCACAATAATTTCCACAAAATCTTTCGTAAAAACTGTGTAAAAAAATCAACAGCTTCCATATTGTCATCAAGATCGAACTTGATCCCGGCGTACCTTGAAAGGAGCATTTACAGGTGGGGTATCGTTACGCGATCACTCATTATTGTCGTCAAATTCTCTGTCTCTTACACATTGATCTATTTGAATTTGTCTATAAATTTGAACATTACCAAAAGCAATATCATCAAACCCTTTGAATTCTAATGAATCGTCTGATTCTGCAAAATATTCCCGGAGAAAAGCATCCCTCTCTTCCTCGTGAGCAAGTGTAGGACGACGACTCAGCAAACGAATTTCATGAAATTAATTTAATACATCTTTTATTCGCTTCATTCAGATCGTCAGACACTGCATAATTTGTGAAGTTAAATAGAAATATATGAACCATTTTGTTATTGATTTATTGTTCACACAAGTAAGCAATAAATGTAAGCAGTAAGTATATGTACCGCTATCTACTGGCATGACTGAGTACAGTAGACTACACTTGCTTTGTGGATATTGACAGGATAACATATATTTACATACTAATTCAATTTTAGAATTGTAATTGAAATCTTGTGACAGCATGGCACAAATAGTCATCTGAACATTTGTTGTATATTGAAAAATTAATTTAAAGAAATTATTAACTCATTGCCTCGACATCAATTTTCAATTTATCAATTCATTGATTACTCCATGTTTTAAGTATGGTGTAGTGAGAATTTCAAGTCTTGATCATGACTTGATGAAAATTCTTCATTTACAAATTATTAAAATGAATTTGTTTCAAAAATAACACAAATTCCACAGCAATTTTATATAGAGAATCAATCACAATATTTCAGAAGTTATAAAATTACAAATAACAATAAACCGCTGAATATTAAATTAAGTGAATATCATATTTATAAGTATTTCTGCATTTGTTTTTAGATAATCCGGATTTCCGTTTTCCGTTGTTTTTTTTTTTGTTTGCTCACGCCTTACGCGATATGAAAAATAGCGAGGATTTAAAAAATTAATTCAAACACTTCCTGGGGTCGACATTAACTTTTTTCTGCACTTGTCCCGGACAAGTGATAAGATAAATTCACTTGTCCGAATGAAATAATCACTTGTCCTACATGTGTTTCTACTTTCCATCTGTTACGTGTAAACAGCTAGATGATTTATTATAAAGTAGACTATACTGACCAGTGCTCGAACGGGACCAGTGCTCGAACACTTTGTTTATTTTTGCTTCTCATTTCCTAAATCGTACTTTCCGTCCGTTCTTTCCACATGAGTATTATGGGGTGTAACAGCACTTTCTTACCTCCGGTAGCGATAGCTCTCTATCAAGGACGATAATCCAAATTTGAGCAGACGACAATGGTCATCATATAGTGTACAATCAAATATCATCAAACAAACATCGTTTCCGGAAAGGTTAGCATTCATGGAAAAATCTGTATTTTGAAAGAATTATCGCAAAATACATAATTTAAAAGAAAAGTAATGATTCAAATGTAGATCTAACACAGTTTTGAAAAAAATATCAAAATGACGGACGAAGACGGATTCTGAGTTGGGTGCGACAGGTGGTACCACTACGATTGTCTACTGTCACTTTTCCCAACAAAGGTTGACCTTAGCTTGATTGTCGACGAGTACCAATGGTTGTGTACCAGATGTAGACAAGAGGAATAAGTTTTGACATTTCTAGCAATATATAATAGGTATGGGACATCTTTACTCGTCAATGCTACTATGATCTGAATCGGAAGATATGCGCACTGGTCCAAAATGTCAGCTTCCCGCTGTGTTCCGGTCTATTTTTATCCCACGGGATGTTTGATAATCTGAACAATATTTTCTTAAGAAAGAATGTATGTATATATTACAATATAACCGACTTTACCACAAAAAAATGAAAACAACAATTTTATAGGGGTGTTCGAGCACTGGTCTGTACTTACGTAAATACCCGCCATTGCACAGGTGTCATGTGACCTGCTGCCAAAAATAAACCAACGTGCAAAAGTTACGGTGATAGGCTTGAAATTACTAACGGCAAGTCTGTCCTGTATAATCACAATTAAACTTTAATTTTTCAATAGGTATTGGAAATAAAACAACAAAAACTATGTTTTGTGTTCGAGCACTGGTCGGATGAGTCTAGAGGTAAGCACTGCAAGCCATAATTTCGACTCATAATAATTACTAACAACAATAAAACAGCAAGAAAGTATTATTACAAGTTATTTAAGTTTTACTAAACCATCCTTTTTTTACCTAAAAGCAGATGAATGAAATACTTTAAAATAATTAACTTTCATGAAGAACTGTTCGACTATATATACTGTAAACAAACTTACTACTATGAAAACATTAAAACATGTCACCGTTTTCTAGGGCACGGCAGTCTGCTTCATCTGTAGCCTCCTTAATTATATCAAAACTGATTCATTTTTATTACGATTCCAGCAGATGGTATCTGTCGTAGTATCAATGCTCTCACATGTACAGCATTCGCATGCGTTTAGTGATACCGATTACATGTTTTCGAGAGCCCTCGGAAGTCTACCATCATTTCTATGTAGTTCCGAATGAAGCTTTAATAAGCATGATCAACTCACTTCCGTTCGATGGTTAACACAATTTAAAGGAGTTTTTACTCATTTTACAGTGAGTATTGAATCAGTTTTGACTTCAGAATATAACATCAATAAAACACAAAGACAGATTTGCTACTTGTCCCGTCGGACAAGTACTTTAATGACTTCACTTGTCCGACATCAGTTTCGACTGGTACCGGACAATCGGACAAGCGTTACTGTCGACCCCTGACTTCAAGGTCATTTAAAACCCTCATCTTTTAGAAATTTCTAAGTTGTATATCAAAGAATAATAACTAGGGTACATTCTCTTCAAAAACGGACAATTTAAGGTGAACTTAACACTGTTTGAGTAGTTCGTCACAATCGAAAATTTGGTCGTGAATTCGGTATTTTGCTAATTATTTTAAAATCCTTCAAGGTAAATGAATAAAAAATGTTTTTCAAATGACCTCTATACACACCAAAGATTACTACACTGGGTTCATTCTCTCGTAAAAATATCGATTTCGGGTCCACTATTGGCCATTTCGGTAATTTAACTCTGACAACAATCGTGCTGCTAATCGTGAATGATTAAAAAATTAATTTAAAATACTTCTGGGTCAAATAAACCCCTAATATTTTACATATGATACAGTTGGACATTGAAGAACATATTTGGGTCAATTCTCCGAAAATAATGCCATTGAAAGCCCCTTTTTCATTTCGGTATTTCCAAGTCCGTTTCAGTAAATGACCAAACCACTCGTCTGTATATTCTAGTCTTTGCCGAAATAAAAACAAGCTATATAATTGTTCATTTTAAACATGACAACAACAACTGCCAACCACACATATCCATAAATGTTGATATCATCTGAGTATTGCCATAGTTATCTGTAACCTTGATTGTAAACCCCATACCAAAGTCTTGCACGAATCGGCCAATCAAATTGGTTTAACCTTTGATTTCCTTAATCTTGAAGTTACCTCCCTTACAACAGTTATACGTTCTAAGTATCGGCTACAACAAACAACCCCATGCACATAACAACAAGATATTATCATTTGCATTTGATCTATTGGTCGCTTTCGTCAAAGGAAAATGGTACATTTTGTATTTGAAAATGGATGGCAACGTTAATGCTATGACCAGTCACCCTGACCACAAATACCGCTTATTGCAAGCCTGTACACAGTTCTTTCTCCCAAACACGTAGACTGTGTATGATACAATGTATCGTCTCGAATGCCGTTATTGATGTATTTCTTTCTCTAAATTACAGAAATACACACCTAGTTGATAATGATGTAACATTCTAGTATATATATTTTACACATTTAAGTAAAATCACGGATATATTTGCAGACCTATGTTATAATGTCAGCCATTTTGGAATGAACACGGAAGGGCAAAAATATCAAAATATCCCGAGACGAATGCGCCTGTGCAATCGTTGTTTACCTAAATATATTGACCTGGGGTTGATTCACAAAGTTCAGGTTCATTAAGTCTTCACATTTCGCTAGCGTTATATTTCTCAAATCGTATGCATCGTGAAAACATCTACTGAATACGCTTTCAACATTTTCGGTAAAACTACTGAATAAAACGAAGATGTTTTTGCAAGTAAATTATTTGAAGCGTAAGGTCATGGGGGCAGCCATATTTCATTGAATTAGAAGTAGGTGGCATTGTGGTGAAAGTGGTTACCAAATATGGTTATATTTCTCAGTCTAGTTCTTGATGGCAATAACCGAACATTAATGTTCGTTTAAAAATGAAGAAATTGACAATGAATGGATGGACAATAAATGCCATATCACCAACACATATCAAGGTCATTTGCTCTTTGGGCAGGTGAGCAAATGATGAGTGTATTATCTAGATCAGAAAGTTAAGGACATTATGACTGACCACTTCAATACTACTTCTGACGTACTGGCCATTTACCTGTTGTGGTAGATTAGCATCACTCTAGCAGGTTCCAGCCAAACATATCTTCAGCTATATGTGTTATCAGAGCTGGCTGTATATACTACACTATTAGTTATGTCCAGGGCTATGGCTTCTCTGCCAAGAGTTCAGGAAGTCAAATACAAACTGGTGCCATGTGAAAGGCTACATGGCATGTACTGCATGTAATTTATAATACTACATCATCAACTGTCTAGATCTGTGCCTAGGCAAACTATACATGTACAGTATATGTGTTTGTCTATTACTCTTCAAGATGCTATCTGCTTCTCCCTGTCCTAATATTTGACACACAACTGCTAGCCTATATATTCACTTTATATCAACAGCATAGAAAAATCATGAAGAAAAATCCCTTAAGCGCTTATCCCATTGTAGGGCTTTTTGGGGTTAGAAATTTATTGAATTTATTTTTGAATTTATTTTCTCAATTCATCAATTTCCTTCCCTTAAAGAGACAAACGATTCCATCCACAATGAAATCTGCCCGGCAAGGAGAAAATGTAACTTAAAAGAATCTTGACCAAGTGACTCCAATTACACAAAAACTATAACATTAATGATGAAGGAATTAAGTAATCAAGACATTTACCAAAGGTACCCAGACATGTACAGACCTGCCAACCTTTCAAATTCAAAAATAGTAATTTGGCCCATTTTTGAGCAAAAAAAGAGTAATTCTTAACAATTCTTGCCAAATCTATTGCATCAAAAAGAGTAATTTGCTACTATTTCGAGAGAAAAAAGAGTAACGACCACCACAAAATAGTAAAGATTACTATAAAATAGTAGTAGTTGGCAGGTCTGCATGTATCAAAGGTACCTACCAAGGTACCTACCAAAGGTACCCAGACATGTCCCACAAGTACCTACCAAAGGTACGCGATACCCAGACATGTAACATACCAAACGTATCCAGACATGTACCAAAGGTACCCAGACATGTAACAAAGGTACCTACCAAAGGTACCCTGACATGTACCAAAGGTACCTACCAAAGGTACCCAGACATGTGTCAAAGGTACCTAGACATGTAACAAAGGTACAAGACATGTACCAAAGGTACCCAGACATGTACCAAAGGTACCCAGACATGTACCAAAGGTACCCTGACATGTACCAAAGGTACCCAGACATGTACCAAAGGTACCCAGACATGTACCAAAGGTACCCAGACATGTACCAAAGGTACCAGACATGTACCAAAGGTACCCAGACATGTACCAAAGGTACCCAGACATGTACCAAAGGTACCCTGACATGTACCAAAGGTACCCAGACATGTACCAAAGGTACCCAGACATGTACCAAAGGTACCCTGACATGTACCAAAGGTACCCAGACATGTACCAAAGGTACCCAGACATGTACCAAAGGTACCCTGACATGTACCAAAGGTACCCAGACATGTACCAAAGGTACCCAGACATGTACCAAAGGTACCCTGACATGTACCAAAGGTACCCAGACTTGTATCAAAGATACCCAGACATGTACCAAAGGTTCCCAGACATGTACCAAAGGTACCCAGACATGTACCAAAGGTACCCAGACTTGTATCAAAGATACCCAGACATGTGCCAAAGGTTCCCAGACATGTACCAAAGGTACCCTGACATGTACCAAAGGTACCCAGACTTGTACCAAAGGTACCCAGACATGTACCAAAGGTACCCTGACATGTACCAAAGGTACCCAGACTTGTATCAAAGATACCCAGACATGTACCAAAGGTTCCCAGACATGTACCAAAGGTACCCAGACATGTACCAAAGGTACCCAGACTTGTATCAAAGATACCCAGACATGTGCCAAAGGTTCCCAGACATGTACCAAAGGTACCCAGACATGTACCAAAGGTACCCAGACATGTGCCAAAGGTACCCTGACATGTACCAAAGGTACCCAGACATGTACCAAAGGTACCCAGACATGTACCAAAAGTACCTACCAAAGGTACCCAGACTTGTATCAAAGATATCCAGACATGTACCAAAAGTACACAGATATGTACCAAAAGTACCCAGACATGTACCAAAGGTACCTACATGTACATGCATCAGTTTATAAAGTAATTAAGAGATAACCATTTAAAAGACCATCTTTCTTATGACACTTATTTTTCCTAAGATATTTCAGATATACACAATTGCAAGCAAAGGCAGGTTCTAGTGCCTAGCTTCAATTATCTCCCATGAAGAATGGTGCCTCCCACATACTTCCCCTAAGAACATATCACCCTTGTCTAATGTTACTCATGGGTATTTATATTTACTTCTACTAGTAACAATCTTCCTTCTACTCCTATTATGTGTCTGCCTTCCTAATTGGCAGCCTTACTATGCAATGTGACACATATTTCATTGAACACCCTTCAAATGGGACAACCTTATTAGAAGCTTCCTATATGACACACTCATAACATTTTGGTTCTTTGGACGGGCAAAGAAGCCAGCTATGAGATATCTGTACATCTACCGGCACCTTTATGTGTATAAATACCTACCCTGGCAAGTATCTCAGTAATCTTCCTCTTCATTGTTTCATTGTAGCGGTCCCGTTTCACACTTCTGGCTTTTGGCTTGACTAGAAAGAAAAGAAACAGTAAATAATTACAAATACAGAATCTTGCTGACAGCACACATCAGGAGAGATGTCATATATATCATTGATGTATGTAGAGATGCCCTCCTCACAAAATCAGGTTATTAGAGAGGAGCCCTTAATTCAGACAATTAGCATCAATATGACACTGTTATCATTGTATTGGTACGTTTTTTGCAATTTTCCTCTAAATATGTGTTGCTTGATTTCTGCAATGGTTAATGAAACTTGAAAATGTAATGTAATACAGAACAACAAACTAATGAAAGAAACATTTAGTTACACTGAGTTACACAAGGAACACTGAGTTACACAAGGAACACTGAGTTACACAAGGAACACTGAGTTACATAAGGAACACTGAGTTACACAAGGAACACTGAGTTACACAAGGAACATTGAGTTACACAAGGAACACTGAGTTACATAAGGAACACTGAGTTACACAAGGAACACTGAGTTACACAAGGAACACTGAGTTACACAAGGAATATTGAGTTACACAAGGAACACTGAGTTACACAAGGAACACTGAGTTACACAAGGAACACTGAGTTACACAAGGAACACTGAGTTACACAAGGAACACTGAGTTACACAAGGAACATTGAGTTACACAAGGAACACTGAGTTACACAAGGAACACTGAGTTACACAAGGAACATTGAGTTACACAAGGAACACTGAGTTACACAAGGAACACTGAGTTACATAAGGAACACTGAATTACACAAGAAACATTGAGTTAGACAAGGAACACTGAGTTACATAAGGAACACTGAGTTACACAAGGAACACTGAGTTACACAAGGAACACTGAGTTACATAAGGAACACTGAGTTACACAAGGAGTACTGAGTTACATAAGGAACACTGAGTTACATAAGGAACACTGAGTTACATAAGGAGCACTGAGTTACATAAGGAACACTGAGTTACACAAGGAACACTGAGTTACACAAGGAGTACTGAGTTACATAAGGAACACTGAGTTACATAAGGAGCACTGAGTTACATAAGGAACACTGAGTTACATAAGGAACACTGAGTTACATAAGGAACACTGAGTTACACAAGGAACACTGAGTTACACAAGGAACACTGAGTTACACAAGGAACACTGAGTTACACAAGGAACACTGAGTTACACAAGGAGTACTGAGTTACATAAGGAACACTGAGTTACACAAGGAGTACTGAGTTACATAAGGAACACTGAGTTACATAAGGAGCACTGAGTTACATAAGGAACACTGAGTTACACAAGGAACACTGAGTTACATAAGGAACACTGCTAAAGAATAGCAAACTGACAAAACTGGAAAACACTGTTATACAACATAAAAACGATGAACAAGTTCTGGTATGAAATTAAACCTATCAAATATAAATGTGATACTCATCAACAGAGTAGAACCAATTTTAATGCAAGACTACACCATTACTCCTTCCTTCTCTGATGCCATGGAAACAAGACCAAATATTGAATGGAAATTAAAAAGTCATCTAAACCGACAAGACAGAAGATGTTATGAGGAGAAATGTATTACTTTTTACAAAATTGCGGTAAAATAGAACTTGGCATCATCATGTTGTAATTGATTTTGTGCTATAAACAGTGTACTTGGCACCGGTCCACTGATATAAAGATGGTGTCAGCTAAATAATTGGCATGTCTACACCAAACATTACGAACTTTCCTCCATTGCCTTAATACCAGATTTTACCTGTAATGTAGGAGGGTACACATACTACAGGAGGGTACACATACTGTAGGAGGGTACACATACTGTAGGAGGGTACACATACTGTAGGAGGGTACACATACTGCAGGAGGGTACACATACTGTAGGAGGGTACACATACTGTAGGAGGGTACACATACTGTAGGAGGGTACACATACTACAGGAGGGTACACATACTGTAGGAGGGTACACATACTACAGGAGGGTACACATACTGTAGGAGGGTACACATACTGTAGGAGGGTACACATACTACAGGAGGGTACACATACTACAGGAGGGTACACATACTGTAGGAGGGTACACATACTACAGGAGGGTACACATACTGTAGGAGGGTACACATACTGCAGGAGGGTACACATACTACAGGAGGGTACACATACTGTAGCAGGGTACACATACTGTAGGAGGGTACACATACTGTAGGAGGGTACACATACTGTAGGAGGGTACACATACTGTAGGAGGGTACACATACTGTAGGAGGGTACACATACTGTAGGAGGGTACACATACTACAGGAGGGTACACATACTGCAGCAGGACGCAAGCAATTATCTCACCAGATACAATTTTTTTTTTCTTTCACTCTATGAACATTTTATTCAAAATAAAAAACCACACACAAAACAAACAAATTCTGTAACTCAGATTAAATGTGTTACACTGTACATGTAGTCTGTTATGTACATTACTGACATGAAGCTTACAATTTTGAACTTATATAGAACTGATTAATTTGTTCCAAGTTAGGCCATCCATCATTTTACATTATCATAAGTAAACTATATTAAAATGTTTTAGGGAAGTGATCATGATACCACCATAAATAATCCTGCACATTTCAAAGCTACACTACATAATTATAAATCAAGTTAAACAGTTTTAAAACCCTCTGGAGACCTACAGTTAGAATACCCTGTCTGGTTACATGCGAGAAAATCATAAAATATTTATAGACAATTTCAGTTTAGAGGCTTTCCAAAGACTTAACTGATAATGCACTAAGGTCGAAAGGCTTTTGGTGTACATGTTAACAATTTACCAGGAAAAAAAAAAAAATGCGCTGACAAAATTGTTGTACATTTGTGAATACCATTACCAACAGACCACCAACCATGACACAACAAAAAATAAGCACTATCAAGTATACACAAGCCAGATATTGTTTCCAGGATCATCAGAGAACATAAACTTATAACAATCAGTGATTACGACCTTTTGATTGTGTTTCTTTGTAGGCCTGTAACCAGAGGAAGCTCTGCTGGTGGAGAATAAAAAATATTGGTAAAACAGCCGACCATGTTTAGGTCCCATCACATCAGGCAAAAAACATCTTGGTTCCCAAAGGTCATGACCTTTTGTACAGTTAACCACCCTCAACATGGTTCACATACTGTCTTAATTGTTAAAGGTATTTTGGCCGGTCTGTATGTTTTTACAAAGCTTAGACAACCACTGGTGATAATGTTAATTATGGTATACCCCAGCAGTTTTCTTGTTTCCATGACAACATATGTGGAATGCAGATTTCACCTGTACCTGGTGTTGTGTAATATATATATATCTACAGCTGTGTTATGTTCTCTTCAAGTTAGAGAGGGGGAGTGGGGGGCATGGATGGGGATGGGGGAGAGAGGAGTGTGGGGTGGGGGAGTGAGGCGTGTGGGGTTGGGATGGGGGGAGTGAAGATAAGGGGTGGGGAGTGAGGTGTGTGGGGTGGGGGATGGGGAATTAAGATAGGGTTGGGATGATTGGTGTTGGGGTGGGCATGGGAATGAAGATAAGGGGTGGGGGAGTGAGGTGTGTGGGGTGGGGATGGGGGAATGAAGATAAGGGGTGGGGAGTGAGGTGTGTGGGTTGGGATGGGGAATGAGATAAGGGTGGGGAGTGAGGTTTGTTGTGGGTGGGATGGGGATGAAGATAAGGGATGGTGAGTGATGAGTGTGGATGTGGGATGGGGAGTGAAGATAGGGGTGGGGGAGTACGGTTGTGTGGGGTTTGGGATGTGGAGTGCAATCGAGGTTTGTGGGGAGTGAGGTGTGTGGGGTGGGGATGGGGGAGTGAAGATAAGGGGTGGGGGAGTGAGGAGTGTGGGGGGGGGATGGGGGAGTGAAGATAAGGGGTGGGAGAGTGAGGCATGTGGGGTGGGGATGGGGGAGTGAAGATAGGGGTGGGGAGTGAGAAACATGGAATCTGATATGAGGGAGTGAGCCATCGGGATTGGGAATCTAGGAGTGTGGGGTAGACATGGGTAGTTAAGACATGGGGTGTGGGGAATGGGAAATATGGCAACTACAAGGGAGTGAGCAGTAGGGGTTGGGATATGAGAGGTGTGGGGTGGGGAGTGAAGGTGAAGATAGGGGGTGAGGGATTGAAAATCATGGCAGTTATGGGATTGAGCAGTAGGGGCTGGGAAGTTAGGAGTGTAGGGTGGGGGTAGAGGATCGAAGATAGTGGACGGCAGTGAGAACATGGCAGCTAACATATTGAGATATAGGGTTTAGGGATGTGGGAGTGAAGAATGGCAGCTGAGGGAATGATGAGTAGGGGATGGAGGGAAACCAGAACATCAAAAACTGCCAATTTACTCCCATCCTACTGTCTGGTTATATAACAGCCAAATCATACTGTCTGGTTATATAACTCCCATCATACTGTCAGATTATATGTTTTGGCTTTATCATCTACTAACAGTATTTATGTTCTAAACAATCTGACAGGAGATTGCATCTGTCAGCCATAAACAACAGAGACAGAAAACATTGGTTAATAACTATACCATTGTAATGCCGTAAACAAGATGATGGATAATATTGAGCATTAGGTGATAAAATTAAAGTTCCAATACATCTGTACTGCAGTTGTGATGTATAGGATATTAAACCTGATAATGTGATACAACTATTATATAAGATATTTACAAGGAGTTAGACATGTGGTTAACTGTACAGATTTTATATAAGATATTTATAAGTGTCAATTCTGGGACATATAACATGATTCTTACAGATAGGGAGTCATCAAATTCCACGATTCCTTCATTAAATTCAAATCAAGATATTGCATTGACAGTGGTCGACTTTAGATGTGAAAATTGAGATTGTGATAAATTAAAGTACAAAGTTTGATATAACATCCATTTTTCTGTCGCTTTAACAATCTGGTAACGACACAATTGTACCAGTTAGAACATTGAACTGTATGATGTTGTAGTAAATATATCTAATTTACTGTATCTTCTTACATTAATATACAAATTTCACCAATGCAAACAATATTATATCTTAATACAAAAGACAATTTATGGACTTTTCAATGTGTTTATATGCCATATAGACTTACGAGGCATGACACTGAATTTCAAGTGTTTTCCAGGCACAGACTGAAATTACAAGGACTTTTCATATCTCGGGGAACCATGTGTTAACTGAACGAGTGAAAATGTCTGATTCTTGAAATACAGGTTAAATATTTCCAAAATACAGGATACAGCATTAATAATGAAAACCTTCACCCAAAAAACTGTAGTAAATCTATGAACATGTATTAATAAACTTGTTTGGCTAAAACTAAACCCAGGACAGGAACAGAATGTATCTACATTTATATTGTAAAACGGCATCACTTCCACTGGTGTTATAATTCTGACCTTCCCTGGTAAACTTGATCAAACTCAAGTCATGCCTGAAATTAAAAATCATCCCGAACCAATTTGTACAACCAATTTGTTAGAACTGCAGCAGATATACTAATTAATATATAAGGAGCCCTGATCCCCCGACACATCCAATACACCAAAGACAATACCGTTACTAGTAAAACAAAGACAATACCGTTACTAGTAAAACAAAGACAATACTGTTACTAGTAAAACAAAGACAATACTGTTACTAGTAAAACAAAGACAATACCGTTACTAGTAAAACAAAGACAATACCGTTACTAGTAAAACAAAGACAATACTGTTACTAGTAAAACAAAGACAATACCGTTACTAGTAAAACAAAGACAATACTGTTACTAGTAAAACAAAGACAATACCGTTACTAGTAAAACAAAGACAATACCGTTACTAGTAAAACAAAGACAATACCGTTACTAGTAAAACAAAGACAATACTGTTACTAGTAAAACAAAGACAATACTGTTACTAGTAAAACAAAGACAATACTGTTACTAGTAAAACAAAGACAATACTGTTACTAGTAAAACAAAGACAATACTGTTACTAGTAAAACAAAGACAATACTGTTACTAGTAAAACAAAGACAATACTGTTACTAGTAAAACAAAGACAATACCGTTACTAGTAAAACAAAGACAATACCGTTACTAGTAAAACAAAGACAATACTGTTACTAGTAAAACAAAGACAATACTGTTACTAGTAAAACAAAGACAATACCGTTACTAGTAAAACAAAGACAATACTGTTACTAGTAAAACAAAGACAATACTGTTACTAGTAAAACAAAGACAATACTGTTACTAGTAAAACAAAGACAATACTGTTACTAGTAAAACAAAGACAATACCGTTACTAGTAAAACAAAGACAATACCGTTACTAGTAAAACATATTTCTAGTGAATCCTCAACCACAATTACTGAAAAATAACATGTCCAGGTCTCAGTTACTGAATAAAAACTACCATTCACTGTAACACAGTGTCTTGTTCATTAGAGGTTGGGTAGATAAAAGGTCGGAGTTGCTTCCCCTGCCAAATTGCTATTTCATGTTTGTTATATGTGTTTTTCATCTCATATTAATTGCTATGCATAAACTCTACATTTGTAAATAGTGTAGAAGATGAACAAGGTCAATTGTACAACGTATGAATAAACTTGATAACCCTACATCCAAGTAATGCTACCTTGACTTTAGACTTCTTGGTTTGTTAGAAGCAGTTTGAGGTTTGTTTTTTTTTACACACTTGACTCTTGTGATACACACTTGACTCTGTGACTTTCAATTTCAGTCATTAATAATTAACTTGAATATATTTTATGAATGAAATATTATTAAATATTATGGATGAAATATTTATAATTTTGTAATTGATAAGGATCTATATATATATACAACCGCCTGATGACCTCAGGGTCAGACCATTAGAAAACTAATCATATAACTTCAAGACATCCTGATGATCTGTCAGCATGTAAACTGTTACAAACTCACCATCACAAATCAAACTGGCTATTATATGCAAGCCTTTAGCACGAAAGGAATGATTCATGACAAACTCACCATTCTGATATTTGTGTACAACCTCCAATGAATAGGGCCTGGAATATAGACAGACACCATAATCAGTATATCGTAGATGAACAACATGCTAAACTTTAAGAGAGATCCCTGAGGGATCTTGGCACCCACCATTAAATGATCTTAATAGTTCTATGTCAGTCTTATCTCTACTTTTTCCATTTTTCCCTTTTCCTCTTAATAATCTGATAACAAGAATAAGTGGAACCGACATGTGGAGTTACTTGAGTTCTTATCAAGAATAAAGCAATAAGAAATTTCAATTCTCAAAATCCTAGACTGCTGCCTGTCAGCCATTTTATTTTCTTGATCAAAAACCTGAATTAATTGAACAAACTAGAAACCAAGGGAATTCGAAGCCTGCTTTCACATTTGAGAAATATCCCTCCTGTACAAGAAATAGAGATAACAAACTTCAATTATCAAAATCAAAGATGGTCACATATGTTGGCCATTTTGTTTTTCTGATCAAAAAATTCAATTGAACTGGCACAAATATGGACCAAGATGAACTTACTCATCATGTTCGAGAATATCGACCTTATGGTACTTTTCAAAATAAATCGATAACAAGCTTCAATTCTTAAAATGCAAGATGGCTGCCTGTCAGCCATAACTTTTTCTGATTAAATCCCTAACTGGAATTTGCAGAACAAGGGACTAAGGGAAGCCTACGCATGAAGTTTGAGGAACATCCCTCCAGTACTTTTCAAGAAATAGCAATAACAAACTTAAAATCTCCAATTCCAAGATGGCCACCGTTCAGCCATTTTTTTCTCTGATAAAAAATCTTAATTGAATTGGCACAACAAGGAACAAAGGGGAACCTACCCATGATAATCACATTTGAGAAATATCCCTCCAGTACTTTTCAAGAAATAGCAAATAGCAAAAATAAACTATAGCAAAATTCAAGACGGCTACCTGACAGCCATTTTGTTTTTCTGATCAAAGCACTAAATTGAAATGGCACAACTAGGGACAAAGGGGAACCTACACTTGAAGTTTGAGAAATATCCCTCCAGTTCTTTTCAAGAAATAGCGATAACATGGATGGATTACGAATGGATGGACGACAAGTGGATGACTGATGGACGACGGACCACAAACACAGGGCGACTTGAATAGCCTGATCTGATGACGGTGAGCTAATAAATCGTGGTTACAAACATTTAGAACTGTGTAAATATAAACTTTATTCGTGTTACAACAATTGCCAAACACGTTATATCAACTTATATTAATCAGTCTTGTTGGCCTGAATAGAAGGTGCTATATATATACTGTGGGAAGAAACAGACCGTTATAAACCAGACTCAATTAAAATCAATGAAATGATTTGGTCTCTCATATGCTGTTTAGAAAGGCTATATGCAATTAATGAATTATTTGTCCAGAAATAAATATGAATACTTACACCGACTTGGAATTGCTGGCTATGTTACAGCTAATCGGCATTAGAGACCCTCGATGGTTCCTCAGCTGGGAAGACAACAAAAACAGAAATTATACTAATTGTCTGTTAATTAGACATGACATTCACTAATTGATGCAGGCTAAACGGAGCTTAACAAAGGATAAAAGAAGAATTTTTTTCAAATAGTTATAACAGAAACATTTTTCAAAGTCTGTAATCAATATGTACTTTGGTCATGTTGAATTTATCATGATAATCAGCAGGTATATATAAATATTGTCTATGGAGCATTCACATGGCAATTGCCAGTATACACAGTCTTATTTTTGCACATCATTTAGCAGGAAGGATTATGTCATAGCACAGTGATAATAAATGCCATATGAAATGGTCCACAAAACAGACATAGAAGTTTATCAATAACAGATGTTTATATACTATATACAGACAACTCTTTGTACAGTAGCTAAATAAAAAGGATTCTGGTCATCATATGAACAAAATAATTTTTCGGTCAGTTCTATGTAAGCAGTCTCTGTATATAGTTTTGAAATCATAGTGTATAAGGTACAGCACTCTTTTTTTCACATGATCCATTAGATGAAAAATTGATTATTGTGGAATATGTGAGAAACGAAAAGTTTCCAGCTGGCATTCATATGGGAACATGGATGCCACTGAGAGTACACTCTGGAAATCATGTCTCTTGATCAAACTGCTACGTTAAGAAATCTATACATACATGTGCATGTATATAGATATAGCTATTTGTAATTCTCTGTACATGTATAGTCTAGGCGTTGTACATCAGGTCTAGCCAACGATCCCCTATATATTCCAACTGCTGCTACATTGATCTGGAGAAGTGCTGACACAGGACACCTGCCATGTAGGGATATGTCCAATATCTAATGTATCCAAATATATCTTCAACTTACTATATAAGCCATATGTCCCCAGGACATTGGCAAGCAGGACATATCTAGAGGGCAGTAGATTAGGGGCAGAGCACCTATTTCATCCTACCTCTGAGCTTTGTGTTCAAATCTTAAATATTTTTGTAGCATGTTAAGCTAAATATTGTAAGTCTGGTGTACTTTTCTTGGCAAAATCATTTTATTTTCTCGATATAGTGTATATTAACTGTTGCAAGTATTTCAATATTTTTGGGGGCAATACAATATTTGACTGTGACATATCTTTCCCTGTGAAAAATTCCAGAACAATTCTAGAACTGTCTTCATATGTTCTGGAACAGTTCTAGAACTGATCCAGAGTTGTGAAATGAGACAAAATTCTTTAGAACAGTTCTAGAACTGATCCAGAATCGTGAAATGAGACAAAATTCTTTAGAACAGTTCTAGAACTGATCCAGAATTGTGAAATGAGACAAAATACTTTGGAAGAGTTCAAGAACTGATTTAGAACGGAATATTTAGAACTTACACTACTATTCCTTAGGTTGTAGGCCTAGTTCTGTATTGTATTACAGGAGGATCAGATTTACTCAAACACACTGATATCTCTGTAAGTGTTTTACAGAACTGTTGTACACAGAGAGACCAGTGGGTCAAATTGCTGCCATAAGAACTTCTGAACAATTATCAATTGACCCAATCATAACAGGAGATGCATGCAAAGCCGATATGTAATAAATTGCATTGTGTTCTGTTTACAGTACCCTGGGTCGCAATTAATTAATTCTAATTTGATTTTAAAGCTAAAATAAAATCAAAACATGTACATAATATAAGATTGGGAACATCATATATCTACAAATAAAACAGGAACTCCTTGAGTGAATTAATTATACACTGAACATCACATGAGATTGATATAGTAGATGCTACACACACCAGATACTGGGCATCCTCACAAGATACACTATACATTTGTCAGTGGTCCTGGGGCTTCAGGGACGAGGTAAAACCTATTGATTCAGGCTACACCAGGCTCAGTAGCATCCTATCTCAGAACTTGTTAGTGGGACTCCATGAATGGAAAATATTTGGGAGATGAAATGGAATCGATAAATTCCGAGGAAAACTGGAGGTATAAATTCCAGTAAGGGCAGAAAGGGGAGAGGTTAGGGAATTAAAGGGTAAATGTATAGAGGGAAGGGAACATGTCCAGACATTCTACTGTGGAGGTGTGTGGTGTTGGACCTAGACATCCCAGGAGTATGCCAGTGATTTGGAAAAGGCACTGGGTCATCCTGTAGATGAGATACCAATCACCACTTCTGGTCGACTCACTTATGGAAGTTGTGTTGCATGTCTGAGATATCAGTTTTGAGGGGGTATGTAGTCAATGAAAGTTGAAGCTACCATATGGTCTGCTATAAAAGCTACACATGGTCAGGCTGTGAAGAGCACAGCCAGAGAAATAAAACTCACATTTTATAACCTGCATTCAAGTGGACTGTATAGAACACAAGACTACAGCCCCCTTCCAAACTTTAAAATAGTGTTATAAAACAACTGAACTTTCTCCATTAAATGGAGATTAAAATGTGCCCTCCAAATCAACAGTCAAGTGTCACACACATACTATATGTATCATACTGTAATTTATATAGTCTTCTTATACGAGTCTTTGAGTTAACCAGTAGCTTCAGGCTAATTCACTTCAACAACTTTAATTTTGTAGCCTTTCATCCCAGCATCCCCTGGTCATTTTGATATATCATGAACCCAGCTCTTATGCTATTCAGACAAAAAAAAACCCACCATAAATGCATTGGACACCTGTGACCTTTAAATAGGTCAAGGTTGTTCATGCCCAGATGCTACTTGCCAATAAAGTTATCCCGGGCCTCATGGTTATTGAGGATATGTCCTTAATCCCATCATGCCACAGACCTGTCCCTGGGCCTGGAGCTCTTAGTTATTGAGAAGTTGTTTAAAGGAAAAAGTTGACACGGAAGGGTTGTACAGTACTGCACAAGGCAATAAACTTGAACATTTTAGTTACAGGTGAGCCATAATATGAGCAATGTCACAGGGCTGTAATATAGTGGTAACATACACTTCAGAGCTACTTTTACAAAATATAAATACATCAACCTTATATTACCACAACAGTTGACATTAACAGTGACTTCACAACATGCCAATGCATTCCCAGTTGTCTCTTTTTGCCTTTTGTGGGGAGAAATCTATTGTTTCACTTGTTTTGTAAAACACATTGATGACAACTGGTACATATAGAACATGTGATCCATTTGACAGAAGAATATATGGTATCAGTTAAATACAAAGTACAAAGTGAACTTATTCAAAGCAACAGTAAAGAATACATTTTCAAAAGAGGAAAACACAATGATCATGGATATGTTATAGTGAAAGTGTAATATGGCCTCACCCTAAACACATACAGTAGACACCAGGTCCACATATATTTGTTAATATATAACTGTAACATTCTTGTGGTGCCATGTACCAATACATATCTAGAGTATATAAACGTTGTATACCTTTTTACATATTGTGTTAAATGACACCTTTTTTCACACTCTAACAATACCATAGTATTTCAGTCCAATTTCTCACTTCTAAACTTCCATTGATACACTGTCTTGATTACAAATTCAGGGTCACAATCATGGCTCGGGACTGAGATATTGTTGTCAAAATGGTACGGTCTCTCTCTGACCTTCAATAAATAATGACGACAAAAACTACCAGTTATAAAAGATAGAGATGCTTCTCACCTTTAAATTTTCCCACTATAATAGTAGCTAAGTTGTTTCTCAGTTTCTGTACAAATCAGCATAATCATATAAGTCGGAAGTGATGACTACAGACAGAGAGAAAAATGTTACTCTAAATTGTTACGCCCCCAAGTCTGTCTACATGCCAAAACAGACAACTCTTTTACTACAACACTATTACATAAGATGTGAAGTCTATAAATAGATCTGTACAGATAGGTGTAGGGATAATCTCATTCAAATCGGTTAGATCTTCATGTTGGAATTTTGCTGCACATGTGAGAGCCATCAGAGGATGAACTCAACATCTGGACTGATTTATTTCATATTTGTTAGCTTAACTTCAAATTTATAATTTTTTCCATATTCAAATTATCTCTCAAAAATTAAATATCTTCACAAATATTTCATACATTTAATTAAAAGTCTTTAACTGTTACCACGTTCTTTGCACTAAATTACATAAGATTTTGGTATGATCCAGTGATTAATATCTTTAGTTTTTTCAGATTTTGCTTGGTAAAGTAACCAAACTTTCAGAGCTGAGGTTTGAGGAATGATGAGCATGGATGAGATACAGCTGTGAGCTAGGTAAAAACAAGCGGTAGTAAAACTGTAAATGAAAACATCCACTTCACACAATTCAATTAATACAACAAAAATAGGAACCAACACATGCCATGTTCCATCAATTATTGACCTAGGGAGGCTAATACCAGATTTCAGTGTGTTAAATCAAAGCTCGTTTGTATATTCTGTAATATAGTTCAGTGTACCTGCAGGAATACAGCTTAAATTACAGAATTTTATTTTTTGCAAACTGACAAAATCTCCAGAATTTGCTATCCTTCCTATCAGATGATGAGAAATAGAAGAGAAATCTTCTTGTAATACATGTACATTTCATCATGAACTGTCAACACGTATTGAGTACAAATTACATAGGAGTAATGCATGCATGTGTGTTTATCTGAAATATACTTTTGTATATAATGTTAATACGTAGTTTTAGTGTTGGAATTTGCAATTAAATTTTACATTGTAATATCAAAGAGGACTTCATATATACATTGTATATACTTTCCATTTTTACTTGCAATATCCCGTCAATCTAAATTTGTCGAATATAACTGTAGCCGAAGTAACAATTCAGACAGACGTTAAACGGAAATTCACTGAAAACAAAATTAAATTTCCTCAGTAATTAAATTTGTCTGAAGGCAGACTTAATTCATCACCCCACAAAATCGAAAAATTAGATTGAGATTCTAATTTTATACCGAAAATCACCAGCCATTTCTGTGTGACCTTGAACAATCACAAATCATTTTAGATTGAGCCAGCTATGAGTTAAAGGACTAATTTACAATCATAATCTGTCCGGATAATGAGCTATAAATCACATTAATCCCTCAATAAGCTTGTAGAGGCATGGACATATTAAAAAGTACAAATACATTGTAAGAAAGTTGCATTTAAACTTGTAAATCCTTATGGTGTAAACTGTTTATATTCCACATACATTGAATTATTTTTCCTAATTTTTTCTCCTCAGTTTAATAGGTCATAAAAATGTACACTTTAATATTTTGCTAACTACAAAGTTTTTTTGGGGTAAAATGTAGTTTTGTTCATGTGCAACTCACAATCTAAGTCCATTTGTTCCAAATGCCCCAAAAGATCAAAAACTCAAAATATCATCAAATCAAATTATGCACCAGACAAACAAAACTGTATATCATAATTATAGAGTCTTGAATTTTTCAAAGGGATCTTAAATTAAGATTTAAAGGCTGAAAAGGGGCAAAATACTTAAAAAATGTTCCTGATTTGAAAACTAATTCTTCAGTCTTATAACAATGATACATTACGTTGATCTATTGTTTTAATTTGCCTTTTGTTTTCTTTAACCTACAAAGTAGGTTCATACATTGTGTAGTAATATACATACTCTGTTAGCGTAGAAGACAGATAAACCTAGACAACAGCACTATCCCCTCACTGTCTACCTACACTGGGATCTACATGTGCATGAAGCCAGTCAGAATGCCTTGTACACACCTATGCACCTGTCACTAGAGTTTACCTTCACTACACATCCCACATGTTGTTAGGCTGCTTATCTCTCACAAAAAGTTCAGCTATAATATGCAATGAGATTTTCTTTTTTTTTATTTTCAGAAAAAGTTTTTTGAATGGCCAAGTAAATTAGCAGAAGCAAATTTATAGCTGCACAATATGACTCACTAATTATACTTTAATAAATGTGTAAGTTGCAAGCTGCATATGAATCATGCCCTGCATTAGAAAAGAACAATGATGGTCCTGTCAAAAGAGGATTACATGCTCGCAAAAGATTGCTTTGTGGAAAATATAAATCTTCTGACATTTCCCCCCCCCCCCCAAACTTTTTGATAACTTGGCATTTTAGAACGAGTCCTTGTACATGATAGATACAGCCCAGGGGAGATAACTTTCGCCATACCTACATGTCATAATGCATCACAATATGCATGCAACATTTTTAATCAACATCATCTATCACATACATATGAAATAGAAATATATAAAATAAAACTTAAACATTAATTAATTAAAATATCTACCAAAACTGATCATTTCAGAATGCTGAGATTGTGCATTAGATGAATAGGTATGTTGGAAAATGGCAATAACCTTGTGATACTACAGCAACAGGTAAGGTGAGCATAGCATTATTGATTATACAAAGGCAAAGGTATCAAATTACACATATTTGTATATGAACATGTACCTTACATGCAAAATACTATTTTGTACAAATTTTTACAATAGAAATAAGCATTTCAACAGGATTTAAGATGCTTAAAATTTGTGCTTTAATTTTTTTTCTTGCAAATACTCATTACCGATAAACACCCATAATTCCCCACGTGACCTCACATGTGAGTACAATGTAATCTGATTTATACCAATCTGCGGTCAACTTCAGATCTACAACACACATGCTATTCAGCACTAAGCGGATTGGCAAGATTCCAAAAGTTTAATCTGTATGGAATTAATTAAGTTTCTTAGATTATATACCTTTTTATGGTGGACATTTTGATTGTTTTGCATTAAATAACAGAAAACAATTAACTTTATTACAGGGTAAATGCATGACATCCAATGATGGAATTACCAGCATTGATCCCCGACTAAAAGGTCTGTGTACTGTTAAAGCTCATGTAAAGGTACAGGTCTGACCTGACAATTATTAACATCACACCTGGGTATGTATATGTAGGTATTATATACTGTCAGGTACCACACCTGGGTATGTATACCACACCTGGGTATGTGTATGTAGGTATTATATACTGTCAGTTATCACACAATTAAGTCATGAAGGAACACTTTACTTATTATAATTCATATTGGGAGTAGTGAGATAATTTATGCATTTCCTCAGGAGTCCCTAGTAATATCTGAACAAAACTTGTGATGTAGAATCTAAGATTGCTGTCTGTTGGCCATTTTCCATATCAAATTGAAACATGCATAATGATAATCCATTTAAATTATAGGTAGTAGTATATATACTGCCATTTGAGATATAATAAGGTAACATAAAGCCCTTGATGACTAATGAAGAACGATGCTTTGACCTGGATACCACAGGGTACAAAATTTTCCTCAAATTTTTGTTTACTGGTATTTCCAAGTTTGAAAGAGGTTAACTCATTTTATGTTTCATGAATTTGAATAAAAGAAGATTTTATGTGGACTCAAAAACATTTACAAACAAGAGGCCCAATGTGTCTGTATCACTCACCTGGCTCTACGTATACAGCAACAGTGAAGTTGATCGGTGCCATTTCTGCAGATACTATGCTGAATACCACTGTATTCAATTATCAGATTAGGCTAGGTTTATTCATGCCAATAAAGTTTCTAACCCCTCATTCCAGCATACTATTGGCCTAATATCAGGTCTCTTGGCTATTTTAGATTTTAGCCTGTGGCCTTTCATATAGGTCAAGATCATTCATTTGAACAAACTTTGTAGCCCTCCACACCAGCATGCTACAGGCCCAATATCAAGTCACTGGGTCTCTTGGTTATTGAGAAGTTGTTAAAAGGAAAAGTTGGTGCCGGACGGCCTGATGGCGGACACCGCACTGCCATGACATAAGTTCACTTGCCCTTCGGGTAGGTGAGCTAAAAATTGTACAGAAATTGTATACCTTACCAATCTATGGTTTAGTTTGACTGGGACTATAAAACAATCACAGTATGACAAACCTAAAGGCAAACAAGAGGCTCAGAGGGCCTGTATCGCTCACCTAGTTTATTTGAGCAAACATCAAAACAATGTTTTATGTTCCATTTTCTAATAGCTTTATTTGTTGATGTATGATAATGTTGTGGGGATCTTAACTTCTTCAAAGATATAACCCAGAAACAAAGTCAAGATTTAACATGATTGTTTTCAAAGAAACTATAAGTCCCTTTGGGTGGGGAAAGACCCCTGGGTCCTATTTTTACATCAGGATTGTGTTCATCTCTTGATGCCCAGCTAGGCTATATATGATTATGGGGTGGGAATCTGAATGGTTTCAAAGATAAAACAAAACAAGAGGCCCATGGGGCCTGTATCGCTCACCTGGTTGGATTTGACCAAATGTCAAAATAATGTTCATGTTCAATTTGTTAATACATTATACAACAAGAGATCCCAGAGGGATCTTGGCGCCCACCATTGAATGATCTTTATAGGTTCCATGTCAGATTGATCTTTTCTCTACTTTTCCCTTCCTCTAAGTCTTACTAATCTGTGTAAATTCAGAAACAGCCCTCTAGTGCTTTTCAAACAAGGGCAACCTATATATAAAATTTAAGATTTAGCAATAATGGCTGTCTGTCGGCCATGTTGTTTTCCGACTGGTCCCAAAATGCAATACCAGGGACCAAGGGGAACCTACATATGAAATTTGAGAAAAATCCCTCCAGTACCTTCTGTACAATAGCGATAACAAACTTCAATTTTCAAAATACAAGATGGCTGCCTGTCAGCCAGGTTGTTTTCTGACTGGTCTCAATATCCAATATGCATAACTAGACACAGAGGGCAACCTACAAATGAAATTCAGAAAGATCCTTTCAGCAATTTCTGATAAATAGCGATAACAATCTTCAATTGTCAAAATACAAGATGGCTGCCTGTCGGCCATGTTGTTTTTCGATTGGTCTCAAAATGCAATATGCATAACTACGCACTGAGGGAAACCTACATATGAAATTTGAGAAAGATCCCTTCAGTACTTTCTGAGAAATAGCTATAACAAACTTCAATTGTCAAAATCCAAGATGGCTGCCTGTCGGACATGTTGTTTTCCAATTGGTCTCAAAATGCAATATGTATAACTAGGCACCAAGAGAAACCTTTATATGAAATTTCAGAAAGATCCCTTCATAAGTTTCTGAGAAATAGCGATAACAAACTTCAATTGTCAAAATCCAAGATGGCTGCCTGTCGGCCATGTTGTTTTCCGATTAGTCTCAAAATTCAAAGTGCATAACTAGTCACTGAGAGGAACCTACATATGAAATTTCAGAAAGATCCCTTCATAAGTTTCTGAGAAATAGCGATAACAAACTTCAATTGTCAAAATCCAAGATGGCTGCCTGTCGGCCATGTTGTTTTCCAATTGGTCTCAAAATGCAATATGCATAACTAGGCACCAAGAGGAACCTTTATATGAAATTTGAGAAAGATCCCTTCAGTGCTTTCTCAGAAATAGCGATAACAAACTTCAAATGTCAAAATCCAAGATGGCTGCCTGTCGGCCATGTTGTTTTCCGATTAGTCTCAAAATACAATATGCATAACTAGGCACTGAGGGGGACCTACATATGAAATTTCAGAAAGATCCCCTTATTAGTTTCTGAGAAATAGCGATAACAAACTTCAATTGTCAAAATCCAAGATGGCTGACTGTCGGCCATGTTGTTTTCAGATTGGTCTCAAAATGCAATATGTATAACTAGGCACCAAGGGGAACCTACATATGAAATTTCAGAAAGATCCCCTAATTAGTTTCTGAGAAATAGCGATAACAAACTTCAATTGTCAAAATCCAAGATGGCTGCCTGTCGGCCATGTTGTTTTCAGATTGGTCTCAAAATGCAATATGCATATCTAGGCACCAAGGGGAACCTAAATATGAAATTTGAGAAAGATCCCTTCAGTACTTTCTGAGAAATAGCGATAACAAGAATTGTTTACGGACGGAGGGACGGACGGACGGACGACGGACCACGGACGCAGGGCGATTTGAATAGCCCACCATCTGATGATGGTGGGCTAAAAATGTACTCTCTGAAAGACCATATGGATTATTTTTACAACATAATGGTGTTTAAAGAAACTAAGTCCCTTAGGGTGGGGAAAACCCTTTGGCCTATTTTTACATAAGAATTGTGTTTATCCCTTAATGCCCAGCGATACTATACATAGTTATGGGATTGAGGGTCACAGTAACCATTTATGCAAAATCTGTTCCCCCATCACCACGGATGTTTCTGACCAAATTGGGTTCAAATCCATTTAAAACTCAAATCTCTATTTCCCCTATTTGGCCCCTCCCTTCAGGCCCCTTGGGGGTCAGAGTCAATATTTATATAAACTCTCTTTCCCCCTTCCCCTAAGGATATTCCAGACCAAATTTGGTTCAAATCCATTCATAACTTTATGAATAATAGCGATTTAAAGGATAAACCCCTATTTCCCTATTTGGCCCCGCCCCTCAGGCCCCTGAGGGTACAGAGTAAAAATTTATCCAAACTCGGTTCCCCTTCTCCCAAGGATGCTCTTGACCAAATTTGGTTAAAATCCATTTAAAACTTTATGGCAAATAGCAATTTAAAGACTAATCTCTATTTCCCCTATTTGGCCCCGCCCCTCAATATTTATACAAACTCTTTCCCCCCTTCCTCTCTGGATGTTCCTGACCAAATTTAGTTAAAATCCATTCATAACTTAATAATTAATAGCGATTTAAAGGATTAACCCCTATTTTCCCTATTGGACCCCACTCCTCAGTCCCCTGGGGATTCAGAGTAAAAATTTATACCAACTCGGTTCCCCTTCTCCAATGAATATTCCTGACCATATTTGGTTAAAATCCATTTAAAACTTTATGACTAGTAGCAATTAAAAGACTAATCTCAATTTCCCCTACTTGGCCCCGCCCCTTAGGCCCCTAGGGGTACAGAGTAAAAATTCATATAAACTCTGTTCCCCCTCCCCTCAAGGATGTTCCTGACCAAATTTGGTGAAAAGCTATTCAATACTTTAGGACTAGTAGCGATTTAAAGGAGTAACCCTATTTCCCCTATTTGGCCCCGCCCCTCAGGCCCCTGGGGGTTTAGAGTGAAAATTTATACAAACTATGTTCCCCTTCTGCCAAGAATGTTCCTGACCAAATTTCGTTCAAATTCATTCATAACTTTATGACTAGTAGCGATTTAAAGGAGTAACCCTATTTCCCCTATTTGGCCCCCCCTCCCCCTCAGGCCCCTGGGGGTTTAGAGTGAAAATTTATACAAACTATGTTCCCCTTCTGCCAAGAATGTTCCTGACCAAATTTCGTTCAAATTCATTCATAACTTTATGACTAGTAGCGATTTAAAGGATTAACCCTATTTCCCCTATTTGGCCCCGCCCCTCAGGCCCCTGGGGGTTCAGAGTAAAAATTTATACAAACTATGTTCCCCTTCTACCAAGGATGTTCCTGACCAAATTTGGTTCAAATTCATTAATAACTTTATGACTAGTAGCGATTTAAAGGAGTAACCCTATTTCCCCTATTTGGCCCCGCCCCTTAGGTCCCTGGG
The DNA here is from genome assembly GCF_902652985.1 of Pecten maximus. NCBI lineage: Eukaryota > Metazoa > Mollusca > Bivalvia > Pectinida > Pectinidae > Pecten > Pecten maximus. The sequence continues at coordinate 17,737,626 of NC_047019.1, read as the reverse complement.
GGTTCAGAGTAAAAATTTATACACACTATGTTCTCCTTCTGCCAAGGATGTTCCTGACCAAATTTCGTTCAAATTCATTCATAACTTTATGACTAGTAGCGATTTAAAGGAATAACCCTATTTCCCCTATTTGGCCCCGCCCCTCAGGCCCCTGGGGGTTCAGAGTAAAAATTTATACAAACTATGTTCCCCTTCTACCAAGGATGTTCCTGACCAAATTTGGTTCAAATTCATTAATAACTTTATGACTAGTAGCGATTTAAAGGAGTAACCCTATTTCCCCTATTTGGCCCCGCCCCTTAGGTCCCTGGGGGTTCAGAGTAAAAATTTATACACACTATGTTCTCCTTCTGCCAAGGATGTTCCTGACCAAATTTCGTTCAAATTCATTCATAACTTTATGACTAGTAGCGATTTAAAGGAATAACCCTATTTCCCCTATTTGGCCCCGCCCCTCAGGCCCTGGGGGTTCAGAGTAAAAATTTATACAAACTATGTTCCCCTTCTACCAAGGATGTTCCTGACCAAATTTGGTTCAAATTCATTAATAACTTTATGACTAGTAGCGATTTAAAGGAGTAACCCTATTTCCCCTATTTGGCCCCGCCCCTCAGGTCCCTGGGGGTTCAGAGTAAAAATTTATACACACTATGTTCCCCTTCTGCCAAGGATGTTCCTGACAAAATTTCGTTCAAATTCATTCATAACTTTATGACTAGTAGCGATTTAAAGGAATAACCCTATTTCCCCTATTTGGCCCCGCCCCTCAGGCCCCTGGGGGTTCAGAGTAAAAATTTATACAAACTATGTTCCCCTTCTACTAAGGATGTTCCTGACCAAATTTGGTTCAAATTCATTCATAACTGTATGACTAGTAGCGATTTAAAGGAGTAACCATATTTCCCCTATTTGGCCCCGCCCCTCAGGTCCCTGGGGGTTCAGAGTAAAAATTTATACAAACTCTGTTCACCTTCTGCCAAGGATGTTCCTGACCAAATTTGGTTCATATTCATTCATAACTTTATGACCAGTAGCGATTTAAAGGAGTAACCCTATTTCCCCTATTTGGCCCCGCCCCTCAGGCCCCTGGGGGTTCAGAGTAAAAATGTATACAAACTCTGTTCACCTTCTGCCAAGGATGTTCCTGACCAAATTTGGTTCAAATTCATTAATAACTTTATGACTAGTAGCGATTTAAAGGAGTAACCCTATTTCCCCTATTTGGCCCCGCCCCTCAGGCCCCTGGGGGTTCAGAGTAAAAATTTATACAAACTCTGTTCCCCTTTTGCCAAGGATGTTCCTGACCAAATTTGGTTCAAATTCATTCATAACTGTATGACTAGTAGCGATTTAAAGGATTAACCCTATTTCCCCTATTTGGGCCCGCCCCTCAGGCCCCTGGGGGTTCAGAGTAAAAATGTATACAAACTCTGTTCCCCTTCCCCCAAGGATGTTCCTAACCAAATTTGGTGAAAATCCATTCAATACTTTAGGACTAGTAGCAATTTAAAGAAAAAGTTGACGGACGCCGGACGACGGACGCCGGACGACGCACCATGGCATAAGCTCACTGGCCCTTCGGGCCAGGTGAGCTAAAAATGAGTCTTCAAGGGTGGGGAAAGGCCCCAGACCCCAGGGGGTGGGGGTCGGGTATCAGCCCCATTATTCGAATAAATTTGAATCCCAGCTTCCTGGGGATGTTACCATTGAAATACCAATGTCATACATTGCTTAGTTCCAGGGAAGAGGTCATTAATATCAATTATAGTCTGAAACTCTGTTGTTGATCAGGCACTTGTCTCTCTCCTGCGTAGTAAACGAGTTCTAATACATATTTAACAATGATTTGTAAATTATTATAAACAAAAAGAAAATACATAAGATTATCATTATATATTATTCACCAATACTCTTTCTATACATATACTGTAATTTCCATTCTTGACTAATACCCAGATACTAATTATTTGAAATAAATGTAATATGTTATGGAGAGAACTTTAATATAGGCTTAGCCTGATGTTCAATCCATTTGATTCCCAATAAAATATGTTGAAATATCAATATTACCTTAAGGACTAGGAAAGCTAAAAAGGTAAAAGTTTATTGAGACTGAGGCTGTATCAATGATATTTGAACTTCATGAAGGTTTAAGTTACATCATTAACCCATACACACATAGAATGTAGTATCAAATCAAACTCTATGTAAACACAGCCAAATAGATCAAAAACTTCAACACCTTAAGCTTTAAGCCTCCAGAAAATGCCTCGCGTAACACTAACAGTAGATATATATATAGGTAACAGCTCAGACCTAGGGTCAAAATTTGTTTCAGAAATTATGTTTGAATTAATATCGTTTATCAAAATTCTTATTTTAATTTTACACTAAAACTCACTTATGTCGAACACGCTTGAATCAAATACATCAGACGATTCGAATGTTTCGTTCGGTCCCGATTTTTCCCCTTCTTTTTCTTAGTAAATTAAACACGGATGACTTGAACACTGTTGAATTGAATACTGCGGTTGTGCCGAATATAATCTATGGTCCCTTCATTCTAAACTGTACCAAAATTTCCATTTTTGTCTCGAACATCGAGGCATCATATACTGTCTCAAGTAAAATTTTCTGACTTTGGCCTGAGCGTGACTGATCAGCCATAACAGTGTTATCAGAGCCTATTGTTAGTTTCTGTCTGTCTATCGACCATAATAACTTTGTTTATACATGTGCACAGATGAAGCAAAATGTTGAGGTGTAAATAACAACAAAATGTACACGTTTTAGTTTACAAACCATAACATCATGACCTGTTTACGGTTTTGAGTGATACACATGGCCGTCGAAAAATTGAAGGAAAAAACAGGCAATAAATTATGTAAGATGCAAAAACATGCATATTTAAAATACTTGTCTGCTATTGAATTATTTATTGTTACCTAAATTCTAAACACACCAATGCAATAGTAACAATAATATGCGGGATTATAGCATTCTGTGCAAAACAGCTGCCACATCATACTGCCGATAAACACTGACCGCAGCCTTCACCTTTTTTTTTTTTTTTTACAAAATCAGTGCATGCGCAGTCAATCAAATTTTCCTAACTATTTATTGTTTCATATTGTAGAATAATTTAGATTTTTAAGAAAAATAATGTGAGTACCCGGTACAATATGTGTATACATGTTACATTCTTATACCAGAAAATGAATCGTTTCAATAGAATATTATGCTGTAATGTGCATGACAATCAGTTGGTAAATCACGTGTCTTTGGCAAAGATAATTTTATACATGTATTTTGTTTTGATCTGCAACTGTGCAGAATACTGTTTATTAGATAAATGAATTATTATTATAATGTAAAATTAATTTGTTTGTTATTATTTATTGCTTAATTTGGACCATGTTATCAAGCACCTATTCATCATACAGCCGATGGTACTCGTAAATGTCATGACTCTGTTGATACGGACACGGATAAGTCGAACCATTGGATAAGTCGAATAATTATCTTGGTCCCGTCGACTTTGACTTATTCGAGTTTTACTGTATATCAAAATTAACTTCAGGTTGTAACTAAATGTACTACCTATATAAATATAATATCTATATTTGATGTCTATGTGCATGATATTATAGAGATCATGGTTAATACATGTTCACAGTGAAATTTTACCAAACATGTCACTACAATGGTCCTTACTCATTAAACTGTTTAAACCATAATGTCTGCTAAAGGGAGATAACTATGTTTAACAAATTAAAGTGCAAATGAATTTCAGTATTTTGTGGATTTTGGACCAATAAATCTAGTTTCATCACATAGATGATAAAATATAGGGCTTTTTCTCACTGGTTTGCAATGGGGCCTTTTTATCTCATTTTGGGAAGAAAATTAGTGAATTCGGAAGGATTTTTTCAGGAGTAAACTGCAAATTTGGGGAATTTGGCTTCAAAATGAAATAATTCCCATTGGGAATGGGGCCCATTAACGGCCCTGAAATATAATAAATTTAAGTAATTTTGTAGTACCCCAGTATTTTCGACCAGTAAATCCTAGCTTCATCATGATCACATCAATAATAATTCATATATTTTAGTAATTTTGTAGGATTTTGGACAAGTGAATCCTAGTTTCATCAATTCGATTATGAAATAGGAAATCCTAGTTTCATCAAATCGATTTTGGACTAGTAAATCCTAGTTTCATCACAAGAATTATAAATCATATGCATATATACAGTGTATTTGTAATTTTGTGGTATTTTGGACCAGTGAATCAAGCGAATCGGCCACATTCAATCATGTCAACTTTTTGGAATTTCCACAGGGTAGATAGTATGTGTTAACAAATTCCAGAAAAAAATAAAAGGAAAAAATATAGGATTTAATAATAATCATCTGACCTTTCTAGTGAATTAAGTTCATGTGACAAGTAGTGTAGGAGATACAGCCCGGGTAATTATATTATAATACATTTCTTTTGTAAGTACCCTTCTTGTCATCGGAGATTCAGATATTTTTTTAACCATTGGAGACAATTTGGAATCCTTCATCTATAAAGTTATTGTTTATCCCTCCCATGTACAGGTGATGACGTTAATTAGACTTACCTTCAGTACCATATCATCATGTACAGGTGATCACGTTAATTAGACTTACCTTCAGTACCATATCATCATGTACAGGTGATGACGTTAATTAATAAGACTTACCTTCAGTACCATATCATCATGTACAGGTGATGACGTTAATTAATAAGACTTATCTTCAGTACCATATCATCATGTACAGGTGATGACGTTAATTAAGACTTACCTTCAGTACCACATCATCATGTACAGGTGATGACGTTAATTAAGACTTACCTTCAGTACCACATCATCATCATGTACAGGTGATGACGTTAATTAAGACTTACCTTCAGTACCATATCATCATGTACAGGTGATGACGTTAATTAAGACTTACCTTCAGTACCATATCATCATGTACAGGTGATGACGTTATTTAGACTTACCTTCATTACCATATCATCATGTACAGGTGATGACGTTAATTAAGACTTACCTTCAGTACCATATCATCATCATGTACAGGTGATCATGTCAATTAAGACTTACCTTCAGTACCATATCATCATCATGAAGCTGAAAGGTTTCTTTGATGATTGATCGAATCTCATCTGAACCATAGTCTTCTCGGATTTGTATGCTCTGAGTCACTTTGTATTCTGGGGAGTCTTCTGAAACAATGATAACCTAAGCTTATTATACTCAGTGACATAATTCTATATATAGAACACTTCCCTCCTAAAAATATTACAAACTGTAGCAGGACTTAAACATCTTAATATTGACAGTGCACTTATTTGAGTATATTGTAATTTTAGACTTGTGTAAATTTGGGACTAAAAAGGTTCCCCTGTTCATCATTTTCAGAAATTAAACTTTCTTTCAGTCAATTATATACTGCAACTCAGGATTTTTCTTGTTAAACCTTCAAATGTATTTCAAATCAATATAGAAAACCATTTTAACTGTAATTAGTAAATAGTAATACAACAGTAATAGGGCTTCTTGGTCAGCTTAGCTGGTAGCATGCACCTATCCCATTGCTCTCAAGGCAAACATCTTACCACTAGACTCAAGGGAAATTCACACTAGCCTGAGCTAATAAGGTTACCTATATATCAACTCTCTACTCAAATTAGCAACCTCTGACTCTCAAAGCAAACATCCATATACTGTAACAAGAGGAAAATTGCAACAGCCAGAACGGGACTCGACCCGGGACCTCTGAATCCTGGACGGACGCTCTAACCATTTGAGCTACCTGGCCACCAGCATTCAGTCTAGTGCTTCTACACTACAACTAGACTTAAGGGTAATTTCCACTAGCCTGCCAGGTAGTAAGTGACCTACATATATACACTCTCCACTTTTACAGATCATTGTTCTGCGTGCTGAAACTAGCAAGCTCTCACTTTAAAGTATAGGTGCACTCCAACCAATAGGCGCAAGGGAAATTCCACCAGCATTTACTTGTAAGGTGTCCTACAAAAATATATAGATACTCCCTAATTTATTACACTACTCCCTCCTTCACAAGAAAAAGCCTGTCGCTAAAAGACAACAAACATATTTTTCAGCACCGGTTGTGATAATATATAGTATTAAGATATTATGAAGTTATAAATTTCTATTGTTTCATGGGCAATGTCCTGTTTGTCAAAATGCAATTGCAAGTTCCTAAGACAGGACACAAGATAGAAAGGCAATTTACTGTACACGTTATCTCGACATTGTTCACGTTATCTCGACATTGTTCGATTGATCATTGACAGTCATTGCTGCAATGAAAATCAACGTAATTTTGGCAGACAATTTTCCACTTCAAAAGTCATATGTTCATCAACTCTACTACCCTCCGAATAATACATTAATAAATTGTGATTATAATGGATCATAAACCCGATAACTTCCGTTATCTTACCAAGATCTAGGCGTTTTAGTTCCACCCAAATCTTCCTCACACCTGCGTCCGACATATTGTTTACTAAACAGTCGATCGACATCAGTTGTGAGTTTGAAACTGACAGGTGCATGCAACATTTGTGCAGAGCACATTACTTTGTAATAAAAACTATTTTCACTATGATCAAGCTTTCCTTTAAAACATATACTTTTTGTTTGCTTTTCCAAAACACACTAATTATATAATGAATCATAAACATATGGATAAAATATTACATTTTGAGCACCCTTTATAAAGTAAGCGTTTCACTAACCGTGTCTACTAGTTTCGGAAAATTATGAATTTCGCATTTTAGACGCAACCTGATAGTTGGCGGGAACAAAGCACATTTTGTAGGTAAACATAAAGTGGGAAAATGTGTGTTTATGAAGTAACTAGTTTACAAAGGAATTCTAAAACCTATTATTATTTTTGGGTGAAGCTTGCGCCTTCAAATGTATCATTTGAGAGCGTTTGGTAAATGACAAACTATTGTATCGACAAAAAAATGGTTTGCGTGCATGTGAATTATAATGGCGTTCATCACACGGCTGCTGTACACTACACACGGACAATTAATCGTTCATGAAAAAGTTAGCCAGATAAAACCGATATATACTGAATTTATCATGTACTATACATGTCCCTGTATATTTTTCAAAACGCGTGCCCGTTCCTGTGACCCAATTAAAAGAAATGGTTACCCCTATAGGCCTAGAGATTTCTAATCGTGTATGGTGCAATTAGCCAATAGCTATATATTTTTATATGTACCTTACTGTATGTCTAGCTAATTTTATCTTATAAAACTAGACATGCCATTATGTAAGGGTATTTCTGGCTAATTTTATCATATAAGACTTGATTAAAAATAAAATGCCCCAGTCCTAACCCTGACCACAGGGGCATGTCTAGTTTTATATTACAAAAAATAGTCGGAAATACCTATATATATTGACAATATATATAGGTATTTCCGACTATTTTTTGTAATATAAAACTAGACATGCCCCTGTGCCCTGACCACACCAGATACGAAGATACATAATATCACTTGGGTTTGCCAAAGTACAAATTAAAGCTGAATGAAATATCTCGCAGTAGCCAATTAATGTTAGTTTGCATGTCTCTGAAGTGTTTAGACCGCTTGTTCATTTTTTAAAGCAATTTTGTGTTTGCTTTCGCGAAAAAAAATACAAAATACATTTTGCAGTCGTATGAAAATTTAGTTTAGTTTATTATGTCCAAAAATACTACAGAACAGAGCAGTCAAGTGTATTTGACTATCAATAGTATCACATAATCACCGCCAAAGTCCTATACTTTACAGACAGGAGCGTAGCTGGGCCCTTGATTATGTGGATTCACGAGCGCTGTAGGCACGAGTCCGAAAGTTTTGGAGAGTTTTGAAAATATTAAAATGGAGTTCAAACAAAGTCGATGGTCCGGCTTTCCCCATCTAAACATTTCTGTTCCCGATGTTTCGATGTCACTATATGGTTCTACTATGTATACAAGACGCATTTGACTTCATAATGATGGAATTTTTTTAATGAAAAATTAAGTAGATTCATCTGCGTACAGGCAGCTACACGCCTGACAGAAGCATTGTTCTGATTGCCAAGACCATGTATAAAATGTAAATAATTTTGAAGTGTATTGTACTTGTAACTTTGTCTGTCTGGGCCACTACTATATGTTTTTATGTATTTGAACTATTTCATGCTTGTTGAACATTAACATTTCTTGATTATATTTTGCCTAATATTTCTTGATTATATTTTGCCTAATATTTCTTGATTATATTTTGTCATTTATTACAGCATATGATGATATAACAAGAACACAGACTGACCATGTTTAAAAGTCTTCTTAATGCCTTGAGCAGTAAAGTTTTTGGTATGTGCAATATTAATATAATCTGGTAAAACATGTACTAAAAATTATCTATGGCTTCGAATTCTCCACAATATTATTTCCTTCGGTTCTAAGTTACAATGACTACTAGAATATCTGGTTCCCATGTCGAAAATGAAGATTAAAATAGATTGTTCTATAATTTACAGTTATCATGATTTATATTTATGTATAGTTTTTCCTCTATAGACCAACATATTCTGTAAAGTCTTATATATGTAATATGAAGTTTAATATTTGAAATTAATATCAATTTTAGGCACCTCAAAATATTAATATTGTATTGCAAAACTAGAATTTTTTTTAAGATGTTTAGTAATAGTGCTTTGAAAGACAGGAAATATTTTCTGTCTTTGTCATATTGACAGTTCAATGTGCAGATCTATGTTTTGTAGTGGAATAATCACTCAATAATATAATGGTTCTAATTAATATTCTAGTAAAGGTAAATATGGCTCTTATGAAGCCCCATAATTAATGGCTTTACCTATAGCACAATATTTGCCAATTCGTTGAGTTTATTACTATGGATTGATTTTAATTCTACTGATGTGTTTGTGTAATAGGTTCTGGGCAAAGTGAAAGTAGTAGTCCTGGTGAGGATCATGAGAATTCATCTAGTAATGCGCATGCAGTAAAGGTATGTGTATGATCGATTTACAGTATGCATATATGAAATATTTGTTTGAGTAAAAGGAGCATAAATATGCCAAAATGTGCTATATTGAATGTTGAATGGTCAGTAATCATTAAAAGATGCATGTCAAATAAAGATACAATTATAAAGCAAAATGGTACTTCCTCCATAATATGCATAAAATTTACATTAATGGGTATACTGAGTATCATGCTGTATAATTCTGAAAGTACAGCAAATGGAAAAAAAAGAAAAACTGTGAACAGTCTCACAAATGGTCATATTAATCATTTTTAGCTTGTCTCTTCGAAGAAGAGTGAGAGCTTTAATATGTCGTCACTTCGGTGTCGGCGTCGGCGTTGGTTTTCCAAATGTTAAATTTTTGGTGCAAGTGTTGAAAGGCATAGTAATTTATGGTAATATGGTCCCTGTATGTGGGGGTCAAACTATCCCCTTGCCGGAGTTAACTAAAAGATTTTTTGGGAAAAAAAACAGATTTTTGAAAATTTTTGGACTTAGAAGTGTTGAAAGGTATTAATACATCACTTCATAATTGTACTAGGGTGCTGATAATTGGCAATAGAGTCCCTCTGGGGTTAGACTATCCCCTGCCAGAGTTAAACTAAAAGATCTTTTTGGGAAAAAACCTGAATTTTCAAATTTTTTGGACTTAGAATATTTCTGCGTTAAGTTTTTGGTGCAAGTGTTAAGAGGTTTTAATACATCACTTTATAATTGTACTAGGGTGCTGATATTTGGCAATAGAGTCCCTATGGAGTAAGACCATCTCTTCCTGGAGTAAAATTTAAAAAAAAAATTGGATTTTTTTTTTTTTAATCTGTGTTTTTTTGTTTTTGTTTTTAAATCTTTGGACTTTGTGTTAAGTTTATATTGTGAGTGTTGAAAGGCATAGTAATACATGGTATTAGGTTCCCTGTGGGGGTTAAACTATCCCTTGCCGGAGTTAAACTTTATGATTGTACTAGGGTGCTGATCTATGGTAAAAGAGTCCCTATGGAGTTACACTATCCCTTCTTGGGGTGAAACTGAAAATAAAACAATGTGAAAATGCTCACAATAGACAATTTATACCGGGCCACATTTTTCAAGGGAGACAACTCTCATTAGGATAATATTTTGTCAAAAAATTGAAGAAATATGTCCAAAAGCAATTACATTTGTATTTAATATATTCATTTAATCTACAACAGCATAGCTTGTCTCCCGAGTGTTTGTCAATAAATAAATAATTTATATATATATAAATTGGTATGGTTTTGAAAATTGCATGAATTCACAAAGCATAATCTCATCAAGTAAACAATATAAATATTATTAATGCAATTTGCGAAACCATTCCAATTAATATATTTTAATTATTTATTGACAAACATTTGCGAGACGAGCTTTGCTGTTCTCCAATAGCTCTTGTTACTCTAAGGCATTTGTAAAAGGATAGTGAAAAGTATAGTGAAAAGTGCATTTAATTAACTTGCAGGAAAGTTCAGCTGATCCAAGTGCAATACCACCAACTGACCCACCTGTGCAGAAAACTGAAAACTTGAAGGAGGCATCAACTGATATAACCGTGTCTAAGACTGATGGAAAAGATAAGAACAACTCTGGATCTGAAGTCAAAAATGAAAAATTGTCCTCTTCTGTCATTTACACTAAGGGCAAGAATAGCACCTCAGATCAGGACACATCGCACATTGCAGCCGAGAGAAAGGACCAGGTGAAGGAAAAAGTGATCGGTACAGGAACTGATCAGAATACTTCCAGTCACAAGGCTGCTGAAAATGGTTAGTACAGAAAATGTCTATTTCAGATTTGTTTAGTTTTGAAGAGTTTTAGTTGAAAAATGTATACAACTGTTGTCTTGAAATTGCATGAAATTTTATTTTATTGGGAGAAATTCTGAAGTGATCCTAGAATCTACCCTTTCCATGAAGGGATAAAATGGATGGATTGCATGGATATGTAGGTGCTGCACCCTGCAGTTACTCTATATATATTTAACAGACCAAATTTATATTTTCATGCAATTAATTATAAAATTAAAAATAAGCGAGGACTCCTGTATTGAAGAAAATATATGTATTGTGGGTGTATGAGAAAATGTGACTTGTTAATGTACAGTTTTAATGAAATCACTTAGGTTGGTGGTTCTCGGAGTCCTACCATAGGGATATACTTAACTGAAAGTCCTTGTACTTGAATAGTGGAATTAATCAATTATATCTTGCAGGACAAGATATGTCCGAGTGGGTCACACTTGAAATGCCTAAAGGCAAACGATCCCCCAGGAATCGGAAGAGCAAATCTCCTAGGAACCAGGGTAAGAAATCAAGTGCCAAAACAGATTTGTCTGATACAAGTGGGGATCCCAAGTCTTCATCGAACCTGGATGATGTAATTAAAGAAAAAGCCTCAACACCTGACAGCAAGTTTGAGAAAAAAGGTGAGAGATTTACAGCAACTTTTAAACCCTTCCTGTTGGCACTCATAACTTATACACACATGAATATTGCATCAGCACAAGACATTGTTGACCTCACATTACTGAATCAACTTTGACATCATAGGTGTTATGCATGCTCATTAGTCAAGGATCAATTATGACATTATAGATTGCATCTGTTGTGTTGTCAACTTTCATCAATTATCGATTATAATCAGATTTTCAAATAAGATTTAATCTGAAAATAAATGTATAATATGTGTCTTAGTTATGCAAATAATATTGAGGAGCAAAACAATTGATGAAAACTTCAGTCTGCTGCTTTAATTTGAGCTTCAAATAACAAAGATGACTAAAACTTAACAAGGCAAGTCATTACTTTGATCACATGATTAGATAATACAAGTCTGTTTGATTGATAATCAACTCGTGGAGATCACAACTACATAAAAACTTCACTTCAAATTCAACTATTGCGGTTATTGACACCTATCATCATGTTTCTATGTAAACTAGATACTCTATGAATTATCTATATTTCAATCACGTGTAGTGCAGACGCATTGACATTCGTCTACTCCTAATATCTTACATTTTCATGCATAAACACCACATTTGGTGACCGTCAAATTCCTTGTTCGAAAGGTCATCATTACATTTAAGCATCAACATAAACACCAAACTTTGGTAAGCTGATACCAGGTTGATTGAAAAACCAAACTTTTCTGCCATTTTGTATATTGAGCAAGTGTCTGCGAGATCCCATTGGCTAATGAAGAAAACAACTTCAGAGATTCATTCTGGAAAGCGGGAAACCACTACAAAAAATTCACTAATCAATTTTTGAAGAACAATTTTGCTAGAAATGATTCAAATCATTTAATTTTCGTTTATAATCGATGATCGGCTTATCATTAACATTGCATATGACCAAAGTGAGTTCGATCCTAATCTAGCTAGACCACAGTCATTATAGTTTCTGATCAAACTCGTCGATACTCTAATATCTACTGGCCAGCATTGTGTTACAGAAGTATAGGATAAAGTAATCCTAAAGGTCAATTAAGGCATTTTTTTTTCAGTTGAAAAGTACATGTGAATATTTATATGTTATATTTGTGGAAAAAAAAATCCTATAATATTTGTGGTCTCATTGAATCTCGTCTAGGAAAATGTGATACAGGAAGTGAATCAGCAGGAGATGCCAGGGAATCTGTGGTGAAGGGTAGCCTAGACGAGGACTCCTTCTCCAACATGCTAGTGTCTTCAATGCTGGAGGAAATTGTTGGTCAAATGTCTGAGGTTACTGTTAAAGACACGATGAGTGACACGGTCACTGTTAAAGACACGATGAGTGACAAGGTCACTGTTAAAGACACAATGAGTGACACGGTCACTGTTAAAGACACAATGAGCGACAAGATCACTGTTGAAGACACGATGAGTGACACGGTCACTGTTAAAGACACAATGAGCGACAAGATCACTGTTAAAGACACGATGAGTGACACGGTCACTGTTAAAGACACGATGAGTGACACGGTCACTGTTAAAGACACGATGAGCGACAAGATCACTGTTAAAGACACGATGAGCGACAAGATCACTGTTAAAGACACCATGACCGACACAAAGGCTGAGAATACAAACCAGAATAATATTAATGGTTAGTGTAGTAGTACTGATATTTGTCATTAGCTAATGTCATTGTCATTACGAAAAAAATAAAGAGTAAAGAGTAAAAAGAAGAAAAAAACTATATTCATGTATTGAATTAGATCACCTTTGATTTTGAAATTCCATTGTGTTCCAGATGTTGTCAACCGACTTAACATTGACAGTAAACAAAATAGTCCTACTGATAAACTGCTTATACAATGATAAGATCAACACTGTGTTTAATTCCAATTACTTTGATTACGATATTTATCTAATATTGACCAAGTTGATATTAATAACAATATCTTTCTAAAATACCTGTGACCCCCTTGAATCCTGATCAACACTGGGATATATCATACATTGGGGTTACTAGTAACATATAGGTACCATGCAGTGGGAATATCATTATTTAATAATGTATTTCATAAATTCTTGGGTGTCATGATACTATTGATCATCAAAAAATAGATATCTATAAACAGGGTATTAAACTTAAAGTCTAGATTTATAGTAAAACTGCTAATTACAGATCCAGCCGATTCCTCCAAGCCACAGGATGATAATTGGAGAGCCAAAAAAACAACTGATACACGACGGGATGACAGCTGTAGAGCTAGAGGAGCCAGTGACAAACCACAGGAGGGCAGCTGGCGCGCAAAAGGACCAAACAGGCAGAGGGAAGAATATGGTAGGGAGAAGCCACAGCGTGGAAAAAAGGGAACGAGACGACAGGATCATAAACAAGGATACAATGATGATCATCCTCCCTCAGGGGAGGGAAAAGGAGACGAAGGGATGAGTGAGGAAAGGAAAAACTTGTCACCTATTGACTCAAATCTAGAAAAGGAAGATTTTCTGGAATACTGTAAAATGAGTACAGAGCGTGACAAATTGATCCGGGCCAAGAAGCTGATCTACAAACTGGGTTACTTGAAAGATGTGCAACAGGATGAGATCAAAGATGTTATTCTTGGCCAATACAAAATAGCCGCAAGACGTTCGGTAAGTGTTTGTTCTGAGAGCTTTCAGGAGTCTGGGATATTTTAGCTCACATGGTACAAAGTGCCGTGAGCTTATGGTATGGTGCTTGAGTGAGTGTTCATTGTCCATCCCTTCATCAACTTTCAAATTCTCCTAGAAAACTAAAAGCAACTGAAAGCTGATGTTTGGACAGAAGGGAAGAGTACATTAATGTTTCCTCATATCAATGACTTGGACCTATTTTCAAGGTCACAGAGGTCAAATATGTTTTAAAAACTTCAAGAATCTTCTTTTCAAGTTCCAGAAGACTTCATTGCTGCGTTATATTTTTTGCTTCAGTTTCTTCAGTTAGCTTCGAGAGGGGTATGTGTATGTTTTAACATTTGAAGTATATCACAAACATATTGTTATTTATATTTCAGGTGCATGGTTGGATTGAAGATTGCCGTTACTTTTCAGAAGTTATGATTTCACAAGATTGGATTGATGAGTAAGAATGATGCCATGGGCTGTCAAGATATTTCACATCACATTATGTTTTTATCACTTTTTATCTCAAGCTTATAAAGGGAGATATATTGACAAGAAAGAGTCAGTTTTGTAATGGAACTGGAACAAAAAAAGATAATTTTCAACAATGCTCTGTATTTATATTAAGAAAAATATATGGACTCAAATGATGAAGGAATATTTTAAAGAATTATAAGTGTTAGACAACGTTTCAGAATAATAAGCAAAATCCCTGAAATTGAATCAAACTAAATTATTCTGTCACAATAATACACCATATTTGGCATTAAGTAATTGAAATTCATTTCATTTTGACAGTAATATTCTGTACCTGAATCCCAGATTAAACAAGAAATCCACCAACAAAAGGTAAGTATAAAGATGATATAAAAGTTAAAATATTCATCTTGATATTGTTCAGTTGAGACTTTTCTATTAATTTCATGTTATAAAAGTTCAATGTTTAGTTCACTGTAAAAATCATTAATTTTGAAATAATATAAATTTTGAAAGTCACTAAATGATTTAATACGAAAAAATATTGATACTGAGTACTCAGAAGATGCGAATTAAAATACTGTTTTATATTGTAAATGTATTTTAAATGATTATTTAACACAGATTGTATTAAACAGATTTGGTTTGATTATCCAACAGGAAAATAAGATTTCTAATTTTCACATAAAATACAATAATGTTATTTCTAGGACTAAAAACCGGTACATGGAGAAGGAGGATTCATTTGCAAGGAAGACAGGTGGTCTGTGTCAGGATGTCCGACTCCTCACCAATCCTAACCTGACGGTGGTTAGGGTCAATATGAAGTCAAGTGGTGGAGTAGAGAAAATTAATGGCGACAGTGAGTCTACAAGTGACGCCAAGAGTGTGGACAGTAATGGTGGGAAGCCTGGAGAGGTTGATCCTAAAACAAAGGTTCACAATGGCAAGAAGGAAGGTGGCCCTGTGTCTGAAGTGAAGGAAGTAAGCAAGGAGAAATTCACAACAGATTCTCGGAAAGAGGATGAAGATATTTTTGAAGATTGTTTAGAGGAATATGTAGAGAATACAAGTATTGAAGAGGACAAAAATAGATTGGAAAGTGTAAAAACATCTGATGTAGGTAGTTCAAGCAGGGCTGTTATGGTGGGAGAAGAACCTGTGAGGGAGGAGGGAAAGAGGGAGGAACCTTTGAAGGAGGAGGAAAAGGTGGAAGAACGTATGAAGGAGGAAGAAAAGGGAGAAAAATCTGTGAAGCAAGAGGGAAATGGGATGGGGGAGGGAGAGAGGGAAGAACCTATGAAGGAGGAGGAAAAGAAGGAAGAACCTGTGAAGGAGGAGGGAAATGGGATGGAGGAGGGAGAGAGGGAAGAACCTATGAAGGAGGAGGAAAAGACGGAAGAATCTGTGAAGCAAGAGGGAAATGGGATGGAGGAGGGAGAGAGGGAAGAACCTATGAACGAGGAGGGAGAGAGGGAAGAACCTATGAAGGAGGAGGAAAAGAAGGAAGAACCTGTGAAGGAGGAGGGAAATGGGATGGAGGAGGGAGAGAGGGAAGAACCTATGAACGAGGAGGGAGAGAGGGAAGAACCTATGAAGGAGGAGGGAAAGAAGGAAGAACATGTGAAGGAGGAGGGAGAACCTGTAGAACAGGGAGAAGTGGCTAATGTTGTGACATTAATGGAGGAGTGTATGATCTCGCAGGAGGAACAGGACAAGAAAATGGACAAAGATGTACAAAAGGACATAAGTTTGACAGAGAACTGTGATTACAATGAGTCAGAGAAGCAATCACAAGAAATGATAGCTGCTAATGATTCCTTTACAGACCCAGCTATCATTATGATGATCAAGTCCTCTGATAAATCTGATGTCATGCCGGACCAACTTTCCTATGATACAGAAATGTCTGTGTATGATCAAAAGTGTGATGTTTTGTCTGGACTGTTTAGAATTGAGGAGGATCCTAGGAATTTGATTGAGACTATTATGCGTTCAGATTCTCCTACCGAACCCTCAGTCACACATGATCACACACAATCTGTTATGATGTCTAGTGGTGACCCTCATACAATGGTGATGGAAAATGACAGTCAACTTATTGATTATCTTCTCAATGTCGCTGAGGAACCGAAAAATCCAGTTCTGTTTCCAGAATTACCATGTAATGTGGAGCATTCTTCTGACAGTCTCGCTGAATTGGAGGGTATCGAAGATTTCATCACGGACATGGTAACTAACAAGATTTGTGATATAGATGTTGTCACAGACATTGATACGGCAGGGATTGGTGATGGAGGATTTGGGGAGGAGGTAGTAAACCTGGATCTAGTTCAAGATGAGAGTGTGATGAAACTGATAGAGCAATGTCAAACTGAGGACCTAACTGATGGGGAAACCTGTGATGGTGCAGGTGAGGCTCCAGCCTTAGAAGAACCTGTTTTGGAAGAGGATGACTCAAAAGAAAGTATTCAGCACTGTAGCAACCCAGCTGAATCAGAGATGGTATATAACCTGCTTCAAGACTTGCCCATCTTACACCAAGAGGTTGATGAAAAATCTGGCAAAGATTGCATTAATTTGTCTACAAATCCAGATAATCAAGAAGCGACAGAGAATCTTGCTGGTGGTGATCATGATCATGAATATAAACAAGCCGTAGTTAAGCAGGACATTCAGGACCCTAAAGTTACTGTATTTTGTCAGGATATGGATGTACAACTTCAAGTCGAGTTGGTTGAATCCCGAACTGAAGAAGAGCCTTATTCTCCAACCCAGGGATGTATAGAATCATACACTCCAGTCAAAAGTGTCCCGGACCCTTTTATCCCAAACCTTACAGAACCAGTCTCACCAAGTCCAGATAAGTAGACAATGTTGTACTTGTAACAAAGTCATCTTGCTCAGTTGTAGTGCAGTCCATCATGATTCAGGTTTATCGATACCGAATGGCAATTATGGTATATTTTTTCCCTCTTTGGCTTCAAATGTTTGGTCAAATATTTTACTTGACCTGCTTTTTTTTTGTCAACAGGAACTGATAATATGTCTATTTAAAGATATCAATGCAATATTTTTGTGTCTTTTTAGATTACAATTTTTGTTGAAACAATTAATGATCAACTTAGTGATGCTATTCCCTAAAAAGTTATGGTGCTATGCTATAGGTAGTTAAGGGAACTTACTTATCATCATTAAATCCTATACTGGTTTTAGTATACCAAATCCATTCACATTCATACCTACCCACCTGAACATGTTTCATAGTTATGGGTACCAAAAATAGCCCTAGTCTACATCTTATATATATCAACAAAGTTGGAAGTGGGGGTTGAACTTTGGTTCACTCAATCCTGAATAAAAAATCAAATGCACTCAAACTTCAATAATATACCTTGGTTTAGAATCCATAAATATCAAGGCGTATTATTCTTTTGTTGTGTGACAACGATTTGAAGATAAGAAAATGGACCAAAAGCAGTCGTGATCGCCGCCGATACATCGATTGTTGTACGGAATTAGGCTATATATTTTAGAGCTATTTTGCAGTGGGCAATCTGATAATTTGATAGCTCTGTAAACAATGCTAACTATAATTTTCGACCAATCAGACTGTCTGTTTTAAAATAGCTCTAATATATATAGAGAGCCAGCTTCCACAGTTGATGTATCACCCAATCTTCAAGTGTTACACCTTCTTAATATATTAGGAGTAGGGGCTAATATCATTTTTGTGCAATAAGCAGATGACATAGGTATCACTATGTCGGTGTTGACGGCAACATAGTTGTCTGCACAGAGATTTTCATGTGATAACTCAAGCTCCCTTGGGCTGATCAAATTCAAACTTCATGCAGATCTTCCTTATCACAAGTGCTCGCTTGGGATTGCTTTTCAGGTCCAAAGGTCAAGGTTACTGTAAATACAAAATCTGTTCTATGCTATAAACACCCAACTTTCTGTGCAGGCTATACCCACTTCCGTGGAATTCTTGTCTAAATACTAACCAGATGCAGACACCTGTGTGTTTTATGTATGATATGTTATTTTGAAGTGAACAGACATTGACTTTTGAAATTTTTTCTCTGCCACCACAAGAACTAATTATAATTAAATCATTGTTTGTTTATACAGACAAACCAGTCTGTCAATTATCTTTACGGGCCTGCAGATATTAATATAGGTCTTGAAAGTCTTTGTCAAGGCTCGTCCAAAAGCACAATGAAATCACTAGGTCCTCCATTATTTCATAAATGGAACAACTCTGGTCCTACCAGTCCAACCATTTGTAACATGATAAATGGAAATGGCTTTATATTTACTGTAAGTACCAATTTAAAAAAAAACCACATTGATGCATCCGTCCCCAATATATTATTTTCTTTTCACACTTGCCGTCCATAAGTCTAACAATTTGAGTTTGTTCACACTACTGATAATTTAAATCTGTACAATAATGCATCAACTATAGAGATTCAATATCCTAACAGTACATGTATTTGTTCTGGGTTTTACACCCTCACATCAACAATGACAGTATGAAAAACAGTGGCCCTGGGTCAGTTATTAGGGTCACTCCAGATCATGGTACTTATATGGCGCTGTCATGCTGAAAATATCCATGATGTCAAATTATACTGACAACAGGCTAACTAGTTGTTTCTGCCATTTCATTTAAAAATGAACATTGAGGAGAGAGAGAGCACAATTTTATAGGTTCGTCTGGGGTCGGGGACAGAACCCAGAACCATCCACAGTTGAGAAGACACACCACACATGAAAACCAATATATTGTTGACTGTCTAATATTTCTCCAATATTTTTAGGATCTTTCTATAAAAAATTTTTTTTTCATATGTTTATCTCAGAATACCTTGATATTTTCAATATTTTGCACCATTATGAAAATGCAAATTTAAAATTAACATGAAAATTAATTTGTTTTCAATGACATGATGTTTGTGAATCAAATTCTTTTGTAATAACAGTTTGCATTCATTAATGATAGCTGTATATTATTGAACAACATATGTACAATGTATACCGGTACCATTCCTGGTAGTTTTTAGGTCATATGACCCAAACGGTTATGTCATTAGTCATCGTGTTTCATCCGTCGTGTGCTTTGTGTTAATTTTTACTTTCAAATCGCTACTTCTCCTTATATTATTTAATGCAAAATTAATTTCAACCAAATTTGGTCTGAAATACCAGTGGGGGAGAGCAAGCGTAATTATATAAATGAGACTGGTCCGACCTCTGGAGACAATAGGGTGGGATGCCAAAAGGGGAACTTGGCTCTAATTTTCATTTTCATTTCTTCATAATTTATATTAAACCAGACTGGTTTGACCCCTGGGTATCGAGGGGCTGGGGTCTGAAACATATGTACACTTACAATCCTAGAATTCTGATTGGTCCAATTACTCCAAACAACTTACTAAACCCCACATAGTTTCAATTTACTTCCCGTGTTGCAAATGTAAACGCATCTCAAATTTATCGAGTAAGAAAATGTGTGCCTTAACTAGTCAATGTGATTGAAGTCTTATAATTAGTCTATGTAACTTGTAACAGCCTTAACTACACTGAAATGTGTTGTACATTGGATTATATTTTGTAGTATTAGTATGTTGTAGATTTTGTTGTTACTATAGTAATGTGTTGGGTATAATATTGTTATCCTGCTGTTGATACCTTGTGTTATAGTCAATATTCTGTTTTATATATATCCTCCAAACTCAACTGGAAGATAAGTGTATTCTGTTAAAAGTCATTTATGTATAATGAATCTGAGTGTGTAACCAATATTTTGGCATGTATATTCTGAACTAATCTGTATATTGAATGATATTTTTTATTGCCAGATATATTTCATGTTTCCTCAGTGGAAGCATGAATTTCATAGACACATTTAGATCTTTTTAAAAAAAAAATATTTTTTGTTAATTTCTAGTTCAAACATTTAGTTATTTCTTGAGGAAAAGAATTCTTTCCCGGTCTTGGTTACAATGATGACTAGATTTATGTCCTGTTTATTAACCCTAAATGAATCTCAATTGTCGATAAAGTCATGTTTAAATTGAAGTTGAACTATTTCAAATTAAATTGACAGGACATTCAAGCCATTGAAGATAAAGAATTTCTTATTCATTTACAGTTCCACTGGGATCATCACTCGACTCTCTCAAAGTTTCATTTTATTACTGGTATATATGTCCCTCAATATCTACACAAAACTTTACAAACTTCCAATGATCCACAAGACATTGAGGAGTTTTTGACAGTATTTGTATACCGATTACCTTTTGTTTACCTTTACATATTGTTTTACATTGTTATCCTGTTGGTATTGTTATTGTTTGTTTTCCTTTACATTATGATTTTGTATTATACGTTCTTCAAGTTTTGATATAAATTTACAGGTATGTGTAGATTGTTTTATATTGATGGATAATTTATTGTTGTATGTTAATTTTTTTTTCATAAACTTTGATTATTTTCTTGATTAATGCTTTTGTCCACAAGAGGTGTTCACTAAAACTTAAAGTGTTTGTCCGTGTTTAGTTTTTACCCTTGAAAAATTGTAACACAAGAAATTAGCATTCAAGACAGAAATAAAGAAAATCTGGGAAACATTTTGAAATATATGATATAACAAAATCATAATTGTTCCATTGTAACACCTAGGTTAAAATCAGGTGTGAAAGTTGTGGGAACGAATTCGGACATAGATAATGACTGCATATATTATTCTGTAATAAACAGTCTGTTATCATGGGACATAACTACATTTTAACATCCAACTTAATTCAAGTAAATGTAATAACATCAAGGCACATTGTGTGAATGATACAGGACCATAGGGCTCTGGCTTTATGTAGAATTTATGTAATACTAGATCTAGATATTGCCATTTCTGTTCATACCTGTAGAATCATGTTTAAACTCTATGTTTCTGTATCATAACTTATGGGGTTTTAATATAAAGCATGTTGAATATGTTTTATCAACAAACACAGGAAAGATAAAATGACTTGTTAAATTGTCTGTGATTGAAATTTTTGGCCAAAAACTTAAAAGAGATATTATTAAGATATTTTTAAAAAGTAAATGTATTAAGCTTCAGTTTATGAGATATCCAGCAATCTTTTTATACATGTTACTGTAAACATGGGGGTCAACACACAGAAAGTGGTAGATTGTGTATGTTATACATTGTATGGTATTTTTCGGTTAAATGCCTAAAATGCAGATCATGAAAATTTTCCCCATACATATCTTGCAACTTATACGATGTATGTCATAAACATGTTGATAGTCATTTGCTTTATTCTCTGAAACATAAGATGTAAATGTAGAGATGTCTTTGGTTGTGTAATATCACCAATTAAAGAATGCCCTGTCTGCAGCTTATTTATAGGTATACAAGTGATCTTGTCATATCCTTAATAGCAGCATAAGCTTCTGTAGCTTTCAAAGTTCATATCACATAGAGGTCTGGAATTTGTTGCTTTAATTTCATATATCAAATAGTTTAAACCAATACTATGGGCCTATTTGACACCTTAAGGTTTGAATTGGTACATGGGTTGACAAGTCTCGAAGGGTGATGGAAACTATTATATTCTACTGATCAAATCTTCCCCATCTGTTCAAATAAAGACAGCTTGCTAGAAAGTAAAATATTAGTTACCAACAAGGAGAGGGTTACTTAAAATTACATTCGGTGATAGTTTTGTGTTGATGTTTGTAAGGAACATATATGGTTTATATTATGAGTGGTAATAAAATGTTTGATCCTTTCCTGTAGCAGTTTATATTTCCATGAAATCTAAAATCACAGATTGTCCTGTACCATGTTGGCTTGTGTCATGAACTAGATATGCTATCTCTAAGTGCTCTGGATAGAATTGTACCATATGTTGCTCAGTGAGGTAGCCATCAGCTGCTATAGCAGAATGTGCTGGCTGTTCCCAGGGCATTAAACCATTTACTCAGTTTGTGGATTTTGGCAAAAATCCTATGTATCATTGAATGTATATAGTGTTTGGTCACATTGAAATTTGAGATATCCCTTAGTTTGTGATGCATTTTGGGGCTTATGAGATGCAGGTGTCAAAACATCATGATAATGTCTAAGACTATTTGTCTTTCTGTCCCTCAACACTTTCTCCAGAGAATTTCTGAAGGCCTGTTAAGTAGACATTGTTATGTACATGGGCAATAGGGCCTTTTTATGTCTATCCAACAATCGGTGGGTAGTGGGGTCACAGGTCAAGGTCAAATTTATAATGAACAAGAAAACTTATGTCATTAAGAAGTATTGTTTGTTATAAGCAAACAAATCATTTCATCAAATGTCGAGGTCAAAAATTTAGTTGGTGGGAATAATGCCAGTATACCAGAAATAGCTCACCATTTTTCAAGGTCATCAGGTTAAAGGTCAAGGTGGCTGTCACAATTCCAAAAGGTCTGCATTCCTCCAGCTTTAGGATATCAGCAGGGCCCTCCTTGATCTAGGTCGGAGTTCATCAATATTTGATTTCCCATTTCATCTTCATCATGAGGTCATTGTGTTTTTCTGTTTTTACTTTCTGTCTGTTACTGGGTTGCCATTTAGAGTTTTACAACTTTTCCTGTTATATAGGCACAGACAAGATGTTTTCCTTCTGAAGTTATTTCCTTGTTATTCATACAAAAGAAAAACTATGTTGTTGGCCTTAGGAAGTTGTCATTTTGAAAATTATTCCTTTGGACAATTACATAGTAAGCACCCAGTTTTGTAATCATGTTTAAGGATCCAATCTCTTTGGTACACAAGATTTTGTGTGAAACAAATTTCAATATGTATATTTATTTATAACTATTTTAATCTGGATGTCAGGGTGGTTAAGGTATCTCTCAGGGTTGAAATATACAGGATTTGTATGCGTATACGGGTAATTTATTTTCAACACCATCCAAGAACTTTGACAAATGAACATAATTTAAGTGATATCAATGAAATAAGATAGAGTACAATTTTATATTCTATTTCTATTCATTATACAAGTCTACTTGTTATGCCTATTTATAAGCTGTATACATCATTCTTTGAACATTTTTTTGTTCACATATGATTTGAGAAATTTAAATTTCTTGTTATTTTTCTTAATTGTTTCTTAAATATACACATGTATCTGAGTTATTGTGATTTATCCTGTTAAATAAATAGGACATTCTTCCAATATGCCTATTGACTTTTCATTTTCTAAGCAATTGTAGGTATATTATCAAAAAAAATTAACCATATCATTGAGTTCCATTCCTAACAAGTCGTGTGAAACTTTGGGGAAAAAAAAAAGTTGCATATATGTATGAGAAATGAGTTTAAAACATTGTTGTTTCTTAGAAACTCAAAAGCAGAACTTTAGAGGACACCTTGATATGATGCTCATAGTTGCTCTGATTTCCACTGACATGTACTTAAAAGATTCAGTCTGATCATAATATAAGTAACAAAGAAGAAAAGCTGGTATTAACAATACAACAAATTTATTGTTTGAAATATGTAAAATACTTCATTACTCTCCAGTAAAGGAGAAATAAATGGAAAACCATTAGGACGTACAAACATCAACTGTAACAAATACAGCTCTCAGCAGTAAACAAGTTAGAAAATTTGTAATTTCTTTATGCATCCTATTTGTGATAAAAAATGTCTGAAAATGTGACAACACGTATGTACAGGACGGATGTAAAGTTTCATAGGAGGGCGTGATATAAGTTTTTATGTGACAACTTCTCTATACTGGGCGGACTGTAAGATTTCTTTAAAAGATCAGCATATGCATGCAAGTTTTTATATGACATTTTGTCTTTACTGGACGGACAGTAAGATTCACGCAATGGATCAGCAGTATATTAGCATCATCCATATAATAATAGTTTTTATGTAACAACTAACTTGTATAATACAGGACGGACAGTGAATGAGCTAATGTCTTGAAGATTAACACAGGACGATGGTCAAGAGTATAGTATCGGCATCTATATAACCATCAAACCAAAAACTTGTATATAATGGACGGGCACTTCACACGGAGGACACTGGATCAGCAGTATAGTATTTAAATATAAAAATATCTAGTAGACAACCCTTATATACCAGTACATTACAGTGTGCTTCAACAGTTGAGATTGCATAAACTGTACTGTATCGCATTCTATAGAAAATTAGGAATTATTTACAACATATATTTGATCCAAGATGGAATGTTTATAAATGTAAATATAACAAACTTTGACATCCCAATAAATATACAAAATTCTACACAAAGGAATAAATAGATCTGGTTTATAGTAGTGAACTATAGTATTGATATTGTAATGGATGACGGAATGTGTGATTCTCTCCTCATATACATGGGTATTGCTGAACACGGAATACTGCTTTTTAATGATAAACACACCATGACAGATAAATACTTGTGGAAACATGATAATGTGATGAAAGCACTCTCACTTATGTCCTGTACAAAAATCTACTAAATATAACTATGTACACCTCCATAAGATACCACCAACATGTACATTTTATGTACAAGATATTTGACACATTCCCTTTCTGTTGTAAGGCACTTCTATGTGCAAAGGATTATACAAGCTCAGATCCAATTTTATTTGGCCACTATTGCAAAACTAATATATAAAATTTCTGAACAGTAAAGAAGGACCTAGCTATTTTGACAACATTTCTACAACAGAATTGTAATATCTACCTGGACAACTTTTTCTAGGTGATTAACTTTGGCTAATAAAATACAGCTTTGACTGCACAGACTAACACTGATGAACATTTGATTGCATTTACACAAATGTTTCTTATATTATGTACCTATATTTACATACTTTTAAGAATTATTTTCAAGGTAGTCAACTTGTTAGTTTGAATTCAAAACTATAGAATGACTGTTCTTCATTCTAGTTTCAACTCGGGTAATTTTTGGGACAAAACACATTGTGACAAGTCCAAATTTTAACAAAAAATATTGAAAACAATTAACATTGCAAATGTAAGCAACTGTCTTTGCACTGATCACAGAAATATTGTGACCATGAACGAATAAATACAAGTTCGGCAGACTGTTGGTAAACCCTTAAATCCTGGGACAAGAAGGTATATTTAACTGATGTAGGAGCAAATAGCTCAGTAGTTTCTGATGGTACATGAAAGTCCCCTTAGAGACCAGCGAGTAGCAGGATAACCCTCGCGTTTGAAGTCCATCTCCATGATGGGTTCCCGTTTGCTCAGGCGGGAGGCATAGACAGGACACTGGTACACCTCGGCTGCCTTTACAGGGTCCTGGAGGAGGGGTTTCTCGTTGGCAGGGTAGCAGTTGACATGAACAACAGGCAGACTGGAGTACCCTATCCTTGGAGGTGTGTCCTGGAGTTCCATGGTGGTCTTCTCCCAAGCACAACCCCACATGTGGATTCCGTACACAAACATTCCCTCTGGTGGCGGGTCTCGCAGCTGTTAACAATGGAAAGGAAGTATAAGTCAGGTGATTGTAGTTTTCTCAATTGTGAGGATTGATTGTCCCCAAGAATTCATATTGATAATGGTCCCAATATTACTACAAAAAGGTTAAAATTCTTTAGCTTAAAAATATTATTTGACAGAGCTGATAATCATAAAGAAACTCCCCATTAATTGGCTATTATTGATGTTTTATCTCTAAAAGGGATCAATAATTTTTTTGAAGTAGGAGTAGTTCCCTATATACAGTTGTAAATATTTTGCTGGTTGAGTGGTTCCTATATACAGTGATTCTGTATTATGCCTATAGACAGGTACAGTGGTATACATACATGTTTAGTGGTCCCTATATACAGTGATTTTGTATTATGCCTATAGACAGGTACAGTGGTATACATACATGTTGAGTGGTCCCTATAGACAGGTAGTGGTATACATACATGTTGAGTGGTCCCTATATACGGTGATTCTGTATTATGCCTATAGACAGGTACAGTGGTATACATACATGTTGAGTGGTCCTATATACAGTGATTTTGTATTTTGCCTATAGACAGGTACAGTGGTATACATACATGTTTAGTGGTCCCTATATACAGTGATTTTGTATTATGCCTATAGACAGGTACAGTGGTATACATACATGTTGAGTGGTCCCTATATACAGTGATTCTGTATTATGCCTATAGACAGGTACAGTGGTATACATACATGTTTAGCGGTCCTATACACAGTGATTTTGTATTATGCCTATAGACAGGTACAGTGGTATACATACATGTTGAGTGGTCCCTATACACAGTGATGTTGTATTATGCCTATAGACAGGTACAGTGGTATACATACATGTTGAGTGGTCCCTATACACAGTGATTTTGTATTATGCCTATAGACAAGTACAGTGGTATACATACATGTTCCTTATCCCTGGTGGTGACCTCTGTCTGGAACACAAACTGTTCAAAGTTTCCAGAGCGGTCTCCACAGTAGTGTCGAATGTAGTCCTGTTTCAGTAGAGCTAGGAGTCCACGTGGATTGAAGAAGGCTCCTAGCCAGTAACAAGGCATCTTGTCTCGTCCCTGGTACAGGAAATGCAGGTAATCAATATCAAACTTTTACTAATTCTTGAACAAGAGGATATCATAAATTGTTTCATAAAGTACATGTACTGTAATTACAGCCCAAAAAATTGCTGAAAGCCCACGTCTATAGCATGAAAACTTGTCTATAAAGGCTATCTTTCTAACATAAAAACCTGTTTATAAAGGTTACATGTTTTGGTTCCTAAACAAATTCTTCAAATAACAATCTCTAATCTGCCTATAAAGGCCTGGTTGCTTTATAGTGGCCATCACAGACAACCCTGACCGAACAGGATTCAACATAATCATTTGTTACTGTATCAATGGCACATTAAACATTACTCTAATAAGTTTAATTGTACATTACCTGGCTGAGTATTCTTTCAAAATGTAGACACCTGTTTGAAAGATCATTGAACCAGTTACCAACGGCGAAATTCATTGGAGGAGCCGAGCTGCCAGCCATTCGACACCAAGTTTGGGGTGTGCGGCCATAGTACAGATCATCAGCCGCAGACAGGATATGGTCAGACATCATGTCACCCAAAACGTTTGTCTCGCATGCATTCTTAATGGCCTGGTAAAAGATCAATTGTGTACAGTCATTCAAATGTGTTCTATATAAAGATAAAAGTACCAAGTTAACTAATTTACCCCGTCTCTAAGTTAGAAATAACATTTCATAATCAACACACAATACAGTAGTTAAAATTTCATCTAATAAGAAGGTCCTTTATATTCTTTTTTCATTAGATGTAATTAATTTTGATTGCTGATAAATCAATTTGAGAATGTTAAATTTCAACTACACCATGCGGTTTGAGGAAGTTAATTTCAATTACACAAGTTTGAGGTTAATTTCAACAACACCAGTGATTTCAGCTGCACCAGTTAGAGGTGGGTAATTTAAGCTGTACCAGTTTATGGTGGGCGATTTCAGTTGTACCAGTATGAAATAGGTGATTTTAGATGTACCAGTTTGAGATGGATGATTCCAGCTGTACCAATTTGAGGTTTGACTGATTTCAGTTAAACTAGTCTTGAGGTGGGTGTTTTTGTCTGATTTCAGTAGCATTAGTCTGAGGTGGGTGTTTTTTGACTGATTTCAGTTACACTAGTCTGAGGTGTTTTTGACTGATTTCAGTTACACTAGTCTGAGGTGGGTGTTTTTGACTGATTTCAGTTACACTAGTCTGTGGTGGGTGTTTTTTTGACTGATTTAAGTTACTCTAGTCTGTGGTGGGTGTTTTTTTGACTGATTTAAGTTACTCTAGTCTGAGGTGAGCGTTTTTTTGACTGATTTCAGTTACACCAGTCTGAGGTGAGTGTTTTTGACTGATTTCAGTAACACTAGTCTGAGGTGGGTGTTTTTGTCTGATTTCAGTAACACTAGTCTGAGGTGGGTGTTTTTGACTGATTTCAGTAACACTAGTCTGAGGTGGGTGTTTTTGACTGATTTCAGGTTACACCAGTCTGAGGTGAGTGTTTTTGACTGATTTCAGGTTACACCAGTCTGAGGTGAGTGTTTTTGACTGATTTCAGTAACACTAGTCTGAGGTGGGTGTTTTTGACTGATTTCAGTAACACTAGTCTGAGGTGGGTGTATTTGACTGATTTCAGTTACACTAGTCTGAGGTGGGTGTTTTTGACTGATTTCAGTTACACTTGTCTGAGGTGGGTGTTTTTTGACTGATTTCAGTAACACTAGTCTGAGGTGGGTGTTTTTGTCTGATTTCAGTAACACTAGTCTGAGGTGGGTGTTTTTGACTGATTTCAGGTTACACCAGTCTGAGGTGAGTGTTTTTGACTGATTTCAGGTTACACCAGTCTGAGGTGAGTGTTTTTGACTGATTTCAGTTACACTAGTCTGAGGTGGGTGTTTTTGACTGATTTCAGGTTACACAAGTCTGAGGTGAGTGTTTTTGACTGATTTCAGTTACACTAGTCTGAGGTGGGTGTTTTTTGACTGATTTCAGTAACACTTGTCTGAGGTGAGTGTTTTTGACTGATTTCAGTTACACTAGTCTGTGGTGGGTGTTTTTGACTGATTTCAGTTACACTAGTCTGTGGTGGGTGTTTTTGACTGATTTCAGTTACACTAGTCTGTGGTGGGTGTTTTTTGACCGATTTCAGTAACACTAGTCTGAGGTGGGTGTTTTTGACTGATTTCAGTAACACTAGTCTGAGGTGAGTGTTTTTGACTGATTTCAGTAACACAAGTCTGAGGTGAGTGTTTTTTTGACTGATTTAAGTTACTCTAGTCTGAGGTGAGCGTTTTTTTGACTGATTTCAGTTACACTAGTCTGAGGTGGGTGTTTTTGTCTGATTTCAGTTAAACTAGTCTTGAGGTGGGTGTTTTTGTCTGATTTCAGTAACATTAGTCTGAGGTGAGTGTTTTTTGACTGATTTCAAGTTACACTAGTCTGAGGTGGGTGTTTTTTGACTGATTTCAGGTTACACCAGTCTGAGGTGGGTGTTTTTGACTGATTTCAGTAACACAAGTCTGAGGTGAGTGTTTTTGACTGATTTCAGTAACACAAGTCTGAGGTGAGTGTTTTTGACTGATTTCAGTTACTCTTGTCTGAGGTGAGTGTTTTTGACTGATTTCAGTAACACTAGTCTGAGGTGGGTGTTTTTGACTGATTTCAGGTTACACCAGTCTGAGGTGGGTGTTTTTGACTGATTTCAGTAACACTAGTCTGAGGTGAGTGTTTTTGACTGATTTCAGGTTACACCAGTCTGAGTAGGGATGGAAGTCTGTATATACCTGTAGTGTTGTCCTGATCTCAGTAATGAGGAGGATCATCTGATCAAACTCCTTCATGATGAAGGTATTGAAGGATGGGAAATCTGCCATCTTCCTCACACGGTCCAACAGGAAATCCTATAAAATAGACGATATATCAATATGCTATATACAATGTGGATCTTTTTCAGACGACATTGTTACTTTACCCCTTATGAATTCTTGTTGGGAAACTTTTCCTCTCTTGCAACACCTTGAAGTGGGTCATTGTCAGACAAATGAACAAAATTTACAACTATTCATCTTAACATGCTTTATTGACAGTATTGTGACAAAAGGCCTCCTGGTTATTATGAAGAAACTTTTGAAGAAAATGTTTTCGATGTACAAATGTTTGTCACTTAATGCCATAGGCTCACTTGCCCTCGAGGCAAGAACGCTAGAAAATTAACTGCATCGATCCTGTACATTCAGATACTAATGAAAAGGTCTAATTTGGAAATTTATTTTCAAGAAATTCACATATATTAACAAACATACCCTGTTGTAGGATTTTGGCATCTTGGAAAGCAGTGTGTGACACACTTCCCAAAGCTCGATCTCCTTGGTACGTTTGAGGACGGAGTATGTGGATGTGGCGAAGGTTCCCTGAGTAAACACGGCTGGATTATTACTGTACTTACTGATCTCTGCCTTGGCTGGACCTAGATAAACGGGATCGGTATGTTATATATAGATAAGATCCAATATGTTTGGAAAAGTATTGTATCATCGGAAAATGCATCGTCAAATAATATTAATAAATTTACATAAATAAGTGTGGAAATTAGCATCAGTTAATGGAATGATGTAACTTGATTTGGAGTTACTGTAAAATGGAGAATGACTGCCCCAATATCAACTGACTATAGAAATTAAAAAAATATGTATGACAATTACACACAGGAAATTTTAGACAATAATTTATGGGATGGTGAAATCAATAATTGGTGAATTTATGTTGTGAGAATAATGCACAAATCAATCGTGTACAACTATTTACAGCTTGCAGTCACTATAAGATGTCCATTTCTGTATGCTGTATGGATTAAATCTGATGCCTACAGCTAATACTTACCGTGGAATGGAGTTGGTGGCTTGGGGAAAAGTTTGTGAGACAGAGTGTCTGTTGATGGCATGGCATCAAACACTTTGTTGAGACGGGTAAAAACATACTGTTCATCTCCCAATAGTGTCTGCAATAATAGAGAATTATGGAAATGACAATCTAATTAGTCAGTTAATGAATTGCGAAATATATATTAAATCAGAACTTATGGAAATATGGAATGATACCAAAAACCTGAGGTACTCTGGATCCTAAAACAAGAATAATTCTGTGCCAAGAATTGTGTGTAGGTGAACTAGATGGTAAATCTCATGTGAAAATTCAGCTATTTTGGTAGATCTTCAGGCACATGATTAATTAATACATGTTTAAACAATATCTCCAAATAAAGTCTGTCATATATAAACCAAACAGATCACTACCAGGGAACTGTAGATGGTATACATGTAGTGATATCTGATAAATTAATTATCATGTATAAGATAGTATGGAGAACCATCAATATGCAAAGATATAATAAACAGCAATATCATGATATATAGTTTTAAGCACTGGTTGTTGTCCAGTTGTATGGTATGATTTACTATAATCATATAAACTTAAAGAAAAATTTACAAAAATATGTTATACAACACCAACTAACAAACTTGAACTTATACATCAGGGCATAAAACAACAAACAGTTTTAGATAATTCCTTCCCCTTTTCACACAGACTTATTATTGTTACTAGTTATAATATTTAAGATTTTTTACATCGTTATTGTGGTGTTAAATTGTTAATGCCTACAGCATTCATATTACACAGTAACGTCTTGAATTAAATTTAACATGCAGTGTTTTCCCCAAGAGGGAGGGGGGATGTGGGATGTTACTCTACAATATATACAAATCTATAGCTAACTAATAAATGGTATTATAGGTGTTTTGATGTTGGTGTTACTCAGGAATGAATACTTTTAAAAAAAAAAAAATTTGACACACACCTGTGATTGATGTGTGCAACTCTGTATTTTATTATTCATGTAGATACATTTTTTACCATGGTGTGTACTAAAGAATGAATAAATCTGCATCATAAACATTTTTTAAAATTGATTTCCTTTTTTGAAAATATCTAATAATGTTTGAAAGAAAAATATCGAAAATTCTTTGATAAGAAATCTGTCCTTAGCATACAGGGTTCTGAACAATATGGTTCTGTGTTCTACACATCCAACACGTGACTAGTTACTATGGTAGGTCTGAGAAGGGACTAGGATGGGTCATAGAAGGGACTAGAGTGGGTTTGACAAGGGACTAGGGTTGGTCTGAGAATGGACTAGGGTGGGTCTAAGAAGGGAATAGGGTGGGTCTGACAAGGGACTAGGGTGGGTCTGACAAGGGACTAGGGTGGGTCTGAGAAGGGACTAGGATGGGTCATAGAAGGGACTAGGGTGGGTTTGACAAGGGACTAGGGTTGGTCTGAGAATGGACTAGGATGGGTCATAGAAGGGACTAGAGTGGGTTTGACAAGGGACTAGGGTTGGTCTGAGAATGGACTAGAGTGGGTCTAAGAAGGGAATAGGGTGGGTCTGACAAGGGACTAGGGTGGGTCTGACAAGGGACTAGGGTGGGTCTGAGAAGGGACTAGGGTGGGTCTGACAAGGGACTAGGGTGGGTCTGAGAAGGGACTAGGGTGGGTCTGACAAGGGACTAGGGTGGGTCTGATAAGGGACTAAGGTAGGTCTGACAAGGGACTAAGGTGGGTCTGACAAGGGACTAAGGTGGGTCTGACAAGGGACTAAGGTGGGTCTGACAAGGGACTAGGGTGGGTCTGACAAGGGACTAAGGTGGGTCTGACAAGGGACTAGGGTGGGTCTGATAAGGGACTAAGGTAGGTCTGACAAGGGACTAGGGTGGGTTTGACATGGGACTAAGGTGGGTTTGACCTGGGACTAGGGTGGGTCTGAAAAGGGGCTAGGGTGGGTTTGACAAGGGGCTTGGGTGGGTCCGACAAGAGAGCGTTTGACAAGGGACTAGAGTGGGTCTGAGAAGGGACTAGGGTGGGTTTGACAAGGGACTAGGGTGGGTCTGAGAAGGGACTAGTGTGGGTTTGACCTGGGACTAGGGTGGGTCTGACAAGGGACTAGGGTGGGTTTGACAAGGGACTAGGGTGGGTTTGACATGGGACTAGGATGGGTTTGACAAGGGACTAGGGTGGGTCTGACAAGGGACTAGGGTGGGTTTGACCTGGGACTAGGGTGGGTCTGATAAGGGACTAGGGTGGGTTTGACAAGGGACAAGGGTGGGTCTGACAAGGGACTAGCTAGGGTATTTTATTATTCATGTAGATACATTTTTTACCATGGTGTGTACTAAAGAATGAATAAATCTGCATCATAAACATTTTTTAAAATTGATTTCCTTTTTTGAAAATATCTAATAATGTTTGAAAGAAAAATATCGAAAATTCTTTGATAAGAAATCTGTCCTTAGCATACAGGGTTCTGAACAATATGGTTCTGTGTTCTACACATCCAACACGTGACTAGTTACTATGGTAGGTCTGAGAAGGGACAAGGATGGGTCATAGAAGGGACTAGAGTGGGTTTGACAAGGGACTAGGGTTGGTCTGAGAATGGACTAGGGTGGGTCTAAGAAGGGAATAGGGTGGGTCTGACAAGGGACTAGGGTGGGTCTGACAAGGGACTAGGGTGGGTCTGAGAAGGGACTAGGATGGGTCATAGAAGGGACTAGGGTGGGTTTGACAAGGGACTAGGGTTGGTCTGAGAATGGACTAGGATGGGTCATAGAAGGGACTAGAGTGGGTTTGACAAGGGACTAGGGTTGGTCTGAGAATGGACTAGAGTGGGTCTAAGAAGGGAATAGGGTGGGTCTGACAAGGGACTAGGGTGGGTCTGACAAGGGACTAAGGTAGGTCTGACAAGGGACTAGGGTGGGTTTGACATGGGACTAAGGTGGGTTTGACCTGGGACTAGGGTGGGTCTGAAAAGGGGCTAGGGTGGGTTTGACAAGGGGCTTGGGTGGGTCCGACAAGAGAGCGTTTGACAAGGGACTAGAGTGGGTCTGAGAAGGGACTAGGGTGGGTTTGACAAGGGACTAGGGTGGGTCTGAGAAGGGACTAGTGTGGGTTTGACCTGGGACTAGGGTGGGTCTGACAAGGGACTAGGGTGGGTTTGACAAGGGACTAGGGTGGGTTTGACATGGGACTAGGATGGGTTTGACAAGGGACTAGGGTGGGTCTGACAAGGGACTAGGGTGGGTTTGACCTGGGACTAGGGTGGGTCTGATAAGGGACTAGGGTGGGTTTGACAAGGGACAAGGGTGGGTCTGACAAGGGACTAGCTAGGGTGTGTTTGACCTGTGACTAGGGTGGGTTTGACCTGGGACTAGGGTGGGTTTGACCTGGGACTAGGGTGGGTCTGACAAGGGACAAGGGTGGGTCTGACAAGGGACTAGCTAGGGTGTGTTTGACCTGTGACTAGGGTGGGTTTGACCTGGGACTAGGGTGGGTTTGACAAGGGACAAGGGTGGGTCTGACAATGGACTAGGGTGGTCTGAGAAGGGACTAGGGTGGTCTGAGAAGGGACTAGGGTGGGTTTGACCTGGGACTAGGGTGGGTCTGACAAGGGTGGGTTTGACAAGGGTGGGTTTGACAAGGGACAAGGGTGGGTCTGACAATGGACTAGGGTGGGTTTGACATGGAACTAGGGTGGGTCTGACAAGGGACTAGGGTGGGTTTGACAAGGGACTAGGGTGGGTCTGACAAGGGACTAGGGTGGGTTTGACAAGGGACTAGGGTGGGTCTGACAAGGGACTAGGATGGGTCTGACAAGGGACTAGGGTGGTCTGACAAGGGACTAGGGTGGTCTGAGAAGGGACTAGGGTGGTCTGAGAAGGGACTAGGGTGGTCTGAGAAGGGACTTGGGTGGTCTGAGAAGGGACTAGGGTGGGTCTGAGAAGGGACTAGGGTGGGTTTGACAAGAAACTAGGGTGGGTCTGACGAGGGACTAGCGTAGGTCTGACATGGGACTAGGGTGGGATAGTACATACATCTACTGTTAAGACAAATAAATAGGTTTGAGAAGAAAAGTCATTATTTTTTTTCCACATCTGACAGTCTCTAGTACAACTCTACACACACGTTAACACATAGGTCAGTCATTAGTCACATGACACTGAGCTTCCTACCAGATTCTGATCGTCCTGGTAACGCATGCAGGAACAAAATAAAACACACCGTAAGTCAACATGAACAAATCGTGCATAAAGTTACAACATACAAAAGTATAAAGCCTGTTGTTGTATAGTTGTAGAGCAGTTTAGGAACAGTCTCCTGATTGGCCTAGAAATCCTAAATTATACAGTATTCAAAGGTATATTTACTTACGATATATGACATTTTATTGGTAAAAAAAAACAAAAAAAACAGATGAGAGTTTTTTTTTCTTTCTCAAACCAATCATCCATTTTCATATAAACTGCTTCACAATGATTTATCATGCTGGTTCTTTGTCTTTGTTTCAAATTAATGAACATGTGGTCTAATTTTATGGTTAAATAATATTGAATATTACAGGAAAAAGTTTGTTGTTTGTTGATGCTTTTACGTTAAAGCAGATGAGGGAGGGCCGGAGAACCTAGTACATATAAATGATTACTTTTGGCCTCAACTTATTACAGAGGCAGGTATACAACTATACAACAAACCTTTAGCTATGTAACAGTGTTAATTAGGGTGTGAATATTTACTAAATGGAAGTGTCTATATAGAATATCTGTAAATATTTGGTGAAGTATATACATCATGCTGTGAGTGGTCACTGGTTTAACTTGATAAAACAGTCACTATTAGATTCATGCAAACATCCAGGAAGGTAAAAATCTAATCGGCCAGGATGATTTTATCATAGTCTTAAGTCCCCCTGCCATCACTTTTTTTCTCTCGCTCAACTCCTCATAAAATTCTACAATTCTTGCTATGAAATTGTGTCCCCAATCTGATGGGTATAAGAACAGGGGCCTTTTTTTCGGATTGATAGGATGACAATAACTATTAACAGTAAACAAAGGAATAAAATTAGGAACAAATAATGACCATATTGTCAGCTGGAAGCAATGCATCTCGTTGTAAAATTTGATGCTGACTCTGAAATTCATAAAAGGATGAAATTTTTTTTTTTTTGAAAAACAATTATCCATCCTATACTGTAAAGATGATTGAGAATTCTGACTACCTATCTGGTATAAACACAGATCTCCACTATAAACTGTAATTTAATCAGACTTGATTAGAAGTGATTCATGTGCTTTCTGAATGTCCATGCAGTGCTGAATACAACGATAGCAGGATTGTTTACACTGTTGTTGACGTAATATACAATTGTAAGGCGATGCTTCATGCTACAGTGACCACATCTGATGATCTTTTATCTTATATTCACAAATGTTTTGTTTTTTTTTTAGATCAAAGTTTCTTAAAAACACCATTATTCATGAGTGGTCACTATAGATAGATTTTGCAGTGGTGCATGTGACCTTGCCCTATGACCTTGACCTGACACTGACCTCTATGTTGCTATGGTGTAGATGGCAGCCCTCTGGAATGTCCAGGAAGTGGTTGTTAATGCCATCCAGTGCCTGGATCAGGTTGTTCAGGCGAGGGTTGGTATTGAAGAAGCCTGGAGGATGGCGGTATTTCACTGTGACCACAAAAACACACCATTTATAAGTTAAACAGTATCCTATATAACATCACCTAGTTATCACAAGCTGGAATTAATGCTTGATCAATGGAAATATTTTTCAATGTATTTGATATATTTTGATTTGAATTCTCTCAGATTCAATTTAAATACTTTAAATATTTTGTTATTGTTAAGTTATTGGAGAAATGTGTTGAGAGACTTACACTTTGCCACATCAAAGTCTTTCTTTACAGCGTTAGGTGAGATCCAGTAGTCTACTACAGCACTCATACTGTTCCTGTCATAGTCATCCGTGATGTAGCTCCCATAGATTATCTGAAACAATACAGTTTTATATGGTTAGCATCTTATCACACAAACTTCTTAGTTTAATGTAAAAAACTGTTTATTTGGTATTTAAGGGTTTAAAGTCCTTGCAACAACCAGTGTCATATGAGGACGGGGTTTAAAACTTAAATATGTTACAGGACGATCATTGCTTAATGTGACATCTTGTTCTTTATAGACTTTAAGATGTTCCTGTGATTTTCTCACTGGATAGTACCTACCTCAGACAGCATGTATCGTATTCCAGTCCAAGATGTAGAACGAGACGACTGAGATCCATCTGGTGCAACACACGTCAGGGGCTCTTTAAACTCGGTGATCATGAAGCTGAGTGCTTCCTGTAGTAACACACAGCACAGAATTAGTAACATAAAACATCAGGACAGTCTTATATAACAGTGATAGTATGATTTATCATTGATAGTAGATATGTTGTCTTAATATCTAATTTCAATTCATTAACAATGTATGTTCTGAGCTTACCTGTATTTCATTGATGCCAATGCTGAGGAAGTCCTGGCAGATGTTCCAGCCTCCCTGTCCGTATCGCGCCCTCAGCTGCAGGGCCCCGTGGAGGTAACACAGGTTGTGTAACATGAGTGGCCATTCTGGCCGTGATGACTGCTTCAGGATATCGGACTCGAATGATGTAAAGGACCGAATCAGACTGTCCTTCATTACCTATAAAGTTATACAGTGGAGATCATTTACTGTACCACAAACAACACTTTTAAGGTAAAGGAGAAATTATTTGATAAATCAAAGTTAAAATAACAGAGTCAATTTATCTCTGACCTTGAACTTGATAACCTCATCATCCTTAATGTACTTTTAAATGATCACTACTAGTCTTGTTTACAACTCTAATTAGTTCTATGTATATATATTTTATATATTTTGGTATTATCAGTCTTACTGGTGTGAACTTGAACATGTGTATCACCCCACTGTTCTGACCTTTTATATATATATATATATATATATATGTGATCTTATTGTACTGATAATGAATGTATTGATGACTTTACCACATTGAACTTGATACTTGGTTTACTGTATTCCTATGACTATGTCGTACTGACCTTGGGAGTCTATGACCTTGCCATACTGACCTAGGGTGTCCATGGACTTGCTGTACTAACATTGGGTGTCTATGACTTTGCCATACTAACGTTAGGTGTCTATGACCTTGCCATACTGACCTTTGGTGTCTATGACCTTACCATATTGACCTTGGGTGTTTATGACCTTGCTGCACTGACCTTTGGTGAGTCTATGACGTTGTTATACTGACCTTAGGTGAGTCTATGACCTTGTTATACTGACCTTAGGTGAGGTTATGACCTTGTTATACTGACCATAGGTGAGTCTATGACCTTGTTATACTGACCTTAGGTGAGTCTATGACCTTGTTATACTGACCTTTGGTGAGTCTATGACCTTGTTATACTGACCTTAGGTGAGTCTATGACCTTGTTATACTGACCTTAGGTGAGTCTATGACCTTGTTATACTGACCTTAGGTGAGTCTATGACCTTGTTATACTGACCTTAGGTGAGTCTATGACAGCCTTGATGGAGTTCTGTAGTAGCCTGATAGGTAGAGCTGTGGTGTCTATGACCTTGTTATACTGACCTTAGGTGAGTCTATGACAGCCTTGATGGAGTTCTGTAGTAGCCTGATAGGTAGAGCTGTGGTGTCTATGACCTTGTTATACTGACCTTAGGTGAGTCTATGACAGCCTTGATGGAGTTCTGTAGTAGCCTGATAGGTAGAGCTGTGGTGTCTACTTTAGACGTGATCCACAGGTGGAAGTTGGGATCTGGACTCGTCTCCTCGGTCAAGATGGCCTCTAGGTTGTTCATCAGGTGTGGAGAGTTGTGAGCATTGTGAAGAAGGACCCACATCCCCTATACATAGGTAAATATATATATAGAGGGGGAGAATCCAGTAGTACAAAGTGTCATTAGTGATTGGAATTATCTAAAAGATATCTAAAACTAGAGTAACATCACATTGTTAAATTTATCTTTTTTAAACAAAATTTGATGTATAATATTTTTTGTAATGTTGTATGAACTGGAATAACACAATGAAAATTCAACTGATAGGAGAACAAGCTGGTACTTGATAGCAGCTAATAACTTCCTATACATTATAATGTACCTCCTGCATTCCCTTTTGGATGATACGTTTGGCAGTCCTCTCTATGGCCGGCGTATCATCGTTGATGGTGAGAGAAAGAGTCTTCGCCTGTTTCCTATGGGAGAAGTCGTTGAACAGCTTGGTGACATGTTCAACCTCGACGGAGTACAACAGAATCAGGGGGATGGTGGGTGTACTCTGTCGTAGCATACTCGTCAGGTCTATACCAATGTCTCCATAGTACCTGATAATGTAGGAGTGACATGTAAATGGGTCATCATAGGTACAAAGGTTAAAGGGTCATGAAAGATTACAAAGGTCAATAGAGGTTTGGTTTATTTTGTTTAACTTCCTATGAACAGTCAGGGTCATTTAACGCCATGCCAGGCTTTTGAAGGTGGCGGAAAGCTGGAGTACCCTGAGAAAAATCACTGGCCTACAGTCAAAATGCCCCACTTAGGTTTCAAACTCGCAACCCAGAGGTGGAGGGCTAGTGTTAAAGTGTCATTGCACCTTTAACCACTCGGCCACCACAGTCCCACAAAGGTCAATAGATCATTATAGACAATGGGTATACCTCTATAATCTATGGTAATGAAGGAATTAAGGACAGTAAATAAGTTAATATAGGAGTCAGTAAAAAGTTACAAGATGTTCTTTAACAAAGGGAAAAAGATTAAGATCTTAGATTGTTAATAAAATAATTATACATTATATCCTTAGACAGCTTCAGTGTGACTGAAGTCATTTGACACAGTTCTCAATATGTAAGTCCTCTAAGGGACAGTAGACATTTCACATATCGTTGAGCCATAGTTGATCCTCAGTGACTATCATACAGTAAAAAAGGGGAGATAATCACAGTAAATAATACAGTAAGTTAAGGGTAGAGAATTACAATAAAACATCAGTATGCTACTAACTACATACTACCACCTGAATTTGACTGTTAAACAGTAATATCAATGTAATGTATTGCTCTAGTCATACAACAACTACAGAACAAAACTAACAGTTATACAACGGTTTATGTATCACTGAAAAATAAATGTGACAAACGTATTATACACAGCAGATCACAAAATATCCTATACACCAAATCACACCCATCGCCAACACATATGGTTAGCTAGTAACCCGTACATATTTCATCACACAGCTTGTTATAATATTAATTTAATGTACATTTACGATGTGATATTTGCAGTGCTTTACACCAACAGACTTAATTTATGCTGGAAATGTGGACAAAGAAATATAGATTTTCTTCCAAACTGACTTATCATTAAGTATGCCAATATTATGGAATTCTATCAATAAACTAGAGTTCAACACCAAACACATTACCCATTCCTGATCAATTTTGATATGGTTAAATTTCTGACATTTGTTAGTTTTCTGAAATCAAACCAGTTTTATAATTTGCAGACAAAGTTATGATGTTAAACAATTCATCAACAGTAAAATCTAGCATTATGAACAAAAATCTTGAAACAAGATAACACCTAGACTTTTTTTTTTTATCAAACTACAGTTTTACCC
Source organism: Pecten maximus (assembly GCF_902652985.1). Classification (NCBI taxonomy): domain Eukaryota; kingdom Metazoa; phylum Mollusca; class Bivalvia; order Pectinida; family Pectinidae; genus Pecten; species Pecten maximus. Next base: position 17,696,749 of record NC_047019.1, on the reverse strand, counting down.
TAGAATATGTATACAGTCAAACCTCCTTTGCCATTTTATTATAAAGATTCATAGTCAGAATATGCCATTTTATTATAAAGATTATAAAAAAAAAATCCTCACTGGGGTCAAACTAATTTAAGATTGTGATATTTCCGAGTCTATAATAAGGAATTCTTTTAACCTTCTTGTAGTCAAAATACATTTCAAAATGTGAAAGAAGACTAAAGTTTTAGAATAGATATTTGTGATATCATAGGTTATAAAAAGGAGGTTTGGCTGTAGTTTAAATGTTTCGAGATATCAGGTGTCCTAGACAATGTTTCTACCACATAAAACACTAGGCGGGTGTCTGCGAGAGACCACACGGGCTTACCATGACTCACAGTCTTTGGGCAGGTGTGTATAACTGTAGATAACATCACACATATTACATCACATCCCAAAATTATATAGTTTATCTAAAAAACAACTTCTATTTCTAGAATGTGTTCCCAAAACCTTATCAATATACATGTAAAAATAATTTCTATCTGATAGTAAGAATTTCCCTAACTTTAATTTACATGATGAAAAATAATTTCTATTTACTAGTAAGAATTTTCCAAATTTTAATTTGCATGAGAAATCATCCTATTTACTATTAAGAGTTTCCCAAATTTTAATTTACATTAGAAATAATTTCTATTTACTATTAAGAATTTCCCAAATTTTAATTTACATTAGAAATAATTTCTATTAACTATTAAGAATTTCCCAAATTTTAATTTACATGAGAAATCATTTCTGTTTCCTGATAAGATTGGGATGAACTGACTTCAGCTGACACAACCTGCATTTAAAAAATTAGATGTCCATCTAAATTTTCTTGATTTATTTAAATCAATTTAATTTGAATATAAAATATCTGATTGTCATTATTATGTTTTTATCTTTTCCCGCAGATTTTAGCAAATGTTGATTAACATTACTCAGGTGAACTGACCTTTTCCCAAGTACGTTGGTGATGAAGTTTGTGGAGGCCTGCATGAGGCGGTCACTCCTCACTGCCCTAATCACACACAGACGCTGCATCTGTTCGTAATGGTCATCCATCTTGTCTGGCAGAGCCACATTTTCAGGGAGATCACTCTCACAAAGTGTGCGCCACTGGGTCTCTCGTCCATCCTTGGGCATACGGTCAAACATTTCTTGGAACCACTCAAAGTACATGGCCAGTATCTGCAGATTGTGGAACTGTTCTTCCGTCATCCAATCAAAAGGCTTCTTGGCTTGTACAATCTTACTGTCTGGGGATTGGCCGGACCCATTGGCTGTCATCACGACCATACTGTAGTTAGGGGAGATGAGGAACTCTCGCTCACCACGGCCGATCTTCTTCAGCGAATCTTCAACCTTTGTATGGAATAAAACTCTAAATCATTCTATCCACCTTAGGCTATATAATTAATAGCTCAAACATGATGGAGTCCATGTTAACTTATCCTGCACTCTCTATAAAATATATTAAACTTGATTTGTCACCTGGTATTGTGTATAAAAGAATCGGGGAAAATCCAACAATAAGATTTCTTAAGGATAAATTTATCAAGGTTTTAAACATCAATGATCATTATAAGACTGAAGTAGCTTTTGTTTGTTATGTTGAGTGTGTTTGCCTTGAGATGCCTAGTGAATGTAGCCTTACCTCTATGGCAAGCAGTAGAGCAAAGATGCTTCTGTCTCTCTCCAGCAGTCCGCGGGCAGTGGTGGTGTAGGCACTGTTGGTGACTTTCTCTATAACGACCTTGGGCACTGTCCTATAGATATACCATACAAAGATCATTATCACACTATCTACTCAAACACAATGTTTTTTAAATTTCGATCTGATTTCTTAGTTTTAATTGTTTAATTTTACACATAAAAGAAAATACAGGTTCATTTATATGTGACAATATAAAAATTGATCTACATTGCATGCATGGATTGAGTGCTTTTCTGTAACTACAAACAGTAAACAGATCAATCTATAGTATATTATCTATGTGGTGACCCCAACTGACCTGTCGGAGTGGCTGATGGCCGTGTCATACAGAGACAGAAACTGTGTGTAAGACATCTGGTACAACCTGTTCACCTCCCTCATGTACTGACAAACATCAAAACAAACGGCTGCTCGCTGGGCGATGGGGCGGTGCAACTCACGATTCTTCATAATGGAATTTTCTGCAGACTCCACTCGACTATGACTGCAAAACCAGTGCAACAGATTTTGTGAAAATGTGGTCAACTTGAATGTTGTGACAATTTAAAGTGTATAAGTCTACGTCAGAGTCTGGCGTCCTATACTCCTAGATGTTAGATAAAACTTATTAAATTTCTTCAAAATAATTTCTCCACATACTAAAATTTAACCTGTTAGGACCCTCCATTTTTTTTCAATAAATCAGAGAAACTGAAAGGACTCATAAAAAAAAGAGAAAAAACTATACATGTATTAAATGCTAAATATGTCATGCATATTTATTATAACAAAGCAAAAAAACTTATTTAAATACTAAAATTTTAAAAGATGAAAGTAAATGTAAATGAGGTCATTATTAAATCCCTACCTAGTTAATGAAATTAAATTGAAAAATCATATTTAAAGATAATTCATTGATTTATTTGTTTTTAGGAACATTAAAATCCCACCTTTCCACTGTTTCATCATACTGCTTCTTCAGCTCGGCAAGTTTCTTGGTGGCCTGGAGGTCATTCATCAGACGGACATCACTGGATAGATTGTCCTTCATCTGCTTCTCAAGTTTCTCCAGCGTCTGGATGTTCTCCTTCTTCTCCTACACAAAGATAAATATCCAGATTATACAGATTTTTCCTATATCAAACTTGAGGCTGTTTTCATGGTTTCTGAAATACTTTCTGAACACAATTCCTTTACTAAACAGGAAACATTCATCCCAATGACCTTGATCAGTTTTTGTTTGAGTAAGATCTTATAATTTATTCAGGTAAGACACAACTCATTTCATACCTGTCTGAGAGCAGTGCGTTCATCTTCCAGCCTGCACTTCTCCTTAGCAAGGAAACGATCAAGGAGTTCCTCTTCAATACAGAGTCGGGACTGTTGGAAGAACATGATGGAGCAGTAGGCAGCCAGGTGTGATGGGACATTATGGGGCTCCAATGTTGTGTGTAGGTACAGACGGAAACTTAGGGTCACATTCTACCTCATGGTCCTCCACCTGGTAGACAAATAAGGTAGGTAACTCACTTAGTGCATTGAGAAAATCGCTCAAGAACTTTCGCTTTGCAGGTATGCAACTTACCCATAATTTTCCTTTTCCAATAACAACATGAAAGTAAAATTACAAATACAGCAAACCTGTGTTTAATTATTAATCCATTAATTTTTGGTAAAAAATTTAAAATCATAATTTATAATCTATAGCTTAACAAGTAGACTTTATGTTGCTGAAAATACTCACAAATATTTTGAAGCGGCTCTTCTCGTTTATGAACCTATTACACCTCTGTATAGCATCTCTGAATCGCTTATCTTTGGAGAGTTGTTTAAGGTCACAGTCAGTGACCAGAAGGGGACTGCCATCAGCTAGGCAATTCTCAAACTGGGAACGCATCTCCTGTGAAACACAGACATGGTAAGAATGAGGCTTGACAAAGAAAAATAAATCCTCATCTTCGATCCAATTTTTAAACACTTGCATATAATGTTAAGACATATCTTCTGAGAAGAAATGGATAAATTATCATTATTTGAAATTTCATTGTGCCGACATTAATTCATGTAAATCCATATGTGATTATATAAAGAGAAAGGTAGGTAACTTACACTGTATCTGACACACACAAGCCCCTTGGACCTTTTGTAGAACTGCAGCCAGTCAATGACCCTCGAGGTGGGGTCACAGATGAGGGGCCAAGCAGTTGTGCTCTCTTCCTGCATCAGGAAGCAGGCGTTCTCCAGCATCAGGCCAGTGGTCGGCAATCTTTCTATCTCCAAGTTCATGATGTCCAGCTACAGGACAAAAGATATCATTAATGTAGGAGTGAGAGGAAAAGTATGGAGCTGAGTGAAGGAAAATAATGAACTCAGACGGAAGAAATTGGTCAAAGGACCAATGATATCTTTAAAAGAAACTTAAAAAACTCATTCTTATTTGATCATCATCAACTGGCACCAGCAGAAATAATTGTAAGATATAAAAAAATTTTTTTTTTATAAATCTTACTTACCCGATTATTGAGGAACTCAACCAATTCTAGATTTCTGAAAAGTCGTCGTCTAGGCAATGGTAGCTTGTGATGCTCACAGACTTGCATGAAAAATTCTCCCATTCTTTTCCTATGAACAAAAGCAAATACAATGTCACATGCACAATTTCATAATTTGATGAATGGTATCAAATATTAACCTGGTGAGTGTTATTAAATACTCCAAACTGAGATAACATTTGATAGTTCTCTAATTACATGTATAATAATAATATATACATAAGTTTTTTCAGAAGTACTATTTTCAATGACAGATATCTATTTTTGTCATACCTTGTATCTAGATTGGCTGGACCACAGTAGGTAAGGAAAGCTGCTGCTGTCAAACAGTTGCCAAGCAACAATTCATTACAGTCATTCTCCTTCACATGTTTTCTCCACGACTGCTCCTGGAACTTCAGGCTGCAAAGATACAAAAATAATCACTGTTATTCTTGAAATGTTTTTCCTGGAACCTGTAATTGATTTTGATATATTTTAAAATCTGTATTAATGTATTAATCTGTATAATGGCAAGAAAAGATTATCTCCCTTACCTCTCAACCATTTCTGTTGCAGCCTTGAGCCGTTCATTCATGGATTGAAGCTCCATCTCCAAACTATGTTTTTCAACAACTGATTGGTCAAACACTTGTTGAAGGGCGGAGACTTCCTCCTGGAGGCGGGACAGGTCGTCCTCTGTATAATCCTCCTCAGGCTCAGGAGTAGGGGGCTTCTCTTCCTCTTGGGGCTGTAAAGGTCAAAGTTCAGTTCATAGAAATACATATATCTAGTAAGCTTTTTATCCCACAAATCAAACAGTAACATATTTAAATGATACTTAATGTAAAGGCTTATTTTGGCATCTTAAAACAGCTGTATATACATACTGCCAAATGCAGTGAAAATCAATGTATACATATAATACTGAATAGGTGATGTCAAAAATATAAGTTCATAAAAAATGTTGAAAAATTGGTGCTCAATTTCTATTATATACAAAGTGAAACTACTGATGAAAAGAAAAAAAATAGTGAAAAACTACCAAATAAAAATTTTTCTATGATTTATCAATTAAATAATTAAAGGTTTTCTCCTGGATAATGATTTTAGTCCTATAATGACATTGATAAATCCTGCATCCACTCCCATCACAGTGATACATCTCAACAAACCTAGAGGTAAATAACCTACACCATATACATAATATACCGGGATTACCTGTTAGATCTAATAAAAACATTAAACAAATGATTTACATTCCATACAAATACCCAACATCCACACTTACACAAATACATGGCTATTTATTTTGTTTTACATTCATACCTAGCCTGTTGAAGTCGAAATACATCGAAAAAAAAAAAATAAAAAAATAAGAAAAAATTACCAAACATATAAACAAAGCACAAAGTGTAACAATGGTCTCTCAATCATAAGTGTAGCCATTTCTAAAGAACAGGGAGCAACGCCTTTTCCAGGATGTTTATATTCATTGAGGTCTCTGCCCTCAAAATTTTGATATTCCACCAAATCTCAGAAAATGAACATTTTTACCCTTTTAGAATACATCTGATTAAGTTCAAAGATTTAATGTTATGTCTTCACAGATTTATAAAAAAAATGGTGTTTTACACACAAAAAAATCATGCAAAGTCAAAAAGCTACTAATTTGCTGGAACATTTCATGAGAGACCAGTGTTTGAAAATAAAAAAAAAACAAAGAAAAAAACTAGAACTGTCGCCAGGATGTCTGACTAATACCCCCGCAATCTGCACGAGTCAATGGTGAATTGGAACTGTTAATTAGAGGCTAACTAAGATAACCCAGTAATATAGTGACCAGTTGCCATAGCAACCATAATTTTGAAAAAAAAAAGTGGCATGCACATCTACACATGGTCCTCTATATTTGTGTGAAATTTCATTGAAATCAGCCCTTCGGTTTAGGAGGAGTTGTCCAGACAAACTTAAAGTTATGGTTCTTATCAGAAAACCTGTTTATAGTGACCAGTTGCCATAGCAACCATAATTTTGAAAAAAAAAAAAAAGTGGCATGCACATCTACACATGGTCCTCTATATTTGTGTGAAGTTTCATTGAAATTGGCCATTTAGTTAAGGAGGAGTTGTCTGGACAAACTTAAAGTTATGGTTCTTATCGGAAAACCTGTTTATAGTGACCGGTTGCCATAGCAACCATAATTTTGTGAAAAATAAAGTGGCATGCACATCTACACATGGTCCTCTATATTTGTGTGAAGTTTAATTGAAATTGGCCATTTAGTTAAGGAGGAGTTGTCTGGACAAACTTAAAGTTATGGTTCTTATCAGAAAACCTGTTTATAGTGACCAGTTGCCATAGCAACCATAATTTTGAAAAAAAAAAAAAGTGGCATGCACATCTACACATGGTCCTCTATATTTGTGTGAAGTTTCATTGAAATTGGCCATTTAGTTAAGGAGGAGTTGTCTGGACAAACTTAAAGTTATGGTTCTTATCAGAAAACCTGTTTATAGTGACCGGTTGCCATAGCAACCATAATTTGTGAAAAATAAAGTGGCATGCACATCTACACATGGTCCTCTATATTTGTGCGAAGTTTCATTGAAATTGGCCATTTAGTTTAGGAGGAGTTGTCCGGACAAACTTAAAGTTATGGTTCTTATCAGAAAACCTGTTTATAGTGACCAGTTGCCATAGCAACCATAATTTTGAGAAAAATAAAGTGGCATGCACATCTACACATGATCATTAATATTTGTGTGAAGTTTCATCGGAATTGGCCCATCGGTTTAGGAGGAGTTGTCCGGACAAAATGCGTCTACAGACGGACGGATGGACGGCCGGACGGATGGACAGACAACCTGATTCCAGTATACCCCCCTAACTTTGTTGCGGGGTTATAAAAACCAACAAAAAACACTGTAATAAGGTAAAGACAGCTGAAACAAAATAAAAATAAAATTTGTACTAAAGGTTAACATCCATGGAGTGTGCCCATATACCATACAAACCTTGACAGAAAGCTTCCTTTTCAGTCTTTCCTGTTAGAGAGGGCAGGAAAAGATGACACCCCAATTAGACATAAATGTCAGTTATCAAACAATACATTTTGCTTTAACCCTTTCAATCCTAAGACATTTTAGTGGACTCAGCCATTCATTCATCATTTGAAGTCCAATATGGCCAATAGGGGTGAAAGGGTTAAAGATCACATCAAATATCCAACAAAAAGAAACAGGAGGTAAGGCTAACAGATATCAATGTTATGTGACTGTATATATGATAAATTTTCAATTGTTTTTTTCTCACTGGTCTTTGTAAAATGGGACCAGTGCTGAGAAGCCAGAAAGTAGCAGAAATATTGTCTGTAGTTGTTTAGTTACCTTGGTAAAGTAACAAGTTCAGGCTATCCTTTATATCCACTGACAAGCTGTCTTTTGAGTCATTAAGTTTTTTTTTTTTAAATCAAAGTATTTTTGCAGTATTTGATTTTGCAGAACAGATTGTGGTTCAGGATAAAAAATATAGATTAGTAATTAGTCACAGAAATGACATCATTCTGTTAAAGGGGAAAAAAATCTGAAAACAGGTCAATCAAAATACCAACCAGTCATTACAGCAATATCTAACTACTGATTCTGTTGGTGAAAGGAATTCCAACCTCAAAATTTACAAATCTACAGAAGGTGTAATCTGGTGTCTGTGGTGAGTATAACGATGACTGGTGATTTGTCTGGTGGCTAAAACTATGACTGGTGATTTGTCTGGTGACTAAAACTATGCCTGGTGATTTGTCTGGTGACTAAAACTATGCCTGGTGATTTGTCTGTAGTGACTAAAACTATACCTGGTGATTTGTCTGTGGTGACTAAAACTATGCCTGGTGATTTGTCTGGTGACTAAAACTATACCTGGTGATTTGTCTGTGGTGACTAAAACTATACCTGGTGATTTGTCTGTGGTGACTAAAACTATGCCTGGTGATTTGTCTGGTGACTAAAACTATGCCTGGTGATTTGTCTGTAGTGACTAAAACTATGCCTGGTGATTTGTCTGTGGTGACTAAAACTATGCCTGATGATTTGTCTGTGGTGACTAAAACTATGCCTGGTGATTTGTCTGTAGTGACTAAAACTATGCCTGGTGATTTGTCTGTGGTGACTAAAACTATGCCTGATGATTTGTCTGTGGTGACTAAAACTAGGTCTGGTGATTTGTCTGTAGTGACTAAAACTATGCCTGGTGATTTGTCTGTGGTGACTAAAACTATGCCTGGTGATTTGTCTGTATTGACTAAAACTATACCTGGTGATTTGTCTGTAGTGACTAAAACTATGCCTGGTGATTTGTCTGTGGTGACTAAAACTATGCCTGGTGATTTGTCTACATTGACTAAAACTATACCTGGTGATTTGTCTGTAGTGACTAAAACTATGCCTGGTGATTTGTCTGTGGTGACTTAAACTATGCCTGGTGATTTGTCTGTGGTGACTAAAACTAGGTCTGGTGATTTGTCTGTAGTGACTAAACTATGCCTGATGATTTGTCTGTAGTGACTAAAACTATGCCTGGTGATTTGTCTGTGGTGACTTAAACTATGCCTGATGATTTGTCTGTGGTGACTAAAACTAGGACTTGTGATTTGTCTGTGGTGACTAAAACTAGGTCTAGTGATTTGTATGTGCTGACTAAAACTAGGCCTAGTGATTTGTCTGTGGTGACTAAAACTTTGGGAAATGATTTGTCTATGGTGACTAAAACTATGCCTGGTGTTTTGTCTGTAGTGACTAAGATTATGCCTGGCAATTTGTCTGTGGTGACTAAAACCAAGCCTTGTGATTTGTTTGTTGTGACTAAAACTATGCCTGGTGATTTGTGACTGTCTGAGGGCTGTGCCATTCATATGTAGTCAATTGTGATATGTATTATCATTTACTACAATATTACATTCTCAACAATTTCATTACACTCTTAACAAACAGCTAATCTGATCCACTGTCTCAAATCTTTAACAAAGAGTTAAAGACATTGAGATGTTACGTAGGATTCTATTGGCTGTTTTCTTTCTCTCTGAAGTCACTCCATGCCACACCATGCAATATCTGACTCGGCATGCAATGTCACGATTACCTTTACAGTTACCCGGCCTGATGCCTGGTGGAGAAATGGCAGATTCTGTTACACACTCTGATATATTACTGGCATACTTTATGATGTTACATTGTAGTAGAAGGAACAAAAGTTAGATGAATCAAATGATTTAAAAACAAATATATTCAAAAATGTTGTGGAAATGATCTTGGTATAAACATTTGTATATAATGTACAACTGGCTTCATTGACGGTCCTTAACTTTAGGAATCCCTTCACTTAAAATTTTCAGATAGGAAAGCATTTCTAAATTTAAGTAAAGTTTCTTATATTAGATTTTTCCTTATTTTAAAATCCAATAAATGCTTTTTTATGTAAAATTTTAAGTTAAGGAATTTCCTTTTGTTAAAGCATGTTAATGAAATTTAGGGCCAGATTACTGAAGTATACATTAGATAGCTAGGTAATATTTTAAATGAACAAAGCATATATTCATAATTATTACCTCCTCCTCACGTTCCCGCTGTATCCGTTCATTCTCCTCAATCTCCCGTTGTAGTTCGTTAAGGCGCTCCAGTGAGGATTTAAGGGGGCCACACAGACGGGTGTATTCTACTATGGCAATAGTATACTGGACCAAAGTGGCACAGTCTTCACTGGCATACTTGGCCCCAGCAATGGTGATACCCTTGGAACCATCTGGGGATGGAGTTCTTTTCTGGGCACGGATTGACAGTTCTGGAAGGCATTTAAATATTTCTATTATTCTAAGATTTTCCAAACAATACATTTTCTAACATTTTTCCAAACAATCACATGTTCCTGTATAGCTATCAGATACATTAACATTTTTATTGCAAATAAGTCCCTTGCCACAAGTGACCTCCTCCCCCCTTCTTCATTTTGGCAGAATTATCAATTTCAAAATAGTAAAGCTAAAAGAGATTCACAAATAAGCCACTGCCGACTTAAGTAGTGAATTTTTACACTAGAGAAGGGGAATTATTTGAGGATAAATAGAGTATGTCTGTTACCTACCTTGAGCATGGTCAAGAAGAGTTCCCTCCCCTGTCACACCCAACTGGCCATCTTTGCCTGTTGCAAGGTAGCTTTCCACAGCTGTAAGCAAAGAAAATGTTAAAAATGAGCATCACAAAATATACCAATATTTGATGTACCATTCCTAAATGTGAATATGATAACAGAGAGGGTAAGCTTTAGAAAACCTTTTCTTCAGGTGCAAAAACCACGAGTATTGCCCTCAGCAGAATAGGTAACTGCCAGAGTTGAGAGGCTCCGAGATGTATATAAATCCTTAATAAAATCTCACCTCTGAGAACATCGTCAGAGAGACCATCCTCCCAGGGAACGTTGTGTAACATATCAACAAACTTGGTAGTGTCATTCATGGTCAATGTCATGGCCTTCCACTGGTTGCGGTCAAACCGGTCACCATCCTTCTTAGCTGTAAGTGCAGGTAAGAACACCAGATATATTAAAGAAAGTCACAAATTATTTAATTTAATTATTTTTCATTATAAAGAAAATCAAAGTTTAAAATATGGATAAAATATATAAAGTATCCCTCATATCAGTGACAACAGTGATGTACCGTACGGTAAAAATCATTAGATAGCTTAATAGTAATATATATACAGATGACAGTGAGTATCACAGCACAAAGTCAAACTTACAGAAGATCATCAAAAAATAGGCTTGAAATCAAATAAAAGTGGAAAAATTTTCAATGAGGCTACTTGAAGCTACAAGGTGAGTGTTCAAACATCCCTCCTTACTAATAAAGATCTTTTCAATAACCAAAATAAAATATAAGTAGATATGTATAACATCTGTCTGAATTGCTGTTTAACTATCCAAAAACATCCAAAATACTAAGTAAGGCGGAGAGTGACTGGTGAAAATCTGTTGTACAGGGATTTCTTTACTGAATTTATACATTTAAATAACTTACAGAAAATGTTACTAAACCCATGTAGAAAACCAGTCGTGTCATAATCATACACCAAGTGTTAAACATGGAGGGTTAATTTTGATGAGACAATGTTACAATTCTGTCTGATGTTAGATCAGTGCACTGCATACTCAATCCTGGCCTACCGTCGGCCAATACTAGAGCACAGAGAACACAGCTCAAATGCTACACAGAACGGTTTTATGCATTATACACTTTAACCACGTAGATGTCTGAAATGGTGTTAGAACTGCAAAATAGAATATCTTCCCCAATCAGTCACAAAAACACCAAATAGAAGAAAGCATCGCTTGTGTCCCTGTGTGCAAAACTAGCTCAACTCAAAAACAAAACAAAAATTAGGACACTTATGGTGCTCATGTGTTTGGAACTAGTTCAAAACAAAAACACCCAGACAAAAGTTACGATAGAACACTTATGGTGCTCCCATGTTCGGAACTAGCTCAAAACAAAAACACCCAGACAAAAGTTAGGAGGGGACATCTGAGGTGTTCCCGAGTGCGGGACTATTGTTAGGGTGCCGGTCAAAGTACCTGATCTGGGGCCATCTGTTATAAGGAATACAAAAGCAGCAAAATTAGAAGTTGTATAATTAATACATGTATATATGATATTAACACAAATGTCACATGTTATATATAGTCTAGATACGTGTAGTTGGAATCCTTCTGAGCTCTCCTGATGAATCTGTCAAGGAGGTGAAAGTGCGCTCCAGAGAATCTTGAGTTCAAGATATAAGTGTATGTTTAAGCTTATTGATATTATAGTAAAATGTATCTAGTTTACAGCTCTTAGAATATGATTTCATATTTTATTTTATTATTACGTTCGTATTATTTCAGTCTGAATAATCCTGAAAAATTTATTTTCATAGCTTTTTCGTAAACCATGCATCTGGTATAATCCTACAAGAAATATGGGCAGTTTTTATTAGATTTGGCCTTTTAAAGTTTGGTAAGGACAACAGGAGGTTTGTGGTAGATTTGCTGCAAAAAATACTTGGCATTTCAGGATTTGCCATGGAGGTTTGATATTCCCTATGGATGAGGCAGGAACTATGAATTGTGGGAAATGTAAAGCCCAGTGTAAGCTACAAGTTGAGGTGGGAATTCGGGCGTAAGTATCCAGGCCATTATTAGGATTGTTGTATGGGTGGGAACTTCAAATTCTGGGGTGGGAATTTACATTTTGTGAGAGATGGAAGGCCTGGTGTATAGATGAGAACTAAACATGTTGGAGTGGGAATTCGATGGTTAGTCAGTGTGACCAGTATTGGGATTGGAGCATGAGTGGGAATTACAATTTCTGAACAGGGAACCATGAGTGGCCGGTATTAGAATTGTTATATGGGTGGGAATTTTAGGATTTGTTTGGGTAGTATTTGGACTGTTGTAAAAGTGGGAAGTATAAGTTTGGGGTAGGGATTTTAACATTTGTTTGGGCAGTACTTGGACTTGTATAAATGGAAAGTTTAAGTTTGTGGACGTGAATTTTAGGATTCGTTTTGGCAATATTTAGGGCCGGTGTATGGATGGGAGATACAATGTACAAGGTTTCTGGGTGATAGTTTAAGATCAGTGTTGGTTGCTTCAAACCTTGTGTACCGATAGCTAGGTCATACGTTTGGGGTCAGGAATATGTCCCTTTACTTAATCAACATGGACACATCTACCTCCCTTATATAGCCCACACTGACAATACACGGTATAATTTCTCAATACCTTTCTTTGAGATGACCTTTGTGCTACTGGAACTGGATGACATACGACTTGACAGGTCATCCTTCCCATGGTAATCCCGTGACTCTTGGAGACGATGAGATGGCAGACGCTTCCCAATCAAGGTCATGACCATTTCCATGACAGAGCCGACCAGTATAGGAGGAGTACTGAAACCCTTTAGTCTCTCAATACACTGTCGGTCTACCTTGCCCTTCCAGTGTAACACCTGAGAAAAAGGTAATAATAAAATGGACTCTGATGTAAACAAAATTCAATGAGATTAAGTGTAGCATAAATGAAAATCAAATTGTGATATGCTTTTTATTTATTGGTCATTTTTAAACAAAAACTATGATTTATAAATAACTGATTCAATTATTAGAAAATGTTGATGGCCACTCCTTATAATTTGATGTCAGACAACTATGCAGTTGTATATCATGCAGACACTTATTGAAATAAACCATCAGTACCTGATTTTGCATAAAAACTGAAATGATCTCCATTTATTTCACTTAAGACCTATCAAATATTTGACCAGAAAAGAGTAATAAAGAGAAACATAACAGTTTCTCCAGTACAGGAAGTTGCAGTGGTGCATTGTGGGTAGGTACCTGTTGTCGAGCGTACTCTAGGTTCTGGCGACATTCTGCCACATGTTTCAATGCCATTACATGTTCCTCCTTGGCAGCCACTTGTCGTGTCTTCAGATTTGCCTCCCTCATCTTGTCAAACTCCTTGTCATAGTCATCATAGTCCTCTGTTTGAACAGAATATAATGCTGGTATTAATAAATTTGGTAGATTTACAATAAAAATTGCATACAAGTACTAAGGATTATACAAACGCCACGCAAGATATCAGCAACTTTCAGTACAAATTCAAAAATGAATTAAACTAGCATCATACAGCTGTTTGGTCCTTCTAGGCCTCCTCAGTGACTCTAGGGGACTAATGTATGCTTTATCTTCGAAACAGCTGAGGAAACTTTAAATAGGTCAAGTTAAATGTCAAAATCTTGATGGGAAGATGCAATTGTCACATAAGTCCACTAATTCACACAATTTTCAGTATTGGATTTAATCGAACGTTGTGTATATGTATTTATTCTGAATCATATCACTAAAATGTGACATTCGGGTAAAGGTACTACCGACCTTCTGGTCAATGGAATTATGTACAAAATCTAAATTCTAACCTTGTTGAAGGAGCTCATCTTCTTCCTCCTCCTCTGTCTCCATCTCTGTGAGGTGGAGGTAGGCATCCAGGGAGGTGCTCAGTCCGACCTTGGCCTTCAGCTTCTCCAAGATGGTTGCCTTTGTGGGTCAGTTTGTGTAACAAGTCAGCAGTGTTCTTCTTGGCATCGTCAAACTTTCCCATGATAGATTTGATGGCCTTCTTCATCACTTTGGCATCAGTTCTTGTCTGGTCCATGGTTGATATCACCTTCCTGAAACACAAAATAACTTTCAATGTAAGTGAGTCATACATTAATGAATGACATTGCAAAAAGGACACTCAAATCTTTTTTTTTAATTTGTTACATTAACAGAATCACGCTTACATCTTCCTTTTTTTTTCTTTTTTTTTCATTTTTACCTCAACCAGAAAACTATCGGTGGCCTTGATTTTGATACATTTTTAACACACTGGTGTAGCTACAAACTTGGTATCTTACTTGAGCTGGTCGACAGTACTCGTCCTCTCCTTGGCCTTCTCGTTGTACAGGTACTTGAAGCACTCCATGAATCGTCTGTATGTAGTAGGGCCTATGTATACCTCGTTCTTAGCCTTCACCAACTCAGACCGGTGGCTACTCCTGCAGACACAATATATATTAATAACATTGTTTCAAATATGAATTTCATTTTCATAGCTGACTTTGGTCTTCTTTTAAGCATGTTTGCTTCTTGACCACCTGTTTTATTCCATATTTCCTGTCACCCATTGCTGGATGTTGTTATTCTTAAAAAAGAAATATTTTGCCTTTTTCAGAACACTTTTACTTACCTTGGCTGGCTAAGGATCAACAGTCAAATATCTATGTTTCTTACTGATTACATTTACCGTTGTTGTTTTAATTCAGTACATGTAAATGAGTTTTACTAAAGTAAACATTTTCCATATTTGTCTGCCTAAATGTAGAATAACAAGCACCAGAGAGCCCTTAGATAAATCTTCTGGTAACTCTTTGATATAGCATGTAGATAGAAATAAAGCAAACAGATCTAGAGAAGTTTCTGGAGGTTCAAATACTTAAACAAAATAGTACTATATCTGATATATTTACAGAATTAATTATTACGAGAATATTATTATACTTTAGGTCTGAAGACTTATGAGAAGAACCATTTAAAAGGTAACTTATTGATACTTTGTTTTATAAAGCATTTTATAAGAAACTTTGAGAAAATCCAGAAATATATACATGTACTTTATTGAGGCATCTGTAAAGTTTTAACTGACCATTTATAGAAAATAATTCAAGGTCAGTATGTGAAAACTAAACTTATAATAATCTGAATGTACAATGTGCAATAAAAGGAGAACTACCGGGTATTATCAATTAAATAAAAATAAGTTAAACTTATAATTTCAGAATGTACATTGTGTAAGAAAATTTAATAAAGATAACAGGTTAAACTAGGTACAAATTATGTGTAATTCTGAGAGAGTCACATGCTCTTCAATTAAAGCCAGGTAAAAAAATGATAAATTTGAGGGTTTGGGGGATACTATGATGGCTGGTGACAAAGGACTACGTATTAAAGTGCATGGATTTACATTACACTGGATGGGAAAACAAGCATTCACAAACTAATGCATAATTGCAACATCTATATCAAATAGCTCAAAATTTCTATGTAGGTATAAAATGTGCATAAACAATTAAACAGTTACATGTCAGCGTTATTTGGATCCGTTAACGAGAACTGTTAGTTAATGATGTTGTACGATTGAAAAGCATACAATTTGATGTATATACATATATATATATAGATGTTGTTTTGTCATCGGATCGGATCAGATTTTTGGTACTTTCACCATGTATACCATATGTTATATAAGTCTTGTGAGGTTTTTTTTCCTGGTAATACCAGGGTAAGTCATTTTTAATTATAAATCATCACACATGCTGTAGATTTAATTTTTTTAATTATATAAACAATGTAGATCAATGTTTAAATTAAGTCAGTGAGGTTAAACTAATCCCTAAGACAAGCTTTAATACTGATTTCTAATTATCACTAAATAATTTAATTTTGCTTGTAACAAGCATTTTCATTGGCTCAAAAAATTATGTTATCATCTCATAACATAAAAAAAATAAAAGAAACTACTTTCAGTTATACCGGAAGTAGCGGAGTAATCGTTGTTCACTGGATTTTGTATTTATCGATGTGTTTTTAAATATCTGGAGCAAAATAAACATGTTAAACTTAATGAAAATGTTTCTTATCGTTGTTAATTAAATTATAAGGGTTAACTGTAATATTTTTTTTACGTTATTGAGCAATAACACAAAAAACTGGGGTGTACTCTTTTCATAAACCGCTTCGCGGTTTATTCAGAGTACACCCCAGTTTTTTGTGTTATTGCTCAATAATGTAAAAAAAATATTACAGTTAACCCTTAAGTATTTGTTAGTTTGTTCCCCGGGTTTATTGCCACGTAAATTTTCAACTTGGTCATTTTGAAGCAGGATCAAAGAATGAAGAATTTCAGATATAACAAACTGTTTCTAGCAAGATTTACTTTTTGTAATTCTACTAATTCTTTAGATGTTTTCTTTTCTTTTCATCCAACTGGTGAATGGATAGATACACAATGTACACAGATAAGATAAAACTTGTGCCGAGTATATGTTAAATGCAGTCAACTACAGTGAAGTAATATTTTCTAAGTGAAGCAATATATTGAATTATATCCTTTTGTAGCATTAGCAAATAACCAGAGTTCTTGTAAAATTGGCGATGAGTAAAACTTGAGAAAATAAAGAGAAACAAATTTAACAAGAAATAGATCATCATGAAAAGAACTAAATTTTTAAAGAAATCTTTTACTAAATACGTACACTGTATATACATGTACCACGTACGCAGTAAAGTTATACCAAGAAAATAAAGAAAACAAGAAAAAATACCATTTATGCACTATCTAAACCAAAATAAATCCACAAAATAAAATTAAAAAAAACCATTAGATGAAAAAATATACCTCTCCTGAATGTGTATAACCCGCACATTTAAAGATTATGATACCATTCCAAAATTTTATTCCTTACAAGCAATGCATAGAGCCCGCACATTTAAAAAGTTAAAAAAAAAAGTAAGCCATGGTTCACTATGGTAGGATGAAGGTATAAGGCTGAGATATCATGCATGCAAGGCAATTTATACTTGGTGATGTAATCACTATAAAATAAAATGATTAAAGGTCGGCCCAAGATAGAGACAACAATTAGAAAATCTGGTTTAGTCAGGAAATTATTCTTACAAGCTTGTTAAATTTTGGTCCTCGGGTCGCATCATCTTCCTGATTCTAAACCAACAAAACATGTAAAAATTCAGTCCACAATTACCCTCGCTGTATGTAGATGTACAAATTCAGTCCACAATTACCCTAGCTGTATGTAGATGTACAAATTCAGTCCACAATTACCCTCGCTGTATGTAGATGTACAAATTCAGTCCACAATTACCCTCACTGTATGTAGATGTACAAGTTCAGTCCACAATTACCCTCACTGTATGTAGATGTACAAGTTCATACAATGTATTTATCTATATGTATACCATGAGCTTCCGTCTATGTGTAAAGTTGATAGACTTATAAAGTGAAAGCATTAATTCCACACAATATCAAAAAAGGTGCTTTGATGCCACTCTGAAATTGTGAATTAACACTAAACATATCACTACTGGATATATGCAGATGTTTTTCCTGGCTTTCATACACTACATGCACCTTTTTCATATCTATCACATAAAATGATCAAATGTTTTGAAACTGTTGTAATTTCTCACCTCATCAGGTTTACAATACATAATCTTACAGTGATGCCATAAAGTGTTCTCGTTACATCATGCACTTAATAGCTATCTAAAATAAGATCATTCAAAATTAATCGGGAGCTGCAGACAAATTTTTGTATGATAGGTTTTATTTAACTGCAGATTTAACCTGGAACAAACATACAAGGACAATAGGCTAGCTACATGACTTAGAGCAGACATTCAAGATAATGTGACTTGGAGCAGACATTAAAAGATAATGTGACTTGGAGCAGACATTAAAAGATAATGTGACTTAGAGCAGACATTCAAGATAATGTGACTTGGAGCAGACATTCAAGATAATGTGATTTGAAACAGACATTAAAAGATAATGTGACTAGGAGCAGACATTGAAAGATAATGTGACTTGGAACAGACATTAAAAGATAAAGTGACTTGGAACAGACATTAAAAGATAATGTGACTTGGAGCAGATATTAAAAGATAATGTGACTAGGAACAGACATTAAAAGATAAAGTGACTTGGAACAGATATTAAAAGATAATGTGACTTGGAGCAGACATTAAAAGATAATGTGACTTGGAACAGACATTAAAAGATAAAGTGACTTGGAACAGACATTAAAAGATAATGTGACTTGGAACAGATATTAAAAGATAATGTGACTTGGAACAGATATTAAAAGATAATGTGACTAGGAACAGACATTAAAAGATAAAGTGACTTGGAACAGATATTAAAAGATAATGTGACTTGGAGCAGACATTAAAAGATAATGTGACTTGGAGCAGACATTTAAGATAATGTGACTTGGAACAGATATTAAAAGATAATGTGACTTGGAACAGACATTAAAAGATAATGTGACTTGGAACAGACATTAAAAGATAATGTGACTTGGAACAGACATTAAAAGATAAAGTGACTTGGAACAGATATTAAAAGATAATGTGACTAGGAACAGACATTAAAAGATAATGTGACTTGGAACAGACATTAAAAGATAATGTGACATGGAGCAGACATTAAAAGATAATGTGACTTAGAGCAGACATTCAAGATAATGTGACTTGGAGCAGACATTCAAGATAATGTGATTTGAAACAGACATTAAAAGATAATGTGACTAGGAGCAGACATTGAAAGATAATGTGACTTGGAACAGACATTAAAAGATAATGTGACTTGGAACAGACATTAAAAGATAATGTGACTTGGAACAGACATTAAAAGATAAAGTGACTTGGAACAGACATTAAAAGATAATGTGACTTGGAGCAGACATTAAAAGATAATGTGACTAGGAACAGACATTAAAGATAATGTGACTTGAAACAGACATTAAAGATGTGACTTGAACAGACATTAAAGATAATGTGACTTGGAGCAGACATTAAAAGATAATGTGACTTGGAGCAGACATTTAAGATAATGTGACTTGGAACAGACATTAAAAGATAATGTGACTTGGAACAGACATTTAAGATAATGTGACTTGGAACAGACATTAAAAGATAATGTGACTTGGAACAGACATTAAAAGATAAAGTGACTTGGAACAGACATTAAAAGATAATGTGACTTGGAACAGACATTAAAAGATAAAGTGACTTGGAACAGATATTAAAAGATAATGTGACTAGGAACAGACATTAAAGATAATGTGACTTGGAACAGACATTAAAAGATAATGTGACATGGAGCAGACATTTAAGATAATGTGACTTGGAACAGACATTAAAAGATAATGTGACTTGGAACAGATATTAAAAGATAATGTGACTAGGAACAGACATTAAAGATAATGTGACTTGGAACAGACATTAAAAGATAAAGTGACTTGGAACAGACATTAAAAGATAATGTGACTTGGAACAGATAATGTGACATGGAGCAGACATTTAAGATAATGTGACTTGGAACAGACATTGAAAGATAATGTGACTAGGAACAGACATTAAAAGATAATGTGACTTGGAACAGATATTAAAAGATAATGTGACTAGGAACAGACATTAAAAGATAATGTGACTTGGAGCAGACATTAAAAGATAATGTGACTTGGAGCAGACATTTAAGATAATGTGACTTGGAACAGATATTAAAAGATAATGTGACTTGGAACAGACATTAAAAGATAATGTGACTTGGAACAGACATTAAAAGATAAAGTGACTTGGAGCAGACATTTAAAGATAATGTGACTTTGGAGCAGACATTTAAGATAATGTGACTTGGAACAGGCCTTTAAGATATAATATGCTAGCATGGTGACTCTGATTGGACAAGATAAATACGATGAGATTGTATGATATTTTAAACTCACTTGATACGTTCCAGCATGATGAGTTTGGAGTATGGATGGTTTGGTACTGTGATTGACTGGGTCTTAATCTGTTCCTTCTTCTTCTCGTGTACCTTGAGCTGGTTCATAGTTACCTCCCCTGCCATGTCCCCGGCCCAGGGAAGCTGGCGACAGTCGCGCAGCACAAAGCTGTGGATATTGGCTAGACACACTGTCACATTCTCACTGGAAAAACCAAGGAATTAGTGAGTATATAAGTCACTCTTTTGATGTTAGATAAAGCCAGAGGATCTGTCTATCTATAAACATCAGAAATGTTTATAATGTCTATCTATAAACATCAGAAATGTTTATCACACAAAAATAACATACATCAAAGTTTTTGAGAGTAGCATCAAAGTTTTAGACATAATTTTTGACATAAAAGATGTAAGATGTTCTTGGGAAAGTTTAAAAAGCAGAACATAAACCAGTAAACAATGTCAGGCAATTTCATTAATTAATTTTTTATCATTATAATTTTATTGTTAATAAAATCAGTAAAGAAATTAAAACCTAAACATGTTACCATTAGGAGAATAAACAAACAGTAATTATGAGGGCATCGTATTAGATCAAGTTTGAAATTCAACCAAATATGAAACCTAATATCATGAAAAGGAAAAAGGGACTCAAAATTATTCAAATGATAAATTTTCTTTAGATTTAATTGGAGAATGTACCATGACCTAAATAGAAGTCTGATTTCAGCTAGAATTAATATCACTTCATACTGACAGGTTAATATCTAATTCAATATCGCAAATTGGCAAGAAGGAATTTTTTTCTTTTGTGACTTTTATTCAGATCATAGCTTCTTCGATGATTATAAATAAATTTCTTCCTAAAATGCTTAATTTCAAACATCATTAATTAAAGTGTTTTTTCCCCCCGAAATTTAACATTTTCCATGTCTTGATCTGAATGACTGTTAGATAAAAAAAATCATAAATGATGACACCAATATCAAATATTATGTCATATCGATTAATCTGTATAATGATGAAAACGACAGAATGTAGATGATAGGGGAAAATGTGCTTGAGAGACACAGAAATGTATCTTTTACTATAGATACATTAATGTATGTCTAGGGTAGGAAAATATATATAAACATATATAAATGTACCTATATTGGTTTATACCGTCGTTATTACTTACTAGACCCTATAAACATATAGAGGATATTGAATGGTTTCCCATTTAATATAACATATATTTCACGAGTATGACAGAATATCAATATTTTCACGAGTGCGAAGCACGAGTGAAAAATATCGAAATATTCTATCATACAAGTGTTTAACGGGAAACCATTCAATTTTCTTTTTATTGCATTTCATATACTTAAAAACAAAATGAAAACATCGAAAATTAATATTGTCAAAAAGTGCGGGAATCAGTAATGACGTCATCTCTTTGTGACGTTACTCCACGTCAACTTGACGGCGCCATTTGGAAAAGACTGATCAGCGCAAATTAAGCGTTTTCTGCTATTATCGGCGAATCTGTGCATGACTGGCTAACGTCAAGTGAGTATTTTGTCAAAAACTAGTCAGAATATTTC
This sequence comes from Pecten maximus, assembly GCF_902652985.1. NCBI lineage: Eukaryota > Metazoa > Mollusca > Bivalvia > Pectinida > Pectinidae > Pecten > Pecten maximus. Next base: position 17,674,772 of record NC_047019.1, on the reverse strand, counting down.
GGAAATACAGCAAAATAACCCATATATCTATGTCCGCTTCGACTGGAAAAATCGACAAGTTTCAACGAGGTGAATACAAAGGTCGGCTTTGATTGGTCAAAAACAGAAAACCTTATATTTTCACAGCAAAACTTATATTTTCACTGCAAAATCTTTTATTTTCACTGCAAAATCTTATATTTTCACTGCTCATCGCTGCAGTGAAAATATAAGTTTTATTAGTTTGATAAATTTCTATATTTCACTGGCAAAAATGCAATAAATATAAATATATATAAACATATTTATGAAATATATAACCACACTGAAGCTATTGATGTGAGTGATGCAGGATTGCACAAACAATTTCCAACAACAATATAAATATTTCAAATGTATTAAGTTTGCAATAAAATAGAAAAATTAAGGTTGTAAAATATGTGCATGCTATTAACAAAATAAAATCTATAATTTGTTTAATAACATTCACCAAATAGTATAAAGAACTCATTGTAAACTCAAACTTACAGCCAATCTGGTCTAGGTCTAAAATGTTGACAGGAATACTGTGTATACTTCTCTAATAACAGTTATCAACATAGCTACCATTCCACCCCCATTACTACTGATTAAACACATTCCTCAACATATGAAATTGTTTTAACTGAAACCTACATAAACTGTACGTACTACACACTTAAAAAAACAGCAACAAGAATATACAACCATACCAATATGTTAGAGTATATTATTTCACTTCATTTTTCAAAAACATTTGTTTGTTTTCGTGCATAAATTTCCATTAATAAACAAAATAACATTTATACTAATCATTTTAAATCAATGTTTGTGAGATCAATTTTACTGTAATTATCTCACATGTCAAATTAACTGAAACATAGCTATAATGTGAAGGTTTTGTATTTTTCTCCAAAATAATTAAATCTGTGTTAACATTGCAGCTCTCTGTATACTATGATATCTGGGTATTTCATTGTTTATAGAAAAATTCCTACCTGAGATCCTCGAATTCCTCCGTGAGCTGGTACCTAGTGATGAAATAAGAAGCCTCGCCCAGCAGCGCCACCTGGGGCCAGTCACACATCCAGTTGATGGCACAGCCACTAAGGAGACCTGGGTACTGACTGTAACAAAGATAGCACGGTCAGTTTAAAACACTAAATGTCAGCTATCGTGGATGTATCTTGGAGTACCTTGTGTACAAAGTTGTTGTTTTAAAGTCATTCTAGTTTTTGCTATTTTTGAGGAAAGAGATATTTCTCTCATATCTCGCTATGTTGGATAGAGTTTGCCCATGTAAGATAGCTATGTAAGATAAATCTATCTTACATAGCATTTCACGCGCGCGGATTAATCTGCGTTCAAGGGGGACAACTCTCACAACGTCGTCTGCTTGTGTTCACATCCGACAGTCCTTATCGTCGGTGTCGGTTTTGAAACGTTGGACTTAACTATGAAAATACATACATTCTTAGATAAATATATATCATATCAGCAGTAAATCAATAGGGCTACACGGTTAAACGATTAGACATTTCATCTGAGCGAACATGTAACTCCGTTACTGTAACAAACAGACTACGCCTACAGGCCTGTTGTAGGCACAGTTACAGTACAATACAGACTTGCCTACCCGACAGATTTGTCATTTGTCATTAAAAACATGTAAACACACACAATCACCTGGCAATGACAGGAAGTAAAATAAAAGCCATACATAAAAAAATATAAAAAGAAAAGAAAATGTCAAACATCACAACCTATGAAATGGTTCCGTTCGAGTCAGCAGGGGGCCCTGGAATTTGTTTACTCTACTGTACTGTCAGTAACTGTTAGGCCTACTCAGTAACCTGTGTATTTGGAAGTTGGGAATTGGCTCTTAAATGAACGAACATTCGGTAAAAATGACATCCCTCGATGTTCATATAAAAATATTTATTTTAATTGTAACTCAGAGTCTATACTTGTGTAGAGTAACCATGAAAACTAACTGCCATCCTAGCCTTTCAATATGATCATCGTTAGCCTATCGACTGACCTACCTTCGTCATTCCATCAAGACAACCGGTTAAACACATATAATCCTATGTCACAGAAAAGATCGAATACTCGTATAGAGTCACTGTTCGCTGGTTCACACACGAAGTTGCCAAAATCACAGTGAATTTAAAATTACCAGCCACGAAACATCGCCGCGTCATGGCGATCGAGATCTACATCACTCTCAATATCCTTGAACTATGAATGGAATTCCAATGACAGTCGTGACGTCATGCAGTGACGTAGTATTTTATAAAAAAAAAATTGACTTGACATTTAAAAGTACAGTGTGTTCTGTGAAATGATTAAATATGTCGAGGTGCAAATCAAATTATATGTGAAGTTGGAAAACTCATTTCAGCGTTGGCTTTCAGTATTGTTGATAGAACTTCTTTTTCTCGGATGTTGACAATTTGATCACGGCCACGTAAAAGTCGGTCAAGTTACGGTAATTTTTATCGGCGAATTGTTCATTCGTTCATCACTTAACCACAAAATGAATGAAATTTGTGTGCAAACATAGTTTGTCAAAATAGGGTATGATCTTTCAGAATATCACAAGTATATTTAGTAAAAACGTCAAATAAAGAAATTAAAAAATTGAAGAAAATGGATGGCTGAGGGACACTTTCGCCAGAAATTCGGTAATGATATGAGAGAAAAAGACTCTTTCATTATGTGTGTATGTAGGATAGGGATATTCCACCCTCGGGATCACAAAATGTGGTAAAACCCTCGGCAAGCCTCGGGTTTCACCACATTTTGTGACCCCTCGGGTGGAATATCCTTATCCTACATATACACATATGAAAGAGTCTTATAATATTCACCTTTAAAAAAGTTATACAGAAGATTAAAAGTCTAATGAATGATTTATATACAATTATAAATTGTAGAGCTTTTTTACTGCTTCAATAATTACTCCATAGTTAACTGAATAGAAATAGGAAACACTTATAGAAAAACTAGTGGGAAGTGGACCCAGATAGCCAAATAAAGCAAACATTCATTATATTTCAATATGGCTGTTTGTCAAAAATAAAATCACCAATGATGTCACTGGCTTGTATTGTGATTATACTGACCTTGCAGCAATACTGAGCAGAGAATGTCCAGGTTGTAGGCAGATTAAGAAATGGAGGTTACTTTTCACTCTTGCCACGAAAAACTTCATTGGATCCACAGACATGTTGGGAAACTCCCTCTTCATGGCAGGTCCTATAGCCTGTGTCAGATAAGGCATTAAAATTATAACACAGTAGTATAAGGATATATAGCCTGTGTCAGATAAGTCATTAAAATTATAACACAGTAGTATAAGGATATATAGCCTGTGTCAGATAAGTCATTAAAATTATAACACAGTAGTATAAGGATATATAGCCTGTGTCAGATAAGTCATTAAAATTATAACACAGTAGTATAAGGATATATAGCCTGTGTCAGATAAGTCATTAAAATTATAACACAGTAGTATAAGGATATATATCCTGTGTCAGATTAGTCATTAAAATTATAACACAGTAGTATAAGGATATATATCCTGTGTCAGATAAGTCATTAAAACTATAACACAGTAGTATAAGGATATATAGCATGTGTCAGATAAGTCATTAAAATTATAAAACAATAGAACCAGGATATATTCCTCCTTTTTGTACATTACAATTGTAAGGCATGTTTGTTTATTAAACACGAGTTGTTTTGGAGGAAAGACGTTAACAGTAGTCATGTAAGGAATGTATGAGAGTATTTTTGGAAAAGTGAAGGATTTTTAGAGAATTTTGGGGTCGACAATTGGCTCTATTCCCGATTGAAATTATTTCATGTTTTAGCTAAATTCCCAAAGTTTACAGTTTACTCCTGTTCTCCAATTTCCTTCACAAAGTGAGACAAAAAGACCCCATCCTAAAACTGTGAAAAAAATCCCTGGAAATACCTGAAGGAGTCCCTCCAGTTCATCATTGGAGAAGAGATGTGGATACTCTCCACTAATCAGCAGGCTGTTGATGGCGTCCAGATACACTGGGTCCTCCAAGTCACGTGCCTGGCAACAGGATCACACATATTTAACATCATGTTTCATAAAATCTTTATGGCAATGAAGAAATCTTCAAATGATTACAGAATTTTAACTCCTATATTTATATCATTCATAACAAAAGAACATGCCAGAAAATGTAAAATATATATTTTCTATAAAAAAAGAAAAAGGCAATGCAGGTAAATTTTTGTATTTCCATTGACGTACCGTGAACATAAGAGACAGGATCTTGCCCTCTGACCCACAAAGTCGAACTGCAGACCTCAGTCCGTCAAAGAAATTACTCTGCTTGCTGGTGTCCACTTTGTGTATGGGAACATCAGCAACGTGTAGGGCGAGTTTACACAGGGTAGCCAGATGGGAACCCACAGCTCCGATTAACAGCATGTTACCACTACAAGGGGAGACAACCAATAGGAAAGGGTGTCATTTACAGAAGGAATACTCTCAAGGGGAGACAACCAATAGAAAAGGGTGTCATTTACAGAAGAGAATAATCTTTACATCACAAAATGTTAAAAGGATGGGTTTATATATGTAAGTAAGTCATTGACAAGTGATTTCCTGTCATTTATTAGGTTTTTTTTACTTCAGTATCATTATATCCCTGAAAGAAAGAGATCTGTCATAAAGTAGATGGCTACATACTTTTTGAATTTCTTGAAGTGATCAACTACCAAAATGAAAGTATCTAATGCCAAAACTTTGTACAATAACTTTAATTTGATGGTCATAACATGTACATGGAAACAAAATCAAAGACAAACCAACTTTTTTACCTGATTATAGATTATATGTAAATGGTTGAGACTAAATATTTCCTGTTTTTCTCACTAATGGTTGAGTTATTCATCTGAGATATTTCCTTACCCATGATGGAAGCTGAGAACTCTGTGCATCCTGATGATGTGAGCAATGATGAAGTCCGACAACATGATGTTGAGGGGGATGTTTCCAAACTCCTCGTTGTATCGCGTGAGGTGTGTGTTCAGACAACTGTGGACATCACGTAGCTGGTCAATCGGCTGTAGTACAATCTGTCGGGGACACAGGGAAGATGGTATGATTTTATACAACATAACGGCACCAAAATTTTAAAACAAAAGGCCCATTGTACCTGTACTTCAACTATCAATGTAAAACAAATAAGAAATAACATAACATAAGCAGTTATTTTTTGGTTCCAACCTTGCTCTAACTTCTGTTCTTACATATGTACCTTGATATTTTTAGCTCCAACTGAAGTGACAGGCCTTTGGTACATCCTGGCATCTGTTGGAAATGTCACAAAATTTTCAATCAATGGTTCCTTCAAGTCTGGCCAGGTACTTTCTATGGTTTCCTGGAGGAGACTGTCAAACCAGTTGAGATCTGCTGTACGGCTAATTCTGTCCTTTATAATCCTCTGCATCTCGTGTCGCCATAGAGACACGACTGGTATCATGGTCTCATCGGCCAGGCTCTCTTCTGGGAGGCGTTTCAAGTTCTGAAGGAAATAATTTCTTACTTCAATGGCGTCTTTATCTTCTACTACACATTATATATCCTGTGATACAGATTATTTTAATACCCAATACAAACATTCATCAGAAATAGATCAGTTCGTATCTTGAATACATGGTAAATGTTTTACAAAATTTTACTTTATTATCACTTAGCAGTTTCACCTTTGGCCTTAGTATTCTTGGTGTAGTCTAGTGACTGATGTGATACATTCAATTGAGGTATTCAGAACTTAATCCAGAATGAAAAAAATGAATATTCTCTGCAACTTTGATTCCTATTAATATTGCAAAAGACAAAAATGAGACATATAAGATATATATTGTTTGGCCATACAAGATGTCATCTAGGTTTTCCTTCATTTATGATGTTGACCATACTTGCAGATCACTACCAATCTGATTCGGGTGACTATCTGTACAGAACTGACCTGGAAGCAGACTGTGATGTCCTTCAGAGAAAACAGATAGTGTCGTCTGCCATACATTGGGGAAGGTCTGAGCACATTCTGTACGGCCTTGAGAATATCACATGATGCCTTGACAAGGTTGCTATGGAGATCGATCTCCAGTCCCTGACAGTCCCCATCTGTCATGTTGACCTCCAGAATTCCGTGTACAATGCTCTTCAGGCCCTCATCTGAGGGAGTGGCAAGGTTAAACACAGCGAAGTGTCTCTGTGGAGGCAAAATTAAGTCACATCCAAAATGATATCCTTACATTTGAAACATGACACAAACAGTTTTCAATACATATCATCTGTTACAAAAAGGACAATTTCATTGATTTTCAATGAAACCCAAACACAAAATGTTAGATATGATGGTAAAATATGCAATACAACTTAAAAGTTATTCTTAATTTCAAAACATAACAATTACAAAAGACATAAAAGTTATTTAGCTTCTTCACAAAATAGCTCGGAATTTGAGTTTTTGATTGTGTCAGTAAAGTTTTACTCAGTTCAAGCGTAAATTGGGTTAGTGATCAAATTTACTTGTTGTACTGACCAGTAGTCGGTTGGACAGCTGTCGTATGGTGACACTGGGGTGGTCACTCATAGACATGGCCGAAATAATACTGAGGTCCTCCACTGTTTTCCACTCAAAAGGCTTCTGCAGTGTGCACAGGACCTTGTCATCCAGCAACTGTCTCAGTAGCTAAAACACAAAGAATCAAGGTCAAGATGACAAGGTCATTACAACAGCCAGGGTCAAGGTGACAAGATTAATACAAAAGTGAAGGTCATGGGATTAGACAAATAAGGACAAGATTATTGTGACAGTCAAGATATAATGATTACAAACTCTCTGTTATCAAATTAGTGTATTCATCAATTGCAACTATTTTTTCCAATTTTGGTCATCATTATAATAATGGCCAAATTTTGATTGTTGGAGACCTAAAGAATTTCCGAGTCACATTCAGGAATGCAGACCAATGCAACAAACGTATAACATAAAGAAAATATCAGAGAAAACAAAAAGATAGAATTATCCAGAATAACACCTTACCTCATTGCAACGTTGAACGCCATGACAGTCTGGTACAGGTAGGTTCACATCGTCAATAAACACCTTCAGCTTCTTACTCTCCTTGGCTCCATAAACAAACCCTAGTCAATACAGAACATCACATCATCACCTATAGGCAAAACTCAAACATACACAGATTTATGATACAGAACATAACATCATCATCCATAGGCAAAACTCAAACATACACAGATTTATGATACAGAACATAACATCATCATCCATAGGTATAACTCAAACAAACACAGATTTATGATACAGAACATAACATCATCATCCATAGGCAAAACTCAAACAAACACAGATTTACACTATGTGTTTAATTGTTTAGGTATTTGATTTTCTGTAATGAACTGTATCACTGAAGACTTTGGCTTGTCCTAATCTTGTCTTACAAAGCCTGGTCAAGTCAAAACATGCAATAGTCAATTGTCATATCAAAGTATTTTAGATTAATCTTGTCTTACAAAGCCTGGTCAAGTCAAAACATGCAATAGTCAATTGTCATATCAAAGTATTTTAGATTAGTATTTGCTTTTGAAAAATTTATTGTGTCATTGAAGACTTGCCCTTACCTTGTCTGTGGTGGATGTTGGCCTCAATGAAGTGCTGGAACTGTTTGGCTGAGGAGGCTCCAGAGAACACGAGCCTCTTACACACCGCTACCTGTGGGTCTGTACAACAAGTAAAATGGCCAATCTTCATCAAGTCAAAACAACTACAGATATAGCTTTAATGTATAATTATAGTTGTTGACGTTTAAAAATATTTTCAAAAGATTTTGTTGCAAATCTCACAAGGTAATGTTAATGGAAAATTAAACAAGGAACTGCTAATACATGTCTGCCTTTATGGTGGGTATACAAGAAGTTAATTAAGGAAAATAGTGGTTCTTTGTGAGACTTTGAAATTGATCAATTTGTCAAGATTGAATGGTACAAGACACATTATGATAAGTAATTAACATGTAAATGTTTAAAACTGAAATTTGTGGTACATACCTTGAACATCCATGAACCTATCAATAAGACTGGTCTTGCCTGATCCATTGGCACCCACCAACAAGACATTCAGGCCCGAGGCAGAGGCAAACTCCATCAAAATCTTTGTGCGGAACTGTCAAAATATACATCGAACAATAACATAACTATAAATGTTTTCAGATTACAGTACATATATATATATTTATCACTCAAATCATTTATCTTTTTTTATTTACATTAATTGAACCTCACCATGCATGATCATTTTGTGGACTCTGCATTGTAGTTCATTCTGTCCTAGCTGAGCATCGTACAAATAGTGATTTACCGGTTTTTAACTTGAGTCTAGGAAAACCTACATAATTTGTACACCTGCATAGGCAATATGTGCATGTTTGATTTCAAACAAAAACGCTGCAAAATGTTTAAACTTCTGATTATAACTTATGGGATTTAAATTTTTGCCACAATAAACAATGACATGAAAGCCCTGAAAATTCTCCAGAATATTACTGATGTGTTGTAATACATCTAGATATTCCTGGCTTACACCAGTTACACCAGCATCAGAGGTACTTACAGTGTCGACGGAGTCCATGAATACCTCCCCTAACATGTCCTGGTTGTCTGGGTAAACTGTCTCCTGTACCCTGTGTTACAAAATACAAAACTCTCTTAAATAATGTCATAATCAAATTCCCTGGGAAAGGTTGATGGCATTATGATGTATGTGAGAGCAATGTATGTATATATAGGTAAAACTCATTGGAAAAAAATATATAAGCAACTGTATACTACACCATCTGATGTCTTAATATAGACTTCGATATCATTTTGAATCATCTATTTTGAAGCAAATTTTAGTCCTTTAAAATAGTTGACAGTTACATAATTAATTTCTGATGTGTATAGTCCAAATCTCTACCACATTAAGTTAGAATTCAATGTTACAGTAATTTTAGGCTCCTATACAGACTACAGAGGTTCCAGTATGGGGAGGTTATTACCTAGATGTCCACGGGTCCCATTCTCCAGACTCATCTACATAGTAGTCAAACACACAGATGTCCCGATCATCGTCAGGCAACCTACAATAATTATAACTCATTCATAATCTTTTCAATGTTTGCAAATATATTTATAGAATTAATACCTAAACATTTAGGGATTTTTTTTAATTTTTTAAAATAATAAATTTACAATACATGTATTTGTAGAATATTTTTTCAATTAACTAGACTTTTAACTGTTACTTCCTAGAAGACAGGAAGACTTACGCAGTTGAGAGGGTTTTAAGAAGGTCACTGAAGCCCTTCCTGTCGGAGGGGTTGAGGAGTCCTCCAAATGTCCAGATCAGACAGAAAAGGTAAAGCCGTTCGATATGGAGCTCTCCGCCGATCTCAATGTTGTCTGCCAACATGGCAGACAGTAGGCCTAGACAGGTCTTGAACATGCCAACTAGGGATAGCTTTAGACTTGGTCTGAAAACAAAAACATTCATGTAAATTGTTTGATTAAAATCATTTTGTAGAAGAAAATTTATTCAGAAAACAATTTCTGTTTTTAAGATTTTAGAAGAACAAATATCCTTGAATTATATAAAAAATTGATTGTAAAACTTACTTGGCCTCTTGCAGAACAAACTGGGCCATTGGATCAAGGGTTTTCTGGAAGGCTCTCTGTAAAACCTGAAATACAGCAAGTAGACTCTATTTTATGATACATACAAGTAATTTGGAACAAAGAACATGAACCAAATTACAAGTACAAAAATGATTGACAGAAAATAACGAGTGATATACAAAGTTAGTATGATGGAATGTAAAACATATAAGGAATGATGACTTCTATATTTTACTCATCATAGGGTAGACATTTTAATTTTTTTAGAAAAAACTTTGCTACATCAGGTAAAAAATATATGTTTTACTGGTGATCAAATATATATATATTGCCTGTATACCGTCATATCATGATTTATTATGTAACCCAATAAGACCAAGATAAAGAAAAATACATTATACAATATAATTTTTTTTTCATGTACAATGAAATATAGACACAAAACATTGAGCTGATTGAGAGGCAAACTTCTGTAAAGATGACACAGTCATTCTCCAGAGATAGGTTTACAACACAGCGGTGATAAAGTTGAGATGTGTTAGTGATGGACATGGACTCAAGGTCTACTGTGGTCACTACAGGTGGACACTGGACAGTTATATACAAGTCATGCACATGTAAATCTATACTGATGTTGCTACTTCAATAGAACAGTGAGGTTTTAATGCTGTTTGTGGTTGTATCTCCCTTTTCCCTCAGGTTGTAATAATCTAATGATTATAAGTTGTAATATGTTTTTGTGAATTTAAAAAAAAAAAAAATTCAAGTAGACTCTACTTGATTTCTTTTTTAAAGAATGTTATTTTTGGTTGGCAACTACAAAGATAGCCATGAGCTTGTTCTAAAGCAGATGCCACCAACTGATAAAAATGTAAATTTTAGAAATTACATTAGATTAGTAAAATTAATTATCAGAGCTGTTTTCTTCCTTGATATCAAGATTTGTTACTCACCAAATGGGCTGATTATTGCTATGTTTATTAGTTTTAAATTGTTTTAACTATACCATTAATTTCTGGTTTAAATAAGCTCAAATTAAAATGAGGACATTTGAATTAAAAAATTAAGTGGCAATATTGACAAAACACAATTATGATACAATAATGACACATTTATACGAGAACATGATCGAAGCATCTCATGCAAGTGAACTGCTGTTTAATATACAATGCACTGAAATAGAACTTGTAAGAAAATTAAGTGGCTTTATTTTGATGAGTTTCGCCCATGCTCGTGCAGATTACCCCTTCCACTGTTTTGACGGGTGGATCATTATCTTCAGTTGGGTCAATTTCTAGATTTGAATCAACAGGCACAGGGGTGACAGGCTCCTAGGAAAAATGGTGGCCACATTTCATGAATTTCAATGGAGAAGAAAAATAAAAAGCTTCGTTATGTTTTGGTATTAATCTCTTTCTGTAAGTGTTAGTAGTTCCAGGATTTCTGTTCCATACCAGGCAGACACATCTTACAGTCCCTTTCACCAGGTAACGCAGATAACACTTCTTTGTAGAGAAATAACACACATCTTGTCCACAGAAGAAGTTTCACACAGAATTTTAACTCTAGGTTTGGTCCATAGTATGTCCAATTAAAGGTATATTCAAATTTCCAAAAACTTTGAAAGCCAGGAAGTTTAGTAACAGTAAACATACCTTGATATTTAGCAATCTCATATTTTAGCGCAAAACTACCACCAATGACATAATTTGTTGTACAGTCATGAATTATCATATCAATGATTTTCTTGAACAATTTTTTTTTTTTTTTTTTTTTTTAATTCTATGGTTTGATTCAACAAAAAACAAAAATCTGAAAGTAAAAAAAAAATTTGTTCATCGCTTCGCTCAACAAAAAATAAATCTACCAGTAAATAACAAAATCTGCAGGAATACAGAACACAAAAACAAATGAAAAATTAAACACACCATATGCATTGCAGAGCCAATAAAAACCAAAAATATGTGTACAACTGAAGATGGAGGGAAACAGGGGGAAGGTGAGAGGTTTTCTCCTGTGGAGGAGACAGAGCTAGGACCACGGACCAGTAACTATACTGTATATTACCCCTCCCACAGTAGGCAGGGGCTCCCCCTCCTGTCTACGGTACACAGACTTGCGACTCTGTATAGAAAGAAAACCAGGCACCTAAGTGGTAATTACAACAATTTTGTTTGTTTTACTTTGAAGTCGATAAATATTCTGCAATTTATTTAACTTCTGCTTCCTGTATTGCTGTTCAGAATTAGCATTATGGTTGTTATGAACACTTTTTTTCAGCAAAAAACTTTCAGTAACTATTTGGTAGATCTTTGAAACACTTAAAATGATAGTTTTGTAAATTCAGGTAAATTACTCTGTATATAAATATATTTATATATTTATTAAATACACAGCTAAATTAGTTTCCTGGCAGTAAGTTTCACCAAAAAATTTTGATGAAATGTCTATCCAGAATTTTATCATTTTATTGTGTTAGTGGAAGTTTCTACTCCTCATAGGCAAACTGTGATAAAAAGAATATCTGTAGCAAACATCTAGACTTAATTATAAATCAACATTTAACAACAATCTAGCTTCACTCCAGAAATGAGTTGCTTCAATGAAAATGAAGGAGCCCTATAGTGATAGGTTCCCTGGCCAGGTAACATCCCACACCTAGCACCTCGTCAATAGCAGATTATATATCACTCATTGCAAACTATCACAGCTGTACATTACACTCACTTCCATTACAGTTGTGTACTGAAATTGTACAGACAACACGTTTCATTAAAATTACAACTATTTACAAAAAAACACCGGCATCAAACTGATATATTTTTGACATATGATACAAAAAATCAATGTTAATAGCATATTTTACCATCAAGCACTAAATAAATAGAAATGCTCTACATCGATCCACACAAAAGACAAAATTACTTTCTATTGAAACCTCATTTACTTAAATATATTTTGATTTATGACCTCCTGACCAATTTCATGAGTAAGATATTTATGAGATGAAGTTATGGTTTATCTAAATCATTATAGACTTTATGAGTCTACCGTCTACATTCCAATGTGTATTTCTCTAGAGATGTAAAGTCACACGGAGATGTACTACATCAAACCTACCTTTTCCTGGAGGCAACAAGGGAGAGAATAAAACACCAGTTTACATATGATAAGTAACAGGTAACTTTCAAAACATGTCATCAAAGAGTTTTATCAGGGTAGACAACTCTAACCTCAAGGTAAAATCTCTCATACATGTACATGATGTATAGCTTTAAAAAAATTGATGTATTTTATGTTTTTACCTAAACCGTAAGATATCAGTTTTGATTAAGGAGAATTTGTATTCTGTATTTTCAAAGACCATATTCGAACAATGAAAAGTATTGATTTGAGTTATATCACAATTGTAATTTTAATTCCTATAGCAGTTTGCTAACCAGATATAAGAAATACAAAACTTTATAACATGAATAAACAATATGAAACTTACAGTAACAAATTTATCAAACTATGTCACTGAATCAAGAAATGTAGGGAAAATTCAGTATTTGCAAGGCTGCATCACTTCAGCACTTATAGTTACCTAGATAGATATATATATTGTATTATAAACATGTTTTAAAGCTGAAGTGGTTAAGCCAATTTGTATATCCTCTGCCAACATCAATGAATGAGAGAGAAAAATAAACTGATGATGCTGTGATCAGTCATGCATGACATCTGATCTACTATCGAACTCTAACGTCATTAGACTGGTACCGATGATAAGCCGTGCTTACTAGAGGATTTATAATTATCTACCCGTATTTAATCCTGTAATAAGCCCAGAGGTCTCCACAAACTGACTCAAATATCAACTCAATGTAGGAGACAGGCTTATTGCAGGACAATCATTAGTATTTAACTGAGCTGTACTATACAGAGGTGGGCTTATTACCAGGCATGAGCTTATTGGTGGATACATATGGTAATCCAGTGTCTACACTGACACTATAATGGTGTGTATTGATTATAAATGAATGAAAATCCATATATAGTTGGTCATGACATTCAGCATTCACTGAAAGAGAGGTGATACTTGTACTGAATGAGGTATATATCTACTGATACCTTGTATAGTATACATACATGTATTTCTTGAGGAGTTCTACTCTCTATCCAGGCGTCGGCTACAGGCTTCCATCCCAGGACATCTTTGTCAAGGTAAGACTATGCCCTGCAATCGACAGAACATCAATTGGCTTCACAGACCAGTACAGGTATGAAATATTGGGTTTTGTTAAAAACTACAATCAGAGATATGTAGATTTAATATTGCTTTACAAAATCACTTATGAAATTTCTATGTATTGGAATTACACTGTGATGCAAAAATAACCTTGTAGCAACTATAAGTACTGGAGTCAATTAAGAAGTCTTTTAGAATATCCTGAACCAATCACGTGGCTTTGTAATACATCCAGATGCTATTATTATCATATACAACACAGATATAGAATCTGGTACTACGGTAACTCACAGATCTAGCTATGGTGGCAGGGGAGGCATTGTCCAGACTGTCGGTCTCAAATATCAGGATGATATTGTCAGACAAGAACAGCTTGTCTCCGTTCTTCAGATGTAACACCTGTGTAAAAAAATATTAAAAGGTACATGAGTCACACTACTATTACTGTCAGGCTACCACAATATATTACAGTATACAGAAAAGTTGGAAATCTAATTAACAGTCCATTCCCTTTATTTACCACTTTAGCTATTGTCACTGCACTTATCCGTTGAAATATGCAATAAAATTAAAGCATGCCAAAAGTTTTAGAGTTTACTGTGAAACAGCGTAATTTTAGTTTAAAGTTTGACAGTGAGCATTTATGTTCATATTCATGATGATTCCCTTCACAACCAACCAACATAACAATGGAGTGATTCGCCTACCTTGTCCCCACTGAGGATGCTGTTGAAGTTGTCAGCCCAGCCTTGGTTGAGAGGGCCGTCCAGACACAGCCAGGTAGTACTCAAGTTCTGTACAAAAATAAAATACAGTTATAATCTCAACAATCTTTTTCTTCAGGTATCAAGTATGTATGTTAATAGACTTTCATATATCTTCCGTATACTAGTTTTTACTAGTTCATGAACAAAGAAGTTTTCAGAAATAGCCATGGGAGAGAACGAAAGTAACAAGGCCCATCAGGGATCCAACCTACCCTGTTTGCCTTCCTGACAGCGTTAGTGAAGATACCATCTATCCAGTCATGGTTCTGGTTGAGTGAGCCAAACATGAGAGCTTCATCATCAACAACCATTGGGTTCATCTTGATGAGTTTGTGCATGGACTCTGCGGGGTTGGTGGCCCTGCTGCCCTGGGACTGACGAGATGTGCCACGCCCAGAAATCGACAAGGAGTCCACCAAGGTCTGAATACATGTACTCTTACCACTCCCCGGGGGCCCTGCTACGATTACACCTGTTGGAAACATAAGTGAATTTGATAAGTGAACAAAAAAATACAGTCTAATTATACTAAAGTGAATTAAAACTTTTGATTGAATTTAATGATTATTCAAACAATATCTATACATTGGACAATGAAAAGAAGAATTTTTCTGTAAATTTTGAAGCTTATTCTAATCACACTTAAATGATTTAGGAGATTACTTTAATATATCTAATCATGGCTCTAAACCCCAAGAGATTTTAACTTTGAAATGAAAGTTTAAATCTTAAAAAATAACAATTTACAGTTTCATTCTACAGTATATACTAACCATTGTGGACCTGAGAGATGTTGAAGAGCTGTTTACACTTGGTGAGCCAAGGATCGTGGGCTACCAGTCCCTTGTCTGCGACCTTGTGTTTGAGGGACAGGTCGATGTCCATCCCACGGGACTTGGCCGATTGTATCTGGGACAGGTTAGTAGGAGGCTCGGGCAGACCAGCGAACACATCATCCAGTACGGCCTTAAACAGCTTCACATTCTGTAGGGGACAAAAGAACATTAGTATTTTTCTTTAAGAAATTTTAGAGCCAATTTTTAATTATTAGAATTTAAATTATTTTACAGCAATTTTTTTTTTTTTTTTAAATTTGAGGTTTTGTTGGAATGGCTTTATAGCTAAAAATATTCACCATGGAAAAGCTATAAATCAATTAAAAAAACAAAATTATGCCTGGAAAAAAGATTACGCACACAATACTGTTTTCCCACTGCCTGTACATTTTCAAAGAAAAGGTATCTTACAATTAATCATATAAAAACATGCTTGAAAACTTAGAAAATATTTCGTAAAATATTGAACCTATTGCTCAGTTTGAGTAGTGTCTTACCCTGCCAGTCAGTCTGGGAGAAATGACCTCCAGGATTGTCTGGGCGACCAGAGCATGTTCTAGTTTACCAGCAGCAGTCATAGGATTGGGCGTGCCTGTCTTTCTACTCACTGAAGATATCTTTACATTACTTGAACCAACTGGAAAATTAAAAAGACCATTTCAACTGGAAATATATGTTATTTTTTTTATATAACTTGATATAACTTTTCATAGTAAATCAACTGCAAATCTGTGCAAAACGTTGTCATAGAACCTTTAGTTTTGCCATCCATCTATCTGAACTCACCATTTTGTAGCCCTGCAATCTTAGTAGGTGCCTCAGATGCTTGACTTTCTGACCGTGATGTTTCATCTTTGGCCTTGGATTCTACACGGTCCTGGGTTTTCTCATCCCTGACATATTTCCTTTTCTGCAGAGCTCTCTTAAGAACACCGGTCCATGTGGCAATACCAAACAAGTGATGGAAGTGTTCAGACCTTCACAAATACAAGGGGAGATAATTATACGTCCATACAGTCAAACATTACATACTACACATTACTAATCACTGAAACAATTGATTTAGAAAAATAATTTCTGTCAGAGAACATGAAACAGAAATCCTCCTCCTATGACTTATATTTCAGAAAATGTTCGGTAAAATATTTCTCATTTGATTTTGTTGTTTGTAACTTTTCAGTAATACGTATGAGTGAAAAGTACATAAACCCAAATCTTGATGTTTATGATGAGGATGACCAATATAGATTCTGAATACTTACAATTGATCCTTAGCCAGCTCTGATACAGACTTGAGCCTAGCACCTAGGACTGTAGGAGCACGGAAACCCATGGAGGCACACTTGGCCTTGAGGATGAGACTGAAGTCGGGTTTGATAAGCGACACTGTACGGAACAGTGCCCGTACCTCAATCGGCAGACTACAACTGGTGTCATCTCTGTTGATGGTCATGTGTATTGCACTACTCTTCTTGATCGAGATCTGTAGAAAATGATAGAATTTTTATTAGTTTATTACATTGTAAAGTTAAAGTTAATTTTCTTGACCTCAGCTGGTAAATTATACAAACATATGTGACAATAGAACAATTGTTTAGATCGATTTTGATGATACAAAGTTAATATGTCTCCCAGAAGAATGATTTTTTGCCAAATCATCTAACTTTCTTATCTCTTTAACCATATAGAACATGTCATTCTGGTAAGTTCTTATGCAACATCAATCAAAACAAAATTAAACTTACTTCTTGACCATCAGCTAGAGTGGCATACGAGTGTCTGGCCTTCAGGGCAACCAACACAGCCTCAACATGGTCAAACATGACGGACAATGCCTTACGATGGAGACTCTGGGCTTCATCAAAACAACACCAACAACCATCCTGTAAAGTAAACAACAAGTTCATTATCATATTCAAAAAGCTGTATACCACCTAGGCAACAAGAGTTTGATTATCTGATCAGACTTGAAAGATATGAGCGAAGCCTGTCCAACCATATGGATTTTCTCTAAGTACTCCAGATTCCTTCCACTGTTGCTTCCATCTGTACCAAGAAGGGTGACTATTATAAGTTATTTCTTGGGTGTATAAATATGTTTTAATGGTGTGACAAAATATCTGAGGTCATAGACTGCTTTCTGCTATTGTTGTTGTATCCTTGGGCATGACACTTTACCCCTGTTGCTTGGGATATCATGCAAACTGGCATCTTGTATGTTGTTTAGTGAGGTAGCCACCAGCTACTACAAGGAGACCTTGTCTCAAAATAACCCTGACCTTTGAGTGGGTGATAAGCACAGCAAACATACAAACAATTCTTAGTGTCACCAAAATTTTAGGCAACTTTAACAAAAACAATAGTTTGTTTACCTGGCAATCAACACTATACATATATATCACTGCCTTCCATTCATATCACTTACCATAGCTGTTCCTTGTATGGACCTTGCCAAGGCTGTAGGGTCAAACTCTGGACAACACTGGACCATACTCAGGAACTGACCCAAAATGTTAGCCAATCCCTAGAAAAAAAAAAAACAACATTTGAATATAACAAAAGTAATATAGCATTTCAATAAACAACATTACAAATTAATATAGATTGTAAATCTCTGGAAACAACATGGAGATTGCAAAGATAGTACCTACTTCATAAACAAGTTTTTCAGAGAGATTTATAATTCTTTATGATTCGAAGCCACAGATTACATCACTACATGACAGTAAGTAAAACACATACCTTGACAGTTTCTGTCTTTCCGACGCCAACCGGTCCAGATACACAGCTGCCCTGGTAGTTATTGAGAGCTTGTGACATTGTAAGGAAGCAGCGTTCGGTGACAGGGGTCAGGGCTGCCCCAGATAAGGTCCCGTAAAACTCATTACCGTATGTGTATGGGGTTTCCAGGATCCAGATCAGGGGCTCCTGGCGGTCCTCTGTAGAAATGTATAGATAGGTACTGTAGTAGGTTGTACAAGCTAATTTACGTTTGTTATTAAGGAGGTCAAGACATACAAGACACAATGACATTGTCCGGTCAATCAATGATAAATAATATATTTGGATATTATAATGTAGACATGATCCTAGTTAAACAATTTTATTCAGATAACTTTTAATATCTAAGTGAGATTAAAGAAATAATATCTAGATAGTTTTTTTAATTTCTGTTATTATTTTTCCATCTGACCTTTTACATATGCCATAGATGTGCATATATAATAGACATTGAATAATTTTTTCTTGTAAATGAACAATAAAACCAGTTAGCACCGTATACCACTGACCGTTAGATACCATATACCTCAAATTGGGAATTCGCAATTGGAAAAAAAAAATGTCCATGCACCTAAACAAAATGGTCAGAGTTTTATCAAAGTAATTTAAAAAAAAAAAAGAGCAAACAGTGTAGCAAAACCAGGCAAAACATAGCGAGGGGAAGGAATGTCTCCCGGCCTTACATGTTTTATTAACCAGTTAATCAGATTACCTACGTTGTTATCAAAGACAGAGCATGCTGATGCTGTATATACCGAAGTTGTAGAGAAATGTTAAAGGTACAGGAATGGTGTTAGTTTATATAACATAGAGGTAGTTAGTGTAGATGTCAGTAGTTAGTTCTAGGTATATATCATACTTTAGTGATTAAAACTCTATTTAACTTGTGCCTATCTTAGTATTTAAGGTTAAAATCTTCTGAACTATATATACATTCCATCTAAGTTATAGAATTCCTATTTCTGGTGGTCAGACTTGTTTTCAGTAAGAATGGAATAAATTTATGGTGATCAGAAAGATAATATCTGGAATTAGTCATTTTTTAAATGATTAGAAATGCTTCATTTACTATATCCCCAACTGTGAGTAATACTCAGGATATTATGTTAAGTTTTATTGCTGACAATGTAACTGTGTATCATGACTTTTTAGACAAATATATATGAGAAACACTGCAGTAAGTTATAAACCCTTAAGCCGGCCACCGGAATGAAGCTTAATGTTAAAGGACACAAGCTAGGGATATCTACTACCACTGCCCCCGGCAGTAAAACTCATCCTTACGTATGGCCAGATCATCCAGGCCACTGTCATCGCCGGTGACAGATTCTCTGGGCGTGGGTGTGTCGGAGGCTGGAACAGGGCGTCATGGTTACCACAAATGTTAGTTTGGAGGCACACAAAGTTATAGAAGTCTACACGGTATCGTACACAGATGTAACACAAGGAAAGTGTATGACCAATGCCATCTCACAGATTCCAATTAATTCATTAATGAAGCTATATTCAAATGAAACATATTTTTGTAGGTTGGGAATTTATATTTTCAACAAAGACAAAACAGTTAGAGCACTCTTGTACACGACAATTAATATATAAAACACTGACAGAGACAAAAAGAAACAAAGGCAAATGTAACACAAATAGATTCATGTTCAAACAAAGGAATAGGAACATTTCAGTCTGAAAACGTAGAGATTTCAAATCAACTAACAAACTAATTTGTGATACACTTACCAACAGGGTGGAAGTAACACCGGATGCTGCGACGCCATTCAAAGTCTGTTGACTCTCGTAATTTTCTAGTGCACATGTTATCCAGTATATCTCTCAGGTAAAGGAATTGCTACAAAAAAAAAACATGTTTTAAAATTTTTTAGATTTCTCAGGTAAAGGAATTGCTACAAAAAAAACATGTTTTTAAATTTTTTAGATTTCTCAGGTAAAGGAATTGCTACAAAAAAAACATGTTTTTAATTTTTTTAGATTTCTCAGGTAAAGGAATTGCTACAAAAAAAACCATGTTTTTAAATTTTTTAGATTTCTCAGGTAAAGGAATTGCTACAAAAAAAACATGTTTTTAAATTTTTTAGATTTCTCAGGTAAAGGAATTGCTACAAAAAAAACATGTTTTTAAATTTTTTAGATTTCTCAGGTAAAGGAATTGCTACAAAAAACCCCCAGGTTTTTAAATTTTTTAGATTTACAAAGTTATAACTACTTTCAGAAGTAATATGTATATCAAATTGATTTCAAATCTATTGTAAAGCTTGAATACAATTAAATTAATGTGCGTCAGTCGATGCCTTACCGATATCATACATTCCAGTCGAGCTTTGTGGAGCGGCAGCATGGGCTCTTCAAGGGTTCGCCAAGCCCCTCGGGACAACACTGTCTGTAGTTTGGACCCTGTAGCAATGTATTTCTTGAGAGCACCCTGGAGAGCCTTGCGGTCATACTTGATTTCCCCGATTCCCTGATCACACTCTCGTGTCCAGTAGTACAGCATACCCATACGACACACCTGTGCTGGGTACTGTCAGAAAAATAGAGTTTTTTAACATATCACAAAGATGTTAAATAATTCTTTTGAGAAGAAATTAGTGAATAGGAAAGAACATTTTCAGGAGTAAACTGCAAATGGGGAATTTGGCATGCATACATAACAATTCCTATTGGGAATGGAGCCCGTTATCAGCCCCAAAAGAGTCCTCGGAAAAGCACAGTATTCTAACCTTGTATGCCCACTCATCCATGGCCACGCCATTGTTACATTCCTGTATGATGTTGATGTTGAGGTCTTTGATTGTCTTAGCGACAGACTCTCTCAGCTTCTGTAGCCACACCTCTACTCCATCTGTAAGGAAAACCTGAAACAAAGAAAAGATAACTCTCAACACTACAACGAAATGATAAAATTATTAGTAAATTTTGATACTAAAAATCAGAAAATTAATGATAATCTACTACCGAACAGAATTTTTTACTCTGGGAGTGTACAGATGTCACATTTTTACGAGAATCCAGCGTACCTTATCCTGTAGTTGAACAAGTTCGCCCTCGGCACTGCTTACAGCTACTGCATCTCTAAACACACTGTCCTCTACGATTCCCTCTGATGGCATAAAGGCTGGGGCATGTGCTATGGTGCTTGGGTTCATACTCTGTAAACAGCATGAAGTTGAATCTCAAAAATAAAATTGATTTCAATATATACCAGCCGTAACACATTTCAAAACAAGATGCTTTCTTTTTATTAAACAATATGACAATCATGGCTTAATTACAATAAACTTAAAATACATTTATATATTGAAGTGTAATTTAAATACAGTACTAAAGCTGTTCTCCATCTAAGCCATCTAATTTTTGAATTTCTGGTAAAATTATGGTTCAAATATGTATTCTTATTGATAAATTATCTTATAGTATATCTACATGGAATGAAACTGAATGGGATAATTATCTGAGAAAAAAAATTAAAAGTTGTCAATTCTATTGAAATTTAACTGAAAATAGAAGTAAGCTTCTTAAAATTCACAGTTATAAAACAAACAGTCATAGATCATGCTTTTAAATGTGTCACATCAAATATTCATACAACAATTTAATAGTTTCAATAAAATTTTATAGAAACTTTTAGGCATGCATATCATGTGAATTAGAATAAACTTTGAAAATTCATTTGATATCTTCAATCGTGCAATTTCATTTAATAGTAGTTAAAAATGTAAATGTAAAAAATGAAAGGCAGAAAAATAAACAGAGTATACAGTATACAGTAAATAAAAATAACAAATCACTTGGTTAATATAGATTATCAATCCTCTCAACCCTATTTTTCCACTGTGGACTGTTCCAATCAATGAATTAGACCATGCTAAAGTGATAAATAGGGTGAAAAGAGTGATGTCAAAAACTACAATAAGATGCAAGTAAATTAAATAAAAACAAAAATATAAATGTCGTTTAGTATCTTACACTTTTAGAAGTTACATTTTTTTGGCCTCTCGTTTTGAGAATGGATTGACTATTTTCCTCTTTGGCCAATGTTTGTTGTTGTTGTTGCTACAAACAGAATATGTCACACATGTATGTCCATTATTCCCTCTAACCACTCAAGTATGGAAACAAAGTCAGCTTTAGGATCCCTGACTTATAATTTCTACCCAGTTTATCTAAAAACTATCTAACTATTCCCTGCTAATCTACACTGTTAAAGTGTTCTGACTATGTATCTGTCAGTGGCCATTTTCCTATAGAGTGAGCCCAACCCTACAGATACATTTTTCAGTCACTATATTTCCAATGCAGTGATAACAATCTTTGCCATTTCAACACTGGACAGTTGTCACAAAATCATCTCTAGGAATTAGTATCATGTACAACATTGAGCCTTTGTTGGTATCCATGCGCGTGTTCTTCTGGAGTTTTTTTCAAAACCTTTGATGCATACTATAAGACTCTCTGACGTAATAAAGTTCATAAATCTTGTTTTTCAATATTATTTATTATTTTATGTATCTGTAGTTAACATTGAAGTCCATTACCAGTACATCGTATATAGGACAATGATGACAATAAGCTGGGGTTTAGTTTATTATAATGCAGACAAAAAGTTATCGTAATAAAAAAGAAAATATGGAAGGTTAAATATTGAAATTTAAAAGATATATATCATAATGTTACAAATGTTCTTCATATTTTGCTGAAATACTTTACACCCATCGTTTAGTAAACCAAAAGGAATTTCCCATTAACTTGAAAAGTAAGCTACGATGAATAGGTATATTATCCACCACAAAATTAAATATTTCCAAATATATATCCCAATACCAAACAAAACTTTACATATATGTATACACTTGTGTTATTTGTATACCTGTTGAACAATATTACCAGGCAATTACGTTATAATCTACTACTACATATATGATTGTGTACATCAGCCCCGCCCATCACCACGCCTTACTTACGGATCTGGTGGTGGGGGAGGGGGTGAGCTCCCACGTAATGTGATAGGGTGGGGACTTGTGCCCCTGGGACTTAGAGAGAGATAAGACAGACAATGATTAAGACTAGATATCAAAGGTACCTTCTTTACATGACGTAATGGCGTCATTAGTTCATTTGTAAACTGTGGGGAGAAAAAATCTAGTGAAATTTATGTTTATAGACAATAAAAACAATTGAATGGATCTTGGTCTGAACAATTCAAAATTCAAAATCAAATTGCTTTAATAATATTTATATTTGTTTTCTATTGATAGTTTAATCATTACTATTTCTATATATCAATTTAGATGCTCCATTATCTTTTACCAAATTGAAACTGAGACAAATCCTCCTAACTCTAATGATGATAAATGACAAGAATATAAGCACTACCATATTTATTCTGCAATAATCCCATGCTTAGTAATACACCACTATTACAGGATTACCACCATATCCTATTTTATTGTCCTGTGATAAGTCCCCTTGGCTTGTAGCCAAGGATATGTTTGTTACGAGCAGGTTAAATATGCCAAGTATTATTATTGCATAAATATGATACAGGAGAGCAAGCACTCTACGGGAGTGTGCAATAACAAATCTGCAGCTGGTAAATCTACTTAAAAAAAATTTAATGTTCCACAATGAATATTAAATAGAGGTTACACAACGAGTGGTTGTTGGATATGGAATTTATTTTACACGAGTAAGTTATTTTTTAAAAGTTACAAAAGACACGAGCGAGTGTTTTTTGCAACTTTTAAAAAATAACTTACGAGTGTGAAATAAATTCCATATCCAACAATTTCGAGTCATGTGACCTGTTCCTACCACAATAATATCGGCTTGAATCAAAGGGAAACGTGGCCAAGTATAATTTTGCGTATGCAAATAAAGTGTACCGGTGATGTCCGGGACCCGGTGATGTGACGTCATTAGATTATTGATGACGTCAATAACAATTGCAGCTTGGGTCAAAGTTCACCGTGTTAGCCAATCAAAATGCGTGTGGTATAAACAGATTGTTAATCAACAGCTGTAATGATTAACTGATGGTCTGGGAGTTGAATAACACAGGGTATTGTGGTAGAAATATTTTTATCGGACCCCTGATAAAAAAGCCATCGTCAAGCTCGTAGAACTCTACTCCTCTGTTAAATGTATACCAGATACATGACACTACAGCTACATATGGAGGACAATTCTCCAGTAAATATGTGACCAGAAAAAATGTATACTAAAGGTTTGGCGGACAGTTCTCCAATATGTGGTAGTATACTATGCTAAAGGTTAGGAGGACAATTTTTCCAGTAAATATGTGGGTAGGATACTATATATACTAAAGGTTAGAAGGACAATTCTTCAGTAAATATGTTGTGGGATACTATATATTAAAGGTTAGGAGGACACTTCTCCAGTAAATATATGGTTGGATAATATATACTAAAAGTTAGGAGGACAATTAACTCTACAGTAAATATGTTGTGGGATACTATATACTAAAGGTTAGGAGGACACTTCTCCAGTAAATATATGTTTGGATAATATATAGTAAAAGTTAGGAGGACAATTAACTCTCCAGGTAATATGTTGTGGGATACTATATACTAAAGGTTAGGAGGACAATTCTCCTGAAGATAGGTGGCATGACATTATAACAGATGTGCAAAGTACAATATAATATATTGTTTTTTACTGCAAGTATTGTTAAGGAGGGGTTCCATAAACATATTTAATACAAATGACTATACAATCAGCTATGCTATGGAGAAACAGTATCTTCAATGTTTGAACTTAGCATTTCACATTTCAAAAGATAAACATTTTCACATAATTTTGAATTGCCATTACAGATCCTTTTGTTTTCCAATTTTCCACCTTTCTTGTTTCACATACAACATATGTGACACATTGTATATAGTAAATAGCTATAAAATAATGACATATGTAAACTAGTATGTGTTTAATTATTATATCTTCTAGACTAACATCTATACATGTAATAAATATCTTTAGGTTAAAACTTACATAAATCTCTGTCAAGCGCTTGTCAATCTTGTGTGGTGTGTTGTTGGTCGGAGAGAGTGCTGAGGAGGTCCGGACCCTCGACCCTGTGGGAGTTCGCACCCCTGTACGTGAATGGGCGAAACCAACCTCATCTGTTGGTTCATCTACTGTGTTGGCTTCCTCTAGTCGTACATCATAGATGCTACTGAATATAGATCTACAACAAAAACCAACTAATACAGAAAATGATTTTTAATAACATAACAGTTGAAGCTGAATTTCTTAATAGGAAAATCTGAGCTTTTTACATATGATATCTAATAGACAGCTCCCGATGATCAGAACATACTTGAGGTGAGGTCGGACAGACTCAAGGTCACTGGGTCGACTCAGGATGGCCAAGAGGATGGGGTCAGATACGTAGTAAAATCTGGGGAAGGCCCGCCTCTTGTTGTCAAGGTAACCCATCAACGACTTAAAACAGATCTCCAGCTCCTCATGAATATTCTTGAGCAGGACAGCTTTAGGTACCTCACCACCGTAGCAACACTGTAAATGTAAGTAGTTCAACATTGTTTAATTAATGAAAATTAGAAAATCAGTTTGATAAATAATTTACAATATTATAATCTGGTATTTTGTAATTACATGAAGAATCATATAGTTGGTATGGTGAGTTTTTTTTTTAATTTTCAGTGAATTTATACAATTTTATACTGCTAATTTGTACATCATGCATTTTATATTTCTAAAAATGAGATATATTATTTTGATGATTTATTTTCAAAGTCAATAACATGTTTTCACTACATATGTAATGGGTTACATACCTGTAAAACATTCCTAGTTTCAAAGTCTCTCTTCATCAGTTTTGTCCAGCTCTTGTCTGTTCTGGCAAACCTTTTGGCCTCTTGAGGTAATTCCTGTAAAATTAATTTCATCCATAAACAATGGTACATAAATCTCTTTCTAAGAATATGTGGTTCACAAATTCCACAAATGAAAGTCATATAGATTTTATAGCCTAGAAAACACCTTGAGAAAATAATGACAAAATCTACGACTGCTTACTGCATAAGTCAACTAGAGCTGTCACCGAGGAGGGGGACAAATATACCCCCCGCTTTTCCATGATTGGTTTGGATACTTTGTGAAGCTGCCTATTTATGGCATAATCACTTACATTGTCTTCAATTTTGTTTGATTTTGTATCCAGTAACTACTCAGCTGGCAGCCATTCCAAAAAGTCAAGCCAAATGATTCATTGAAAATTGCTCGACATTCGCATAGCCAGATCGCATAGCTGAACATTTGCTCAGTCGGATGAAACTCACCAATTTTTCTTGTTAAAAGTGGCATAATTTGTTTAAAAGGACTACTTGGGGAAAATCACGACACCATATGGTCTTTTAACTATACACCAATTTTGTGAAAACTGAGGAAATGCATAACTGGACAAAATTAGAACCATTTTTCAAATAAAGGGGCATAACTATGTAAAAAGCATTTTTTCGGAAAAAGCATTTGCTGGAAGCACAAGTGCTACAGTCCTTCAACTGTGTAAAAAACGGAACAAACTTGTAACCATTTCTTACATAAAGGGTCATAACTCTGGGTTTTATAGGAAAAAGCTGTTCCTGGCGGCAAAATTCCATGTGGTCCTTCAACTCTGTATAAAGTTTCTAGAAAATCCATCCAAAACTAAGTGTATGCATAGACAGACAAAATTTTGCTCGTTTTTAAAGAAAAAGGGGCATAACTCTATTAGAACTGGTAATTCGGCATAGAGCACAGCCTCATAGGGTCCTCTAACTATATACCAAATTTTAGTAAAATCCATTGAAAACAAAGCAAATGCATAGCCGGACAAGCTAGTAACCATTTTATACATAAAGGGGCATAACTCTGTAAAAAGGTTTTTTTCAGAAGAAGCCGTTACTGGAGACACAACTTCATGCCATCCTTCAACTCTGTATAAAGTTTCAAGAAAATCCATCAAAAACTAAGTGAATGCATAGCCGGACAAAATTATGACACATTTTGTATGAAAAAGAGGCATTCACTCTGTTAAAAATGGCTAAATCCCAAAATCACTGCAGGGGACACAAGTTCATATTGTCTTCTAACTATATATCAAATTTGAATGAAATCCATAAAGAAATGAGTGAATGCATAGCCGGACAAATTTTGTGACAGACGGACGGACGGACAAGGTGATTCCAGTATACCCCCCTAACTTCGTTGCGGGGGTATAAAAAGTTGAAGAAACATAAGATAGTATTACCTTAGCAGCGATGGAGTTACTGAACACTGCCTCTAGGTACTGCCATAGGTCCTGAACCTCCAGCCACTGTTCCAAAACTTCGGCCACAGTTTTCAGTTTTTCTGCCCAGCCTGCAGCTTCATCCCTGAGAGGACCAATGTAACGTGAAGTTAACATGTTAGCGAGCAATGCCTGAGCATCCTCCAGCTGTTCCAGTAATCGCTCTGTGGAGACCTTGTCCAGGTACATAGGGCCTCGCTTCTTGTAATGTTCAAACGTAAGCACCTGTTCATTCCATTCTTCCTCAGTCACTCTCATCTTTATCTCCAGTTCCAACTCTCGACTGGCTCCACGGCAGATCTCTTCAATCTCTGATTTGTGTCTGCAAGACAGGATGAGAGTGAGAAACAAATTATATTATCTTAATAGCAACACATATATACAGTAAACATCTCATTAAACCATAAACCATGAAATCAAAGAAACTTCTTTGGGACAGATTTTCAGGTAAGATACACTTGAAAATCCGTACAATAATTACAAAACAAGTTATCTCCCCTTGGTGAAAGGGGAATAGTTTACCTCAGAACCACTCAACCAGTCTGTGATTGTGTAATAGATCAGTCTTTATTGTAATAGTGTTTTCCAGAGATCTTAAATAAAAGTAAAACATGAACCAATGATATTTAAGATAACTTACTTAATGAGGCCGATGTCCAAAAGGTGGAGTAGTTTGAAAACATTGGCCTCGAGCTGGAAGGAGCTGCCTGTCACCCTCATCACTTCCAGCCAATGACGGTTCCTGATCTCCTACAAAGACAAGATCATCATCAGTGTACGCACTGGTTAATTTCTATGGAAAGGTGTAAATTATTTCCATATTGTATCATAAGTAACAGCAGTCTTAGAAATACACAATATACAGAGAGGTCAATCAACAAGTGCAGATAAAATGTAAATGCATATCTGATTCTGAGTTTTGTAAGTTTCTTGTGCAAGGAGATTGATATGTGTGCCTATGAAAGGTTAATTAATATGAATATTATAGGTTAATTAAGTCAAAGATGACAATTCTGAAAGGAAAAAAAATATATTAGATATGAAATATTAACACATACTTTACATCAATCAAAATGAATTATAGAAAATAAGATGAAAATGCAGAATTACATTTGAAAGTAATCATAAAATGGAAATCACACAACTACAAAATTTACTAAAAAATATATAATTATATTCTGGAAAGAATCTCCATTTCTAAATTCTCCTAATGGTATGTTAGCATCCAGAATTTAACTTTCATGAAAATACTTTGGAAGTTGAATAAAGAATAAAGATTTTTTCACAAAGGACTTTAATATAACCTATATAATTACATTTTGTATATATGCATATTGAGGGTATGGGGTTAATTATCAAAGCTATAGTGATACAGTAAGCTATTGACCCGAGACATTTCTCTGTGAAATGAAACATTGGTTCAACTATGATCCAGGTTTAAGCATTAGTATATAGATATACAATACTTGGATTGGGGTTTAGGTAAGATGGATATACTAGGTTAATACAATAATATATAAGTAATAGTCTGATATATTACTTCTGGCTTTTGTTATAGGCTGACTACATCAATGTTTTCAGTACAGGTCAGCCATCTTCCTTGTACCTTATGAGGCAGGATTCCTCCTATATACAGATATTTAAACATTCTTTATTTTTTCAACATTTTGAAGAAAAAAAATATTCATATCTTTTCTATGACTTGTCCTTTTTAATACATAATCACTACCATTGATTTATATATTAACTATTTCTATAAATAATTTGCATATTAAATAGTAAAAACATGTTTACTGGTGAGATGGTACAAGGAAGATACTGGACCAATATCAAACAGGTGGGTAGACTAGATATTTACTGGTGATCCTATATTTAACACTGAACACTCCCAACAGCTGATAGGCATTTAATAATCATTGATGTTTTAAGTGATTCATGTGGTCAGCTTTACCTCAAAATAAGAAATGGTTCACTTTTGAACATCTAACACGCTATCTATTGTTGTACTGTTAATTCAACTCTATCCTCACACTTATTCAGGATGTCCCGACACATGTTGTCACACTCCCTATAACCATTACACAAAATAACCTCACAACATCCCCTCAACCTCCAATTGTCATATTTCAAATACAGTATTATGTACAAAAAAAAATTAAATCGTTAAACATCATTCATATTTATTCTTCTTCTTAAAACCTCCCATAACCAGAAACAATTTACATTTAACATATAAGCATATTACTAAAGTTAATATCAAATTAATAGTAATTTATACCAGTATTTCTTACAACTACAATTAACTAGGATCTTAATATGCAAATTAGATTTAATGTTCATGAAATTGTGCATGTTATTAATGAAAGTCAAAGGGATTTCAATTTATTGATTGAGGCACTCAACGAGCTCTCTATGAAAAATTTGTGACAATTATTCTATAAATCTCTTGTCATACTGCGAGGAACTTTTTCCAAACCGAAGACTTAAGTTTTATGTGTAGTTAATTCTTTTTCCTGTATTCTGATGGTTTAATAGAATTATGGACAAGAACAAATTTCACATATACAATGTATACAGATATGAATATGCAGGACAAAATCATCATATAGACAACCTCCATGAGCTCTCAGAGGATAGGTTTGGACCCCCCAGCTACCATACATTACATGGACGACCTCCCAGCTACCAGGACAACACAGAACATCTATAGCACTGCAATGGTCAAGTCTACCGACTGACCAAACCTATACAACACTGTACTTACTGGAATCTCATACAAGTCACTTCCCTGTGAGTGACCAGAGGTCAAGGCAAGGCAATACAAGATAAGGTGTAGTGACAATTACCATGGAAACCAGGTATAAACAAAGGCACTTTCTCATGAATTTTCTATCATAATTATTATCTTTGAACTTCATAATGATTATATCTTTCATTTTTTAAGGTAAATTTTAAAATAAGGACACATTTTCTTTATACCTCAATTTCCTATTTAATTTCAATTTCAGGACAAAAACGAAATATTCCTGATTTTTTTTTCAAACCTTCAGAGCCTTTAAATGTATGATGGGTTCAAAATTGTTAGATGAACATGTATATGATACTTAATAGGAAGTGACATTTATTTCCAAATAATTTCTAAATTCTCAATACAATGCACAGAAAAGAACTATAGTTCACTCAAACACAATTATATGACAATAGTTTTATTCAATGTCAACTGAAGGTAGTGCAGCACTAAAACGCTCATTAAATTAAATTAAAACTGTTAGATCATGACTATTAATTATGGTGGTGATAATGATAGATTATTACTTCAATACTTATATCATAGACTAGTACATGAAATATTCTAATAGTGAAAACTAACACTTCTCACTATTAATACATCTGATACAATACCACAGTAACACCAAACAATTTGTCTAACGATCAAATCACAACAGATCTAGGTGAGGGTCTGAAGGAGTGGTCTACCTACCTTAGAGTTGAGGCTGTGGAGGAGGGGGAACACCTCCAGGTACGTCTGTAGAGATGTCTTCAGGTCATGGTAGGCGTCCCAGTCCTTTAATTTACTCGGAAGAGCTAGACACTCATCCCAATAGCCTTCAACCTGTAGAGAAGTTTAAAAAATAAACATTTCCATTGTTTTGGTGTCTGTTAACCAACTATTTCCTGTAAAAAACCTAAATTGTTGTTTACTTTCAACAGGGACTGGTATCTGATTAACAGTCTATTTAAATTCCAAATCATAACAATGATTAAGATATCATGACAAAACGAGAACCTCATCTAAAACGAAAACAAACTTAATATCCAGGTGTTGTACAAAAAGTTCATTAATGCTATTTCATTCAGGTGTAAGTTGATTAATCATTATCAAACTATAGCTGTAATAATATTTCTAAACTAAGTGATATATACAATCTGAGAACCATTTCTGCATACCTCTCTAAAGAAGGCTTCAAGGTCCACCTCTGCCCAAAGTGTGTCTTTGAACCTTGCATCAAATCTTAAGAACTTCTGGAAGAGTCCGTATAACTGACTAAGTAAGTCCAATTCTTCGCCAGTTTTATCTAGCTCAGAGAATGGTTTACAGGCTATTCCAAACAGTTTAGATACAGACTCCAATGTGTTACGCTTCGAGTCATACAACAGATATTTCTGTTGAAAGTCCTGCAACCGGGCGACAGCCTCGGCTGGTGGAATCCCTGGGACAGCGGGACCCTGGGCGTCAAATGCGTTCCTGAACTGGATCACCTCTACCACAAATGTCTGAAAGATTGTTAAACACATCATTGATATCACCCTGTATAGGTATAGAAGATAGCGATGACTTAGAAAATAAAATTTTGATTCTCAGCAAGCATACAAAAACATTTGTCTTTTAGTTTTACATTTTGAACTTTTCATATGAGGGAAACTTGATCCATATATATAGAAGCTTTAAATGTCTAGATTTCAGTAAATTGACTTCATGTGTAACATTCAACACGTAAATAATAATGAAAAATTCTAATTTAGTGCTATGTGAAAATTTTTCCTATACACTAGCTTACCTTGACTTGCTTGTCTAGTTCCTGTTCGAAAGCTCCCCTTCGTTCCTTGAGGAGGACCTCACGGACCTGTTCTGCTAGTTCTATCAATTCCTGCCATTTGTCACGTAGCTGGTCAACCTCTTCTACTTCATTCCTTGGAAGGCGAAGCTCAAACTCCCTACACACAAAATGGGAGTGATATCAAAGACAATGGTCATTATATTAATCAAAAATCGAACACAAGGTAAGTCAAAATATACAAGGCAAACGTCATAGCATTAAAGTTAAAATATAAATTGCAAAGGAAATATGCTGAAGATAAGGAAGCAGTATACACACCTGAGTTTGGCATACATAGTTTCTATCGGCAGGTAGATACTATCTATCTTATTCTCCATGTCCCAAAGTTCCTCTAGCAGATGAAGGGCACTATTCAACTGGTCAAGGGACTGGACATGCAGCTCCAGCCGATTACGAACATTAGACCTGTACAAAACTGCAGCGTCCAGTTTTTTCTGTCAATGAAATGTTAAGTACACATTAAATGTTATTATAATATTCTGTCACCTTTCAGACATCCATTCATTAATACATACAGGGCTTTTTCTCACTGGTTTGGGATTGGGTCTTTTTGTTTCGTTTGGGGAAGAAAATTGGTGAATTGGGAAAGATTTTTTCATGAGTAAATAGAAATAATTCTAATTGGGAATGGGGCCCAGTAACGACCCCGAAAAGCCTGCAGAAAAAGCCCTGACACACATTACATGTTGACACATGACAATTTCTTCTTCATATGAAAAGTCTCAATCACCTCTGACAAATTAAAGACATCATATGACCTGCTACAGACGTAGTGAAATAATTTATATGAAAAAAAACCTTAAAAGTACAATTTTTTGTTTCATTCTGCATGAAAGAATTACCTTAGCCTCCTCATGCAAGACAGAAGCAAACTTGATCTTCCATGCCATAGCAAATCCATGCAGAGCATCCTTGATGGGGTCAGTGTGTAGAGAGATTGGCCCTACAGGTAAAACTTTCGGGATCCCCAATACCTTCTTCTCTATATAAAGGAATCTCTCCACCTCCCGTTTGATAGCAAACATTCCAGGATCAGCCGAGATAAACTCCTTGAAATTTCCGTGAAGGTCGTCTTTCCACAGGAAGTTGTAGTAACTAAAGTGGAACAGGTGCTTGTTCACCACTGTGTCAA
Source organism: Pecten maximus (assembly GCF_902652985.1). Classification (NCBI taxonomy): domain Eukaryota; kingdom Metazoa; phylum Mollusca; class Bivalvia; order Pectinida; family Pectinidae; genus Pecten; species Pecten maximus. The sequence goes on along the minus strand of NC_047019.1, from coordinate 17,641,354 downwards.
TTTCTGGAAGGGAAAAACATTGACATGACATGATTCTATACATAAATACACACAATAGTATGGTACCTAAAATTTACATCACTATGCATGAGACTGACAAATCATAATTCATACTAACAGGACAACCTTTTGTTTTGTGCTTGCTATAAATAGACTGACAGAAAATAAAAAAAACAATTGTTTCCATCCAGTCCAAAGTGGTAAAACTGGCAGTCTAAAGGAAATGGGAGACAATAATTTGGACCAAGAACCCTGGAATATTCAGCACATGTAGATAATTCGTATAAAGAATAAAATTTACTGAGAATATTCTGGCTCTGGAAGATTATTATTGTAGTATGTCACAGCCTCGTCACTCACCATTGATGATGTTTGACAGCTGTGATGTCATCTGAGCAACATTTTCATCGTCAGCTATCAGAGAGTAGAAGTTCTCCTCTCCTTGAGGTCCAAACCAGGAAACATCTATAACATCGAAACAAAAAGGCATTCAATTGTCATTGAATACCAGGTAATATACTTAAATGGCATGAAAATTTCAATCAGCAAAAAAAAAAAAACGAAAAAAATCCTGAGGTTTTTCTTTTCATTTTCAAATTCAAAGTACAATTTTATGTTTTGACAGTTATGTTCCTGAATTCATATATAAATATCAAAGCTGATTGGAATCAGGACAAAGTGACCTACATCTGTTGGCCTCGACGACTGCATTAGCGACATCCTGGATGGCAGTCTGGGCGATGTCCAATGTTGGCTCCACAATGATGTTCGGGATCATGAAGTGGACCTCTACTTCAAATCTGTAATACATGTACAACATGAAAACATTTGATCTGTTAAGAAAATATATATCAGGCATGGATCAAAGCATTTTTATTTTCTAAGTACCAGTATTAATTCAATAAAAAGTTACACAAGTCAAAGTAAAAGCTGATAGTACAAACTGAACTTACTGTAGCAGTGTGGTTGCATCACTTCTCTCTGTCGTCCATGTCATGTTGGACAACATGGACATACTGGTCAATGGACGATCTGTGGCCGCAGATGATATACGACTGTGTGCAGATTGTTCCCGACTGATCCTTGTGGGTGACTGAGGACTGGGGCTGTCCCGAGGGGTTGATCCCATTGACATTGCACTGACCGCCCGAATGACCTCACTGTCACACCCAGTACTCTCCCCCAGTGTGGCCAGAGACCGACATGTGGCTTGGAGTACCGCCTGGTAAACATGATCACGGTAGTGGGCTGGAATACAATGGATAAACAAAATCTAAATGTTGATTTTAATGGGAATTATTCAACTATAAAGACCTTTTAATTAATTCTTAATGGGCAATTTAATGACCCCTATAAAGAGTAGTGATTGTAAATCACATGTTGAGTACAAGAAGCACCACTTAACAAGAACAGATATTGATAATTTTTGTTCATTATGTATTTGTTACACAAGAAAATATTACAGACAAAAAAAAAGGAAAAAAAAAGGAAAACCCAAAAATAAAATAAAATAAATAAAATAATAAAATTCAAATTGTAGTCTGTCAGTCCGTCTAACAATTTCTGTAAAAATACTTTGTTTCTGCTTCAAACCTTTTGGTGCAACAAAAAAAAATAGAACCATAAAAAATAAGGTTATTTACTATAGATATTTACTGATGTAAAAGTTTACTCCAGGTATCCTCAGACTTACCAATGAGTTCAGCTATATTGTTTTCTTCATCTTCTATCTTCTGTCGTTCTCTCATGGCTTCCATTTCATCCATCATTAGAGCCATCTTTTTGGATTTGCTGGGATTGTCAGCCTAAAATTCAATTAGTATAGACATATATATTTATATGTAGTGTGGAACTGTAAAATATATATTGTTTGTTAATACATTTTCTAAACACTATAAACATCCTGCACCACAATTTTGTTTTAAAGTTTCCCTTCAATAAATTTTTTTTCTGAATTTAGTCATATGACTTTGGATTAAAATGAACAGTATTATAAGTATGTGTATAAGGATTTATGAAACCATACACCTTAGTAACTTATGACAGAAATTCATGCTCTCCAAGGAAACTTGAAAATATTCATGTTTCCTGGTAAAACTTTTATATGTAAATATTTGACCACTCTAATTAAGGTCAGCAGTTATTTTTTTATGTACTGGCCTGTGAGGATTTATTACTTAGGAAGTTCTAAATTTGATTCAAATAACCTTGATTACATCGAATTATGACAATCAATGATAGTAACAGGTGGAAAAAATCTGTAAGGTTGTGTAAAATGTTGTGACCAGGAAACTTCCTCTGTGGTCAGTAACTCCATCAAATGACACTATCTACGTTTTATCTCAATCAGTGGTTTTCCTTAGTGGTCTAAGTTATAAAGTTATAATCCTTGACATCATGAATATTTTGTTTTAATGACCCACATATTTTTCATATGTAGTGTATTGTATTGGTACGCAGTTAATGAACATTACAGCAAAAATACCAGCAAACAGCAAAAATACCAGCAAAAAAAAATACCCGAGACTATCGAGTACGGACTAAATACAATTTATTCACACTTATATCTTTAATTTAATGATATTTGATACACTACCTAGTTCCATATCCTATTACATTTAACACTGTATTTAAAGAGATTTTGGAAAAAAAATTTATGATTGAGGAAAAAGATACAGGATAATTAAACTACTGGGGTATCCAGCCTTCATCATCACAATATCATTGTTATCAAATCCATACCAAACATCAGACTTAAAACAGATACCTCTAATACTTTAAACCTTTTAATTTAGAAAGCGTGACCCGTAACTGAAATAAGAAGTTGGTGCTGCAGGAAGATAAGCATGCAGTTACATCTGTAGGTGTTGTGTAAAGATACATGCTGACGTGGGTTTTATAAAGGCCAAAATACAAGTTTATAGTTAGTAAAATTACTGGTAAAAAGAATACTACTTGGTTAAGTTTGTTAAACAGAAAGATAAAAAAAAAAAAATTCATTATACATAATTTATCCTAAAAAGACACACGACCATATTCATATTGACATTTGACAGTACTAGCTATCAGTGTAACGTATCCTAGATTTACACTCAAAACCTTTATCTTCAATAGGAGATATATCATAATTGTGTAACAAAGATCCTTGAACTAGACCAGAAAACTGTGTAAACAACTAAAACAATAAATAACAGGAAATAAATGTTTACTGACAAAAAAAACCAGATATCAAGGTCTTCCATTCGATTGAAGGGGTCCAATAGAAAAATCCTGATCATATTGATAATTACAAACAAAAGGTCCACAACCATCCATACCAAGAGTTCAGTATAAAGAGATATGAAACCAAATGGAGGCTAAAAGGACAATGGAACTTTGATTTACATCTCTAGGGAAAAATAAATTCCAATCATGATCTTTTGTCATGGAAAGTTATTTCATAACACATGTACATTTCATTTTTTCAATGAAAAAAAAAATCAGTTTGGAAATAGAAAGTAGAAATACATGTATCCTCATAAATGGAAAACAGAATTATCCTTGATTTTTACAAAGTTACAAAATAGATATATTTTTAATTCAACAAAGTTCCATTGTACATGGAAGTACAAAATGGTACATGCAGCTAAGAATGGTAGGAATAGGAACAAAGCATAAATAGTATAACAGGTTCCAACCGCTGGGAAACTTAAGGTGGGGGTACTCGAGAGACGTTTCTCCGATCGAGCCATGCTTATTTGCTTGAGCTTGGCTGCAACGCCTTTTGCAACAGTCATGGAATGGATAGAAGTAAACGTGTATTCCTGGAAACCAAAAATTACCAACGTCCTGTTTTAACATTGTCATTTTCACACCTCAAAACATATTGAAATTAATTTTCTCCTAATTTCGCTAAATATGTACTTACCTCCATTTTGTATGTCAGTACAAGTTAAGTATAACTTTTTGAGTTTGGTGGCTCTTATAAATCTCACACTAATTTCTATGTAGCTACACATTAAGAAAGTAAAGAAGCAGCAAGCTTCAATCAATAAGAAATTAAATATTATCTTTTAAGCATAAAGACTAGCATAACTATCTATTAGTACAAAGGATTTATTCTTAGTGAATTAATTCTTGCAAGAAATCAAAATATACTTATAATCATACATCACATACACTTAAAAAAATATAACAAGGCATGCAGGATTTGAACATACATCTGACCATCTAAATATAATCTTAATTCAAAGAAAGTATCATTCGTTAAACTTATTAGCAAAATAAAATAAAATAAAAACAAACGGAGAGTTAAGCGAGTGAAGTATAGTACCGACCTTTTTCGTAGCCAGAGTATTCGCTATTCTCTGTAGACCAACCAACGCCAACTGGACAGATTGCTTCAGAGATTCCGAGCGTGACTGAATGCTCCTCAGCATCTTATCACGGAACTCGAGTGGGGGCTGCAATATCATGATACTTTTATAGTTGACATCAAAAATGCTACTTAAATTTTACAAATCCAGTGTTAATAAAAGTTTCTGCTTTACATAAGAATTTTCTTATTTTGTTTGCAGACGATGCAATTGATTCCATTGAAAATCTTACCATACTTATCAGCAAATGAGACCTGTCCACAAATAAGTCACTTTCATTTTTTCAGAATGATCAATTTTACGATAGAATGCTGAAATTGGATGAAAAATAAGCTCTACCCAAACATTAAAACTAAAATTTTACACCAAACGAGGGGGCTTGTATGAGGATAAATTTAGTATGTACTGTTCCTGTCTGAAATCAATAAACTACTTCGTAAGATAAAAGATTTTTCAGGGGACAATGTCTTTCCAATATACCATACAGTGCTCATGGAGTATAACTAATCTTAGATATCATGTCGTGATTCTGTTTTTTGTGGTTATATAATGTAACTTTGTAATTCTATAAACTTACCCATGACCTTGAGATGGCCTCCTCGTAATCAAAGAGGTAGAAGTTCCTGATGTTGTCCAGTGTGCCATAGATATCATTTTCCATGATCTGATGAACTTTTTGTTGCATTCCTTTCAGCTTCTGAGTGGCTGAGTGGATCTGGTGCAGGAATGCATCTACAACAGGCCAATAAGCAGGTATAGTGTATTAAATCCATGATGGAAGTTATCTCAGCTTTTCTATATCTAGATCTACAGAATTATCTTAAGTCAGACATAGTTATTCTGTTCCATGTCTTACAGTTCAATGTCTTAACTTATATACTGACCTATATTCATGCTGTTCCATACCTTGACCTATACACTGACCTATATTCATGCTGTTCTATGCCTTGACATATATATTGACCTATATTCATGCTGTTCCATGCCTTGACATATATACTGAACTATATTCATACTGTTCTATGCCTTGACCTATATTCATGCTGTTCCATGCCTTGACCTATATACTGACCTATATTCATGCTGTTCCATGCCTTGACCTATATACTGACCTATATTCATGCTGTTTCATGCCTTGACCTATATACTGACCTATATTCATGCTGTTCCATGCTAATGTTGTGAGGCCAGGCTGAAGCTGTTGCTCCACAAACTCCATGTGGGGAGTGAAGAGTTTGATAAGAGGTTCAGGGATGGACAAGCAGACTTCCCGATACTCATTCAGCACCAGCTCCAGGTGAGATTTGTAGTTCTTGAAGCGTGACTCTTGCTGCATGATGGACACAGCTGATTCAGGAATCTGTATGCCCAGACGGGTCAGCCATTTAGCTTCATGTATAAGCTCCAGAACTCTGGTAAAACACAAACCACAGCATTCAACAAAAACAACATACAGGTAATACTTTGAACATGGTGGGGATACAGATAGTTATACATGGATACATAACAAGTCTTGGTCATCACTCCATGGCATAGAAATACACGTAGAACATACAAAAAATAACTAGGTACATGATTTGACATGTACACAATGGTTATGGGTTCAACATCATTTCAGAACTTTACATTAAATCCTAACATCAATAGTAAAATGATAATTTAGGGAAAGAAAATTTTCAGGATTAAACAGCAATTTGTTTTAATTTGGCTTAAGTATGAAATAATTTCAGTTGTGAATGGGACCCATTATCGGCCCCCAAAACTCCTCAGGAAAAGCAAAGATATACCTCTCATCAGCGTTGACGACAATCTCATCAGTAGATGGGTGGCGTACAAACAATGTGGCCCTCAGACCACTCCGGGCCTGTTCTATCCTGTTCTTCCACTGAGTAAACCACAAACTTTCAAATGTCACCAGGGCCGTGGCCAATCTGTTGTAGATCCTAACGATACGGCCAAAATCTCCCAGCTGGTTGATGGCTCGGTTATCACGGAACACCTTCATGGGGTCCTCAATTCTCTTGAGGAGTTGTCTAGACCAGTGAATGGCCCCAGCTACAGGAGGAGCATTCCTCACCATCTGGGGGTTCTCCTGGGGAAGGATGAAAAGGTCAATAGGTTAACTTACAGGTAGGTCAATGGGAGTCTGGATAATGTAGTTTTCAATAAACTAGGTATTTTTTGCAAATTAACTAAGTTGTACAGTATCTATCCTATCCTGGAGGACAACACATGATCTTGGACTCAGAGTAAGGGGTAGAATTATTGAATGACAATGAAATAGCTCTCTGTTAGCATTTTTTACTGGATTGCAATAGACCAGGGTGGGCTTATTACCAGGATTATGGGTTTTAATTGATAAATACAGCATTTAAGTCTCAGGAATCAGGATATACATGAGTAACACAACAAATCTTCTCAAATCACAATTCAACATATAGGTCAATAAATGTTTTTTGACATGAATGGGACAATGAAAATTCACAAACTATTTCAAACCAGTAGTATTACTATCTCATTATTTCTTAAACATTGTCATTATCATCAATAGATATATAAATGTAAACATATACCTTGTGTGTTTCATAGATGTTATGAACCTCCTCCAGATCAGTCTCGTACCAATTGAAGATCTCTACAAATTTCTCAGCTATATGAGCTCGGATTCCTGGTCGGCTCTGAATGGGAGTGAATCTGAAATCAAATTGGCAACATTGGTGAAGTCAATACAAAAATGTCATCAATCATATTTCTTTTATAATAAAGCTCCAATTCATCAAAAGTAATTAGTTAAATAGGTTCCATAAAAATATCTAATTTATTTCTTTTATATTAATGTAAATAAGTTGATTGTACTTTTTCATCAAGCACATTTTTTGTTTTTTAAATAAAGCTCTAATTTTTATAATGATTTTTTTTATTCGTTTCAGAATCATATTATGAAAATAACTTAATTGTAATTCTTTATAACATAACTCAAATTATCCATATTTTTCCTATACAGATACATCCAATCAAAATGCAGCTACTACCACAATAAATGTTTTTCGTCCTCCAACTACTACAGATGTATTTGTAGGTAGAGAATATGTGTAGGTAGAGAATATGTGTAGGTAGAGAATATTTGTAGGTAGAGAATATGTGTAGGTAGAGAATATGTGTAGGTAGAGAATATGTGTAGGTAGAGAATATGTGTCGGTAGAGAATATGTGTAGGTAGAGAATATGTGTAGGTAGAGAATATGTGTAGGTAGGGAATATGTGTAGGTAGAGAATCAGGAGGCTGAACAAACCTTGTAATGATGTCCAGTCCCTGTGTTGTCTTCATCTTCTTTCTCAGGAATATAGCGTGGAGATAGGCGGCCATGAAGGTTTCCAGTTCTTGTACGGTTGAAGCAAAGTTGGCATAATATACATCAAACTTGTCTCGGTCCTATTAAAAAGAAATTATCAAAATTCAAACAGTTGTCAACTGGCTACATGTAGATTCTACAGTGAGAATTATCAGATTTATAAAACTGATGTACCCTATTTTTGACTCTTGGTGGTGATACATTTTAGTGTGTGATAATTATGTCAGACATTTTGTAAATTTCTCAGTCAGCTATATATTTTACCTTAAATTCCACATCAAGCATGGTTTTGGTGGCGATAATTTTAGCGTGTGATAATTATGTCAGACATTTTGTAAGTTTCTCAGTCAGCTATATATTTTACCTTAGATTCCACTTCAAGTATGGTTTTGGTGGTGATACATTTTAGCGTGTGATAATTATGTAAGACATTTTGTAAGTTTCTCAGTCAGCTATATATTTTACCTTAGATTCCATATCAAGCATGGTTTTGGTGGTGATACATTTTAGCGTGTGATAATTATGTCAGACATTTTGTAAGTTTCTCAGTCAGCTATATATTTTACCTTAGATTCCACATCAAGCATGGTTTTGGTGGTGACGTTCTCACTCATGGCCTTCATCATACTGTCATGGTGTTTAGCCACGGTGTACGATATACTGGGACCTTCATCCTCTTCCTCCTCAGGAAAGTACTTCCCTGATTAAGAGGAAAAAATCGGGAAATAGAATTACATGTATTTCAACATAACTCTTATGTGTAATAGCTTATTAATAATAATGTCATGGGAAATTATTATCAAAACTGTTTAAGAATTACTAAATTCATCCTGTAATAATTAGGGCCAACACATCAATTTTGCCTTTAATCAGGGGATGGGATTATTTCAGGACACTGATGTAGCATTTATTTGCATTCATACAGAACTGCAATTGACATGCGTGGGTTTATTACCAGGCATGGGCATATAGCTGGCAGATAGGTATGGTATTAGGGTAAAAACCAATACTGTACAGTAACAGTCACTTTGATAAATAAAGGGGAGCCGCGATAACTCAGTCAGTTAGAGCAAGACATTTTACCCTAGCTGCTTTCGAAGGCATGCAGCAGGCCTCCTGTATGTTGGTGAGCCAGTCACCAATTACTACAAGGAGACCTGCCTCAATTGACCCTGGCTGTTCACAGGGCGATAAACCCAGCAAACAAACAAACACTGATATATAATGTGATTTTTTATTAGTGACAGAAGATGTGAGTATCTTACTTATGATTGTGACTTCTTCATCACTAAGACCCTGTTTGCCGTTGACTACTTCGAAAACATCATCTGTGGGATCTGTGTGGACCTCCTTCTTCTCTGTAGCTACATCCTCTTGGTCTGACCCTGGTTCGTCCTGGTTCTCTTCATCCTCCGCAATCGCGCCAAGGCTTCGTTCTGGGGAAGTAATCTGTATGGATGTCGGCCCTCCTTCTACTTCCTCATCCTCGTACACCACTATAGAGGTAACAGTAAGTATTAGATGTACATACTTACTCTAGGCTGCAGTGATAACTTCAGGACAAGATTTGAAGATATTTGTACCATATCTTTGCTAAAAGTCTTATTGAAATTTTCAGAATGCAATGGTATTTTTGCTATTTTCCTCCTTTCTATAAAAGTGTATTATTTGCCAATTTGAATGATAAATGAGGAATATCTTCCCAATTTTCTTAAAACTAATACTCCTGTTCTGGTCATTGTAAGTTATCAGACACAGGCTGCTGGAAATCTAGAAAGAAATTTAAAGAGCATTGGAATGTATCCTATTCTTTTTTTTTCAAAACCTTGATATTTTCTCATTGAATGACTTGGAAATCTCCCTGTGGTTTAAATGAGGCCATTATTATAGCATATAAACACATCTAACCACTCAAAGTTGCTATAATGGTGCCACTTACTGGCAGCTTTGAGTGCCTCCTGCTGGCGTTTACGATACTTGTAAGTGTCCTTCTCATTCTCGTCCTCATTGATGAGATCCTCTTTCCTCAGGCGAGGTATTCCTGTTGTAGAGTGCACCATTCTAACAAAAAAAAATGAAAATAAAAATGATACATTTTAAAGAATAAATTTTCAATTTCATTCATTATGCATATAACTAATTATACTACTGTGTAGTTGTTAAGTATCTTATTTTTTTTGATATTTTCGATTATAATTAAAAATCACTTTCTTTTACCAGCATAAAGTGACAGATCTTTAGATGGTCCAGCTTGTTACCAGTTAAGTATCATTATCTATACATACTTGTTGTACTGGGCCAGAGTGTTTATAACATCCATGAGCTGACGGATTCGGTTACAGAAAGAGTCCATGTGAGACATGATGGCTTCTTCATCAGCAATGGATACTCCGTGTCCCTGGGTATCTGCTATCATGATGGACTGGCCCTTCTTTGGTGACACGCTGGTCCCCCTTGATACCCCACTTGTACCCTGTTTTGGCCTAGCATTGTAAAAAAAGTTACATCTAAATTGGACTTTGATAAAATATAATGTTCATATCATAGTACCAATTACTAAACCATACCAACAGTTCAGCATCTACTGATCTCCATGTTAAACAATAAATCCCTTTAATATTTCCTGTTCAATTACTATCATATTCGTTGTTTTTTTTTAAATTACCCTTTGATGGTTTTCAATATGACTTAAAAACTGATATTACAATTGATTTTTTTCCTAATTTAAATACAATACATACACTGTTATTGTCTAACTTACTTGGCACCAGTAAAACTTCCAGGTCCTCCTACACTACTAAGGGACGGGAAGTGGGACAGGTTCTGGCTCTGTCCCAGAGCGTCCTTAAGAGACCTTAGCATCTCACGGTAGTAGCCCTGCAGGGTAAGGCATGCCTTAAGGCGCCCAAACAGGCTGTCGTCCTGCAGGCCCAGATCCTTGCCCTCCTTACTTTTCCCACGGGATGGAGCATTCTAAAATACCAAAAATGCAAAAATTCTATTGAGACTGTACTGGTAAATATGAATACATATGTTGCAAATCTTTAATATATGCAGTAATACAGTTTAATTTTTGCCATACTACAGAAACATTGCCTCAATGACTCCAGATTGAAGTATGACTCAAGTTAGGGTTGTTAAATTAGCACTAAAGGGATATAACAGCCTACTTCGACTGAAATGTGACAAAGATTTACAATATTACAGTAAGTTAAGTAATTCTGGAAAAGAATATTCCGTAAACATAATTTATGTATCAAATGAAATTTTGATTTGATAATATTTTCACAAATCCAAAGTTACTTTTCTCTGATCAAATCTATCAGCACCTGACAAAATGACTTGTTTAGTATTAATCCTGTTCATGGGAATTGTGATCAATATTTTTTATTTTCACAAAGAAGTCACTTTTTATCTCTTAAACATCAATTCTCTAATCTTTGAAGTAATCAAAAGGTGAAGGACTTATCAATCCACCAATAAATTACAATGGCGTTTGTCGTACTATCCTATACTAAATCAAATATATATTTCATCAAGTTATTTTGTTTTGAGATCAGCTGGTCAAACTTAAACATATTGAAAATCTTCAGACAATCACACCAGATATACATGTGGTTACCTTGAGGTTAGCCTCTACTTGGTTCTTGAGGAACTTGTGCTGTGTGTCCACACTTGGGATGGTGTCACGACTACGAATCTCCTCACCGATCCTGTCCCACAACTCGTCACCATCATACACAGTGATGGTACAGTTTTTTATGTACTCCTTACACGCCAGGACCAACTGATTGGTGATCTTGGTAAACATGAGACCTAAGAATCCAACTCTGGCATAATACCGCGAGATGGAATCCATTTGTCTGACACTGTTAGTGATACCAGGAATAGCATTGTTGATAATGGAGGCTGGAGTGGCATCATGGTACAGCTGGTCAAAATGTCGCCGCAGCGACTCCAGATATTTCACTTTGTCCTTTGTGTCATTCATAGCATCAGTGATTCTGAAACACAAGGATAATAAGACTGTTTATGTAAGACCTCATTTGAAAACATTCTGGTGTATCATTGGTTTTCCATTCCTATTTAGAGGATTTTTTTCCCTCAAAGTAGGCGGTAAAAAACTAAAGGATATTTATTACTGGCATGTGGGCAGTATTTAGTCTTGGTAAATGTTAATTTTTTTCTCTTTATCCCAGCGTATTTCTCTAGTTATAGAATTGTCATAAAATCTACTAGTCACTGGAATAGTAAAAATTTAACATCACTGAGTACAACAAATTTGACATATACCAAATATGGTAACTTATCAATGATGTGAAAATATTTAAATAAATATGCAAAAAAAACAAAAACAAAAAAAACAAAAAAAAAAGATTATAAGATAAAAAAAATGTTTTCAGATGATAAAGATGTACATACGATGCATCAACATTCTTCCATTTCTTGAGAAGTCTGGACTTGACTGTGATGAGAACCCCGATCACAGCCTTACATTCCTTACTCTTCAGCTGCTCTGTGATGTTAGTAAGGAGTCGCTGGCGCCGCCGCCACCGTTCCAACTCCGACAGAGGTCCTGCATTAGGGTCCAAAAATCTGGGGAAGTACACAGAAAACATAGGTAAACATATTTTGGCGTGGATCAAAAATGATTTTCTTAAGTCTCCTAGCTGTTATAGATTGTGTAACATACATTGTCTTCACCTCCAGCCAATGGTGCCTTTTTTAATTAAGATATTGCATATTTTGATATAACAGTAATTTCTTTCGTCAAACAAATACTCAATATTATGACAAATTGTCATAACATAATGTCACAAAATGTATTATCTCCCTTTCAGGAAAACTATTCTTTCTTTGATTAAATATATAGTTATATGTAGGTTATTATCAAAATTTTTGACAGTGGTAAAATATAAAACTTGTAAACTTATTTATAATTTAATAATTAATATCTAATGAATTTCCTGAGTTTTTGATGAATAATGTTAATATATAATTCCTCTTGCTGAAACTGGCATATCATAAACATTTGAGGTTAAATTCATAATCACTGGCTGTGGTATCTTTTCTTTCTCTCTCTCTCTCTATAGGGTATATGTATAAATACAAAGGTATATAAAGGTATACAATATCACCATACATTCTATGATGTTAGAAAGCAACTCCTGATCCAATTCTGATCTCAGCATGCATCTGAGCCTGGATATTCAATTAGTTTGATTACATTCACATTTTGTTTCAAAAATCTTCAAATTTATATGAATAACCAAACAATGACTAATGAATAAATATTACCCCCGCCCCCAACTAATGAAATATGCATCTGATATGTGTTAAGAATATTCAGGCTCTGGTAATTAATGTACAGCCCTATGCCTAGACAATATGTTGTATGATAGTCCTATATAGTAGATCATCAAGTATCACAAGTATAATTATAATTTTAATGATTCTTCATAAACTCTTTCTGTGTTTTCAAAATATAATTATAAACCTTGAAGATAAATAAAAGTTGCAAATCTTACATGTAAATAATTGAAATATTTGATGAAAATCTGTAACCGCTATAAATAAAGTATAAACACAGGGATTTTTGGTGCTTGATTTCTATCGAGTGTATTGGCAGAATGGTTACAGATCCAAAGTCAAATGTGTTTTGAACAACAGAAAAAAACAGCAACAAAGACAGCCTAACAAATTTCTTGTTTCCTTTCCTGTTACTGCAACATTCAATGCAGCATCCAGTTAAAGAAAAACATTTACAAATTAAGTTGTGTAAACGAAACATTACATCTATGACATTTACAACATGAATTAATTTCAACAAGGTATTACTGGACTAATAGCAAGCCTTCTAGCATTGACTAGCCTATGTGGTGAGTTCATATTCAAAAGCATTGTCTATACAATCACACACTAACAGCAGCAAACAAAGCACTTAAAATATGATATTATACATAAACATAATTATTGTCTTTTACAGTATTAATCAGATACCATAGCACTGATCTGACACTCTATACAAACATGTTAGCTTTCCAACCACAAATCTGAGTTGTGTAGCATTAGAAATTATTAAAATACACAATTTATAACATCCAACAAGTATAACTATTTTATCAACAGCAAACTCTAATCAACTAGGGCTACACATATATAGAATCACCTAGATGCTGGTTCATCTGGAAATGCCACTTTCCTAGAAAAGCATTGCAAGTAAAATAAATTTACTGATTCATAATATCAGAAGAAAAGAAAGTCAAATCATATTACTGATAATTATATTTACATTGTAGCATTATAAAAAGTAATGCAACAAAGATAATATGTACATAATAGCTTAAGAATGTTTCTTGGATGGATGTAGGATTAAACAAATAGAAATTTATAACAAGCAAAGCTGCACACATTCAATTTGGAATGAGAATTCTTTATAGTTATCTGTCTACCAAAGCTGTGAGACTTTTTATGAAACTAGCATGCAGACATTAAAAAGATTTCAATTCAAAGAAACAATATAATCACATACTGAAATTGATTTTACATGAGGAAAAGATGTAAAAACATAGAATTTATCATATGAAGAAGCGTGATCAATGTCATATAATATGAAAGTAAAAGAGAAAAAAATACCTTTCATCAGAGGTGTCATTAAGTGTTGTTTCTATTGTATTCATCCAATCATTCACAAGTTCTTCATATTGACTGATCAACTGAGGGTCTAGGGCTGCTGCTCTTTGTTGTTTGAAGTCATTCAAAATAACATTTTCTGGTTGCTTCAGCATCTGGCAAATAGAAATATTCAATATGCATTAAAATAATGTAACAGTTAGAAAACATGAATAACAGGTAATTATACTGTAATGTAATGATCTGGAAAACAATATTCATAATAAGATAATTAAGTCAGAATTAAGTCAAAGACAATACTTCTACATGATCATTCAGCAAGTAAATTTTGTCAATATTAATAAGTAAATGAAAATCATTTTAAGAATTTAAATGACATAATGATATATTTCAAACTCACCAACTGTTTTGAAGTTTGCATAGATGCAGTCGACTCATTTAAAGCTGTCAAAAATTTGTCCATGCTATGTGTAAGGCTAGTTTGGCATTCATTGTTACATTCTCCCCATTCTTTCTGTGCCTTAATGAGCGGGAGATAAACATCTGACAGCAATGCTGTGAGTGTTTCGATTGTATTGTGTTTGAGCTCTCCACAGAAAACATCCCTTTCCATCCGATGGGCATCAACATCTTTGTCTACTCTGTTTCTGAGAAAGTAAAGAATGTTTACATTATCTAAATTCACATCTTTTAATGCAGCTAGTGTTCCAGTGACATACAGTTCTCTTGATGACAATGTTGAACTCTCTGGTTTTTCCGAATAAAAGAATAGCCGACATGGACCACTTGATTTGAGGAAACGGTTAATTTTAGTGAGCGTTCCTTCCTCTGTCATAAAATCCTCCAACAGAGTTGGATTGTCATAGCCACCTATCTTAAAAGTTTCCTGGATTTTACCAGCTATCCACCAATGGCGTTCATCCATGACTAGTTATTTAGCTACAGTGATCGTAATTTGACCTGCAACATCCGTTCAAAACATCTTTTCAACTTCAGATGCTTTCCGACAGAAGTAAACTTGTCTTTAACATGCACGCCGCCATATTGTTGTTGGTAACAACCGTAACCCGGATGGAGCACCTTGCATTCAAAAGCGTAAAGATCACGCCATGTAATCATATCTGCTAATTATAGTCTTTCGTTGAAATGGTCCACGGTTACCAGAAGAAAAAAGTTCGTGTATCGATAATTATAAAATGCCCACTAGCATTAATCGTGAGACTATTTTTGACAAACTTTCGTTTAATTTTCTGACAAGTAGATTTAATGTTATTACATTGTATTTCGGATATTGTACTGAAAAAAGGATGTTTGGTGAAATCGCCTGGATATTAATGCTATTCTTTTTTTGTGTATATAACACGTGTAGATTACTATATGTCTCTGATATAGGGCCTTCAATTCCAAATATTCGGACTGGTTTATTTGTTATTTTACAATTATTCGTGATTTTTTTAATCTGTTTCAATAGTCTGGTTCCCTGACCCTTATTTCCGTTTCCGTTGGACTATAATATAGGGACCCTATATAATAGTCCAACGGAAACGGAAATAAGGGTCAGGGAACCAGACTATTTTGCTGCACGTACGTTAAAAATGCCCCATAGCTTAACGGAAGAAGAAGAAGTGATTCATATCTAGAGACCCGAATATCTTGATCATTGTTTTTCCTATTTATTTTCTGGGGTTGTGATCTTATTAATATTTAAATGGCAGCATGCAGTGCATGGCACATATTATATTATTAAGCATTAACTACATATCTATAACTTGCCCTGTATTTTGTCACGATTATGAATGACTTTTTTTCAATATATGGCGACCTGGACCGTTTTCATCAATATTCTATTTTTTTTTTAACTGAAATTCCTTAACTCTGTTTATAAACTTTCCAAAACATTGCAGATTTTAAGGAAGGTTCGTTCCTCAACTAAGAGTATCTCCTTTAAATTATTCTATGACTTTTTTATAGAAAAGTTAATTAAGGAACTTTTATGAAACACTAAGGGGCCTGGACCGTTTTCGTTTATGAAATAAGGTAGGACCTGGTGATTTTAAATTGTTTTTAGTCTTGACAAAACATTTCAAGTCCTGTATTAACATCTGCAGGTCCATAAAGATTAATGCTTGAAATATTGCATTTGAAATAAATGAACCAGTTCCGTACTCCACATCTATTTTTCGCATGATCGACACATGTACGACTTTTAAAAACAAACATGATATCGTTTGGCCCCCGTGAATTGGAAGAAAAACAAGCGTTCAGCTGACACGACACCAAAACAGCATATTGATCCAGACTCACGTCCAACCTCACGCCACAAGATTTTCAGAAAATAGGACGATGTAAACCGAAATGGCGTGATTGTAATATGACACAGAAGACGTGGTAATCTGTCAGTTGTACTTTATAAAACAAGGTATGTAAATTATTTATTTTCTTTAATTAAATTTATTTTAGGACCGACCATATGTTTTTTCTCAAAATTTCAAAATAACTTTGCAGCTGCTTTATTTTTCTGTAACACTAGTGTGCAGTACTGAACTGTCATTACGTTTTACAGTGTTGATTTGAAACTCGTAAAACATGACACAGCTTTGAATATTACAGTATAGATTCTATTACATATAGTGTACCTTACTAATAATATTGTGAAAGGAAAGATAGTGAATTAAGAATTGCACTTTATAGTTTATACAGTAATTCTATTTAGAAATATCATTGTATGGGTTATTCCATGTTGCATATAATCTATTTATATCTTCAGAAACTACACGAAATGTAATATATTCCCAGAAGTATTATTCATTTAGAACAAGGAAGAATATTAATGGGTGACGATGGGGATAATATAAAAGACAGTAAACATCCATGTCAGTTGTAGTCATTCCTCACTGATCATGATATATATATGGTTTTGTTTCCTCCCTCTGTTTTAATCCCAGCATACTTTTATTTCGTTATCATAATTACTTGTTTTATACCTTTCTGCTTCTGCCGATGTAGTGTCCTCATTTGTCGTACTAAATGTTATGACACCGGTGAGTGTGTAACTGAAAACATGTTAAAACAATAAATATGGTATGAAAAAGAAGAGAGAGTAATTTTAAGTTAATGATAAATAATATCAACAAAAAGTGATAACTAACCAAACTAAGTATAGAAAAATAGACACTTTAAAGTTTCTATAATCTTGAGTCTTGATGAGGGCCTTCCTTACTGATGAGCAGTGTTCATGTTAGGGTTAAGTTATAAGCATTGGCGATATACACATGTGCCAGACCTTTTCCTGGGACTTTTAATTTGGAGGCAAATAAATGGTAATAGGCCCCATGTGCCCCAATCTAAATTGACAAACAAAGTTCTGATACAGTGTTTGCTGTTGTAGAACTAAGAGGGAAAAAAATGAATTTGGTACAGAGGAAAGGTCACCTTGAATAATGCAGTTTTAAGATATGATTTGTGAAAAGGAATCTTTTAGTATTTTATTTTTTTGAGCTTTATGAAATTTTCCTCCATGGAAATTCCAAGAAATTGGCAGGTTAATTAAATTTGAATATAACAGGTTTACATAGCACTAGCAATATATACACAGAGACTAAATTTGCCTGGGACAGTAGATTAAATAGGTTCAACCACTTCTAGACTATCTTGACTACGGAAGAATGTCTCTCAAAAAAGATATCTTTTTAGAGCTTGAAGATAGGAATTAATGCAAGATCCCTTTTTACGGGAAGACAAGCTTTATTGGGAAAACATAACCGCTGGTCTCAACTGCTTAATAGTTCAATGGTCCATTAATGAAAAAACGCATTGGGGGGGGGGGGGGGTTAATTTTTAGCCCCCATTGTTTTTTAGGTACAGGAATGTAGTGTAATTCATATTTACATTTATATTTTTTGTTTGTGATTGCAGTACTTAGTATTTCTGCAGTTCATGCATTTTGTGTATAATATCAACAGTCAAAGGTAATTGACTAACATATATGCACTAGACTGTTGTAATATTAACATGCTGTAGGGCAAATTCACCTTTATGAAGATCCCATAATGGATTTACTGGAATATTTTCGTGTGATATTGATTTTATTTACATGTAAATAGGCAAGGTTTTAATCATAATTGTAACACATTACACTGTATGTAAATGAAGCAATGTTTGAACTTAATTTGAACTGCTGATATTGATAGCAAGTTCTTAAACATTTACACTACACTACACTATGTAGGCAGAGCAATGCTAAGTGGCTATATATAGTTCAATTCCAGTTGTATTTTTTAATTGATAAAAATTCAGATGTTCAAATCTAAATCAAAATAATTGAACATGAAAACCTTATAAAACTAAGAAAATTCTTAAAGAGAAAACCAGCTGTTAAAATCTTATAGGCACATTGATTATAATTACTTTCATAAGATAACAAGTAATTTTAAACTTACAAAATTAAATGAGCGATGAAAAACTCTTGCTTATTTTTCAATGTTTAACAAAAATATTCTCACATAGCTATTAAGCTGGCAACCAATGAAATTTTGGCATATAATGATTTACCCAGTGTCCCAAAGGATGTGTTGCACGATGCCAAATATCAAGGTCAAATGCCAAATAATTACAGATTATCCCTGGTGTATTAATATATACAGTAACCCACAGCATGTACATGTATGTAACATGCCTTTTTTGTGCCTTTAAGGTCAAGGTCTTGTTTCCCCCTTATGAAACTGTACACACATGTACATGTATAACCCTGCAGGCAGTATCACTCCAGGCATCTAAAAGGGTCAAGGTCACTGCTTGAGGTCAAATTTCAAAATTGGTCAAAATGCAAACTGCTGTGCTGTGTTATATTTTTTAATATCTGTATTGTTTATTTCCTTGTCTAGCAATAAGCCCATCCCATACAAAATCAAAGATTATTTGCTGGTCTTCTTGGCTTATTAAAGGTAAATTCTTTTATATATACATCATACAGTACAGAAGCAGGTGTCAAGGTCATGTTGATGCATGATAACAGTTATTCTATTCTAACATCCCCTTCTTAAGCAAATTAAAGTATTAACTATTGAATCTATGAAAACACACTCTAGTACTGTTCATATGGTCATGAATCGTGAGTGGTCATTTTCACAAGTTCATCATTAAATAAATTAAATTAAAATAATTTAACAGGACACACAGTACCTATATTACAATGTGTATTTGATTTGCCATGCTATCAGGAGTGTATATATAAATGTGAGTTTGTACAATGGTATCTGAAGGGTAAGATAGTATATATATTGATACCACTTTTAAGGTCAGTTATATACCAAGGATATATCCTATTGTACCTGTGTGTACTGCTACAAGGACCATTCATTACCTTGTCTGTCTATTAGCTGTGTACTGGACTTTACCTGTGATGGTCAGGAGACACCGGTCAGTCTCACTAGGGCAATATTAACTACCAGGTAATGGATGTCATGTAATGTTACAGTGTGGCGTCTGTCAGGGATATAGTTATCACCATTAGTCTGATAAACTGTCACATAAATCAATATTTAATTATATACGAAGACTTATCCTTTGACACCACATGAAGAACAGTTCCATTTTCATATAAATCAGTTTTGATTTCCTGGTCATTGAAGTTCAATTGATATTGTAAATGTTTTATGAAATGAAAACAAAATAAACTAGGTTATTTATTTATTACATGTACATAAATTATATCTCCATAATCATAACATGTACAATGCTGATTGCATTACATGTAAATGGAACTGATATATTGAAGTAGTAAACTGCCTTAGAACTGTGGAAAGTTTTTTGCAGACAAATGGAATAATGTGTGTAAGATTGTGTAACCTCGTAAATACTAGCCACAATATATTGGTCTGCAGAGAGAACTTTTCTTTAGCTCAATCTGTTGAGCACTTGTGTTTGATCCCTATTGCTAACTAGTGGAGGCATTGAAATCATTTTAATTTATCATGTTCTCAGCTTCATTTGTTATGATTAATTTGTCTACAATCCTGTGAGAATTATAGGACAATAACTTTCCTAAGAAGGCAGTTTACATAATCAATACTTATACTTCCATTTTAAAATCAAGTTTTTCTCAGAATTAAGCTATTACAGTGGATTCTAAAAGTCAATTTTACACAGTCAATGTTACCTGTTGTTGTGACGTCACAAGTACATGCGACCGTTCCTGGCATAAACATACAGTTTGTTGAAATACACACACAATCATCAATTTAATTTCAACATTTAATCAATATATTTCACCTTTCACAGCTTTTTCTCCCAAGTTTGGTATCAGGCTTTTTTGCCTCATTTTGGGAAGAAAGTTAGTGAATTAGGAAAGAGTTTTTAAGGAATAAACGGCTAATTTTGGGAATTTTGCCTATGTAGGAAATAATTTCAATAGGGAATGGGGCCAATTATTGGCCCCAAAAAGCCCTAAGAAAAAGCCTAACCTTTTTAAGCATTTCATAAGTCAGTGCAGGTTACATTGATCAATCAGGTTTATCAATACTTTATCAAAAAATTTTGTGACATTAAAAAAACATGCATATATATATAAACTGGTTAGTAATCTAGTGATGTCAGACAAAACTGCACCTAGGGGAATTATATTTTATTGTATGTGAGAATTATAATAACTTTCTATTTTGTTTGGTAATTAATGTTATAAATTATACGTAACAACACAGAGAAAATGGAAATACTTAAATTTTTTAATGTATGTTAAATAAAGTGTACAATGATATTCTCTTAATAACAGTTATGTAATAACACTGATACCAATCTCGAATGATATGGTATTTCTGTTCCGGTTGATTGCATGTCTGGGTTACCGTTGTCTGATATCGTTACATTTTCTTGACAGCTATTATAGGTCACAGTAAGTAAGGCACCACATACCTTAGCATGGTCCTATATACATGTAATGTAGTTACAGTTTCACGGTATATCATCCAGGTATCTTCTTAGTTTGTTGGCTCTGGAAACTTCCTGAAAATCTGCAATTACTTCATTTGGATTATTGGGGTTTCCTCCAGTAGGTATCAATTCTTATCATTTGTTGTGGTTTGCTGTGTATTTATTTTTTAAATAATTATATATTCATTGAATTTTGCAGACTTCTTGATAAAGCAGGTTATGGGATCTGTGCTTTCTTTAACATACACATTTTATACATAACTGTAGAGAAATGGTGACTTTGTATTATTTCCTATTATGCATCTTACCATGGTTTGATATCATCAATTGAATTTTGCAGACCACTTGATGGATATCAGATCTGTGTTTTCTATATATGCATTTTACTTATAGACATAAATGTATCAAACTGCACAGTCCTATGATGCATACTCTGGCTTCATATTATCAATTTTTATATCTTTAAATGATTATTGTGATTGACACACTGTATGTTAGAAATTAATGAGTTTACTGTTGATGTTTACTACAGGACACAACTGGTGATTGCCAAAGAATTTGAATGTTGTCAGTTTTGATGTTATATTAATTAAGATCCAAGGTATTTATTACCTGAGAATATTCTGCCAATGCTGGCTATGTAGTATACAGGAAGTTACTGTAAATATATAAAATAACAAATATATATATACTGAATGCAGTATAAATATAAATTGCGAAAATCTTTATCAGTTTATTTTCAGATATACTCTTAAATTAGCAGCAATGTTCTTTTTGGAAGAGTTTCCATCTTCAACAACTTTAATTTCAAAAATTACTTATTATATCTTTATTCATAAGAGAACATGTATAATGCTGTTCTTTTAAAAGTTTAGACATGTCATATGATCATGATCTTGCTTGCAACACAAAAGACTCCAAGTAGGAAAAAAAAAAAACCCAGTAGATATAGCTGCATGATTGATGGCTTTTAGAAAGGCCAAACATATTTGTCACCATTACAGTGGACATCCAGAACAACAGACAAGTTTTTACCTGTGCAGAAATGACTTACCTGTACACATTGTGACATTATGTGTGCACTATATAGTGTTACCAATACCAACCTCTGGAGATGAAATACAGGTCATGACCCTTTAAAACAAGAGTGAAAGGCTCAATCAAGTGTCATGTACGTGACAGCACTTAAGTGTCATTTACTTGACTTTCCCAAACACGGAACATAAACACAAATGACACAGTTTGGATGATTTTATTCATTAGACATGTACAATGCCTCTCCAACAAATTTGTATGATATATTTTAAAGCTGCAGTAATTAATATGTAGATGATGAAAACTCTCCAGATGAATATATAGCCGGCACTAATCTTTGATTCAGGAAAGCTATGGGATATTGAATCCTCAAATGGAAACAATATTTCCATCTTTATTAATCTTCATATTGGTAAAGTTCCAGAGAACTGCAATAGATCAGAGTTCTATGTTATAGAATCATCCATGAATATATATATATATATAACATGTCAGTTTGTTTGTTCATTTTTTGTTTGTTTTGTTTTCGTTCTGTTCTAAAAGATTTACGTTTCATATTTTTTCCATGTTGACTATTTGAATCTATTTCAACTATTTATGGAGAATGAATTTTATTCATAATCTAAGCTAATAAATTTGCTGTCATTGTATACAGGTCCCAAAGTAAGCTGTAGTCAAGATGTCTGGGGAGCGGAGAAACTCCAAACCTCGCGTGAAGTTCACTGTTGGTATGGAAAGTGTGGACGAGGATAGCGAATCACAGTTCACAACAGAACAGTCAGTAGATGTTTCACCCTCAACTGATCAGAAGGATGTACCCTCCCCAGGGGTATCTAAATCTCCTAGTACAGAACCAGCGGCTCCCATTGTCAGCCCAAGACTTAAGTAAGTTGTCAAAATTAGAATATTGTTATTCAGAGACGACAGCCATATATACCAAGGTATCTTATAAATGTATTTGTTCCTCTTATTTTACAAAATTTCTGTGAAAACAAGGAAACATTATTAGGGTTTGAAGTTGATACATTTATTGTAAACATGGACATTTTCACAAGGAGAAAATTCTTGATGTAAGTGGTATTTATGGAACAAAGGAAAAAGATATAACCCCTACATATATAATAATTTATCTATTGAATATCAAATCACAAAATCAAACCCCAGCGGTAATAACCACATCCACAGTACCATTCATGTGCATTTCAAAATGACAAAAATTAGTCAATTTAGTCCATATGAAGTATGATAGAGTTAATTAAACAGACAAAAAAGACAGATATGAAAGAATATATGATTAAATTTCTATTATTTCCCAAAACAGCGCCTACCTATTATTGAAAAGTATGTTGGGTGTTCTAAAAAACAAATGGAAGGCCGTTGTAAAGTTCTGTCAGAAGAAAAAAACTATCTATGAATATTCAAGAGAATCAGGCACTTATGTTTAGCTCTACGATGTAATTACCTGTTGATTTATATGGAGTAATTAAGTAATTTAAGAATGGTTACATTAGTATTGAAGCATTTAAGGCTTTCTCTATTGAAACTGCCATTTTCCGAAGTTATTTTTTTGATGGGTCTTCATCTAGACTCCAGAAAATAAGTTTTGGCTCTTTTATTTGAAGGTATCTATAATAGCGTATGTTTTGACCATTCAGATTTCAGATTTTATTTCTGAAATAGATTGACATCTTGGGTGAACAGATGAATACCCTGAGTAAAGATGTTTTTAAATAAATATGGGTGTCTGTAGAAATCAAGTAATTATATAATTGTCAGTTAAGACAGGTGCTATATGATTGTCTGGAAAACAATCAGGTGATCATATAAGGGTCATTAAAGACAGGTGAAAATATAGGTGTTGGTAAAGGCAGGTGAAAATATAGGTATCAGTTAAGACAGGTGATAATATAGGTGTCAGTAAAGACAGGTGATAATATAGGTGTCAGTAAGGACAGGTGATAATGTCGATGTCAGTAAAGACAGGTGATAATGACGATGTCAGTAAAGACAGGTGATAATATAGGTGTCAGTAAGGACAGGTGCTATATGATTGTCAGGTGATCATATAAGGGTCAGTTGAGACAGGTACTAATGTAGGTGTGAGTTAAGACAGATGATAATATAGGTGTCAGTAAAGACAGGTACTAATGTAGGTGTCAGTAAAGACATGTGATAATGTCGATGTCAGTAAAGACAGGTGATAATGACGATGTCAGTAAAGACAGGTGATAATGACGATGTTAGTAAAGACAGGTGAAAATATAGGTGTCGGTAAAGACAGGTGATAATGTAGGTGTCAGTAAAGACAGGTGATAATATAGGTGTCGGTAAAGACAGGTGATAATATAGGTGTCGGTAAAGACAGGTGATAATGTAGGTGTCGGTAAAGACAGGTGATAATGTAGGTGTCAGTAAAGACAGGTGATAATATAGGTGTCAGTAAAGACAGGTGCTATATGATTGTCAGGTGATCATATAAGGGTCAGTTAAGACAGGTACTAATGTAGGTATCAGTAAAGACAGGTGAAATATAGGTGTCGATAAAGACAGGTGATAATATAGGTGTCGGTAAAGACAGGTGATAATATAGGTGTCAGTAAAGACAGGTGATAATATAGGTGTCAGTAAAGACAGGTAATAATATAGGTGTCAGTAAAAACAGGTGATAATATAGGTGTCAGTAAAGACAGGTGATAATGTAGGTGTCAGTAAAGGCAGGTGATAATGACGATGTCAGTAAAGACAGGTGATAATGTAGGTGTCAGTAAAGACAGGTGATAATATAGGTGTCAGTAAAGGCAGGTGATAATATATATAGGTGTCAGTAAAGACAGGTGATAATGTAGGTGTCAGTAAAGACAGGTGATAATGTAGGTGTCAGTAAAGACAGGTGATAATATATGTGTGAGTTAAGACAGATGATAATATATGTGTCAGTAAAGACAGGTGAAATATATGTGTGAGTTAAGACAGTTAATAATACAGGTATCAGTTAAGACAGGTGATAATATATGTGTCAGTAAAGACAGGTGATAATGTAGGTGTCAGTAAAGACAGGTGATAATATAGATGTCAGTAAAGACAGGTGATAATACAGGTATCAGTTAAGACAGGTGATAATATAGGTGTCAGTAAAGACAGGTACTATATGATTGTCAGGTGATCATATAAGGGTCAGTTGAGACAGGTACTAATGTAGGTGTCAGTAAAGACAGGTGATAATATAGGTGTCAGTAAAGACAGGTGATAATGTAGGTGTCAATAAAGACAGGTGATAATGACGATGTCAGTAAAGACAGGTGATAATGACGATGTCAGTAAAGACAGGTGATAATGTCGATGTCAGTAAAGACAGGTACTAATGTAGGTGTCAGTTAAGACAGGTGATAATGTAGGTGTCAATAAAGACAGGTGATAATGTAGGTGTCAGTAAAGACAGGTGATAATGTAGGTGTCAGTAAAGACAGGTGATAATATAGGTGTCAGTTAAGACAAGAAATAATATATATAGTGTCATTATAGACAGTTTAAGTATAATACTTATAGTGTGTATATATACACGTCCTTATAAATTGTGCACCAGTTATAAAAACACTGTATACAATGAATTTATATAGCTTATGTTCCTAGATGGTTTTCTGTCATAACAGGTGCTCTATTATTGTACTTGAATGAATAATTATAGTATTGTTGTACACTGTAAGAACAACCAATGAAATTATCATAATTTAAACTATAACAGAATCTGTTAAGTGTTTGGCTCTGATGAAAAGTGCTGATTCTTTTTCTATTAAGTCCTTAATTAGTAGTCATTCTATGTCATGAATATTCATATTATGTGAATATTCATATCATGAATATGCATTACACATTAATAAGAGTTTTGGTATTGGAATTATACCTGCTAAGGAATTTTACCTCCATACACAGGAGAGCGTACCTGTAAAATGTG
Organism: Pecten maximus; assembly: GCF_902652985.1. NCBI lineage: Eukaryota > Metazoa > Mollusca > Bivalvia > Pectinida > Pectinidae > Pecten > Pecten maximus. The sequence goes on along the minus strand of NC_047019.1, from coordinate 17,615,100 downwards.
GTATTCCAGGGTCAAGCTGTAAGGCCATGGTTTGCTGAGGCGACCTGTTCAATGCACAACAGGTGTTAACAATGTACAATATTAGAATATTGTTATTAATTATACCTGGTAGGCTGTATGTGCCTCAGTTATAGGCTAAGAAAAGAAGTTAATCAAAGGATTAAAACAAACAGGTAAAGTCTTGTTTACAGTGAGAGATGGAGAAAACTCAAATTGTTTATTTCTTTAACTAAGACAGGGACTGTCTCTGTAATTATTATAATATACAAATCAGTGTAGAGTCTGTCTATATAATATACAAATCAGTGTAGAGTCTGTCTATATAATATACAAATCAGTGTAGAGTCTGTCTATACAATATACAAATCAGTGTAGAGTCTGTCTATATGATATACAAATCAGTGTAGAGTCTGTCTATATAATATACAAATCAGTGTAGAGTGTCTATATAATATACAAATCAGTGTATATATAATATACAAATCAGTGTAGAGTGTCTATATAATATACAAATCAGTGTAGAGTGTCTATATAATATACAAATCAGTGTAGAGTGTGTCTATCTATATAATATACAAATCAGTGTAGAGTCTGTCTATATAATATACAAATCAGTGTAGAGTCTGTCTATATAATATACAAATCAGTGTAGAGTGTCTATATAATATACAAATCAGTGTAGAGTGTGTCTATATAATGTACAAATCAGTGTAGAGTCTGTCTATATAATATACAAATCAGTGTAGAGTCTGTCTATATAATATACAAATCAGTGTAGAGTGTCTATATAATATACAAATCAGTGTAGAGTCTGTCTATATAATATACAAATCAGTGTAGAGTGTCTATATAATATACAAATCAGTGTAGAGTCTGTCTATATAATATACAAATCAGTGTAGAGTCTGTCTATATAATATACAAATCAGTGTAGAGTGTCTATATAATATACAAATCAGTGTAGAGTGTCTATATAATATACAAATCAGTGTAGAGTCTGTCTATATAATATACAAATCAGTATAGAGTCTGTCTATATAATATACAAATCAGTGTAGAGTCTGTCTATATAATATACAAATCAGTGTAGAGTGTCTATATAATATACAAATCAGTGTAGAGTGTCTATATAATATAAAAATCAGTGTATGGAGTCTGTCTATATAATATACAAATCAGTGTAGAGTGTCTATATAATATACAAATCAGTGTAGAGTGTCTATATAATATACAAATCAATGTAGAGTGTCTATATAATATACAAATCAGTGTAGAGTGTCTATATAATATACAAATCAGTGTAGAGTCTGTCTATATAATATACAAATCAGTGTAGAGTCTGTCTATATAATATACAAATCAGTGTAGAGTCTGTCTATATAATATACAAATCAGTGTAGAGTCTGTCTATATAATATACAAATCAGTGTAGAGTCTGTCTATATAATATACAAATCAGTGTAGAGTCTGTCTATATAATATACAAATCAGTGTAGAGTGTCTATATAATATACAAATCAGTGTAGAGTCTGTCTATATAATATACAAATCAGTGTAGAGTGTCTATATAATATACAAATCAGTGTAGAGTCTGTCTATATAATATACAAATCAGTGTAGAGTCTGTCTATATAATATACAAATCAGTGTAGAGTCTGTCTATATAATATACAAATCAGTGTAGAGTCTGTCTATATAATATACAAATCAGTGTAGAGTGTCTATATAATATACAAATCAGTGTAGAGTCTGTCTATATAATATACAAATCAGTGTAGAGTCTGTCTATATAATATACAAATCAGTGTAGAGTCTGTCTATATAATATACAAATCAGTGTAGAGTCTGTCTATATAATATACAAATCAGTGTAGAGTCTGTCTATATAATATACAAATCAGTGTAGAGTCTGTCTATATAATATACAAATCAGTGTAGAGTGTCTATATAATATACAAATCAGTGTAGAGTCTGTCTATATAATATACAAATCAGTGTAGAGTGGCTATATAATATACAAATCAGTGTAGAGTGTGTCTATATAATATACAAATCAGTGTAGAGTGTCTATATAATATACAAATCAGTGTAGAGTGTGTTTATATAATATACAAATCAGTGTAGAGTCTGTCTATATAATATACAAATCAGTGTAGAGTCTGTCTATATAATATACAAATCAGTGTAGAGTGGCTATATAATATACAAATCAGTGTGTAGAAATTATGGTCAAGGTGTGAAATGTTTGTTATATTGTCTCAAATGTCTTGTATAAGTGACTGTATTAACATGAATGCATTAAGTTGTTTATATGCCTGTATGGTTAATGTACACAATTACTGTAATTGATAGCTGCCCTGATGAATGACTAGATATAACTTTTACCTTATGGGTAATTAAGGCTAATTGACCCTATCCATATATATACAATATATATAGTGAGCCATAAATAATACTTTTCCTTGGCTGTTTCATACCATGGTATTTTGGTAGAGATTATAATGAAACACATTTCAAATTCACATATATTACTTTTCAAATTTATTGTCCTATCTTTACTCCCCCACTCTCTCCATTAGAATAAAACACTGACAGAATACAGATAGAGTCGTGAAATGGTGACTGAATAAGGGAGAAGTGAAATGGTGACTGAATAAGGGAGAAGTGAAATGGTGACTGAATAAGAGAGAAGTGAAATGGTGACTGAATAAGAGAGCATTGAAATGGTGACTGAATAAGTGAGAAATGAAATGGTGACTGAATAAGAGAGAAGTGAAATGGTGACTGAATAAGAGAGAAGTGAAATGGTGACTGAATAAGAGAGAATTGAAATGGTGACTGAATAAGAGAGAAGTGAAATGGTGACTGAATAAGAGAGAAGTGAAATGGTGACTGAATAAGAGAGCATTGAAATGGTGACTGAATAAGTGAGAAATGAAATGGTGAAAGAATAAGAGAGAAGTGAAATGGTGACAGAATAAAAGAGAAATGAAATGGTGGCAGAATAAGAGAGAAATGAAATGGTGGCAGAATAAGAGAGAAGTGAAATGGTGGCAGAATAAGAGAGAAGTGAAATGGTGACAGAATATATAAGAGAGAAGTGAAATGGTGACAAAATAAGAGAGAAGTGAAATGGTGACAGAATAAGAGAAAAGTGAAATGGTGGCAGAATAAAAGAGTAGTGAAATGGTGACTGAATAAGAGAGAAGTGAAGCTTTATAGTTGTTTTTGGTGACTACAAGGTGTTAACTGCCACCTTTTCAGAGATGAGGCCAACACCTGTTTGTCTGATCACTTAGCTGATATAGTGGATTTAAACATCAGGTAATATTAGGTATTCCAATGTTGATGTGGGCTGTTGATATTTCTATTAAATGTATGGAAACTGTACCAACTACAGGCCTTGTTATATGATAAGAATGAAGTAAAAAACTGACTAAAACAGTGTTGTTGTAGAGAATATCTTTTTACTGTATGACAGTACAGCTCTGAATATTGGTACAATTTCCATACATGTTTGGTTATAAATGATTTTCTGTTTTACTGCTACTTTATTGATAACATATTACCATCACAGCTGCTTTGGTTTTGACATTATAAATGTATCATCTTTGCGACACATCATCTGATATGAAGACTTCATATCCAATCCCATATAACATTATTTAATGACTCCATGGAACTTATCTTGTAATAAACTCGGATGGCTATACATCACATTATCTCAAAACAGAGGTATTTGGAATTTTACAGGGTAATGAAATTGTATTTGTTGGTATGTTTATTGCTCTGCAAAAGACAGTGTGGGACCGTTTTATTTTCAAGGCTTGAGCTTACAGAAGTAGGATATATAGATTGTAGGTATTTGATGGCAGTGATACATAAAATACGACTGTACTGTATAAGCTTTTATCTTAGAATCTGACTTGACAAGCATAATTCCTGTTATTTTAATCAAAAGTTCCTGGAGCTGTCAACAGGTTTATTGTAGGAGTGATCAAGGCCGTTAACATAACATACACAAGGTTGAACGATATAGTATATCTGTATCAATTGGTAGTGTGATAACTAAGTGTTTATATACTATTAATTTGGTCATAGATCAGGGCTATTAGATCAAACCAAGTACGTTAGATACTGTAATACGTCAGCATTATGACACAGTTAGCGCAAGGTCTGAATCCCTATCAGGGGAGAGGTAAACACGATATCAACCTCAGTATAATGTCAACACAGTGTCAGATTCTGTAGTCAACAACTAAGAGAAGAAACCTACAGATTTGTCTTCTGTCCATTTGTCCTGTCTTGTTACTACTACAGTAGACTACAGGTTTGTCTTCTGTCCCTTTGTCCTGTCTTGTTACTACGTATACTACAGTAGACTACAGGTTTGTCTTCTGTCCCTTTGTCCCGTCTTGTTACTACTACAGTAGACTACAGGTTTGTCTATTGTCCCTTTGTCATGTCTTGTTACTACTACAGTAGACTACAGGTTTGTCTTTTGTCTATTTGTCCCGTCTTGTTACTACTACAGTAGACTACAGGTTTGTCTTCTGTCCCTTTGTCCCGTCTTGTTACTACTACAGTAGACTACAGGTTTGTCTTTTGTCCCTTTGTCCTGTCTTGTTACTACTACAGTAGACTACAGGTTTGTCTTCTGTCCATTTTTTCCCTCTTGTTACTACTACAGTAGACTACAGGTTTGTCTTTTGTCCCTTTGTCCTGTCTTGTTACTACTACAGTAGACTACAGGTTTGTCTTCTGTCCATTTTTTCCCTCTTGTTACTACTACAGTAGACTACAGGTTTGTCTTCTGTCCATTTGTTCCCTCTTGTTACTACTACAGTAGACTACAGGTTTGTCTTCTGTCCCTTTGTCCTGTCTTGTTACTACTACAGTAGACTACAGGTTTGTCTTCTGTCCCTTTGTCCTGTCTTGTTACTACTACAGTAGACTACAGGTTTGTCTTCTGTCCCTTTGTCCCATCTTGTTACTACTACAGTAGACTAAAGGTTTGTCTTCTGTCCATTTGTCCTGTCTTGTTACTACTACAGTAGACTACAGGTTTGTCTTCTGTCCATTTGTCCTGTCTTGTTACTACTACAGTAGACTACAGGTTTGTCTTTTGTCCATTTCTTCCCTCTTGTTACTACTACAGTAGACTACAGGTTTGTCTTCTGTCCATTTGTCCTGTCTTGTTACTACTACAGTAGACTACAGGTTTGTCTTCTGTCCCTTTGTCCCATCTTGTTACTACTACAGTAGACTACTGGTTTGTCTTCTGTCCATTTGTCCTGTCTTGTTACTACTACAGTAGACTACAGGTTTGTCTTTTGTCCATTTCTTCCCTCTTGTTACTACTACAGTAGACTACTGGTTTGTCTTCTGTCCCTTTGTCCTGTCTTGTTACTACTACAGTAGACTACATGTTTGTCTTTTGTCCCTTTGTCCTGTCTTGTTACTACTACAGTAGACTATAGGTTTGTCTTTTGTCCCTTTGTCCCATCTTGTTACTACTACAGTAGACTATAGGTTTGTCTTCTGTCCCTTTGTCCCATTTGTTACTACTACAGTAGACTACAGGTTTGTCTTCTGTCCCTTTGTCCCGTCTTGTTACTACTACAGTAGACTACAGGTTTGTCTTCTGTCCCTTTGTCCTGTCTTGTTACTGCTACAGTAGACTAAAGGTTTGTCTATTGTCCCTTTGTCATGTCTTGTTACTACTACAGAAGACTACAGATTTTTCTTCTGTCCCTTTGTCCTGTCTTGTTACTACTACAGTAGACTACAGGTTTGTCTTTTGTCCATTAGTTCCCTCTTGTTACTACTATAGTAGACTACAGGTTTGTCTTCTGTCTATTTGTCCCGTCTTGTTACTACTACAGTAGACTACAGGTTTGTCTTCTGTCCCTTTGTCCTGTCTTGTTACTACTACAGTAGACTACAGGTTTGTCTTCTGTCCCTTTGTCCCGTCTTGTTACTACTACAGTAGACTACAGGTTTGTCTTCTGTCCATTTGTCCTGTCTTGTTATTACTACAGTAGACTACAGGTTTGTCTTTTGTCCCTTTGTCCTGTCTTGTTACTACTACAGTAGACTACAGGTTTGTCTTCTGTCCATTTGTCCTGTCTTGTTATTACTACAGTAGACTTCAGGTTTGTCTTTTGTCCCTTTGTCCTGTCTTGTTACTACTACAGTAGACTACAGGTTTGTCTTCTGTCTATTTGTCCCGTCTTGTTACTACTACAGTAGGCTACAGGTTTGTCTTCTGTCCCTTTGTCCTGTCTTGTTACTACTACAGTAGACTACAGGTTTGTCTTCTGTCCCTTTGTCCTGTCTTGTTACTACTACAGTAGACTACAGGTTTGTCCTCTGTCCATTTGTCCTGTCTTGTTACTACTACAGTAGACTACAGGTTTGTCTTTTGTCCATTTGTTCCCTCTTGTTGTACTACAGTAGACTACAGGTTTGTCTTCTGTCCCTTTGTCCTGTCTTGTTACTACTACAGTAGACTACAGGTTTGTCTTCTGTCCATTTGTCCTGTCTTGTTACTACTACAGTAGACTACAGGTTTGTCTTCTGTCCCTTTGTCCTGTCTTGTTACTACTACAGTAGACTACAGGTTTGTCTTCTGTCCCTTTGTCCCATCTTGTTACTACTACAGTAGACTACAGGTTTGTCTTCTGTCCCTTTGTCCCATCTTGTTACTACTATAGTAGACTACAGGTTTATCTTCTGTCCCTTTGTCCTGTCTTGTTACTACTACAGTAGACTACAGGTTTGTCTTCTGTCCCTTTGTCCTGTCTTGTTACTACTACAGTAGACTACAGGTTTGTCTTCTGTCCCTTTGTCCTGTCTTGTTACTAATACAGTAGACTACAGGTTTGTCTTTTGTCCCTTTGTCCTGTCTTGTTACTACTACAGTAGACTACAGGTTTGTCTTCTGTCCCTTTGTCCTGTCTTGTTACTAATACAGTAGACTACAGGTTTGTCTTTTGTCCCTTTGTCATGTCTTGTTACTACTACAGTAGACTACAGGTTTGTCTTCTGTCCCTTTGTCCTGTCTTGTTACTACTACAGGTTTGTCTTCTGTCCATTTGTCCTGTCTTGTTACTACTACAGTAGACTACAGGTTTGTCTTTTGTCCATTTGTTCCCTCTTGTTACTACTATAGTAGACTACAGGTTTGTCTTCTGTCCATTTGTCCTGTCTTGTTACTACTACAGTAGACTACAGGTTTGTCTTTTGTCCATTTGTTCCTTCTTGTTACTACTACAGTAGACTACAGGTTTGTCCTCTGTCCATTTGTCCTGTCTTAGTACTTCTAGAAAGGACTAAGGGTTTGCCTTCTGTCCAATCGTCCCTTCTTGTTACTTTTAGAGGGGACTACAAGGCTGTTTGGTTTGGTTTGTTTTTGTTTAATGTCCTATTAACAGCCAGGGTCATTTAAGGACGTGCCAGGTTTTGGAGGTGGAGGAAAGCCGGAGTACCCGGAGAAAAACCACCGGCCTACGGTCAGTACCTGGCAACTGCCCCACGTAGGTTTCGAACTCGCAACCCAGTGGTGGAGGGCTAGTGTTAAAGTGTCGGTACACCTTAATCCCTACAAGGCTGTCCTCAGTTCATTCTGCATATATGTCCTTCGATTCACCAATAGCCCTGCAGACAAACTTTATTCGTCTGTCCCCCGCCAGAACTACTGTAAGGGATGTTGATTTATTGAAGTCGATATCCATTATGTATCTCATTAGTACTGACTGATATAGAATACAGGTTTATATTCACTCCCTCAGTCTGTCTTCTTTTGGTTAATTTTTAAGATTTTGTAAGTGAATTCCTCTTTGGAGTGTTTTGTATTCTAATTAGGTCTTCACAGTTTCTCAATATACAGAGTTGTGGCCCTTTGATTACCATGTGTCATTGATCTTGAGCATATGTCTGTGGTTACAATTGTCAAATTTTGTATGTAAGTACCTGTTGTGATCAATCATGTCGTATAATTACTCCATTCTGAATATTGTTTCTGATGCATATCAAATTCCTACGGTCTTCTATAATTTTGAATGAAAATTTTGTGGGAGGTCAAACATAGATGCTGTGCATTTCCCGCTGAACTCCCTGTAGTTTTCTGTTCTGTTATAATATGTACTGTTATGTTATGTACCTAACATGGAAACTTGTATCACAACTTCAGTGGAATCCACACAGATAACACAATGATATCTCGTGTTTATTGATCAAGAGCACATAGGGGTGACATACATAAAAAAGGTGAGGTTTTGAAAACTGTGTATCAAAGCAGGTAAAAATCAATAGTGTTAAGGGTTAACATACTGTAAGTTTGAACATTATCTAGAGTTATGTTACTGTGTGTGATGTTGTAGGCAGCAACAGGTACATGTACACATGCATAGTAGGCAGTAGACCAGAAATCAAGGTTGTAGGTAGATGATTATAGTAAATGTAAGATACATGTAAGATACATGTAAGGTACATGTAACCTGTTTGGAGTACATGTAACCTGTTTGGAGTACATGTAACCTGTTTGGAGTACATGTAACCTGTTTGGAGTACATGTAACCTGTTTGGAGTACATGTAACCTGTTTGGAGTACATGTAACCCCTGTTTTTAGACGAGTATATCTAACGTATACCTGTAACCTTGTGATATGTGGGGTTCAAAGTGTTATAAGCCTTCAGTATGAAACCGACTTTTAGTGTCTATAAAATAATATTCCTGATTAATATATATTCAGTATTTGTAACGACTTTCCTCTGAATAGGTATTTGAATTTCAAACAAGTTAATTCTGAGTCTGTACCGGACAGAAAATGGAGGCACCTTTCACTTCCATGACAACCTTTCTATGGGAAGGGGGCGGGGATAGTGTTACCCATCACTGCCCAATCCTATATTTTCCTATAGTGTCTGAATGCACCCTGTTCTGAGAGAACTCCTCAATGGATATGGTTCATATTTACACCTGTTTAGTATCATAATATCAAGTTCTAATCCTGATCACATTCTTGTGGTCATTGGTCAAGGTTAAAGGGTCAAATTAAAAGGTCACCTTTGACCCCTTCTGCATATGATGTGTTGTTGCATAGTAGCAGGGGCATTCATAGATATAGACATTTTCAATAATACTTAAATCCATATAGTTTAAACAAAATAATGATAATGTAAAATTGGAACAAAAAGTGTACATCAGAAAAACAAGGTAAGAAATGACTATACCTGATGACCTGTTACAAACGTGATATTTAATAGTAACATTCTACATTTGTAATTATGTGTACTTAGGCCAGGCACCAGTGAGAAAGAGTTTTGGCGATCCAGACCCCCAAAGGTCAAAGACAGGTACAGGGTAACATTACACTGATGTTGTCAGCGTTGGATTGTACCTTAGCACAAACGCTAGACCTTCATGCTTTATGTGAACCCCTCCATAGTTCCGGGGGTGGAATGTTGCACTGATATTGTATTGCACAGTTGATCATGTGATCTGCATCTAACTCGATATTTCCCAGCTTCCTTTTCCTTGGTGATATGATTCAATTAAAAATATTTGATATTTTATTTATGTATGATAATTAAGCATCAATCTTAAAGCTTTTAGGTAAGGCTTTTGACACAACATCAGTCTAGCTTATAGAAATGCATAAAACAATATTGTATAAGACTTATGATATAGTTTTACATACACGTCAGCAATCAAATCTGTCTCTTTTGGGGTCTTCTTTTCTGACATTGTTTATTTACCAAAAACATGAAAATTTTAATGCCAAAGAAACATTTCTAGGCTCCTGTTTTTGTATAGCTACATATATGTATATGTAATTTGTAATGTATATGTAATTTGTAGCTACATATGTATATGTAATTTGTTGTACATTAAGCTTTATATTATTTGAGCTGACCTGGAAGATCACTCAGAAAATCAAAAGTACACTATTTTCCCCCATGGTGTAAAATTGTAATTAAATCTCAGACTTGATTGACATGTGAATGTTTGATATTGTGCTTCTAGTTCTACTAACAAGTATAAAAGTTAATAAGGAACTTTAATTTACAAAAAAATATCTTGTTTTCGTACTAATTAATATGACAATTATATACAGTAAAACCTCTCTGTTAAGACCACTTGGGGGTCCGGGTCAAAGTGGTCTTAATAGCGAGGTGGACTCAATACCGAGGTGGACCAAATTGAGCTAGACCATCAGGAACTGTAACTCTTAATAGATTAGTCTATTGGGTACACCCCTACAACATGATGTATATTAGTGGTACACTCCTACAACATGATGTACATTAGTCTTTTTGGTACTGATACTGGCTGGCAATTAGGTGTCAAGTAGTCCAGATGGGGTCTGACTAATATATCCTGCTCAGTAGAATAAATTAATTTACATTTGGTTGGTTCAGTGTGTGATTCACATAAGCTTTGCTGATTCTTCAATTGGAGATGTATCATATTTCTGTCAATCAAAAACATCAATCTGATTTAAATGAAAGTGAACAAAGTAAATATTGCTGTAATTGTACTAGATTTGTGTGTATACAGTATACATAATTATCTTTATCTGTTAGCTCATCTATAGATATATAGGGAAGTCTTTATCACTGACCTTGACTCACATTACTTGGTAATACTCATGGTTATCTTATTCTGGACTCGGTTTGAAAAGTTTATGAAACTGACCATCACATATATACTTAAATAATTATAGACAATTTTGCACACAAGCATGTTAATATTACCATGAATTGAAATATAGAACCAACATATGCATGACAAGTTGTATAAATTTATATCCACAATTATTTCAGAACACAACATTAACTTAGAACTTGTACCTGGCCATCACTCAAAATAGATATGCAAGGCTGCATGTGTATATATAGCTGTCACTGAACTTGATGGCATATATCATCTATTGAATGACATTGTAAACACAAGTACAATGTATATAGCACTTGATCTGGATAACAACTGTTAACTGTTATCTGTATATACTATATATATGTATGAGTGGTCTGTTATAGCCTATCACTCCTGGTCTATGTGCAGGTTAACTTCTATCTACTGTTGATGAGTATTAGATAATTCAGTTTAACTCATCAGTAGGCCTATATTTGAACGATATTCCAATGTCTTAAAAGTGAGCTCCAAAAATAATCTGATAAAAGTAGGTGAATATTTGCATGGATGAATAGCTAAAACTATTACATAGTCACATATGTAATTTTTAGGAATTTTGGGAATGTTTTCAAAATAACTGGAAAGTGAAATTATAGAGATTATACATCAGTAATAAGTAGCTATATATATAGGCACATATGAAGGTGAATTTATTCAGGGTCAATTGTATCATACATATAGATCTACATATATCTGACTATTATATATGTGACAATAGTTACGATCCTCATTAGTCTTATGGCGGCTGCAGAAAGTGCTATAAACCATACAGCTGTTGTAAGACTTTTGAGTCTTTTGTGTTTTGATTAGTGCTATTGCTTCAAAGTATCAAAGTAGGAACATTTTCATGTGTCTGACAGTTTATCTAGGAGGAACAAGATTGGTAGCTCAAGGATGTAGATGTTTACAACTTCTAATTGCTCCCTGTCTACACATTATATATTTCAGGTCTATTGTAATTACTGAAGTGTGTGGTTCATTGATTCAATGACTTCAGCTGACTTGCATTCATTGAGGTGCTTTATGACCTAATAAACCAGATCTTTACTTCTGTGTCTGCTGATCTCTATTTATATATGTGGACTGTCATGGTTACAGCCATATAACTAACTAAAAGAGATATGTAATTGTTACAACACTAGATGCTTTGTGTGGATGGAAAATCTCACCATTATATCTTGTATATCATAAAAAATCTTGAGTCATTGTTATACAGTTCATATTACATACTTAAGAAAGCTGTATTGATTCTTTTGTAGTATTTTTATCAGATAATGCTTTTGTTTACCTGCGATATCTCAACTGCTTTATTATATCGACTTGAAGTGATTGGCAGAATGCATGGATTAAATTAATGTTGTGTTTAACATTTCGTTTATTGTTTATTTTAACTGGTGTTTCTTTGTAAATTATTTTACCGCTTATCAAGTTTATAATATACTGAACAAGAGACATTTGTTTATATTTACCACACATAACCTCCTAGTCCCTGATCAGTTATCAACCTCTAAATCAAAAGTGATTCTCTATAACATTTTCATGCTTAAAAGTAAAATTTTGCTATTTATATACACATATACAATGTATACTTTCTATAGATACATATACACATATATATATTTCATCTTAATTCAGGTACTCATTAATGTTAAAGAGTATTCATGGGGTCATTAAATTAAACTATTTAGAGACATTTCATTGAGTAAATCAGAAGAGGCCCTTTATTAGCTGAAAAGAAATTAATTAGCGAGTATGAAGCACATATTTTTATTTACTGTTAAAGAGAAAGTGATATGCTCAGATTTTTTTGTTCTTGTATATTTAACTTCTTTTTCTCCTATTTTCATGTTTGGTGTTTGTTTAATAAAAATATGTGAACAAATTCTTTTGTATTACATAAAAAATAACGTTATACTGCTTGTAAGAATTTATAAAGAGAACTATTAAACATTCAGTCATTTTATTCCTTTTGCTCATATATCCAGTTGATATTTATTATCTTATTTTGACTTATACATAATTAATTAAGATTGATTGAGTATGGTCCTGTTATATGTTGTAACTCCAAGCATGGTTGTGATTACCCTCGACCTCTGTGGTGTAGTTAGATCCTTTAAAAATCCTATCCACTGATGTTTGTGTTTCAGACATTCCATGTCTGGGGCAGATAACCTTGACACGAGGGGGCGCCGGTCCATCTCCTACCCCAAGGACTTCAGCGTAGCGACCCCAGAGGAATTCGTGAAGAGATTTGGAGGCAACAGGGTTATAAACAAGGTACCTAGAAGTCGGCTGTTGGCTATATTAATGTAAAAAAAGGGGATTGTGGATCACTGGTCCATTTAACAAAAATTAACAAATTCAGAGTTGTATAACTTTGATACCTTTTAGTGATTTGTGACACAAGATAAGGTCAGATGTGATAGTACATTGTTGTGCTATGTCACCAGGCAGTCTGAATAAGCAGCAAAACTCCTGGAAATACTTAAAACAAAAATTAACTTGGTTATAATTAATTGAAATGAAATTTCGATTATTATTATGAAAAAAAAGTGTATACATGTACATACCAACAAGATATAAATTTGAATGTGTCAGGTTCTCATTGCCAATAATGGAATTGCTGCGGTCAAGTGCATGCGTTCTGTCAGGCGTTGGGCTTATGAGATGTTCCGTAATGAAAAGGCTATCAGATTTGTTGCTATGGTAACGCCTGAAGACTTGAAAGCAAATGCAGGTAATTATATTAAGGTTTATTTATCAATATCATTTCCTCAAACAGCAAATGTACCTACTACATTCCTGTACTTTTTACATTTGTATAGTACATAATTAATACCTGGTACAGTGATGGACAACATTTTCTCGGTATATTTGTAATTCAGCAGAGAATTCGGGTGTTGAAAATGAACTGTTGGTTCTCTGTGAAAAATGTAGACATCTATTTAAAGCAATGAGTGGAATTTGTCATTGGCTTATAACCACATGATGTTTAGTTAATATTGTAGAAAAGACACAAAAAATTGATTGCACCTTCATATGTGAAGTATATATGATAGACGCAAAAAATATCATGAATACGAAGCTGCAGCATACAGTTGTTTCATCCTTTTAGGACTTGTTAGGAGCAAAGATTTTGTAAATTTAGAAGGGAAGTCATTAGTAAAGTCAAAATGGAGCTAAACGAATGTTATATACCTGGTAATATTGGATGGGAGCTAGTTAGGTGTATGATTTAATCCATATCATATTTTTTGAATATTTCAGGAATAAACTATGCTATACCCAGTAAACTGTTATTACTAAGTGGTGATATTGATTATTTAATATAAAGTAAAGATCGATCTGTCTTATTATTTTTAGAGTACATCAGGATGGCTGACCAGTATGTACCAGTTCCAGGCGGTACTAACAACAATAACTACGCTAATGTAGATGTCATCATTGACATTGCCAAACGGACAAAATCACAGGTATGTCACCTGTTAGGATCTATGTATGATTCTCCCTTTATTAGCTTGCTGATCTAGTGCTATACCCCCGTCGTGGGTTTCTGTAGATTGCTAGGTTAACCCTTTAAGCCCTGATGATGCATTAATGCATCACCGGGCCGGGGCCGAATGATGCATTAATGCATCACCGTGCCGGGGCCGAATGATGCATTAATGCATCACGGAAGTAGATTTTTTTCTGCATTTTTTTGAAGTGATGATACAGCGATTTAAATAATCATGACTGATTCTTACTTGAATGAGATAATGTTTGGCAATAAATAATGAAATTAACAATACGTAACACAACTTTAGATGTCTAAATTTACGTATAATGTCCAACTTGTTTTAAACTTCTGCTCTCGAGAACTTCCGGTCAGACGGGAGCGAGTAAACAACTGATTCCCGAAAAATATATAACGAATCTAGTTTTTTGTCCTGTGTAATAAAGCTGGGAATGTTCAGGACAGTTTGCAATATGTATTTATATTGACGTTTTGTACAAATGGTTAACATATTCGTGAATTAAAAACACAGAAACAACGATACGTTTGATTAATTAAATGAACCACTGGTGCATCACGTCAGCGGCGCGGCAGTGTCTGCCAACTTGCTAGCTTTTATGATCAAATCTCCACCATCTATCAAAGACACGGTTCCAAAACTACTTGCATGGTTTTATATGTATGTTTCATTGTATTTCTGTTGATACTTTATCGGGAAAACGAGCTAATAATTCGGATTTTTAACACAAACAGAAGACCGAGTATTCTAATTTTAGTAACACAGATCATGATCACATGACCATATCTTATCCAAGATGGCTCTATAAACACACACATGTGAGTAACGTCGATTGATACGTATTCACGATTTGGTTTATATTTAATTGCGTGATTTTTTAAAAAGATTTTGAACTTGTAATTCATATCGTTTTTTACATTCTCGTTACAATCATGGAAAAGTATTATATCTACCAATAAAGTAGCGATCTTTGTTGTCATGTAGTTATTTTGCGTGCTGTCAAAATCTGAAAATGTTTATACGGCTTCGATTATTTTGAGAGAAGGCTACGACATATTTTTACATCAAGGGGAAACACTAGGTCCTTGACTTAAGATAAGGAGTCAGTGGATTATCTGGCATTGTTTTTAGATCAGGTATTAATTGATACACTGATAGAGGAGATCGGAATTATATGCTCAACACTGCAAATTCGAAATTGACACAAGTGACAAATCCGGAATAAAACAAAATTGCAAGCAACCTCGGAAGGGCCGCCTTGAAAGGCTGTTAGTGTTGGTAAATGAAAGCTTTCCTGTGTCTTTGTATGGCATTGAGTGTGGTCATGAACCAGGCTGTCAGTAAAACTTTATGGTAATGAATTGACTACTTCAAAAGTTCATCAGATACAATATTATCAGCTGATTATGGTATTTTTGCTCCTACATGTACTTGCATTTTTTGAATACACATTTTTTTTTTTATTAAATTCATACTGAGTTGTACTCATTGTGAATACATGTATATCTCAAACTTCATACAACATCCATAAAGGTGCATATGTAATGCTGTCCCAATCACAATTATAGTGCAAAGATAAACATTTATTAACACTCAAAATGTATCCACTCATAACAAATAAATCCCTATATTATAATGACATTTTCTGGTGTGTTCATAATAAATTAACTGGAGGAAGATGCCATCATGCAGAAGGAACTCTAGCCAGTGTTGTGAAGAAATGTTTACAGGGGACTGGTATTCAGGGTCAAGGCTGGGGACATGTATACCAGGATGACTCTTATTAACATCACTTTGAATGAGAACACCTATGACTGTTGTACAGTAATTATATATATATATATAAGGTCTATAGTAATTAAGGTCCAACTGCCATGATCTACCAAGGGATATCATGCAGAAAAGGCCAGATGATATTGTACAAAAAAGGCCCATTGGTATCTGTTGTATGGAAAGACAAAAAAATGTGTCACTGCACTCTCTACTTTTCATATCGAACCTGCCACAGAGGTATAAACAGACTCACAGATTATTAAACAAGAAGATGACAAGTTTGCCAGGGAAATGTATCTTGCCCAGAACTAATAACAGGCTACATTTCCCATATTGGTGGTGTAAACAAGGCAGATCAAAACCTGCAGTATTTAATTAATCATAAAAGCTGAACTCTTATCAGGTGTTCCTTCAATGTACCAACAACCTTCCTGGACAGGGCAAGCAATAGTTGTCATTCCTGCAGTTTACATAAAGCATCATATGGGGACTGGTTGATAAATTCACCTCAAGAAAGGATTGTCTGACCCTACCTGGGACAAGTTTGCATCTCGGTCATGGTATCATGTTTGTTACATGTGTTGCACAAAGAGACAGCAGGATAAATCAGTCAATATTTTGCTGGACATTTCATTTTTCTGACAGTATTAATTTGCTTGAACTACTAAGTTGCAAGCAATGAATATCATTTACATTGTACCTCATTATGAAAATTAAAAAATAATGAAAACAAGAAAAACGAATTAAAAGAAAGGAAGAAAAATTGAAGAAAAAAAGAAAAGAAAAAAAGTCTTACGAAAATGCGTTTTTGTAATATTGCATCAAAATATAAAAAAAAAATCATGTATTTGAAAACACAACTTGTTAAAAAAAATGGAAAAAAAACCCAACAAAAAACAAAGAAAAGGTTGCCCTTTCATGCTTGCAAGTGACTACCCACCCTTGATGCAAGCGTTTAACACTTAATTCACTGTGTTGTTCATTGTATTGTTTTCATTTTCTTTTCCCCTCGTTTATATTAAATGTTAGAAGAGCTCATTCAAACTGTATTTTGCTTCCTAAGTTTTCGTTGCGGCGAGAGTTATCCTTCTTGATGTTGGAACCGCGTCGTCAAAATGGCGGCTAACAACCAAGATCGAGATTTGCTGTTGGTACTGCATGCTACCGCTGACTGTACAGAGCGGTTTCCAAAAACAATATCCAATCGTTAGATTTGTAAATCTCGTTTTTAAAAGTATAATATGATACTTGTTTCCATGACGAATGTACGTTTTGATCGCGCTGCAAAACGAAAGTACACATTCCCAAATTTGGAATCGTGTTCTCCGCTAGAATTATACGCAAGGTAGGCAAATCACAAGCCAATTTGTTGTTTTCGACTGTATTTTTCACGCGTATTAAAGCTATAAGATATTCTCGATAATCCTGTTTACTTATGTGCGTCTGTATCATCAATTCTGCAATGCATTTCTCTCAAAAACGTGCTTTTAAAAATAAATGTCAAATTGAACGTCAATAATCGTAAATTAATTCAGGCCAGGAAAAGCCACGTGCATATTTTCTTAGGGCCACAATACCCATCATGCAATTTATTCAGTGACGAAAGTGTTAAAGTCTTTATAAAACAGTGTTGTGTCGATACTAATGAGGATACAGCTTAGGTATTTTACACGAATGTTCCTTATGACAAGACCTTTTCATTTCTACTACTTTTGCAGACCCGCTGACCTTGACCATGACATTTGTCCTACTTTTATAAAACTTAGTGACTATATGTTAACTGTACAAGATATGACTTTCATATTTGACATGTGTGTTTCTTGTGACAAGGCCTTTTTAAACGAACATTAATGTTCGGTTATTGTGATCAAGAACTGGACTGAGAAATATAACCATATATGGTAGCCACATTCACCAATACGCCATCTACTGTCTGTTTCAATGAAATATGGCTGCCCCCATTGCCTTACGCTTCAAATAATTTACTTGCAAAAACGTCTTCGTTTTATATAGTAGTTTTACCGAAAAGTTTGAAATGTATTCAGTAAGGTGTTTTCAAGATGCATACGTTTTGAGAAATGCATAACGTTAGCGAAATGAGAAGACTAAATGAACCTGAACTTTGCGAATAACTCCAGGTCAATATATTTATGTAAACAACTATTGCGCAGGCGCATTCGTCTCCGGATGTTTAGAAAGTTTTGCTCTTCTGTGTTCTTTCCAAAACGGCTGACATTATAGCATAGGTCTGCAAATTTGTCCGCGATTTACTTAAATGTGTAATATATATATTCTAGAATGTTACATCATTATCAACTAGGTGTGTATTTCTATAATTTAGAGAAAGAAATATATCAATGACGGCATACGAGACGATACATTGTATCATACTGTAGTTACTGTACGTGTTTGCGAGAATGAACTGTACATATGTATAGGCTTACAATATTAGGTGGCATTTGTGGTCAGGGTGACTGGTCATAGCGTTAAAATTGTCATCGATTTCCATATACAATGTACCATTTTCCTTTGACGAAAATGACCCAATAAATCAAATGCAAATGATAATATCTTGCTATGTGCACGGGATTGCTTGTTGTAGGCGATACTTGGAACGTATTTACTGTTGTAAGGGAGGTAACTGCAAGATTACGGAAATCAAAAATAAACCAATTTGATTGGTCGATTCTTCCTTCACTTTGGCATGGGGTTTACAATCGAAGTGACAGATAACTACGGCAATATTCAGATGATATCAACAATAACATTTTTGGATACGTGTGGTTGGCAGTTGTTGTCATGTTTAAAATGAACAATTATATAGCTTGTTTTTATTTCGGCAAAGACGAGAATATTTACAGAAACGGACCACACGTGAAGCAGACTTGGAAATACCGAAACGAAGAAAAATCGGGCTTAATTATAATATAAATTGGCATTATTTTCAGAGGATTGACCAAAATATATGTTCTGCAATGCCTGATTGTATCATATTTGAAATATTAGAGGTTTATTTGACCGAATTTTAAATTAATTATTCATTTGCGAATCGCGGCCCGATTGTCGTTAGAGTTGAATTACCGAAATGGCTGATAGTCGACCCAAAATCGAAATTTTTACGAGAATTTTTGTTTTCTTTTACCTGAAAGTATTTTGAAATAATTTGCAAAATACCGAATTCACGACCAAATTTTCGATTGCGACGAACTTCTGTGACGGTGTTAAGTTCATGTTAAGTTATATCTGATTAAAATCAGCTGTTACATGGCTACGTTTACTATGCACTACGCGTACGTCTACTAGGTTGTTTTTTTTAAAGACGGAAATCCGGATTATCTAAAAACAATTGCAAAAATACTTGTGATATTCACTTAATTTGATATTCAGTCGTTAATTGTTATCTGTAGTTTGATAACTTCTGATATATTGTAATTGATACTCTATATAATATTGCTGTGGAACTTGTGTTATTTTTCAAACAAATTCATTTTAATAATTTGTTAATTTAGAATTTTCATCAAGTCATAATCAAGACTTGAAATTCTCACTACACCATACTTCAAACACAGAGTAATCGATGAATTGATAAACTGAAAATTGAAGTCAAGCAAATGAGTTAATATTTACCTTAAATATCTTTTCAATATACAACAAATGTTCAGATGACTATTTGTGCCATGCTGTTACAAGATTTCAGTTACAATTCTAAAATTGAATTAGTATGTAAATATATGTTATCCTGTCAATATCCACAAAGCGAGTGTAGTCTACTGTACTCAAAGTCATGCCAGTAGATAGCGGTACATATACTTACTGCTTACATCTAGTGCTTACTTGTGTGAACTATTAATCAATAACAAAATGATTCATATATTTCTATATATGACTTCACAAATTATGTGGTGTCTGAAGATCTGAATGAAGTGAATAAACGATGTATTAAATTATTTTTATGAAATATTCAAGTCACAGATCATTCTCTTTTTTCAAATATTGATTTCAGGTCCATTTTGGTAATTCAAATATGACGGCAATCAGGCCTCGAATGGCGAATGATTACAAAAATTTTCAATATGTCTCGGTCAAATAAACCCCTAATATTTTACATATGATTAATTTTGACATTGGAGAACATATAATTGTGTCCATTCTCTAATATAAGCACTGGTAGAAAGTACAGAATAGAGCTTGATAAATATATAATAAAAATTACTAATTACCCCGGTAAATATAACATTTTACGTAAACCTCCCATGACTGATGGTGAACTTAAACTTGCAAATCTCCTGTGTCATTCCAATTTTGATATGTGTAAATATATACACGAACGGTATATATATAGATATAGATATGGAATGATTTTACAAATTTGCATACAGTTATGGAATCTTATAACACCCCGAAAACTTTTCTCTCCACATAAGGGATGTGATTTGTGCAATTACATTGCTGAACTGTGTGGTTCACTATGATTGGATGGTCAACATTGGAAAGGGACAATAAATAGGGAATGTGTCATCCCATCGAATGGACTGTAACCTTTATCAGTTTGAAGTTGAAAATGAAGCTTGAAGTTTTCTTTTCCTGTTTGCTGAATTATTTGATGAAGATAGTCTTTATATGGTTGTTATTCTTTATCACATTGTGTACAATGCTGTAATTATACCAGAAGTATATCTTCTCATATAAAGATTTATTAACATCAAATGATTCATGAACAAAAGGAGTCAAGTTTTTTTGTTTTGAAGTACCATACATGCTTGAGTACAGTTTCAATAGGATACATTCCTAATCCGGGCCTTGATTAGCAGCTCTGGTTTTGGTTTTCAGTAGTTCTTTATGTGTGTTTCATCATATTAAGTTGAAATATGCTAAACTAACGATGGAACTAGCCTAAATTTAGTGCATATTAGAAGTTGGCATCAATAAGGTCACAGAGTCCTGGCTGTATTATAACTGATGATGGCTTCCCGAAAGAAAGAAGACATATTTTTAGCCCACCATCATCAGATGGTGGGCTATTCAAATCGCCCTGCGTCCGTGGTCCATCGTCCGTCCGTCCGTCCGTCCCTCCGTCCGTAAACAATTCTTGTTATCGCTATTTCTGAGAAATTACTGATGGGATCTTTCTCAAATTTCATATGTAGGTTCCCCTTGATGCATAGTTATGCATATTGCATTTTGGGACCGATCGGAAAACAACATGGCCGACAGGCAGCCATCTTGGATTTTGACAATTGAAGTTTGTTATCGCTATTTCTGAGAAATTATTGAAGGGATCTTTCTCAAATTTCATATGTAGGTTCCCTTTGGTGCCTAGTTATGCATATTACATTTTGGGACCGATCGAAAAACAACATGGCCGACAGGCAGCCATCTTGGATTTTGACAATTGAAGTTTGTTATCGCTATTTCTGAGAAAGTACTGAAGGGATCTTTCTCAAATTTCATATGTAGGTTCCCTTTGGTGCCTAGTTAGGCATATTGCATTTTGGGACCGATCGGAAAACAACATGGCCAACAGGCAGCCATCTTGGATTTTGACAATTGAAGTTTGTTATCGCTATTTCTGAGGAAGTACTGAAGGGATCTTTCTCAAATTTCATATGTAGGTTCCCTTTGGTGCCTAGTTAGGCATATTGCATTTTGGGACCGATCGGAAAACAAGATGGCCGACAGGCAGCCATCTTGGATTTTGACAATTGAAGTTTGTTATCGCTATTTCTGAGAAAGTACTGAAGGGATCTTTCTCAAATTTCATATGTAGGTTCCCTTTGGTGCCTAGTTAGGCATATTGCATTTCGGGACCGATCGAAAAACAACATGGCCGACAGGCAGCCATCTTGGATTTTGACAATTGAAGTTTGTTATCGCTATTTCTGAGGAAGTACTGAAGGGATCTTTCTCAAATTTCATATGTAGGTTCCCTTTGGTGCCTAGTTATGCATATTGCATTTTGGGACCGATCGGAAAACAAGATGGCCGACAGGCAGCCATCTTGGATTTTGACAATTGAAGTTTGTTATCGCTATTTCTGAGGAAGTACTGAAGGGATCTTTCTCAAATTTCATATGTAGGTTCCCTTTGGTGCCTAGTTATGCATATTGCATTTTGGGACTGATCGGAAAAAAACATGGCCAACAGGCAGCCATCTTGGATTTTGACAATTGAAGTTTGTTATCGCCATTTCTGAGGAAGTACTGAAGGGGTCTTTCTCAAATTTCATATGTAGGTACCCTTTGGTGCCTTGTTATGCATATTGCATTTTGGGATTGATCGGAAAACAACATGGCCGACAGGCAGCCATCTTGGATTTTGACAATTGAAGTTTGTTATCGCTATTTCTGAGGAATTACTGAAGGGATCTTTCTCAAATTTCATATGTAGGTTCCCTTTGGTGCCTTGTTATGCATATTGTATTTTGGGACCGATCGGAAAACAAGATGGCCGACAGGCAGCCATCTTGGATTTTGACCATTAAAGTTTGTTATCGCTATTTCTGAGGAAGTACTGAAGGGATCTTTCTCAAATTTCATATGTAGGTTCTCCTTGGTCAGTTGTATTGCATTTTTGGACCAATCTGAAAACATTGTCGACAGACAACCATTATCTCAAATTTCATATATAAGTTTCCCTTGTTTAAAAAGCACTGGAGGGATGTTTCTCAATTTATACAGATTAGTAAGAGGAAGGGAAAAAAAGAGAAAAGATCAATCTGACATGGAACCCATAAAGATCATTCAATGGTGGGCGCCAAGATCCCTCTGGGATCTCTTGTATATTCATCCATCCAAGATAGATCAATAAACTTCCAATTTCAATTAGGACCTTACAGAAATATGCATGTGTTCAATCATATCAGAACAGCTGCAAACATTTCAAATAATTTGCAATTAATTCCTAAACCAATATCAGTAAATTTATCGACTTTAAACTTAGAAGATTACTGATTTTGCATTAAACAATAATGTTCGTTTACAGTACTTCCAGTACTTTGATTATTGATACTACATTTGCAAACAGGTTGACCTTGACAGTGACCTTCGACCTACTTTTAAAAAGCTAATTCCAAATTTCAACCCACTTGGTGAGCTATGTGGTCTTCTGACAACTCTTGTTGGATTATATCTCCACTCATACACCCAGTAGTGTCTAAATGATAACAAAGAAATATATTAAACTTAATGTGTAGAACCTGGTCACAATACGCAAATTTTTAGATAGGTCAACAGTTTATGTAGCCCTTTATATATCAATTTTGTTTGAATTTAATGCAAGAGTGAGGTACCTGGGTGGGGTATGCTCAGGGAAATATCAAGAATTAGTGATTTTGAGTAAATTGAAATTTGTTTTGCCAAATGTATCAATATTTACATGTGCCTATAACATGTATCTTGTGCTAGTATAATACCCCTTTATTAACATGGAGGTAATACTGACATTTTATGGTATTTTGGACTTTGCTTAAAATTTATACCAACATTTATACTGAGATGTACAGGAACAAATAAGAGACTTTCATATGATTGTATAGAGGAATCCACTTATTTGCAAATGAAAATATTAAAATAACTAGAGTACGTAAATAGGCAGAGTTTAGAGTTGGCTCCTTCCAAGACCCATGTGCATCGTCCTCATGGAAATTTAAATGTGCACTAGATGAAGGTATCAATCATTTGCATGCTAAAAACGAATTAACATTATATTTTTTTGCAAGAGTTGTTTTTATAATGCGAATTAAAAAGGAATTAATTGAGATGTGATTGTATATATACAGTGGAACTTCGTTAACTCGAACTCGGATAACTCGAATACCCCGCTTAACTCGAAGTACCTCGCCGGTCCCGGCCGAATTCTCTCTTTATCTTAGTAAAAAAAACTCGGAAAATTCGAATTCGGATAACTCGAAAAACTCGGATAATACGAAGTAAAAATTTGGTCCCAACAATAAAAATCCTACTTGAAATGTTCGAATAACTCGAAGTATAATTTTCGTCGATCGGTGGCAAACGCCGACATTTTTTAAGAGCTAAATTCCGTTTGTAATACTGAACATATCGACACTACTAACCTACATGCTATTATAAGTGTTTCATAAATTCATAAAAGAAATTGTCGGTTGAATCTTATAACAACAAGTCTTGGTGATAAAAAGTACTGCTTTACTTACATCAGGTAATTTCCCAAGGCGGTCGCCGATATCAGTACACACGATAGTCAACAACTCATCCCGTTCGCTCAAGCGGAACTAATCTCTGACACACCGGTAGATCTACCCGGCTGATGTTTTTACAGGTGTAGAAATGACACAGTCACCGGCGCTTATTAAATCTTTAAACTGCTGAAACAATAGCGTAATTACTGCCGAGGTGTTCAGAGTACAACTGTAACGGTCAGTGCTGTCTATTAAATCGGATAAAACGCCAACTCAGTTACAGTAACATTTTATATGCACATGCGCAGCCCAACTTCCGGTGCTAATACACATGGAAATGGCGTGGTTATCAACAGTATTTTATATATGTCCAATAAAAGGTAATGGTTCTGTTACGTTTTGTATGCAATCTGTGTTAAACTTAAACGGTTATTTGTTTTGACATTAATAACTTGTTATTTTGTCGAATTCCGTTTTATCGTTTACCTTTTGCAAACATGACTTGCACATCAGATCGTTATTGAAGTGACTAAGTGACAGAAACTTTATCGTGACTGTATATCGGCAAAACTACACCAAATTACAAGTGACATAACTAAACATTACATATATATTTACATGTATTGACCAGTCTTCACACTAAACTGATGAGCGACAGAGCGAAGTTATAATGATTACATAATGTTGACAAATATTGACCAAACTTTTCACCAAAAACGATAACTCGCTTAATTCGAACACTCGG
Source organism: Pecten maximus (assembly GCF_902652985.1). Lineage (NCBI taxonomy): Eukaryota > Metazoa > Mollusca > Bivalvia > Pectinida > Pectinidae > Pecten > Pecten maximus. Next base: position 17,590,210 of record NC_047019.1, on the reverse strand, counting down.
ATAACTCGAAGTTTTTTCGTGGTCCCGTCGACTTCGAGTTAACGAAGTTCCACTGTACATGTATATTTATGGTTTATTCTCTGTATTACAGGCTGTGTGGGCAGGTTGGGGCCATGCCTCAGAGAATCCCAAACTCCCGGAGCTGCTCCACAAATGTGGAATCACATTTATCGGTAAAATCTCTAATTAATAAGCTTCTAATGTAATTTTTGATATAATCCTATGATTGAGCTTGATAAGAAACAAAACCATTTTTGATTTGTCCGGAGAATGTGTTAGAAAGATTTCTTTTTGAAACTTATAAATTTCATTTGTGGAAAGACTTAATTTGAAAAAAGAATATGTGTTATGTAAAATGAAATACTTAGAATGTGGAATTTTTTTTAAAGAAATGTTTATTTCATGCTAATTGACATCTTAGAGTAAGAAACATTTATAATACTCTATACCTGAGAAAGAAATACAAAATCATAATGTACTTATTGAGGAGCCTTTACACACATATGGTTTACGTTCCTGAGATATTTATGGTGTATTTATGTAATACTTTACCCTCTGTATGGATGGTTACCAGGTCCCCCAGAGCATGCCATGTGGGCTCTCGGAGACAAGATTGCTTCGTCTATAGTGGCACAGACAGCCGGCGTACCCACCCTACCATGGAGTGGCAAAAGTGAGTAAAGCTTGTGAGTTATATGAACATATATACAGCTTGTTTACATTGGTAGAGTATGTGTAGAGTATGTATACAAGTTACGTGTAAAGTATATTACTGGTATGTGTAAAGTATACCAGATAAGTGTTAAGTATACATTAGATGTGTAAAGTATACCAAATATGTGTTAAGTATACTTAGTATGCATTTTTTATGTATAAGATATTCTTTGTAAAATATACTTCATATGTGTAAAGTATCCTTTAGTGTGTGTAAAATATACTTTGACTGAGTGAAATAGACTTCGTGTAAAGTGTACATTATTTGTGTAAAGTAGTATACTTAAGTATGTGTAAAATGGGCTAGGTTTGGGTGAATATATTTTGTATGTGTAAAGTATACATTATATGTGTATAGTATACTTCAGTGTGTGTAAAATAGACTAGGTTTGGGTGAATATATTTTGTATGTGTCAAGTATACTAGCTACCTTGTTATTGTACTTGACTGTATTTACAGATTTGACCGTTAACTGGTCACAAGCTGACCAGGACCAGAATAAAGTGATTTCGGTGCCACAAGACGTCTACCAGAAGGGTTGTGTGGAGGATGTGGACGCTGGACTGGAGGCAGCTGAGGCTATTGGCTTCCCGGTCATGATCAAGGCTTCAGAGGGAGGTGGCGGTAAAGGCATACGGAGGGCAGACACTGCTGCTAGCTTCCCCAATCTCTTTAGACAGGTGAGTGATAATTAAGTAGGTAGGGGTTAGGGGGGTGGGGTGGGATGGGGCAAAGGGCATCAGAAAGCCAACAATGACACTAGCTTTCCCAATCTCTTCAGACAGGTGAGTGATTGAGTGATGGTAAAATGGAGAAGTAGGCGGGTTGGGAGGGGGGGGGACAAAGGCCAACAATGACTCAGAAGGCCAACAATGACACTTACTTCCCTAATCACTCCAGACAGAAGAGTTGGGCTTAAGGAGAGAAAGGAGAGGGGTGAAGGTGACGATGGGGGTGAGCTTTAGGGGATCAAAAGGCTGACAATACTGCTAGCTTCTGGTATTTCTTCTGACAGGTGAGTTGGGGTAAAGGGGAGGGCTGGGGGGCATGTTACATGTTTGTATTTGAAGTTAGTCGTTTGTATCTCCATATAGTTTATACACCATACAAACAATTATTAAGTTTTAGCGCTATGCCTGACACTGTCACGTTTGTGTGTTTTGTAGGTCCAGACTGAAGTTCCTGGCTCACCTGTATTCATCATGAAACTGGCCATGCATGCTCGTCATTTGGAGGTCCAGATTCTGGCCGATAGCTACGGTAATGCCATCTCCTTATTTGGACGTGACTGCTCCATTCAGAGACGGCACCAAAAGATTATAGAGGAGGCTCCTGCAGCTATCGCGAAACCAGAAGTGTTTGAACAAATGGAGAAGGTAGTGTTAAATTGCACAACTTAGCAGTTTTCCAAAAATCTCTTTAGATTAGAACCTGCAAGGGAGCTTGCAAAAGTTAAAAGTTCAGTAAAACACATATGTTGATATTGAAGTAAAACATATTTCATAAATCCCCTCAACTGATCTTTTAAACTTAATTTCCCACTTATACATAATTAGGGAGTACATGGTTATTACTTTATCACTGTATCTGTGTATCTTTTCATACAAGTTATCTCATACAGTAACCAACTGGCTATAAACTCCTGCTTGGCAATAAGCCTGCTCCCCTTTCTATCAAGTATTTTAGAACTAGGTCTACATTCAGTAATAAGCCCCCTCACCGATTTTGTTTTCGTCTTGAAAATCTTGTGACATGCACATAAAGTTGATCTGAAAGTTGATAAAATAAAAAAAAATATAGATAAGAATTTTCTTTCTTTAATCATCAATAAAGGATACTATCATCTTTGAGTATTGTGTTTGTTTTGCCCAATTAGCTGACTATAGGATTGATAAAAAAGATGACCATATAATTCAAAACTAAGATTTGATGGTGCAATCGCAAGGTGTTATGATTATTAGCTATGAGCTTAAACCCCTCGCCAGTATATTTTACACATTGACTCCAGAGATCTCCCTTAAACACAGAGGGTATATATGGTGGAGGATTCACATCTTTGTGAGATTGTATTACTCTCATCTTCTATAGAAAAGCACACCAGCAACTTTCTAAACAAAACTGAAATAAACTTCCATGTCAAAATGAAGATTAAAAAATATACAGATATAATTTGATCTTTTATTCAACAAGCATTTATATTGGCCAATAACTACATGTCATCATCAAATGACCAAAATAAAAAGGCATCACTGTTTGTAAAATCTCTTTTGATTGGCTAGAAGGACTGCATAGTAATTTCTAGTCTAAGAATGTAAAAAATCTTACATTCATGTAATTGTAGATCAAGCTTAAACAATATCTCTATTGTATTCTTCAACAAGTAACAATGTCTTATAGCTCCAGAATGTTTAAAAACCATCCTTAAATTATAAAATGCCCTGATGTCCTTAGGCTGCCGTCAAACTGGCTAAGATGGTGGGCTATGTAAGTGCGGGGACAGTCGAGTATCTATACAATGCTGAGGAGGAGTCATTTCACTTCCTGGAACTCAACCCTCGACTGCAGGTGGAACATCCGTGTACAGAGATGGTGGCCGACATCAACCTACCTGCAGCCCAGCTTCAGGTGAAATCTCACTGTGTCTACAGTATTATAAAAAATAAATCAACGTGTGTTAAATTGTGGTTTAAGGGTCTTTCTCCCATTTTCTACTTTCAAAACAGGCATGATTATCTTTAAATTTTTAATTTGCTTACTTTGTTTAATGTAGTAGATGGTGGCCACCTCACTGAACAACATTCTAAGGGCCTCTTTGTAATGCTGTCTGAGTTCTTCTTGTGATATTTATATTGATATCGTAAGATTTGTTATCATAACATAAGTATAAGTGTTCCTTCTAAGTGGCTTTGTAACTGTTTATTTAGGTGGCCATGGGTATCCCCCTGTACCGTCTGAAGGACGTCCGACAACTATACAACAAGGAGCCCTGGGGAGATAGCGAGATTGACTTTGACAATCCCTCTGTACGACCTTGTCCTAAAGGTCATGTACTTGCTGCTAGGATCACTAGTGAAAATCCTGATGAGGTAATGTGGGCTGTTTACATCAGCCTATAGATGAAATTGAAGAATGGATAAGAAATGGTATTTGGTATAACATATAATTGTATTGACACAATGTTGTTTATCTCTTACAATTTTTTTTCAGAATCATAAGCACAATTTGGCATGCAAAAGGCCATAGTGTACAGAAAGTTTTTTCTATCATTTTTACTTAATTTTTCATTTGTTATATAACAAAAAGCATATATTAATTTTCATTGCCAGGGATTTAAGCCAAGCTCTGGAACTGTTCAGGAATTAAACTTCCGCAGTAGTAAGGATGTGTGGGGTTACTTCAGTGTAGCTGCCTCTGGGGGACTACATGAGTTTGCCGACTCCCAGTTCGGCCATTGTTTCTCCTGGGGAGAGGACCGAGAGGATGCCAGAGAGTAAGTTTGGACAGGGTGTTATAGACCTATCAATATCAAATATTATACAAAAAATTCTGATTTACTCGAGATAGATTAATTCATGCAGCATTTAGGTATTTGAAATTAATTTGAAATGATAAAGATGTAAATTACTTCATCAGTTCTGTTTTAATTGTTAAAATAAATACATAACAAATCAATTAAAATAGGTTGTATAAAACGATGTCATGTATTCAGTATTCAGAAACTACATAATTGAAAAGGAAAGTAATATCCATATGTTTCATTAAGGTTTTACAAGTTGTTCTATTTTACTAAAAAAAAAGGAAGTTTTCACTTTCATGGATTAATTGGTTATCAGAAATATTGAAGTAGCTTCATTCATGGATTCTTTAAAAATATGCTGGCTTTACTTTGTAGGAACCTGGTACTTGCCCTGAAGGAGCTGTCGATCCGTGGTGATTTCCGAACCACTGTAGAATATCTAATAAAAGTTCTGGAGACTGAAGAGTACCAGAACAATGTCATCACCACCGGCTGGCTCGATAAAATGATCGCTGAGAAGGTACAGGCTGAGAAACCCGACACCATGCTCGGTGTCATCTGTGGGGCGTTACATATCGGGGACAAAACCATACTTAAATGCTTCCATGACTTCCAAACTTCTCTGGAAAGGTATGCTATCTCTGTTTACCTACACAAAATTTTATCAATTCGCAATAACTTCTAAAATGAAAAATAAAAAATAATGAATTTTACTTTTTTTATTTCTGTCGGAAAATTAGAAAGAAACCTTACCATCATGCTTGGAAATGAAATATGAATACATGTAAATACATTGACAGACAAATATTTCAACTAAATTGCTGTATTTATTTTCATATTTCACTATCAACCACAAAAACAATAAATGTTTAAAATGACTGAGAGAGTCCTTACGAGAAGTGGTGATTATTGCTGTGGATTTGTTGTTATTTGTAGAGGTCAGGTTTTACCTGCTTACTCACTCAACAACAAGGTCAACGTGGAGTTTATATACGAAGGAATCAAGTACCACGTACAGGTCAGTATTCCTCAAAAACCTCGGGTGTCTGGTCAGTCAGTCACTGGATAAACTTTATAGGAACAGTGACAAGAACAGAGGTCATTTACGTATATATTCTAATACAAATGGTTGGACAAGTTGGACTTGATTTGTTGCTTTTGGACTAGCTTTGACAAAGATTTTCAATGCCTGTATTAATATTTGCAGGTATATCAAGATTTTTTTCTGAAATTTTGCAATTAAAAATTGACGATCCAGTTCAATTTGTCTACAAAATGAACAGGCCAAGAGTTTTATGGGTTTCTGATGAAGTATATTCATGTTTAATGATGAATTCAAATTATTTAGCTCGACTCTTATATGATTTATATAAGGCATTTCTAGTTTAACTTATTACTGGTGACATGTTTGTAAGTTGTAAAAACTTGTTCCATCAAAATAATGGATGAAGGTATTATTGTACACCATTGACATATTGATTTTCTAAAGTTATCTTTTGTTTTACTGTTTATTCAGGTCGTGAAAACTGGTCCCACCAATTACTTTATTTGTATGAACGATTCCTGTCTGGACTTGGAGGCCCATAGGTAAGCTTTTATCCATTTAAAATGTAAAAAATATTGGTTTGCTCTCCTGAAATGTCACTATGATGTCAAAGGTTGCAGATTTTTAAGACAAAGCTTTCATGATGGAATCTATCCTATCAGGAGTTGATGAGAAAGGGTTCATAATGTCCTTGCGATTTAAGCATTTTCTATTGTCCAATAATGACAAATGGATGAGAGGCAAGTTCCAAAAATTCTTCTCCACAATGCTTTTGTAATGCTGTCCCTATAGACTTCAATTAAGAAAGTTTCATGCTTGAATCTGCCGTATAGATTTCAATGGGGAAGTTTCATGCTTGAATCTGTCGTATATATTTCAATGGAAAAGTTTCATGCTTGAATCTGCCTTTTTAGATTTAAATGAGAAAGTTTCATGCTTGAATCTGCCTTTTAGAATTCAAGGGGAAAATTTTCATGCTTGAATATGCCTTTTAGGTTTCAAGGAGAAAGTTTTCATGCTTGAATCTGCCTCAAGATATGAACTCTTTCCAATATATTTATTTTTAAAAAGAAATTGAAACTTTAAGTGAAGAGTGTGTCCTCTCTGTTTCCTATTAGGCTGAGTGACGGAGGTCTGTTGCTGTCCATCGACGGCTCCAGTTACACCACTTACATGAAGGACGATATCAGTAGCTACAGGATCACCATTGGCAATAAAACATGTGTACTGGAGCGTGAAAACGACCCCACCATTCTCAGGTCACCCTCCGCAGGGAAACTTATGAGCTATCTCATAGAAGATGGGGGCCATGTTTTTGCTGGAGATTTTTATGCAGAAATTGAGGTGATGAAGATGATCATAGAGTTGAGGGTGTCAGAAAATGGATGGTAAGATTTACAACAGTAGGATACCTTTATAAATCCAAATTCTCCACTAGATATGGCAGATATGTCAGTATTTTACTTAACTTATCATTTTAGTTGTAGCAGAAAATAATAGAAATTACTTCTAAATTCATATCTTTTTCAAGTAGACATTTATATATTTATGCAGCAGAAATTGGGAACAAAAATTTGAGCTGATGGTATGGGAATCCTGAATGTTATGGGAATCTAGAATGGTATGGGAAACCTGAATGTTATGGGAGTCCAGAATGGTATAGGAATCCTGAATGTTATGGGAGTCCAGAATGGTATAGGAATCCTGAATGTTATGGGAATCCAGAATGGTATGGGAATCCTGAATGTTATGGGAATCCAGAATGGTGTGGGAATACTGAATGTTATGGGAATCCAGAATGGTATGGGAATCCTGAATGTTATGGGAATCCAGATGGTATGGGAATCCAAAATATACATATGAAACTCTTGATACAGTATCCACTATGTGAAGCGACCTGGAGCCGTATTGGATGCAGGGACCATCGTGGCTAGACTTGACCTTGATGACCCCAGTAAGGTCCAACAAGCCAAGCTATACACCGGGACCCTCCCAGACACCCACCATCCATCCCATACCCACGGTGAACGCATCCACCAAGTTTTTCAGAGCACACGCAACGAACTGGAGAGCATTCTCTCAGGTTACACCCTTCCAGAACCGTACAGCAAGAAGCGAATGCTCAAATCTGTGGAGACACTGATGAAATGTCTCAAAGATCCAATGCTACCTCTTCTAGAACTTATGGTAAGTTTTCGTCCTGGCAAGCTACTGCTATTGTTTTTAATAAATAAGTGCTGTGTCAATACTAACGAGGAGTCAGCTTATGTGTGTTCCATGTGACATGACCATTCCATTGATACTACATTTGTGGACCTGATGACCTTGACTGTCATCTTCAACCTCCCTTTAAAAAGCATCAGCCTTGCTCTCTATATGTTAACTGTACGAGATAGGGCTTTTCATATTTGACATGTTTGTGCCTTGTGATAAGACCTTTCCATTATACAGAATAGCTTACCTTGACCCTATCTTTTGACCTCCTTTTATAGAACCAATTCTGAATTTCAAACCACTCAGCAAGCTAAGTTGTCTTATAACAACTCTTGTTCCAGTGAAAGGTTCCAAATTGTCCTTTTTAAGAACTTTTTTATCAATTTTTGTAATGTGAGATTTTATTTTACAGGATTTACTCTCAATGATCTCAGGAAGAATTCCGTCATCTGTTGTGAAGTCAATCAAGAAACTACTGAGTTCTTATTCCAGTAACATCACATCAGTTCTGTGTCAGTTCCCTAGTCAACAGGTAACATACCTCTACAGTAACATCACACCAGTTCTGTGTCAGTTCTGTGTCAGTTCTGTGTCAGTTCCCTAGTCAACAGGTAACGTACCTCTACAGTAACATCACATCAGTTCTGTGTCAGTTCTGTGTCAGTTCTGTGTCAGTTCCCTAGTCAACAGGTAATGTACCTCTACAGTAACATCACATCAGTTCTGTGTCAGTTCTGTGTCAGTTCTGTGTAGTTCTGTGTCAGTTCTGTGTCAGTTCTGTGTCAGTCAGTTCTGTGTCAGTTCTGTGTCAGTTCCCTAGTCAACAGGTAACGTACCTCTACAGTAACATCACATCAGTTCTGTGTCAGTTCTGTGTCAGTTCCCTAGTCAACAGGTAATGTACCTCTACAGTAACATCACATCAGTTCTGTGTCAGTTCTGTGTCAGTTCTGTGTAGTTCTGTGTCAGTTCTGTGTCAGTTCTGTGTCAGTTCCCTAGTCAACAGGTAACATACCTCTACAGTAACATCACATCAGTTCTATGTCAGTTCTGTGTCAGTTCTGTGTCAGTTCTATGTCAGTTCTGTGTCAGTTCTGTGTCAGTTCCCTAGTCAACAGGTATCTTACCTCTACAGTAACATCACATCAGTTCTGTGTCAGTTCTGTGTCAGTTCCCTAGTCAACAGGTATCTTACCTCTACAGTAACATCACATCAGTTCTATGTCAGTTCTGTGTCAGTTCTGTGTCAGTTCTGTGTCAGTTCTATGTCAGTTCTGTGTCAGTTCTGTGTCAGTTCCCTAGTCAACAGGTATCTTACCTCTACAGTAATCTGTACCTAACAGTAATCTGTACCTAACAGTAATCTGTACCTTACAGTAATCTATACCTAACAGTAATCTGTACCTAACAGTTATCTGTACCTAACAGTAATCAGTACCTAACAGTAATCTGTACCTAACAGTAATCTATACCTAACAGTAATCTGTACCTAACAGTAATCTATACCTAACAGTAATCTGTACCTAACAGTAATCTATACCTAACAGTAATCTGTACCTTACAGTAATCTGTACCTAACAGTAATCTGTACCTTACAGTAATCTATACCTAACAGTAATCAGTACCTAACAGTAATCTGTACCTAACAGTAATCTGTACCTAACAGTAATCTATACCTAACAGTAATCTATACCTAACAGTAATCTATACCTAACAGTAATCTGTACCTTACAGTAATCTGTACCTAACAGTAATCTGTACCTTACAGTAATCTGTCCTGATCACTATTGTCATAAATAATGTCTTGTAATTGATATACCTAAACACTTAATATGTTTTTAATATTTAGCGTGTATTCTCCAGATTGCCAATTGTATAGATGGACATGCTGCCTCACTGACCCGACGCACTGACAGAGAAAACTTTTTTATGACAACTCAGGGAATTGTCGAGTTAGTTCAAAGGTAAGTTTGTAAAGTGTGGTCTGTCATGCTCCATCCGTCGTCCGTCGTAAACAATTTATATTTTCAACTTCTTCTCAATTACCAACAGACCCAGAGACCTGATATTGGGTCTGTAGCATGCTGGGATAAAGAGCTACAAAGTTTGTTCAACTGGATGACCTTGATCTTCATTCAAGGTCACAGGGGTCAAATATGATAAAATCTTTGAATGACTTCTTCTTGATAACCAAAAGGCCCAGAGACCCAGTGATAGGTCTATAGCATGCTGGGATGAAGGGCTACCGAGTTTGTTCAAATGGATGAGGTCACAGGGGTCAAATATGTTTAAATCTTTAAATGACTTCTTCTTGATAACCAAAAGGCCCTGAGACTCAAGATTAGGTCTGTAGCATGCTTGGATGCTGACAGGTTTGTTCAAATGGATGACCTTGACCACCATTCAAGATCACAGGGCCAAATGTGCTAAAATCAAAACTCAGATGACCGTAAAGGCCCATGGGCCTCTTGTTTTTCAAGTTTCCTATTCTAGCAAAAATAAAAATTCCTGTTCTCCACCTGTCCAATGTAAAGGTCTTTTGAGGATTGTCTTGAAATTTTCATGGAGACGTTTATAACCCTGCCATGTACAGATCATCTATCAGACGTAACATAACCGCTCACTTTCATTCACATTTGATAGCCTTTCAAAGTTTATTTTGTACTTGTTTTATTTTTCTCATAGATATCGTAATGGTATCCGAGGCCATATGAAGGCAGTTGTTAAGGACCTACTGAAACAGTATTTACATGTAGAACTACAGTTTCAACACGGTAAGTCACACACAAACCTCACCTTTATGAGAGCATCCTTTTTTTCACATTGATACAAAAATGTTTTTTAATTCTGTATATAGTAAAGACGTAACTGTTAAAGAAATAAATGTCAGACAATGGCAGTCATTATACCATATATGCCGTGTGTTGTTATTACTGTATTCTGATGAATATCAGACAATGGCAGTCATTATAACATATACACCATGTGTTGTTATTACTGTATTCTGATGAATATCAGACAATGGCAGTCATTATAACATATACACCATGTGTTGTTATAACTGTATTCCGATGAATATCAGACAATGGCAGTCATTATACCATATACACCATGTGTTGTTATTACTGTATTCTGATGAATATCAGACAATGACAGTCATTATAACATATACACCATGTGTTGTTATTACTGTATTCTGATGAATATCAGACAATGGCAGTCATTATATCATATATGCCGTGTGTTGTAGGACACTATGACAAGTGTGTGATGAAGCTGACAGAGAACAAAAAGGACAATATGTCTCAAGTGGTGGGGAGTATCTTCTCTCACATCGCCATCAGCAACAAAAACAGTCTGGTCATCATGTTGATCGTAAGGAAACATCATTATTACCTCACCATGTATTGTTATAGGACTATGATATTGATATTGATCTGATTGGCCCATCAGGTTTTGACACAATGAATGTAGGGCCATATACCGTAGTACCCTTTTCAGGTTAACGAATCTTCGTATTGACCTTAAAAAGTCAATAACTGTATTTTGTTTATTAAAATGATATCAAATGACATATTGTACCAGTTGATCATATAAATAGTATTGCCAAAATTTTGGAAATGGTGTTCTTGACTTTCCTGAACAAGTTCTACAAAAATCCCAATAGGATATACTGTATGTATACTGTATAGTGTTATGTTGTGTATTTTATAGAGTTTTGAACTGAAGTAACCAGTGTTCATAATTTGTTTACATATAGGATCGTCTGTGTGGTAAAGAGCCTGGACTGACCGAGGAACTGACCAACATCCTCACAGAATTGACCACTCTGAATCAGACTAACAATGCCAAGGTGGCTCTCAGGGCACGGCAGGTAAAGTATACATTCGGTCAAGCATCAGGAGTTGAAGGCTGAATAATGTGTATTATAGATTTCTATTGATCAAGCAATTTTCATTTACATTCAGTAAAGCACTGTGTTAAAGAGACATCAGAATTCTCTGACTAAATATATGCATTGGCTTAAGCAGTTTAAATTTTCCCTCATCTTTACAGGTGCTGATAGCAGCCCACCAGCCTCCGTATGAACTGAGACACAATCAAATGGAGTCCATCTTCTTGTCTGCCATTGACATGTATGGCTCAGAATTCTGTCCAGAAAATCTCCAGGTTAGTCATTAATTACACTAATTGAACTGATGACCTGCACAATTTGATGTATGGTTAAATATTCCAACAATAATGATTCATAATTTGCTTGATAAAATGCTTTTGATGAATTTTTCAACAAATATTACTATTATATATTCAGTCCTGTTTGTACAGTGAAATGAAATGTAAAATCATTTGTTTTTCAGAAACTGATCTACTCTGAGACAGCCATCAACGATATCCTACAGGAGTTCTTCTGGCACTGTAATACACTTGTACAAATGGCAGCACTCGAGGTAACGTTTTGTTGGTTTTATGTTGTGGCACGACCAGATAAAGAATTTTTACCTCCATTTATTTCGCCATATTAAAAATGCTACGGGCATATAGTGTTACTATGTGATAAAGAATTTTTGCCTCCATTTATGTCGCCATGTTAGAAATGCTACGGGCATATAGTGTTACCATGTGATATTTATGTATGTAGCCGCTGTATAAACTATGAATTGTTGTCAGGTATACATCAGGAGGGCCTATATCGCCTACGAGGTGAACTGTCTACGGCATTGTCAAATGGACACGGACCTGTGTGTAGTTGAGTTCAAGTTTCTTCTGCCTAGATCTCATCCGAACAGGTGAGCTTCATTTCTGTATCATCTAAAATATCTATCATCAACATCACCACCTGTCCTCTATATTGTAGTACATATTCACATTTTTGCACAAAAAATATCCATTTATGCATTTTGTTTTGTTTTAATGGGAATGAATCAAATCCTTGCGAACTGAAATAAGGATATAATTATAAAGACACTTAGTTTTCCTGGTTTCATCTGACTTATTGCAGGTACATTTTATACTGTAGAATTCCAAGGCAGCTTGTTTCAGACTATTTCTCGGCTCCAGTGTTTCACTGTCACGTAATCTCTGTAAAGTCACCACCTGTCTTTTGGGACCCCTATCAGTACATTTCTTTAAAAGATCACTTTACACAAGGTCGATGAATATTTCTTTTTCACTAGAGTCCAATGTGAAATATGCATGTCTGTACATGCCATTGACTTTTTGAGGGAGCATAATGCATCACTTCTGCTGATTTTTCTAAAATTCTAATTCTGAAGAATATCTGACACGAGATTCTGTATTGAATAGGACTTTTTATTTTTTTGCTTATTTGTCATTATTTACTCAATATGCGATTATATATTTAGAGGCACTTTGTCAGTGCTGTAGTCTAGCATGCATAGTAATGTACAGCCAGCTGTTTATGTGTGTTTCCAAGTTTTAGGTGCTGTGAAACAGCCACCTTAAGCAATCATTGCCAAATTTCACGAGAACAAATTCATTCGGAGCTCTCGTTATGAAAAATCAGGAAATTATATCTGCACAAATTTTTAAACTTTGAAACTTAGTCATAATTTTCATGCATATTGCCTCCAAGTTCTACATTCACTAGAACAAATTAATTCAGAACTCTCGTTATGAAAAATCAGGAAATTATATCTGCACAAATTTTTAAATGTTCTTATCACATTTTATGCCCTACAAATAAGTATGGCTATCAACCACACGGAAACAACTGGCTACATGTTATGATACTTCTATATTGTATTCCCATGCTTTCTGTGAACTTTGACCTCTCTGTTAGGCTAGAACTATATGTGTATTAGTTGTACAGTAATCATTATATAATAATCCATGAGCGTGTTCTTGCCCCAGTGTTAATTGTTTCAATACAATTCAGAATATGTGAAATACCGCTGATTCTGTACCAATGTGTTAAACATAGTGAAAACAGTTTTATGCTAAATTATTATTTTTTTTTACCTGAAAACTTCATATTTTACCTGCAGAATTCATGTTTTACCTGCATGATTCATACTGTTACCTACAGAATTCATGTTTTACCTGTGGGTTCAAGTTTGATAATATGATTAACATTTGGCAGTATGATGAAGATGCTATATAATGTACCTAGTAAAAATGTATATGTTATGAAAACTTGTGCATCTTGTTTTATATTTAGTTCTGATACTCTTTATGATACAAATGTATTAAAAATGTTGTCAGTAATGGAATTTCAATTATTATATTGACTTGTAAAATCAATATTACATAAATATACTAGATTTTATTGTAAGATCAATATTACATATATTAGATTTTCTTTTTCGTAGATCCTGCTATTAAAATATCAAATATATTAAATAACTTTGTGTGTGTTTGTGTGGATTTGTATAAAAACATCATTCTCCATTTATAACTCTCATTATCATGGGGTATTTTTATAACTGTTACATTGATATAAACTGTTCATTCTTTCTTTTTCATTTCTCTCTTTGCTACTAATTAATAGTACTTTTTAATGCTCTGTATACATATCCTGGGTCGACAATTTTGGAAGAATCTTAAATACCAGTGAAATATTTAGTTAGGTTAACATGGTTGCGGAGTTTAATTGGAAGTATATGAAAAGCTGTAAATTAGTAAGATATAAGCATCAAATGTAGATTATGCAAAAATGTTATTCACATAAATTGTAAAACATTAGATAACACTGTTGAACTTCATTTATTCAGCCATCACTTTCCAGCCAGTATTTTTGGGAAATGATTGACTATTGCTATTTTAGACGGTACTGAGGAAGCATATATGATATTGAGTTCTAAATGGAAGGGGCTACTTTATAAATGGCATAGGGCTGTGTTATCAATGGTGGTAAGCTACGTTTTAAATGGCGGAGGGCCACATTATAAATGGCAGAGCATTACATTATTAATTGCGGAGGGTCATGTTCTAAATGGCAGAGGGCTATATATTTAAATGGCATAGGACTATGTTATAAATAGCAGAGGGTTATGTTCTAAATGTAAGAGGGTTGTGTTTTAAATGGAGGGGGACTGTGTTATAAATGGAAGAGGGCTACATAATGAATTGCAATGCTATAATGAAGACAGTTTACATGGGATGGGAATTTGTTAGACATATCAAAGGATTTAGAGAAAAATTGAATAAATCGACAATACTTATCTAATTAGTTTGTCCGCTTCATGCTGAGTGCCCAAATCAGGTACGACTTCATAGAATATTAGAAATTACACTTATCCTGTTTTCATCGTTCATTACATCCTTACAATCATTATGTTTCATTAACAAGCCACTGCACAGTTTTCTTCATTCAAACATTTTATTGTCATCTAATGTGACCTTTATCTTACCTAAGATAAGGCATCATGTTTCTGTAACATTTCCAGAAGGGACAGTGAGGTATTATTCCCAGCGCCCGTGAGCCCGGGATTTTCACTAGATGACAGCACAGCCAGGTGTGTTTGACCTAACTCTTCTATAACTGTTTGGCATGCTTCTAGCTTGTATAACCTACTCCGTAAACGTCTATTTCATCTGTCCTTCATGTCCTATCTAACCCAGAGCTTCACTCGTCTTCACAGCCATTGTTACTAACAGCCAATATATATATTCATTATTTGGAGATTTTACATTTTTGTTTTTAGGACGAAGGGAAGCAGTATAGATTATCTAGAATTATTGATAATGATTTCACCATTACTTGTGTAGATACTTTAATATAAGGTTTGTAAAAAAAACTAACTATCTTTTTTCAGATTAAGCTAAAAGGTAAAAGCTTATAATCAAGGCTAAAAATATCATCTTACATAAACTTTGCCTGAAAGTAGAGGGTGGATTTATTGCAGGACAAGAAAATAATGTTTGTTAGCATTTACTGCAGTAGACATGGGTGGATTTATTACCTGGCATGGGCTTATTGCCAGGTAGATACAGGAGTTTAACACTGCAGGCTTAGTGCATGGGATGATTCCATTGGAACTAGCTTCAGGCAGTAGAGGTTGCACGTTTTTGTCAGCACAAGAATAGCTTTATATGGCAAATCATGTTTCCTGTTGATTTTAAATTCATGTTATGCAAAACTAAAATTTTTGAAAGCATGAGAGAAGGCTGTGTAGCAGAATCCAGACTTTCATTTTCACCCTGTCACCCCAATATGATGGACATAAGGGATTAGTGATATTGTAGTAGCTGGTGACTACCACACTAAACACGAGGCCAATCCAATGCTTTCAAATGTAATGTGCTCTACTTCCATGAGAAACACACAACCCCACGGGGGAGGATCCAGCATGCACCTCAGATCTTCACCCGAGTTTACATTGCCCAGTATTCTACCAACTGAGTTATAGCCCCTTCTTTGAAATGTTTTGACTTTCCTAATTTGTCTTCACAGTTGACTAAGCAGCTGAATCAGTGTATTCATAGTTGAGTTCTGAAATATATAGTAAACCCTTGATACGAGGGCTGAAAACCATGATACGTGGGCTGAAACTTTTGATACGAAGGCTGAAAACCATGATACGTGGGCTGAAACCCTTGACACAGGGGCTGACATCGTTTATTCAAGGGCTGAAACTCTTAATACAAGGGCTGAAAAAAATCTTTATTTAATTTGCTTACTTTACTTTGGTCCCAATTTGTCAAGGATGCTGGAAGAGATGAGATGATTGATTTCTTGACCATAAACTCTAAGTGTGGTGAAGTTCCTCCTGAGGATTGTGTGGTCACTTTCCCCTCCAGTTCTACCTACAGTTCTCTTTGTTTTCCTGTTACAGTTAAGTTACTACAGATTACGCGTTCTGTGTGCATGTTGTAGACCTGTGGGAATTCCTTTGTTATTGGTGTTGTGACTTTGTTTCTCTTAACAGACCTTGGTAAAATTCATTCAAATGTGACAAACCTTCAGCAACAAATTTTTGTTGACAGGTGTTGCACGTTCTGAAGGTCAAGGTCACTATTTTTAGATAATATTTGTCATTGCACTAGGAACTGTATTTCTGAATAAGTTTGTAAGATTTACCTAGAAATGATAAATATAAAAATACATTATACATTCTCCAAGAAGAAGATTGCATTTAATGTGACCCTTTGAGGGTCAAGGTCACTGTTACTATTTTAGAAATTTTACAAACAAGGATTTCAATGAAACATGTGTTTCGTATGAGAATACCTGAAATGAGATAATTGTGAGGTTGCTCAGTACTCAAATCCAATGTGTTATCTTAATCATCCCCATCTAAAGTGACTTTACATAACAAGTGATATGGCTGGGATTGATAGAATCTTTCATCCCCTAGGGGCGAGACAGGGGATCTCAACCTTCGGGGGGAAGATTTTTAAGTCGCCACACATGAGGCTTGCCGAATGTTTGGCAGCTTAAGGAATCTTTCCGTGAGGGTGAGATCCCTGTCTCACTCCCAAGGGGGTGAATAATTATTTTCCTCTTACCCTTTGCCATGACATGTTTGTGTATGTATTTTGTCTCAACCCTAGGGTGAGATAAGAAAATCTCATATCAGTAAAATTGAGGATATCCCTGTCCAGGGTAAGAGAAATGAAAATCCCACACCGGTAAAACTGCAGATATCCCTGTCCAGGGTAAGAGAAAAGAAAATCTCACAACGGTAAAACTGCAGATATCCCTGTCTAGGGTAAGAGATAAGAAAATCCCACACTGGTAAAACTGCAGATATCCCTGTCCAGGGTAAGAGATAAGAAAATCCCACACTGGTAAAACTGCAGATATCCCTGTCCAGGGTAAGAGATAAGAAAATCCCACACTGGTAAAACTGCAGATATCCCTGTCCAGGGTAAGAGATAAGAAAATCCCACACTGGTAAAACTGCAGATATCCCTGTCCAGGGTAAGAGATAAGAAAATCCCACACTGGTAAAACTGCAGATAGCCCTGTCCAGGGTAAGAGATAAGAAAATCCCACACTGGTAAAACTGCAGATATCCCTGTCCAGGGTAAGAGATAAGAAAATCCCACACTGGTAAAACTGCAGATATCCCTGTCCAGGGTAAGAGATAAGAAAATCCCACACTGGTAAAACTGCAGATATCCCTGTCCAGGGTAAGAGATAAGAAAATCCCACACTGGTAAAACTGCAGATAGCCCTGTCCAGGGTAAGAGATAAGAAAATCCCACACTGGTAAAACTGCAGATATCCCTGTCCAGGGTGAGAGATAAGAAAATCTTACACCAGTAAGATTGTTGATATCCCTGTCCAGGGTAAGAGAAAAGAAAATCCCACAACGGTAAAACTGCAGATATCCCTGTCCAGGGTAAGAGATAAGAAAATCCCACACTGGTAAAACTGCAGATATCCCTGTCCAGGGTAAGAGATAAGAAAATCCCACACTGGTAAAACTGCAGATATCCCTGTCCAGGGTAAGAGATAAGAAAATCCCACACTGGTAAAACTGCAGATATCCCTGTCCAGGGTAAGAGAAAAGAAAATCCCACAACGGTAAAACTGCAGATATCCCTGTCCAGGGTAAGAGATAAGAAAATCTTACACCAGTAAGATTGTTGATATCCCTGTCCAGGGTAAGAGATAAGAAAATCTTACACCAGTAAGATTGTTGATATCCCTGTCCAGGGTAAGAGAAATTTTTATCTGTTAAAGGATACTAAAAGCGATAACTACACTGGCTTTAATGGAACACATCTAGATCTCCTGCATGATTTGCTTTCTCAGACTGGAAAAGCTTCACTACAGTGCTTTAAATATTCATACTGTTGGAGTACATTGTAGTCATAAAGTATGAAAGCTTTATGTTTTCATTATTTATTCATGGTGAAGAAGATAAAATCCCCTTTAATTCATTACAATCCTCTGTTGCATGTGGGCGATCCTTATTTGACTTAATTCAGCCTCCCAATGTTCACAGCTGAAAATGTACTAAACTACGCACTCTCTAATGTATAGTGGTGGTAAATTTGGTCTGGTATGATTTATTATGTTATTATTGTCTCAATTTCAGGATATTCGTGTGATTTTCCAAAGAGTAATAAAAATATTGTTATATATTCTAAAATCTACAAATCAAGCTGGTATTTCAAATAAGCCCTATGGATTCAATGGAGGGCGAAGTATCTGAAAAATAAGATAGTATTGAAAGTAAGCTGTCAAGTTTTTACCAAGTCTTAGGACGGGTTTGTCACATGTAATGATCACATGTCAGTCATATTCATGTTCTAGAGTATTATCATTTGACATTTAAAGTTTTGCGAAATTGAGCACTATTAGTAATTTAGTAATTTCCTTATCTTATATCTTTATATAAAGAAGGTATGATCGGAATTTCAAGTATCTCGGCAGCAAGGTATGATCGGAATTTTAAGTATCTGGGTGGCAGCAATATACAATTGACTGCACAGCATGGCCTACTGTTGAAAATACCTGGAAAATAAACCATAAAAAACTTATTGAACAGAAAGAAAAAATCCCCAGCTTATTTTCAAGATTTACCGGTTTATCAAAACTGAAGAATACCATGTTCATTAATAAATTCCTAATGAAAGTACTATTGTATCACATGAACTGGTCGTGTGTCCTTTCTTTTGTGGTTTGGAGCTTTCAAATTATTTCATAGGTAAACATTTTCATGGTTAGGCCATGAAACAATAACATAGCCATAATACATACAGTGTTTGCTGTGTGTATATTTGTGGTTCCATAGCAACCACAAAAACAATGAAAGTTTATACACAAAGAATGCCTTATAGTGTTATACAGAAATTGTGATTGAGTTACAGATGGTATATATTGTCATTGTTGCAGTGTCAGTAAGGGTCGAGAGTCACTGAGGATACATGTTGTGATGTGGGTCACTGATTATCGAATGTAATTGATGACACAAAGTGTATTGTGGGTCACTGATTATCGAGTTTATTGTGGGTTAGTGATTGTTGAGTGTATTGTGGGTTAGTGATTGTTGAGTGTAATTGATGATACAGAGTGTATTGTGGGTTAGTCATTGTTGAGAGTTACAGAAAGTACACCTGTAGTTATGTGTCAATAATTATGCTGAATTACTAACAGTGTGTTCCTGTTGCCAGGATGATGGTGATGCGGTTTGACAGTTCTGAAAAAGTGGCCGAGTTGGCCGAGTCTGAGTCCTCCGCACACATTGACCAATTAGAGGAGCTGCCCATGTGTCAGAGAATGGGCATCATAGCCTCATTCTCATCCTTTGAGGATTTTGTCAAGAGCTTCGAGTCTCTCATGGACCGATTCACCAACGAACTTGAGTCTCCACCTGACAGTCCGAAACTTCTAGATAGAGTTGTATCTGTACAAGAGGATACAATATCTATACAGGTAAAAAAAGAATACATATCAATTCATGTACACATGGGTAAAATAGCCTCACATACAGGTATAACCAACCAAATTACAATATACAGGTAAAAACAATCAACTTACAATATACAGGTAAAATCAATCAACTTACAATATACAGGTAAAAACAATCAACTTACAATATACAGGTAAAACCAACCAAATTACAATATACAGGTAAAAACAATCAAATTACAATATACAGGTAAAAACAATCAACTTACAATATACAGGTAAAATCAATCAACTTAAAAATTAGTTCATCTTTTCTCAATGCTCCACACACAAATGAACTAACCTTGCTATGCAGGGAAAGGTTATCAACATGCCGGTAAAAACATTTCCCCCAAAAAAATTAAATCAATCTGGAATTAAGTTTTGCATGACCCTGTTTGAGATTGAGATATATTGAGATTAAGGGTAACCATATTTTCCTGTCTATGTGATATTGGATACAAAATGTAGCACAAAGTGTATTTCTCACTAATAAGAACATTTTTGGCTTGTGGTGTTTTTTAGAGCGCTGTATCGGATGCTGATGAACCCATCCACATCATTAATGTTGCCATTAAGATGGAAGCAAAGATTGAGGATAGCAAGTTAGCTGAAATGTTCCAGACATTTTGTAAAGAGCAGGTGAGTTCATTGTCAGAGAAGTCTGTATGAAGCAGTACTAAGTTTGATTTCACATAAACGATTGAAACATTTGAACCAGATCAACTTAAAATAGGGAAACAAGCACAGAATTGTTCATGTTACACGATATCTATACACATGATGATCATTATGTTAGTCAGTAATGTTATTCTGTGCACTTGAAGAAGAAATGTGGTTATTATAAGTTGAAATTTGTTGTTTTCAATATGGTAGAAATCTCCAAAATTAAATATTTTGAGCTCTACTTGTTTGTACCATGCATTTGTTTATTTCAGTTTAGTTCCATGCCATCTGGACTGTTTCAACCAGGTTATGAGAAAGCAACTCAAGTTTTGTGTATAATATATTACTGTTATAACTTACCACATCGTGAATCCTCTAGATAATTTCTATATTAATGTCTTACTGTAACAGTTGAATTATTTTTTCAGTCATCTGTGATGTACGAGAAAGGTATTCGTAGGATCACATTCCTAGTCACATATAAGGTAAGCCATCCAATAGAAGAGTACTGCAATCTTACACATAGTAACTACACATTCTGACTGGGTAATATCGGACAGACTAGTTGTTAAGGTGTAAAATAAGCAGTTATAATTGTACAGAAGAGTTCCACTAGATCATATCTTGTTTTATCAACATGAGTAATTTACCTTTTGTAAAGCAAATGAAGAAAAATAAGAGGGGTACCTAAGATGTATGAGTTAATATCAAATTGAAATTTCTGTGTAATCTTTGATTTTGATTAAAAAAATATCATTGCATGATTGTAAATTCTTGAATATTTACTTATTTTATTACAGAGGCATTTTCCAAAATATTTCACCTACAGAGCTAAATTTGAGGTAAGATTTTCATCTTTTGGATAATGGTTCAGTCAGAACAACATAATCTGATATGGATTTTGGTTTGTAAATCAATGCTGTATTATGATTATAGTTTAGTCAGAAAATATAATATTGTAAATAAATTAAGAAGTATTGGCATATATGATTTTTGCTAAAAGACCATTATTAACGTGTCTAAAGTTATCTCACTTTTTGCAAAGCATTTTCAAAATATTCGCGTAAAAACATTTTTTCCATTGTTCTCATTTGTTGTAGTTTGATGAGGATAGGATCTATCGTCACTTGGAGCCAGCTCTGGCTTTCCAGCTGGAAATAAACCGACTCCGTAACTTTGACCTTGAGGCTATTCCCACCGCCAATTACAAAATGCACCTCTACCTCGGAAAAGCCAAGGTATGAAATATATAAATTCCCTTTTCTTAAAAACATTTGTTGCTAATACCATGTTTAGGAACTAATGACATCAACAATCTTATTCATTATATTTAATTATTGTCTTTGTATAATATTACCGGGGTATGCTGTGTTTTATTTTGAAAAATCAAAATATCAAAATTATAGGAAGTACAAATCATCCAAATCTATTGCATAGAAATGTTGTCTTGTTGTGTAATGATGATAAGTAGGTGTTATGTATTAAATTTGTATTTTTAACGTAAATATGTCCTTCACAATTTAATGTGATAACTGTACATTGTATAAATAAGTCTTCAATTATATACACTGTATGTTCCTACTTTCTTTTGTTGATTGAAACTTTCAGATTATTTTATGGGTACAAACTTTCGTGGTTAGCCCATACAGCAATAATATACACTGTAATGATAATACATACAACAGTATTTGATGTATTTATATTAATTGTGATTCCATAGCAACCATGAAACTTTATGAATGAATGTTTCATGTTGTACATCTAACCTATGTATTCTGATAAAGCATTTGGAAAAGATAAGGATGTGGAACTCAAGAGGTGTAGAGATTGCTATGAGAGTAAGATTGTGTGGTTCATAATTTAATTGTTTACCCACCAGGTTGCCAAAGGTCAAGAGGTCACCGACTACCGTTTCTTTGTTAGATCAATCATCAGACACTCAGATCTTGTCACTAAAGTGAGTACAACTTTCATATCAATGTATCTGGTCATTGGTTACAATAATTGATTTATTAGGTTGTTGTGATCAACTATAGGCATATTAGCAATGTAAATAAGCAGAGAATTCAGAAATGTAAACATAGAGCAAAATATGAACAAAGATAGATTTACTTGGAGACCAGGTGTCCAGAAGGGTGAGAACCTTATACCATGAATTATATCATAGTTTTATATATGTGTGACGGAATTCATAGAAAATGAACCGCTTTTCTTTAAGTTTGATAATGATGCAGTAAAGCCGAGATAAAACTTATTGCTGGGTGAAATGTCCCGCCAAATCATGATTTCATTTCTGTGTATGATTTATTCTTAATGTTTATGTGTTTATGTTATAGGAAGCATCATTTGAGTACCTGCAGAATGAGGCTGAAAGGACACTATTAGAGGCCATGGACTCCCTGGAGGTGGCTTTCTCCCACCCTCTGGTTAGTAACCTTGGTAACCAGACCATCTTAAGGCTATATACTACTTTTCTGTGACATCATTCCCTAAAGATTTATCACAGACATTTGTATCTTTGATGACCGTTGATTTAGACACAATTGGTATATAAGGGTTCAGGAGTGGTAGACCTGGTACATAAGGGTTCAGGAGTGGTAGACCTGGTACATAAGGGTTCAGGAGTGGTAGACCTGGTACATAAGGGTTCAGGAGTGGTAGACCTGGTACATAAGGGTTCAGAAGTGGTAGACCTGGTACATAAGGGTTCAGGAGTGGTAGACCTGGTACATAAGGGTTCAGAAGTGGTAGACCTGGTACATAAGGGTTCAGAAGTGGTAGACCTGGTACATAAGGGTTCAGGAGTGGTAGACCTGCACAGAGTGGATCACTGATTGTTGTGTAGCTACATAATTAATGTGGTTCGGACATTTGTCTCAAAGTTGAAGGTTCTGTATTTCAATCCCAGTCAGGTCATTGTACTTATTTCCCCTCTAATGCTACATCTGGCACCTAACTAAATATAATACTTAGTGATAGTGATATAAGGTCTCAGGTGTGTTTCCTAGAAAAAGGAGGAAGCTGTGTATTAGAACTGGAATGGGTCAATTACTAGTCTGGTAGCTCAATTGGTTAGGGCGGCTGTCTAGGTTTAATTAAAATTATTTATCAGATATTGGCTGTTGAAACAATTAATAAAATTTCTATTATAGGCCAAAAGGACAGACTGCAACCATATCTTCCTCAACTTTGTACCCACCTTGACCTTGAACGAACCAGGAAAGGTGAGTGTATTTACATTGGCTAGAATTCAAATGGTTCATTTTACTATCTAAATCAACCAAAATAAGCAGTTTAATTGAAGTGACATTACATTTTATGTATCCATAAATTGTCCAAATTCATATATCATGTAGATGTAATGATGTGTAACATTCTCATTGAAATGGTTCCAACTGTAAAAGTGTACTTGTTGTAATTGTGACCCTAGCTGGAAGAGACGGTACGGAGTATGGTGATGAGGTACGGCAACAGACTCTGGAGTATCCGTGTCCTCAGTGCTGAGCTCAAGTTCACCATCAAGTATGCCAAATTATTGTAGATGTTCTACAGGGGGGCTTTCATAGACCTCAGCATTTCTACTAATTCCACTCGGCTAATTATAATGGAAATATAAAAGTTGCTGTTTTGAATTTTGTTGCTGGTATTTCTCAAGGACAACAAAAGGAATCTTCTCTTGAAAGCTTAGGAACTTGTTAATTTTGGTCTTACTTGTGCATGCTGCTATTGAGCCTGATCAGAATTTTCAGCATGGTCACCAACTGTCATTTTAACCATTGATCTTTGCATAAATCTGCAGGAGGGCCATTATAATAAGATGTTCTTAATGGTTGCCTTCAGTTTAGTGTTTTGACTTTTTGAAGTTGTAATAATTAAAATAAATAATTTCAAAATCAGGTAGGATTACCGGATTAATAAAACATTGTTTATGCTCATATAATTATAGTTAATATTGTAGACTAGTCCTACTTTTATACAATATACACCACTATTTATATTTATACAGACATGGCCTGACCGGTGCTGTCGACCCTATACGACTCTTCCTGACCAATGAGAGTGGATATTACCTGGACATGAGCCTATACAAAGAGGCTACAGACGGCAGCTCAGGACAGGTAAGGAATAGTAACGGGAAGGAGACTCAATAAACTCATATTCTCTGTATTTGGGTGTCATACCTGTAGGATGAAATTTATCTGTTTCATTAGTAATGAATTGAAATAATAAGTAAATTAATTATATGCACAGGTGATGTTTGAAGCGTATGGACCAAAACAGGGTGCCCTCCACGGTCTGTTGATCAGCACGCCCTATGTCACCAAGGACCACTTACAACTTAAGCGCTTCCAGGCTCAGTCAAGTGGAACCACCTATGTGTATGACTTCCCGGAAATGTTCAGACAGGTATATAGACTTAAGGGTATATGTACATCCTGTGTATAAACTTCCAAATATGTAGGTAACGACTTTCCAGAGCATTCACACATGTATAGATGTAAGGGTAATCCATATATACTTACCATTTGTTTTTGTAAGCGTTCCTTTTTCCAAAGAAAAAACCCATGTCACAAATTCCTAATTGACACATGCTGTATGTGTGTTTCAGGTGACATCAGCACTGTGGAAGGACCACGTCACTCGTTACAAGCTGGAGGAGAGTGACATCCCCTCAGAAGTCTTTTCTAGTAAGGAGCTTGTGTTAGATACTCAGGATCGTCTCTGTGTCCAGAACAGACTGCCTGGTGAAAATGAGGTAAGATCGACAGTTCTGATAATATCAGAGACGGGTGGGTAACTGTGGTTACCCTGATAGTTGCAAAGTAGTACTTCTGGTCTAAATTGTAAATGTGTCATTGGGTCTAATGGTGTCAGTCGAAAGAATGAACTGACATAGGCTGCCATATCTTAACAAGAAATCTCCTCATCAATTGATCTAAAATTATTTGATATTGACAAGCTTAATTTCCTGGTCAAAATGTTATTGAGACAAATTGCTAGGCTTTAGAACACACAAATTTTATACAGTATGCAGGGTTTGATTTGTCCAGATAGTAATTAATGATAATTAATGACTTTTACCCTAATAAGGCATATGGTAAGCAATCTGGTAAAATAAATTTCAAAATCAGTCTTTCATCAGCTAATATTTATACTTCATCAGTACTCAAAATGTAACTCAAATTTTAAAGAGAAAAAAAATGTTTTAAACAGAATATCTCTAGTTAAACATAACATTTCATATGCTATTAATTAAAATAAATCTCATTCTTTCATTGACTGTCTATAATTATAGTAACACAGATTATCAAGCACCATTCATTCGGAGCAAAATATGTGACCGACTCCTTTATTGAAAGTGTGTGATATTTGAATAGAAAGATTATTAATATTTTGATTTTACCCGTTTCGTTTATGACGTATTTATCATTTCACAATGTTTCATATCCATTGGATAGAGTCTGAGAAAGTCTAGGCTGAACAGACGTCCTGGATTTCACACATATACTAATAGTGTACAGGTATATACCGTGGGAGGTATCAACAGTATAACAGTGTTATATATACAGGTTACGTTGGTGATTGGAGACTCTTTGATCTGGAGCTATTAAACTCAATGTGTCTTGTCTGCTATAGCACCCTCTAAAGTAAAACCAGGCCATGTACCAGAAATTATAATTTATAGATGAATTTAAAAGTCATAAATTTAGTCGGAGAAAATATCACAATGTATAGCTTGGTAAATTCATATCACAATGTAGAAATAAAAATGTTGTTAACAATATTTTTAAAAAGTTTGTTTTTAAAAGTCTGTTTAGAAAAAAGTCTGTTTAGAAAATTAACTTACTACAGTATATCAATTACAGGCTGTTAACAGCAGACCATTATATAATGTAACATGTTAAGTATAAGTTGAAGTTTCATTATTAATTATTTACTCCGTGTATTATTGTTGCCACCTTTGATTCAGTTTGTTAATGATTGGATTCCACATTCCACCAGAAAGTGAACACTTGATCCTTTTAGATAATATCTCAATACACATCACACTATTTTCCATCTGAATTGCGATATTGAAACCACACAGATGCATGCTTGTATCACCACTGACTGACTGCACACTCTACCCAGTAATACAATGGCTGTACGGTCACAGTACCACTGGGTCACACTGTAACATTCTGTGATCTTACAAACAATTACTCCTCTTTAAACAGCAGACTTGTAGGTCCTTACATATAATATGAAATTCACTACATTAGGAGCTTAATACAGTGAAATTAGAAAAAAAAGTTTGTAAATATATCCAAATAGAAAATGGGTTATTGACCATAATATAGTAAATGAGTACAATGATTAAACTGCTTTGTAGTTAGAGTTATCAGATACATTGTGTGTGATAATTAGGTGTCTCACTCTGTGTTTCTCATATTTCATAAAGAGGCTGCATGCCATTTTTAATGGGCTATTGGGTGCACTTCTACCATTCTCTGTCAATAATTGTAGATATTTATTAAGGAGTATTTAATTTGTTGTCTTATGTACCGAAACCACCATGATGTTATTTGACTTCATCTGCTGTTGAACAGAAAATCTGCCACTTTGAGAGCAGTGAATTGTAAAACCTTATTTGATTGGACAATATTAAAAGTTACACTTTATATTGACACAGAGGCAAGTTATGCATGAATCCATTGATAACTATATCCTTATTCATCACATACAAAAATATATTGTTTTCAATTACACTTTTTTTGTACATTGGTTTTACAAATTTATTTAAAACTGTTACAATAGTTAGGTGTGTAAAGTATAGATTTTAAGTATAAATTTTCTATTGAACAGATTGGTATGGTAGCCTGGCAGGTAACACTGAAAACACCAGAGTACCCCAATGGACGAGACATCATCATCATTGCTAATGACATCACTCACAAGATTGGTTCGTTTGGGCCCAAGGAAGACCTGCTTTTCAAGGTATATATCCTACTAATTGTATATAACCCTTACCTGTCTGATAGTGTGTTTCTTTGTCTTGGTGTTCATCAACTCCACAGAAACTAGCCATTGTGATATGATGGAAACAGGAATCAGCCCAATGGAACAAATTGAAATTGAATGTACATACATCAGGGGTTTTTTTACCACATTTTTGGCCAATTGAAATTTGGTTTTTTTTTATAAATGAAGCTAAATTCTTTCATTTGTAGTTTACTTCTGAAGTTTTCCTTCCAAGTTCACCAGTTTTCTTCCCAAAATGAGACAAAAATCCCCATCCCAAAAGTGTGTGGGGAAAAAATCCTGCATGCAACAGAATATTAGATTTTCCATCTAATGTGTTCATATTGTTACATTGCTGTGCCTAAACTTAAAAATGTACTAAGGATTGTTGATCTGTATGTTGAGTGTTGACATCTTAATCGTTGTAACTGCAGAGGTCATCAGAGTTGGCAAGGACAAAGGGACTACCACGGATCTACATCTCTGCTAACAGTGGGGCAAGGATAGGGCTTAGTGAGGAGCTAAAACACCTGTTCAGGGTGGCCTGGCAGGACAACAAGGACCCAGACAAGGTAGGGGAGATAACTGGATGGAAGTTTTTACAAAAAAAAAAATTAAATTGAATTAAAAAGAAATCAATAAATGAATATACTTGAATATACATAAATAAACATCAATTTAACAAGCAGACAGGTTAACATAGATTTTGGATCAAGAGAGAAAAGTAAGATTGGTTTTAATTTTGATTTGCAGGGAATGAAATCACTGAGCATAATCATCCTATCTATATTATTGTAGGGCTTTAAATACCTCTATCTGGCTCCCGATGACTTCAAGAAGGTGAGCGCTGTGAATGCTGTCCGGGCGGAACTGATAGAGGATGAGGGAGAATCTCGCTACAAAATCACAGACATCATCGGTAGGTCTGACCAACATCGATAGCAGTGTAAAAGCCTTTACAAATCTGTGGACTTTCAGGTTAAAGGTACCTCTGTATAGTTACACAGACAAAGGCAGATACAACTGACCAGACCTCTGATTGACCTTGTAATCAGTGTTATAGACTATATTATACTGATGCGGTTTCAAGCTAGTAGAGAGTTGTATGTGTTAAATGTTAGGTATTAAACATTTACAATTGTAGGTAAGGACGAAGGCCTTGGAGTGGAGAATCTGAGGGGGTCCGGAATGATTGCTGGGGAGACATCCGCTGCCTATGAGGAAATACCAACTATCAGTTTGGTAAGATGGATCTATAGAGTCATCTACATCTTCATAGCTTTATAGCAGAAAACTTCGTTTAAACTGTCAAAGAGGGGGCCGCGGTGGCCAAGTGGTTAAAATATCCCGAAACTGTATCACTAGCCCTCCACCTCTAGGTCACAAGTTCAAACCCATTTGGGGCAGTTGCCTGGTGCTGACTGTAGGCCGGTGATTTTTCTCTGGGTACTCTGGGCTTTCCTACACCTCCAAAACCTGGTACGTCCTTAAATGACCCTGGACAAACCAATTAAACTGTCAAAGAAATCTGATGTTGAAAAATACCTATCTGGATGTTAAGGTTACCTTCAGGACTGTTTTTATTGATATTGAAGATGTTTGGTAGTAGGTTACCCTGCGGACCATTGGTATTGAGGATGTTTGGTATAAGGCTACCCTTAGGACCATTGGTATATATATTGTGGATGTTTGGTATAAGGCTACCCTTAGGACCATTTGTATTGATATTGAAGATGTTTGGTATAAGGTTACCAGGGATCACTTTGGGCAGAGATTTGGGGATTTTTACCCATGTTTTTCAAAAAAATCTCATTAAAAATTCAAAATTGTACCTCTTTATACAGACAAATCTCATAGGAATTTTGCTAATCTCATAATATCTCCCATAGGTTTTAAGACCTAGAATTATCCCTGGGTTACCCCGGAGACCATTGGTATATATATTGGGGATGTTTGGTATAAGGCTACCTTCGGGACCATTTGTATATATATTGTGGATCTTTGGTATAAGGTTACCCCTGGGACCATTGGTATATATTGTGGATGTTTGGTATAAGGTTACCCTGGGGACCATTGGTATATATATTGAGGGTGTTTGGTATAAGGTTACCCTGGGGACCATTGGTATATATATTGTGGATGTTTGGTATAAGGTTACCCTGCGGACCATTGGTATATATATTGAGGATGTTTGGTATAAGGTTACCCCGGGGACCATTGGTATATATATTGTGGATCTTTGGTATCAGGTTACCCTGCGGACCATTGGTATATATATTGAGGATGTAAAGTATAAGGTTACCCCGGGGACCATTGGTATATATATTGAGGATGTTTGGTATAAGGTTACCCCGGGGACCATTGGTATATATATTGAAGATGTTTGGTATAAGGCTACCCTTAGGACCATTTGTATTGATATTGAAGATGTTTGGTACAAGGTTACCCTGGAGACCATTGGTATATATATTGAGGATGTTTGGTACAAGGTTACCCCGGGGACCATTGGTATATATATTGAGGATGTTTGGTACAAGGTTACCCTCGGGACCATTTGTATTGATATTGAAGATGTTTGGTATAAGGTTACCCCGGAGACCATTGGTATATATATTGAGGATGTTTGGTATAAGGTTACCCCGGAGACCATTGGTATATATATTGAAGATGTTTGGTATAAGGTTACCCTGCGGACCATTGGTATATATATTGAGGATGTAAAGTATAAGGTTACCCCGGAGACCATTGGTATATATATTGAGGATGTTTGGTATAAGGTTACCCCGGAGACCATTTGTATATATATTGAAGATGTTTGGTATAAGGCTACCCTTAGGACCATTTGTATTGATATTGTGGATGTTTGGTATAAGGCTACCCTTAGGACCATTTGTATTGATATTTAGGATGTTTGGTATAAGGTTACCCTGCGGCATATTTGTACTAATTATAAACATGTTGGTACCAGGTAACCTGCAGGGCCATTGGTATAGGTGCCTACCTTGTGCGACTGGGACAGAGAACTATACAAGTGGAGAACTCACACATCATCCTCACGGGAGCTGGTGCTCTCAACAAGGTAAGGAGACAACTTTATAGCTTTATAGTCAAACATCATTTCTCAGATAATGTTTTGATGCTCTGATTTCCATAAATTGTAACCATTGCAAAGCCATCTTTGAGGAAAGACAGAGATGTTGAAGACAAAACAGTTCCACCTTAAAGATTCTGTTTCAGTGTTGCTACACGGTTAAGTGTTTCGATCTGAAAACACCGAAAGGAAAGATAAAAAATTAGGTATGTTTGAAGTCATTGATTTTAACTGGCATCCTTTTTTGACAGGTGCTGGGTCGTGAGGTTTACACTAGTAACAACCAGCTAGGAGGAATACAGATCATGCACAGTAATGGTGTGTCTCATGAGGTCGTGAAGGACGACTTCGAAGGCACAAATAAAATCCTGGAATGGCTGTCATATGTACCCAAGGTAATTTATTAATTTGTTTCTCAATGATTGTATCACTATTTTAACTATTGAATGACATGACTTCGTTTAGACCTTGCTGCTTCTAGATTTGTTGTGAAAATAGACAAGATGAGAAATTGATCAGCCTGTTGATACATATATTAAAATGATAAGGTTGATATTTTATAGCACCATGGAGCACCCCTGCCTGTTCTGCAGATCCTTGATCCTGTGGAGCGGGATATTGACTTTGTACCGACTAAGACACCATATGACCCTCGCTGGATGCTGAGTGGGCGGCCACACCCAGGTGTGTTTCTATACCTGTCTTTGTCAGCTTCATTCTAAGAAATCTTTGTCAACTTCTTTGGTCATTAGGAACTGAATTACATGTGTATATATCTTACAGCACATTAGAATTTTTAAGTCTGAAATATTTAAAGATGATGAAAGCTTGTGATTTCGAAACATATATCTTTTATTAAAATCAAATAATATTTTCATTTTAAAATTCAATAAAAGAATACTATTATTTGTTGTACTGATGATGTTGCATCCCAATATCAGGAACAAAAAATATGTTATGTCAACCTCTCGGGGTCTTAATAATGTGTAATATTGTACATTATTGTAATGGCAGCTCCTGGCCATTTAGTGCAGATGTTGTTGGCTTCTTAGTCGTCTTTTGTTGATTAATTGCTTGTGTGTGTCGTATGTGAAAATGATAGGAAAGGTAAATGATTATTTAACTGGAAACATCCTCCGCTAACCATGAACATGTCAGCCTTCATCTGACCAAATCCTTTACATGTTTCAGAAAAGAAGAATGTTTGGCAGAGTGGCTTCTTTGACAAGGATAGCTTCAAGGAGATCCTCCAGCCTTGGGCCCAGACAGTGGTGGTGGGTCGGGCCCGACTAGGTGGTATCCCAGTAGGGGTTATCAGTGTCGAAACTAGGAGTGTAGAGGTCACCATTCCGGCTGACCCTGCCAATCTCGACTCAGAATCAAAGGTACACTAACTGACAATAGTTTGTTTTTAAAAAAATCACAGTTGTTGAAAAAGTAAAATGTGATTACATTATTTTGATCTGAATTGTAAAATGAGTTTATGGCACATCAATATTAACATATACTACAGTGGACCCGCGATAATCCGGACGCCGATAGTCCGGAAAACTCACAGTCCGGACGGAAATGCACGTGAACGGATTTCCGTAACGTTATTTGTACTCACCAGTCCGGAAATTCGGATTCCGATTCCGGAAGCCCATTTTGGGAACGGAACGTACTTTTCATTAGTAAATTTCCCTCAATAATCCGGACAATTTTTTCACCACGAGGAGAAAAAAATGTCGGGGCAAGTCACCCGTGTCGACAGCTGTACAGACTATCGCTTGACACTGTGCGTAGTCATAGCGACCGCTGCCAGGTCATAGCCCCAGGTGTTTACCTGTGTTACAATGTGTAGCTTTTGTTTTTATAACGGTACATTGCTTTTTCTCTACGACCTAAATGTTACAGAATTTATGCACAAACATACAGTATGTGATACGATAATTAATCAATCTCAAATACATGTAATAAATTTGTGATCGGTAATTAACATCATTAACACTTGTATTGGGTAAACACGGATATCGGCTTTGTAACACCGTTACGTGAAACGACGACTCATTGAAAGATGCATGTTATTAACTACATACACATTTACGTATTAAGCAGTGATCGCAAGAACTGGGTTGATTACACATAAATTAGTCAATAGTCGTCAAATACTTAACTAAGCGTCACATTGTTAAGTGAATACGGGTTTAATAATTATCGGACATCTTGGGTAGTTCTCGCTGGTGTCGCGTACTTTTAAATAGATAGCTTGGGGTTTCTGGTACATAAAAATCATAAAAAAAACATGGACTGACGGTATGTTGTAAAATCCGGGTATTTTATTTAAGGTATTTAACGTTTGTAAGTTCTACTTGTTTGTGAACCTCCGGGACGTGACACATGTGTGTTGTTTGTAGGTCACATATGCCCGCTATAAATAAAACAACTTTCACTTTACATGTTCTTTTAAAAACATATATTATTTTTTACTTTCTACAAAACAAAACAAGAATCATATCAGAAACATAAGTATATTTATTGTTAAAAAGTCTGACAATTAGACGTGTTTATGAAACGTCCCGGATTGTATATAATCAAGGGAGATAACTCTTACACGACAATTTTTTTGACCTGGTACACGAAATTTGGCAGTCCGGAAAACTCGTAATCCGGACGGTTTGGACTGGGATCGAAGGTGTTCGGATTATCGAGGGTCCACTGTATTTGCTCATACATACAAAATATCAGTCACATGAAAAGCCAAAAGATAATGCAAAACTCTTTCAAAAGAAAGCTTGCATATGTTGATTGAATTAATACTGATCACAGACACTTTTCTGATATGTATGTACATTTTGTACCTGTAAAACTAATATGTAACTAAATTACATACTAAAATTCACAAATGTTTTCCTCCTGCGTGGAGCAAGCTGTTCAGATAAGGAAAGTTTTAATTCTGTCTGTACATACAATCACCCCTAGTTTCCTGCTGTGTGAAGATACTGTATACATTGATGACACGTTTCCTTGTCTAGAGAAATCTTGTCACATCAGTTTTACATTACAGGTAATTCAGCAGGCTGGCCAGGTGTGGTTCCCAGACTCAGCCTATAAGACAGCCCAGGCCATTAAAGACTTTAACAGAGAAGAGCTCCCCCTGTTGGTGTTTGCTAACTGGAGAGGTTTCTCAGGGGGCATGAAAGGTGAGAGACTCTTATCAGCTCAATCTTCTATGTCATAAATAAAATCACTATTTTTGGAGTATTTTGGCTCATTTGAATGTTTTTAGGGTGGATGTGTGGCACGGTGGTGACACACTAGCCTTTCATCTAGGTGTTCGGGGTCCGATTCCCCAATCAGACATGTAAAGGTATGGGAGGCACCTGCCGAACTACTTGGGTTTTCTCAGAGTACTCAAGTTTCCTCCTACAATAAGACCTTTCATGCACTTCCCTCTGGGTCAACAGGAGTGATTTATAAAAGTTGATATAACTTGTTTCAAAATGGTTTATAAAATAGATATGTTCTCATTCAAGTCACAAGTGAAAGATGATCTATCATATTTGATCTTATTGCTCATGTTATAAATCTATCATCCATACCAAAACCCCTACAATGTTTGCCTCTCTTACAGATATGTATGACCAAGTCCTCAAGTTTGGTTCCTACATTGTTGATGCACTCAGGGAGTACAATCGTCCCATCTTTGTTTACATCCCCCCGTATGCGGAGCTGAGAGGTGGAGCTTGGGTAGTTGTCGACCCCACCATCAACCCAGTCCAGATGGAGATGTTTGCTGACCAGCTCAGTCGGTAGGAATTCCTTACTGTTTACAGTATATTATTGGTACATGTATTTTGAGATGGAATGCAACAAATATTTGTGTGGATGTACCAGTTGTATGTAACCACAGTAGCTGTTGTTTATATTATTAAAGTTATGTATCCGTCAATGATCAGCCTTAGTTCTTCAAACCAAACTTGTCCTGATTTTCCTTTCTGTTAATGACTTAAATGTACTTATTGAACAAAGACAAGAAACAAGTGAGATAAACTGTTTATTGCTGATTTTTACATTTGGGCTCAGGGGCTCTAACAGCCATGGTGTTTACACTGCCTTAGGTTGACTTGACCATTAGGGAATTAAGCAAATATCAGTAATGTTGCTGACCGAGTCGAATAAGGGAGCAATATTGCAAATAGCAAGTAAAATTGATAATTTGTGTGGACTTACAAATTACATAATGAAGCTGTACCACAGCTGAAATACCCCCATATATTTAGATAGATTCCTTAAATGTGACAAAGTACAGAGTAACTATACAGCTGAGGAAACATTTCATGATTCATAAGTTGATATTCTGAATATGAATTTAATGTTTGTGTACAGCGGAGGTGTTCTGGAGCCTGAGGGGACTGTAGAAATCAAATTCAGGCGAAAGGACTTGATCAAATCAATGCGACGCTTGGACCCAGGTTGTAAGAAACTTATAGAAAAGTTGAATTCACCAAACCTGAGCGCTGAGGAGAAGGCAGCATTGGAGAAACAGTTATCTCAACATGAGGAGAAACTCGTACCAATGTACCACCAGGTGGCGATACAGTTCGCCGACCTCCATGACACACCTGGTCGTATGGAGGAGAAGAATGTTATCTCTGTATGTACCATAAACTTCGAAAAAAAATCAGAATTTTGGGCATGTTTGGGATTTAAGTTTTTGTGGTCAAAATTTTTAGGTTACAATGTAGGTTAAACATTTACTACTTACTTATTTCACATGCTGCAGTAAAAATAGAAAAAAAAAATTCTCTTTTTTTTTCTAAAAAATGTTGGCATGTTGGGGAGAATCCTTTGTCAAAACTGTTACCTTTTTTGTCATGTTGAGGTATTGGCAAAGTTTTGAAATGGTTCACCATCAATTCATTAATTGTATTAGGATGTTGACAATTTGTTATATTTTGATTGCATTTCTGAATTGCTGTAGGGGCTTGTATTGATTCAGCAACACGCATTGAATGCTTGTTTATATATATTCCTGACTTCTAATATTACCAGAACAGCTTCATCATCACTTTTAGGTACTATATAGTTTTAATTCTTCTGAAGTTTTGAATATCTATCATTGAATAACTTCAGGCCATCATCAAGTGGAAGGGAAGTCGAGAGTTTATGTATTGGAGACTGCGACGCCGTCTGCTGGAAGGTGAACTCAAACAGAAGATGCGTTCCTTCACTTCTAACCTGAGTGAGGGACAACTCAACTCCAGCCTCAGTCGCTGGTTTGTAGAGGACCAAGGCACTGTCAATGTAAGTCATGGGACAGTCAGCGTAAGTCATGTGACAGTCAATGTAAGTCATGTGACAGTCAATGTAAGTCATGGGACAGTCAATGTAAGTCATGGGACAGTCAATGTAAGTCATGGGACAGTCAATGTAAGTCATGTGACAGTCAGTGTAAGTCATGTGACAGTCAATGTAAGTCATGGGACAGTCAAGGTAAGTCATGTGACAGTCAATGTAAGTCATGTGACAGTCAATGTAAGTCATGTGACAGTCAATGTAAGTCATGGGACAGTCAATGTAAGTCATGGGACAGTCGGCGTAAGTCATGTGACAGTCAATGTAAGTCATGTGACAGTCAATGTAAGTCATGGGACAGTCAACGTAAGTCATGTGACAGTCAATGTAAGTCATGTGACAGTCAATGTAAGTCATGGGACAGTCAATGTAAGTCATGTGACAGTCAATGTAAGTTATGTGACAGTCAATGTAAGTTATGTGACAGTCAATGTAAGTCATGTGACAGTCAATGTAAGTCATGTGACAGTCAATATCAGTCATGGGACAGTCAATGTAAGTCATGTGACAGTCAATGTAAGTCATGTGACAGTCAATGTAAGTCATGGGACAGTCAATGTAAGTCATGGGACAGTCAACGTAAGTCATGGGACAGTCAACGTAAGTCATGTGACAGTCAATTTAAGCCATGGGACAGTCAATGTAAGTCATGGGACAGTCAATGTAAGTCATGGGACAGTCAACGTAAGTCATGGGACAGTCAACGTAAGTCATGGGACAGTCAATGTAAGTCATGGGACAGTCAATGTAAGCCATGTGACAGTCAATATCTACTAATATATGCTTTCATCGTGTCCTTCATCAAATTTTACCAAAGTAAATATTCCTTGGATAGTATAGAAGAGGCTACTTTTCAGTAGGCACAGTAAGTACTGTGCAGACATTTTATGGCGCATGTATCCTGCAGGTCTGTAGCTTACATATTGGTTAATCTCCTAAATCTTACCTCAAAATTGTATACTGGGGACTAATATATCCAAAGAACAATGCATCAGAGAATTTTATGTTGGTTACTTCTCTGGTTTGATCCTTGTATACAAATTTAAATGCATTTCCCTTGAAATATGTGTGTATGACATGGAATATAACTTCTTGTCCAAATAGCCACCTTAATTAAGTACCTGTATATTTACCTTAATTATATATTGACCTTAATTAAGTTGTATATTGAGAGGTGTTATATGGTTGGCTCCTTTGAACTCCCTACCTTTGTTTGACCAGGCCTACATGTGGGAAGATGACAAGTCGGTGGTAGGCTGGCTGGTAGAACAACTGGACGAGAACTCTGGCCATAACGCCATCACAGAAAACATCCGCTGTCTTCAACGGGACCATGTCATCCAACAAGTCCGCAGGTAACATATGTTAACAACATTGTCTACACTTCATACTTAAGTCAAACCCTTATAATTGTTGAATTTGATACCAACCCCTCCCCCCCACCCCCCACCCTTCTAGATTCTTCTAGATTATTTGTTTGTGTTTAATGTTATGCCCCCACCATGAAATATAGTGTTACCCATGTCTGTCCCATCCCGTCCTGATGCAATGTAACTAGCTATAATCTCAGGAACTGCTGATACGATCCTCACCAAATGGTGATTCAGGGTGTCAAGTGGCAGTGTGGGCATTAAAGCCTTACAGACATTTTCTCGTTTTACGTAAAGCCATAGCATTATGTATGTTTGTTTGTAAGACCTCAACCTTTTATCATTTCCAGCCTTATCCAGGATAACCCAGAGGTTGCCATGGACTCCATCATACATATCTTACAGCACATGTCAACTGATCAACGAGCTGAAATATCACGAATCCTTGCCAACATGGAGACGTGATGAAACTATACAAAGATTGTAAAATCATTATGTGCAATTCTTTGTATAAACTGCCTTGTCAAAAGCTGGTGTAAAATGTCTCTGTTAGATGTGATGGATAAAAGTGGAGATATTTATAATGGCATAAGTAAAGGACAGATAATATCTTCTGTAAAAGGGAGGTAATTCCTTTTGTATGGAGACTTGTATGGGGAGATAATGACAAACATGTAAGGACATAAATTGTATCGTAAAGGGGAGATAACTATCAATAAAAGGGGTGATAATGATAATAGATTGTATCGTAAAGGGGAGATAACTCAATAAAAGGGGTGATAATGACGATTAATCTTGGACCAATACTACTATGGGACTATGTGTTGGTACTCCGTCCATCACTCCATGTATCAACTTGTTCAACACATATCTCATTTACTTTTCAACTTATAAAATGAACCCACATATCAAGGAATTGGCAGTTCTACCCATTTCTTCATATGTGGGTACCTTTTAGGATGACAAATTTGGCATTTGGGAATATAGCATCTTGGCTGCAACTACATAGAGAGTTATGGCCCCTTTTTCATCTTGCGTTGCAAGTATGTACTGCCTCCTAGGAGAGCAGAGTGCTACATACTGAAATTGGGGCTTGTACCCAATGCGTTTCCTACCTTATTTCATACAGAGTAACAGCCTTTTATTGAGTTTTTACACTCGGTGAGAGGAGGGGATATTATCTTTAGGGAATAGCATTACTCGAGGTCAAAGGGAACAGTGTCTTAATATTCGTACTGTCAAAAGTGACCATGGCATTAATCCGAATTAGGACTGTTATAAGTCTTACATTATTTGTTGCCCTTATGTATATCATTAATGTATATGTGGAGAATTAGATGTTTAATAAGAGGCATTGATTTGTGTGTGTCTTGTCTGGTCCTAGTATGGAAATCAGATTTATCATAACTTGGTAGTTACACAGTTACCTGTGAATTAATATAATTCAATATTTAAAGCATTCCATGTAAAAATTAAAAATCATCAAAACAGATTTCTAGGAAGTCAAATGTGAAGGTCACAGAATATTTTCAACTATTCATGAGCATGTACAGTGTACCTGTGTTTTGTTATATTTCTTTAATATTTTTTAGGTGACGTTTTAATTGAAGGAATTCATTTGCATGTGGATTATTACATATTTATCAAAAAGTTTATATATTTTTGTATTTAATTGGAATTAAATCAATTGGAGTAAGTAAGGCTGTGATTTATTTTCGATTGTTAATTTATTCAAATTATTTATGATTTTATGTCAGTTGTCTTCTCTCAGAAAGTACCTAATTGTTTATCTTTATTGTTTTGTAAATATCTTTATCGACCTACATAAAATCAGTAGAGTTTTGCCCTTTTCCATTAGATAAGGTTAGGGATGGTTGGGATGGGGATCACCCATGTGTGTGATTCAGGGAGATAAACACAGGCCTCCTGGGACTTTTGGGGTTCAAATATAAAAAACCTTCTTAATGATCCTCAGAATATACGTCATTGTCACCAACCTGCAGTTGTCAATATCTCGTCAACACCATCTTTTCTAGGGTGAAAGGGTGTTTAATACGGCCTGTATAAGGCCTTATCATCAATTATATGTTCTGTTTCAACATTATTTTGATTACAGACTCAAAATGTTTGTTTTTGAAATTTTTCGTTTCTGATCAGATGTAATGTCATGTGACTCTACCACTCACAATAGGATTGTGATCGTCACTTAGAACTGTGACATCGTGATTGTCGTGATATACTCTGACCACGTCACATTAAAATAATGACTGGTCTTTGTCTAACATTTCATATCCCATCGAAAATGACCTGGTGTTAATCACCACAGTGTGATGTAGACCGTTAAGTTTATGTAACTTATACCAGAGTGCTAGATTCTATTTATCAATTTTAGTTTAGAATACAGGACAATTTCCCTTTATCTGGGGACTTTAATGAAAGATTTTTTCATGTTTGATTTATTTTATTTATAGTGCTGCACAATCATTTGTTTATAAACAAGTCGGAGGTGTTGTCCTGTGAATGCATTTGAAGTCATAGAACGTACCATGACATTATAAGCATTCGTTTTACTTATTGTTATAAGTTCAGATTATAGTGATCTTGTATACACTTCTTCATCAGGGCTTATTTCGGGTATATCTGAACTTGTTTGACTTTTTTTTAGATATATATATATGTCATTATTTTTTTCAATCAAAAGGATTTTCCTTTGGGATACACATTTATGTGCTATAATTTATTAACACTAACAAAACTAAAATATATATTGTTGATTTTTTCTTTGAAAGTATTGTTAAAAGCAGTATTCGTAAATGAACATTATTATCATTACTGTGCAACTGTTCATGTTAACTTGTATACATGTACAGGTATATAGTGACCTAAATAGCCTCATTCTAATTCAAAATGTCTCCCATCTTCCCTAGTGCATGCCTGTTAATATCTACTGGTAAGCTTAGATTGGCACCATACATATATAAATCAGTCTGAAGAATCGTGCTAAAGACGTTTTGTCTAGTTTTTCTTTTTTATGTTTTACTTCTACTGTAGGGATCATATTTAACAATTTTATTTTATATATGTATATATCTTTTGGTCAATTATCATTTAAAAGTATAAAAAAGGAATTATGAAAAAAGTCATATTATGACGTTTTCATCCAAACCTGTTGACCTTAAAAGGTCTGGTATCTGGACATCACAAGATATAAACTCTGTTATATCTGGTCATAGTGCCCAACATCCTAAACAATGAGAAGTGTAACACCAGACTAACTATATAGTCAAGTTTTGTGTTATTTTAATACATTTTTTGTAACAGGTTTTTTCATTGGTTGCTGCTTCATGTTCAATGACACTAGTCTTTACAACAACTGTTTTGATTGGCTACATATTAAAGTTGGTTGTGATGTATGCATCTAATATAAATTCTTCAGAGCAGTTGTTATACTCTTTAGACGATATAAAGTACGATGCCCAGTGTCTGT
Source organism: Pecten maximus (assembly GCF_902652985.1). Lineage (NCBI taxonomy): Eukaryota > Metazoa > Mollusca > Bivalvia > Pectinida > Pectinidae > Pecten > Pecten maximus. Next base: position 17,549,403 of record NC_047019.1, on the reverse strand, counting down.
TGATGCTCGGTATATAATATATATCTAATATTTACTACTGGAATTAGCAAAGTACCAGTCTTTGCACTGATCCTTATACCTGACTTTTTGCAAAAATGTTCTGATTTATAAGAAAGTACACTTTAATAAAATTATAACAAGTTAAATGTAAATTAACTTTTAAAGAGATGAAATAAGTAGTTTATCAAAGCATTATAAGTCAGTAACTAATTATAAACAACGAAAAAAACAGTTCTGACATGAACATTGCTATTTATATTGCGGTAGTCATTATACATACGAATCAATATACATGTATTTTATATCATTTCCATAAGTCTTAGTCATTAGTACCGCCATTTCAACTTTACATTGTTTTTTCTGTTCATTATTTCAATACAAGGTGCTAAAATAATATGCTTTGTTTCTAGTTATAAAAGCTCTAACGAACAATTAGTTAATTAGCAGTTTCTCTTACAATGTATTAGATATGATCCATGTGATCAAAGTAAATACATGGCCGAGCCAGGTTAGATACAGAACAACATATTCAAATTTAGAATCTTCTCAGATTCACATTTCTGGATTATGGCAGCAATATATACATGTTTTTAGTATAATAAGCTTCTAAAACTTCTAAAACAATGTTACGAAAAAAAATTCTGGAATGTATTTCTCTCGAGTCAGGAGATTTTTTCTTTTGTGGCAGCTTTTTCTCCAGATAACTACATAGACATCTTAGATTGTCAGTTAATCTCCAATTATATTCAGATATGTTCAGGAACATTTTCAACGATGTATCATTCAAAAAGTTCTATTGAGATTATTTATGAAACTATCACAGTAGGCACTGTATTGTGTTTGGTGATTGAGATTTGAAGATTTAACACCCTAGACATATGTCAACCTTTACAAGGTTAGAGTTTTAATTGTCGAGAAATGACACCGTCAAAACTGCCTACATGACAAATCACTAGTGGTCCTTTATTAAGTAATTGTATGTATCTATGAACATAGGATTGCTTGTATTTCTATCCACCTTGCCAAGTAATGTACCACTCGATTCAAAATGTCTTGCACTCGTTTTGTATTAGAAGTGATTTAGTTTCTGTTTCAGTTGTGAAATATCAAAGATGATAAATGTTAAATGTAGTTGTCTTGAATGCGCATTAAATAAATTTATTTTTCTGGAATTATTCTTTTCTGTTATTTTTGTAGAAAGGTGATATAAGGACTTTGTGTAAATAGTGTTTTCACTTCAAAATTCATGTATTGAATTTTAGCATTGTCCAACCTAAATTTCTTTTGTTAGCAATGAAGATTTTCGGTCGCCTGAAAAGGTGACATATAGGTATCACTATGTCGGCGTTGGCATCGTCGTCCGCACAATGGTTTCCGTGCATTAACTACAGTTCCCATGGGTCAATCAAGCTCAAACTTTATACAAAAGTGCTTGCCCAGATTGCTTTTCAGGTTCAAAGGTCAAAAGTCGTTGTTACTATAAATAGAAAATAGGTTTGCTTGCGATGACTTGATATTCACTTGGGCCAATCAAACACAAACTTGATGCATTGCTTTCTTACAGGAAGTGCTGGCTTGGGTTGCTTTCATGTTCGATGTTAAAAGGTCAAAGGTCAAGGTCACTATTACTACTGAATAGCTTACTTTTAGTTATGGAGATTGGAATGCACTAGATTTAGTGGAAAAATCATGTTAATATCATGTTTCTGTCTGACAAATGCATCATGATATAAAGAGGAATGCACTGTATCATTTGTGAGTTCATTCATTGCATGGGAATCCATCTGGCAAATCATACAAATTACACTTCGAATAGATACAATGAATATCCAAGCTGATTTTTTAAAAATTTCATCTCCTAGCTTGCTGTGCAGGCAACACATCCACTTTCGTGGAATTCTTGCTGTTAATGAGTTGAAACAAGGGCCCGTTGGAGGGCTACAACATACGCCTGCTGCAATATTTGACACTTGGAAGGGGGTAGTTTCACAGGTTGTAATGCTTTAAAATGAAGTATCATTGTTGGAAAGTTGGAAGGAGATATTGATACACATAATGGTGTGTAGTTGAAACCGAAGGGCAACTTTAAATGATGAGATGTGTATATGTTGCAAATATGGGAAACCTTGGTTTAGACACAACAACACAAAAAATAGTTCACATGTTTATATACAGAATATACAGAGCCTGGGTCGGGTAGTATTGAAGTTATGGTCTGGATAAGTAAAATCATCAAAGGGCAATAACTCCGCTAATAAGGGGGTTAGGGGCATAATTTTGGTATGTGACACTCCGGCTCATCTAGATGTATATTTGTGTTAAGTATGGAGAGCTCGACACCATATGTGCCTGAAGTAAAATCATCAAAGGGGAATAACTCCACAAATAAGGGGGTAAGGGGCATGATTTTGGTATGCGACACTCCAGCTCATCAAGATGTATATTTGTGTCAAGTATGGAGAGTCTGGGTCGGGTAGTATTGGAGTTATGGTCCGGACAAGTAAAACCATCAAAGGGGAATAACTCCACAAATAATGGTCCGGACAAGTAAAACCATCAAAGGGGAATAACTCCACAAATAAGGGGGTAAGGGGCATGATTTTGGTATGCGACACTCCGGCTCATCAAGATGTATATTTGTGTCAAGTATGGAGAGCCTGGGTCGAGTAGTACTGGAGTTATGGTCCGGACAAGTAAAATCATCAAAGGGGAATAACTCCGCAAATAAGGGGGTAAGGGGCATGATTTTGGTATGCGACACTCCGGCTCATCAAGATTTATAATTGTGTCAAGTATGGAGAGCCTGGGTCGAGTAGTATTGGAAATATGGTCCGGACACCATATGTGCCCGCCCGCCCGCATGATAACATAATACGTCCCATCTTTCGTCGGGCGTATAAAAACTAAAGTGAAGTAAAATCTAATGCCTATGGCACAAGCTGAGATGAGAGCTAAAACTGGTAATTTGACTCCTCTGAGGAAAAAAGTACAGTAACTGTATTTAGTTGCCATCCATACAAAGCACTGGAAGTTGGTCCCCCTCCATACAAAACACTGGTAGTTGGTCTCCCTCCATACAAAACACTGGTAGTTGGTCTCCCTCCATACAAAACACTGGTAGTTTGGTCTCCCTCAAAACAAAACACGGGTAGTTGGTCTCCCTCCATACAAAACACTGGTAGTTGGTCTCCCTCCATACAAAACACTGGTAGTTGGCCTCCCTCCATACAAAACACTACGTAGTTGGTCTCCCTCCATACAAAACTCTGGTAGTTGGTCCCCCTCCATACAAAACACTGGTAGTTGGTCTCTCTCCATACAAAACACTGGTAGTTGGTCTCCCTCCATACAAAACACTGGTAGTTGGTCTCCCTCCATACAAAACACTGGTAGTTGGTCTCCCTCCATACAAAACACTGGTAGTTGGTCTCCCTCCATACAAAACACTGGTAGTTGGTCTCCCTCCATACAAAACACTGGTAGTTGGTCCCCCTCCATACAAAACACTGGTAGTTGGTCTCTCCATACAAAACACTGGTAGTTGGTCCACTCCATACAAAAAACACTGGTAGTTGGTCTTCCTCCATACAAAACATTGGTAGTTGGTCTCCATCCATACAAAACATTGGTAGTTGGTCTCCCTCCATAAAAAACACTGGTAGTTGGTCTCCCTCCATACAAAACACTGGTAGTTGGTCTCCCTCCATACAAAACACTGGTAGTTGGTACCCCTCCATACAAAACACTGGTAGTTGGTCTCCCTCCATACAAAACACTGGGAGTTGGTCTCCCTCCATACAAAACTCTGGTAGTTGGTCTTCCTCCATACAAAACACTGGGAGTTGGTCTCCCTCCATACAAAACACTGGTAGTTGGTCTTCCTCCATACAAAACACTGGTAGTTGGTCTCCCTCCTTACAAAACACTGGTAGTTGGTCTCCCTCCATACAAAACACTGGTAGTTGGTCTCCCTCCATAAAAAACACTGGTAGTTGGTCTCCCTCCATACAAAAATATTGGTAGTTAATCTCCCTGCATTCAAAAAATCTGTAGTTTTGCTTCTTCATGCAAAACATGCAGATGTTAGTTGGTTACCCAAAGTGTACATTAAACCTAAGACAACTCTCAATGGGGCCAGCTGCACAAATATGGCTTAGAGGGAGGAGCTTTCAGGCACTTGTTGTCTCCCTTGTTACATCCAGGAGGAGCCCAATTCTGGAAAAAAGAGGAAAGACAATTGTGATAGCTACATGTAGCTGTGCCAATGACAGACCCTGGCTTATCATTCCTAATCTCGGATGTAAAATCAGTCACAAACAGTTGCAATGTGCTGTAATTAATGATATTTAAGAGAGAACTTATATAGGCTTTACCTGTTGTTTGATCCTTTTTCTTTCTAGAAATAAAATTTGTTGAAATCGATAAAAATTAATGATATATTTCGTCTTAAAGATATGTATTATTATGAATTGTGACACTATAACTACCCTATCGCACACATTGACCTTTGAACTGTGACCTTATAACACATTCATTATGTATTTTGACATTTCAATTGAAAATTTTCTTGCCATACCACCACCAAGACAGTAATCCCAACATTTTGACCTATGACCTTACCATGACGGCCCGGTCACACATGTTGAGTTGCGGTTCCCCAGGTACCAAGTGTTTCCTGTGCTGGTCAATGGCCGTCTGTATCCCTGGTAACACCTTTTTGTATTCCTCAGTATGGCTCCTATAAAATGTCCCGTATAGACAGTTACTATATATAACATACTTTCTACCAGTTCTCATTTCGGTATTTACAACTACTGGAGGTTTTCTGTTGTACAGTAGGAGTTTTAACTAGACCTGATTATGTGTTATGATATCATCATGTGATAAAAAATCCATATACCAAATTGTATACAACTGATATTTAGATGATGATATAACTTGATAGATTACATTTTCCCCCTGGTCCCTATCCAACTTTCTTCCCACCCTATCTCCACCCACAACTTGAATCAGTTCTCTCTCCCCGCCCTACCCCCACCCACAACTTGAATCAGTTCTCTCCCCAACCTACCCCCACCCACAACTTGAATCAGTTCTCTCCCTGCCCTACCCAACCCACAACTTGAATCAGTTCTCTCCCTGCCCTACCCCCACTCACAACTTGAATCAGTTCTCTCCCTGCCCTACCCCCACCCACAACTTGAATCAGTTCTCTCTCCCCGCCCTACCCCCACCCACAACTTGAATCAGTTCTCTCCCCAACCTACCCCTACCCACAACTTGAATCAGTTCTCGCCCTGCCCTACCCAAACCCACAACTTGAATCAGTTCTCTCCCCAACCTACCCCCACCCACAACTTGAATCAGTTCTCTCCCCACCCTACCCCACCCACAAATTTAATTAGTTCTCTCTCCCCGCCATCATCCCCACCCACAACTTGAATTAGTTCTCTCTCCTCGCCTTCATCCCCACCCACAACTTGAATCAGTTCTCTCTCCTCGCCTTCATCCCCACCCACAACTTGAATCAGTTCTCTCCCCACCCTACCCCACCCACAACTTGAATTAGTTCTCTCTCCTCGCCTTCATCCCCACCCACAACTTGAATTAGTTCTCTCTCCTCGCCTTCATCCCCACCCACAACTTGAATCAGTTCTCTCTCCTCACCCAACCCAACCCCAACATTTAAAGCCCTTGTCTCCCCTCATTCTCTGACCTACTTGATGAAGTATTTCTCCCCAGGGTCTCTGCCCAGGTGGAACAGTAGAGGTGGATCGTGGTGGATTTGGTCATGTGTAGTCACATTCTCTATATACTGGCCGGGACAAAAGTCTACTCCCTACAAAAATCAAAATAGAGTGTGAGTCACAACTGAACAAACTTACAGCTGTGTTCCTTTGAGACAGAATTTCCTTGTAGTAGCTGATGGCTACCTAACTGAATGATATATGGGTTGATTCATCCTTATTCTAAAACAATAGGAAGTAAGTTAGGTATTAAAGGAAAGAATATTATCAAGTTGTTTATATGCTATACTTATTGTTGTGAACAACTGCATAAAATCATGCTCAACATAGAAAAGTCATTGAATAGGCTAAATAATAAAATAATGCTTACCCCAATGAACTACATGATTGGACTATAAAAACTAATGTTTACCCTGGTGAGCTATATAATTGGACTGTATAAACTAATGCTTAGCCTGGTGAGCTATATAATTGGACTGTATAAACTAATGCTTAGCCTGGTGAGCTATATAATTGGACTGTATAAACTAATGCTTAGCCTGGTGAGCTATATAATTGGACTGTATAAACTAATGCTTACCCTGGTGAGCTATATAATTGGACTGTATAAACTAATGCTTAGCCTGGTGAGCTATATAATTGGACTGTATAAACTAATGCTTACCCTGGTGAGCTACACTATTGAACTAGGAGTGTTACTTTTCTGTACAAGTTTATATTGATATGCTCACCCTGTTGAATTCCTTAATTGGGTTGGTGTAGGTCCAGAGGTGAACTTTGTAGTCTCCAAGTCTCACAGCCATCAGCTCATTTCCACGGTAATAAAACAGTGGCCTGAAAGTTATATAATGGCACTTAACTCAAAGTAAAATCATTTAAATCATTGTGTCACAATGTCAGTACTTAATATGTTGATCAAAATGTCTTCCACTTATACTGAAGACTAGTTATAAGAACTGGAGGGCTAGGCCTATATATAGAGAGAGAGTTCCCCCCTCTGTCTGTCTGTCTGTCTGTTGGTTTCAAAGTCTGTTTTCATCATACCTGTAGGTTGGTTTTGCAATGACATGTTATGGATGAAATTGATGTTTCTGTACATCATCATCATCCCTTTTTCTGTGCTTTATTTTCTAACACTAGGTGTCTTCTTGACACCCATCTTTATATGAAAACTACAAATTTAATATAGAAATAAAAGTAATAAATCACCCCTTTTTGAATAAGTTATGCCGTTACTTGTGGGAGCTGGTAGGAGACATGCATGTATTTTTTTTAAAAACACATAGTATATAGTAGGTTAAGTACACACCTCTGGACTACAGTGTTGTTAATGAGGGTTGACCGGAGACTGATACCATCTATGGGTCTGTCTGTAGGGACCTTGACCCCAGCTAGGTCAAGCAGGGTCGTGTACAGATCCATTGTTGACCCCACCTGGTGTGACACCTGTAATAAATCTACAATTAATCATAGGTGTAATACACACAAATATATATGAATTTAAGTAATATATTTTATGTATTTTTCCTGATTTGTGAAAAAAATTGGAAAAAAATTAAAATTTATCCATTTTAACTTTAATACTAAGATATATTATTGATCGAGGTCTACACACCTGTCCAGGTCGTATTGTCCCTGGCCACCAGGCAATGGCTGGCTCTCGGACACCTCCCTCAAATGTCGTCTGCTTACCACACAGGAATGGACCATTACTGCCCGCTATCAAAACAAAAGCATACCTTTATATAATTTATTTGGGTTTTTTTGACAGTCTTTCTCATTTCCTTTACTTACATCCATGACATTCACGGCAACATAACATTCATTACATCCCTAAACTCAATCGTAATATTCCTATGTAATGATCGAGTAATGGTGAGTACAACACCTTGCCTAGAACAATGTCTGTGACCTCAATGACCTTCACAGTCTTTAGGACTTATAAATAAGGTTAATAATAGATCTCACCTACAAATATTTTGTTCTGAACATCGTAGATAATTTCTGGTCACCAGAATGGGAAATTCCTAACCTACATGCAGTTTTAGCGTATATCACTGCTCCATGTCCGATTCCAGTATTCTTAACCAACCTGCAGTTTTAGCGTACGTCGCTGCTCCATTGTCTGAGGTGAAAAACACAAAAGTATTTTCGTCTATGTCTAACATTTTCAAGGTCTTTAAAATCTCGCCCACTGCATAGTCTAATTCCCTCACTGCATCTCCATACCTGAAAAAAAATAACAATGTATCTACAAGTTTGTAATGTACTAAAATATGAAAATGTATCTATTTCACTTTCTGAAATGAATTTTCTTTGTTGATATGCCAGGTCAGTGGCGTAGGAAGCGGGGGGGCAGGGGGGGCAGGGGGGGCAATTGCCCCCCCACTTTTTACAGTTGGGGGGCAAACATATCTTTTTGCCCCCCCACTTTTTGACATCCAAAATCTAAAAAAAAGGGGAAAAAACACGAATTTATATATTCATTTCGATAAATATCTGTATATTTTCGAACCGATAATGTTTTCTTGAAGGCAACGATAAAAACTTTATCTTGTACATCCGGAACATTCCGACTTTTATACTAGTATATCAATCCTCAGACCTGTGGGTCGGTCGTCTGCACTAGCCTGGTAAGTCAATATTTATATCTTAATACGAAATTTTGCTTAACTTCATCACATAGTTTCAATAAGTTGATGATAATTTGTGAAGTTAATTGAGTTCATAATGAGAACAAGACAGAAACACAACATGAATAAGAATGCACGGTTTTAACGTGAATCGAGTGATACTATTTACCAACAGGTACGAGGAAATACAAAAAAAATTGGCTCGCGCCTACGGCGCTCACTTTATCACTAAATTACTGCCCCCCCCTTTCGATTGCAGATCCACAGGGGGACTTTGCCACCCTGGTACCCGCTTGGCGACCCCCAAACCTCTCGCAAAAAGGGAAAAAAAATCGGCTCGCGCCTAAGGCGCTCGCATGATCACTTAATTACTGGACCCCCTTTCGAAAACTCCTGGATCCGCGCCTGATCCCGAATTATTGAAATGTGCTATATTTCATTTTCCGCGGAGGGCTTAGACCTCCTTGAACCCCCTATCAGGGCGCTGCCCTGGACCCGCTGGGCGGCCCCTCAGACCTTGAAAAAAAATAAAAAAATCGGCTCGCGCCTACGGTGCTCGCATTATTACTAAACTACTGGAAATTTCGAAAATCCTGGCCGGGCCTGGTGATTCATGTTTTGCCATAAATAATATATCCTGATTTGCGTAAATAACTTATTTTGTACTACATAAATTATCAAAATTATCATGGGATGTTGAAATGATAATTATTGGCTAATTTTGCGGAGATGGCATACGATTTGTTTAGTGCGTAAAATTTAAGGTTAAAAAAAATTTTGCCCCCCCCCACTTTTTGATGACTTCCTACGCCACTGCAGGTGGTCCTTTGGTCACCACCCTAGTTCTCATCTGAAACACTTGATCACATAATCAATGTTTGTTGATATACCTAGTGGTTCTTTTGTCACTACCCTAGTTCTCATTTTGGGATTATGACTGATTTGACCTAGATTTACATGGTGAGGAAGCTCACCCTTCTGAAACACCTGGTCACTTATTTTCTTTGTGATTTTTTAAGTGTCTATTAACAAGCTTATATTTTGTTCATATACTGCCCTCGTTTAATCCAATTTCAGCTTGAATTTTGGTTTCATTTTATCATTGGTATTCTCTATTTTTTGTTTGTTGATTTGTTTTTTTGTGATAAATGTGAAAAAAAGTACAGTAAAGATGGCCTTAGTTGTCTAATTTGTACACAAACTGTCAAATGAAGTTTAAGATGAGTAATTACCTGCCCCTTCTGCTGGTCTGGTAGAACTTTTCTGACACATACAATGGATCATGAGTGGCGTCAGGGGTCCAGTACAGGTAGAACGGTTCACCTGAGAGTGTCTGTTTCTTTATAAACTTAATCCCCTCCTAAAACAGTTGTCAGGTAAAGTAGATCACAATAAATGCTTGGTCAACTTGTAGACAGTGACAGAATGGTTGATAAATTCTAAGAAATGATAAACATTAACAATGAAAAAGATAAATGGCAAGTGGGTGAATGCTAAAAATAGATTAAGGAAAAATTTGAAAATATAAAGAGGACTGCAAAATGTCAAAAAAGGCTTGAAAACTATAATATTCAACATAGCTATAATAAACATGTACATGTTAAATAGGTATAGATCTACAAGTATGAATAAATCTGAAAGATGTCTCCATGCAAATTAATAGGTCGTCTGCAACCAATTGGTACATGTTCTGGGAATTTAAATATTATGTATACACAATAATAGTTTCAATATCTGCAAAATATGGGATTAAAGCTTAAAGAAGATATAGATCATCAAAGCAACTAATGAGTGATTGTAGAGTATCAGTTTTCTAAACTTGACATTCCTGGTGATGGAGGTCTTAGTGATGGAGGTCGTACTGTATTATACTGACCTCTAGATACTCGAGGGTTAAGTTTGACAGTCCAGTGTTTCTGTCTATCATGAACTGCTCGTAGTACCTACAACCAAATCAAGGAAAGAGTTTATCACAAAACTAAAAAACTTTTAAAATAAAAATCAAAGTAGTACCTACAATCACAACAAGTAGAATAGGAGAGGGGAAAATTCAGTGGCAAGGTGCAAACTAGGGCCTTCAACCCGAAGACAGATGCTTTAACCAGTCGATAAACATGTATATCCAGAAAACTCAGCCTTGTGTAGTATAGTACAAGTATAGAACTTTTCAGAGGCTCAGAAATGATTTTGACGAGATAGAAAGGTTTACCTGCCAGCCATCTCCGCGTCTCTATAGACAGGTATGTTGGGCGTTTTTATGTCATCGTAGGGTCCAAAGTGACAGTTAGGAGCACCAAACCATTCATGGAAGCCATGTTTGAGTGGGTGGTACTGGGGACGGTGTCCCAAATGCCTGTTAAAATATTGTCATAGATTTTTAAAACAATAGTATGGAGGAAGTCAATTTTTAACGACATAAAAATTTCATTGAACAGGAAGCTTTGTTATGACTTTTTGTCTTCATCTAAAACTTGATATTCCTTTTTTATCTCAGTAATCTTGTGCCAAATAATCAAGATGTTTTTAAAATAAATTTCCTAAAATTTTATGTTTGGAAGCATTATTATCTTATTTCTGCATATGTTCTAAATTTGGTATCACTAGAAAGATTTAAGAATCAAATCATAATGAAAATTTACTTGTTAAAATACAAGAGCCTATTGTAATTCTACAGAGTTGATTTTCCTAAACCTTAAAGATCCGTATAGGAAATGTGTATACATACCATTTACCTACAATCTTGTTGCGGTACCCAGCTTCGTCCAGTAGTTCTGGTAAGAGAATCTCCGAGTCTGGAATACCTCCCATAATGATCTGAGGGGTGTATGCTGTAAGATAGTGTAAAACCTGTCTATAACAACCTCTAAATCTGGTATATCCCATAATGATCTGAGGGGTGTACGCTGTAAGATAGTGTAAAACCTGTCTATAACAACCACTAAATCTGGTATATCCCATAATGATCTGAGGGGTGTATGCTGTAAGACAGTGTAAAACCTGTCTAAAACAACCTCTAAATCTGGTATACCTCATAATGATCTGAGAGGTGTATGCTGTAGTGTGACACCTGTCTATAACAACCACTAAATCTGGTATATCCCATAATGATCTGAGGGGTGTACGCTGTAAAATAGTGTGACACCTATCTATAACAACCACTAAATCTGATATATCCCATAATGATCTGAGAGGTGTATGCTGTAGTGTGACTCCTATCTATAACAACCACTAAATTTGATATATCCCATAATGATCTGATGTGTGTATGATATAGTGTGACACCTGTCTATAACAACCACTAAATCTGATATATCCCATAATGATCTGAGGGGTGTATGATAGAGTGTGACAACTGTCTATAACAACCACTAAATCTGATATATCCCATAATGATCTGACGGGTGTATGCTGTAAGACAGTGTGACACCTGTCTATAACAACCACTAAAAGTTAAGTATTAGAGATACAAGTGTTACTTATAAAATGATAAAAACTTCTAAAGCCTTACAGTCATGAGCATGGATGTTGGTTGTGTAGAATCCATTCCGGATCGGCAGACGTCCCGATAACAGTGATGCTCTCGCTGTATTGAATAATTAAATACTGAGTAAACAATTTCAGAAAATCCATCATTTTGGTTAAAAGTGAGACATGCATTTTTATGACTGACTGAGAGATAATGTAGAGATTCAACTACACGAATTTAGATTGTTTTATGGGACAAACTTTTATGGATACTCCATATTTTCCTCCGAAACACAAAAACAACAGATATTTACAAACAACAAACATTCCATGTTGTACAGGAAGGAATATTTACATGGAGAGCAGATGGGGTTCGCCGAGTAGAAATCAGGAAATAGCATCCCTTCAGCGGCCATCTTGTCGAGGTTAGGGGTCTCTTTGTTAGGTTCTCCAAAAACTCCCAGGTCACCCCATCCCATCTGTCAAGAAAACAGAACGTATTAAATACACAATTATAACCAATGTATGTATGTATATATGATATTTATAAAGTTGAATTGAAACATCTTTATACAAGTCCATTGTAATGTAATTAGAGCCAGGGAAAGTGTTTGGTGTATGGAGAGAACAGTTTACCCTCTTTAAGATGAGATAATTAAAAAAAAGGGGAGGGGGGATCTCAATCTGTGGGTGAAGATTCTAAAGTCGTCAGACACGAGGCTTGACGAATGTTTGTCTGTTTAAGAATCTTGGTACCCTGAGGGTTGAGGTTCCCTTATCTCATCCCAGAAAGGTTTTCTTATACTCTGTTTGGTGAGAGAATTAATTACTTTACTTTAATACCTAACAAATATGCAGTTTTCTACCAACATATTGCAGGCCATTCATTTGACTGACAAAACATTTTCCTGTCACGTTTGAAAGAGGCTCAAGATTGTAACAGGTTGCTGACTCAGATGAGCAAAACACATGTTGACTTATATATATAAGTGATAAAAAGTCACGAGAGAAAGCTTACTGATCAATAGAATCAACATTGTTGTTCATCATCATGTGTAAATAATCAATACATTTGTACTATAAAGGTGTTAGTCATAAGATGATTCAAACTGTTTTCATGAATGTGAACTTATGACAGCAAATATCCAGTTTATCTTAGTTCCAGCTTACACAGAATCCAAAGTGTCCAACTTCATGAGATTTTTGTGTGTGTATGGAATCCAAAGTGTCCAAAACTTATAGTTATGAGGTTCGTTTATACATGCTACTGAGACCTAACTGAGCTAGTTTCATAAAGTGTCTATACTATTGAGAAAATTTTGTGCAGTAATCAAAGTGTAATTAATAATAACTAATGGGATTCTTTTGCACTAAACCCAAAAGTGTCTAAACTTATGAGGTTATTTTATACAGCTATTACATAGAATCCAATATGTCCGAACTAAAATATGAGGTACGTTCTCTTATAGTACACAATCAAAGTCTAATTAAGCTTATGAGGTTCTTTTGTATGGAAACCTACTTCTTACAGCAAACTTAAAAGAGTTGATTTATACTAATGTGGTTTAAAAAATGTCTGAATCAGGATCGAAGAGGTGTCAGTCTGTATTGCAATTAATTGTCCTGACTGTTTCATGTAAATATCCCATAATAGTAGAGAATAATGACAGTTGGATGACATTACTGAACCTAGCAGAGTGTATTAAGAGCAATGTCAACTATAATAGGAAAACTACTATAGCAGTACAATAACTGCTGGGACTATAGATAGTAACATAACACTTTGTTACTTATATCCCTCCATGGTTATTTAAACCCAGAGAGAAGTGTTCAGAGTGCTATATGTGTTATTGTCAGTGCCCTACCTATACACACAAAGTTATACACAGTAATGTTCTGTTTGACTTCTAACACTCACATCATCCATTAGCATTACAATGAAGTTTGGCTTCTTCTGTCCATGACCGCTGACCATCATGAATATCATACACAGAGTGACCACTCGGACAGTGCATCCCTCCATTTTCTGTAGTGTTTTCTTACTGTAGCTGCCCTATAGGTTTTATACCATCTTAAAAATCATGTGACTCAAAAAATCCATACCACATGACAGGTCATGTGAGAGTTTATAAAAGTTTACTGTAGAGGTACCATAAAGGGAAACTTTAAATTTGATTTCAATTTAACATTAAAATTCTACCTACTCCGGTACAATATGTGATGATTGTATATACTTACCACAACTATTGACTATTAAAGTCGGTTGACTGGGCTTCAACAAATACAATACTCAAATCTGATATTAAAGTGACAAAATAAATATTTCTTATTTTTCTCTATTTCCATATCACAAAATGTTCGGGACAAGAACAAAGTCGGGGAGGGTGCTGGCTTGTTACAGAATGTATACAGCATGGTTCTGAAAGACTTGATAAAAAGGGGAAGGGACTTCTTGCCGAGCAGCGGGTTATTGCTGGTTAAATAATCGATTACGGTATACTTCAGGAACAAGGAGTTCTTGAAGTTACCTTGAAGTTACCTACTTTTATAATACCTTATGAAAATTAATGCTACAGCTGTATATCTATAATTATTTCCATAGTGGTAACATAGAGCACATAATTATATCAATGTACAATAAATCAAAAATTATTTTTTTCCACTTACACAGCAAATATTTTTCTATACAGGTATTTAAAAAGTAATAAATTACATAGATGTTGCAGACTTACCAAGACTGACACCATGTGTTACAGACAAATCTATAATGATGTATGTAAGTGCTGTTTGTAGCAAAGATTGCAGCTCTGTTTTAATCAGTTTAGTCATAAATTACAGGTATGAAGTTATTATGGCTAAGAATAGATAAAAGAACATCAAGGTAAGTATTATGACTTCATTATAATAATGACAATATCAACAGAGAAATTTGTGAAATTTTTGAGGCAATTAATATTCCACATGTTTCGTGATCAGTTAATCAATTAAAAATACCTTATATAACAGTTTTTGACTCTGTCCTCTAATTAGAACACAAAACATGAAACAAGATTTCATACCTGTAGTACGAAATACACAAAATGATGGTAGTTACAAAATGTAGCTTCATTCTAAAATCTTCAAAGACTGCTTTTAAAGTATGGTACAGTAATCACTTTGGCATGACTGCAAAAAGAATTAAAATGTTTTTAATCTGAAAGTAATGTCCAATTGTTTTGAGAAGAAATGGTAAAGTCTGAGAAAATGATTCAGTGCCCACAATGTCACCATTATACAAGGTGTCAGCAAACATGGTATATTCAACCGTTAGAATAGTTTGATTTAAGGTTAAAATAAAAAATGGTGAAGCTATTTAGCAATTGAGTTGAATATGGTCTTAGGCGATAAATAAAAACTATTACAAAGTTTAAGATCAACAAGGCGTGCAGAGGATAATGTCAAAGTTTTCGTGTCTGGAACTTATCAGAAACGTATCAAATATATTGGAAGTTTTTTGACAATCAGATCCAAATAAATTTGCAAGAGCGAAGATGTGGATTTCTATAAATAGTAACAGTGACCTCATTTTTTTACCCCAGATTGTTGACACTCAAACTTCCACAGAAGCTTCAGCAGTGAACAAGTGTATGAAGCTGATGACATGACAATTTGACCAAAATTTAATTCTGTAGAGTGAGGGTGTTCAATTCTATATTAGTGACAACGACCTCATTTTTTACCTCAGTTTCGTATGGTTCAATAGGTCCTGTCAACTGGTATGGTCATTTAAGGATGGCCTACCCTGAGATACATGCATGTGGTTACTGCGTGCATGCTTTGGGAGGTTGCGGTATGTTCATGTTTGTCTTCTTGTGATAGCTACTGAATTTACCCGAGGTTGTAGGGCCACAGTGGCCGAGTGGTTAAGGTGTCCCGACACTTTAACACTAGCCCTCCACCTCTGGGTTGTGAGTTCTAAACCTACGTGGGGCAGTTGCCAGGTACTGACCGTAGGCCGGTGGTTTTTCTCCGGGTACTCCGGCTTTCCTCCACCTCCAAAACCTGGCACGTCCTTAAATGACCCTAGCTGTTAATAGGACGTTAAACAAAAACAAACCCAAAAAATTACCTGAGGTTGACACACCAGAACATGTACTTCCTATATCTTAGAAAAAAATTAATTGAATATTTTTTACAGAGAGCACTGGAGTCAAGAATTGGAGAGTCTAGTATTACATTTATAGAGTCAAATACCTGCATCATTGTACTGTAGTACTATAGGGTAGGTATTTTACAAAATCTATTACAGGTTATCTCCCTTGGCTGCTTTCCAATATATGTGGTCCATATACATGTAGCTATAAATCTAGCCATATTGATTGTTGTTTTGTCCTTTTATAATAATGCCAACAGACATTTTCGCTCCCCTGTGTATTCTTGTTAAATATTTCCTTTTTCTTTGTTACTCTTTTGCATTTCCTTTTAATGTTCAAATCCTCTTAGTTCCGATTTCTTTGTATGTGAAGATTTTCAATCTGATTTTTGTATACTGGTAGTTTCCATTATCCAGTAGGTCATGTATATTTCCATTCCTAATTCCAGATCCTACAGTTTTAGACGGCTCATCTTTCATTTCGCTTAGCTTTTTTGTAAATTACCAACCATTTTGTGTTCCATTTGTACTTACAAAGTTAATGATCAAGATGTAGTTTCATTCCAAACAAGTACTCATTATCAACAGCAAGAGGCCAAATAGGCCTGCATCACTTACCTGTTCTACAACTAAGAGGGTATGGATATCTGACTTTGATGGATTTAATTCATCTAACATTTAATATTGATTTATATCATTGGATCAGAAATTAATGTCCCTTCATTAAGAAATTTGGTACATGTAGCCCTCTTTGAAAGGAAAACCTTGATGACAGACAGACAGACGCTGCACCATAATCAGTTCCCTTCATGGATAAGAGAAAAAAAAATCCAATACTGATGTTTTCAAATCAACATTTTAATATGATCACATAATGCATCACAAAATAACATAGATATAGCCGCAGACTCGTAACAATGGGTAGTGAAGGGGTTGGCCATGGAGGGCACACAGATATGACTTGTAACCATGGGTAGTCAAGGGGTTGGCCACGGAGGGCTCACAGAAATGACTTGTAACCATGGGTAGTCAAGGGGTTGGCCACGGAGGGCTCACAGATGTGACTTGTAACTATGGGTAGTCAAGGGGTTGGCCACGGAGGGCTCACAGATGTGACTTGTAACCATGGGTAGTCAAGGGGTTGGCCACAGAGGGCACACAGATATGACTTGTAACCATGGGTAGTCAAGGGGTTGGCCACGGAGGGCTCACAGATGTAACCATGGGTAGTCAAGGGGTTGGCCACAGAGGGCACACAGATATGACTTGTAACCATGGGTAGTGAAGGGGTTGGCCAAGGAGGGCTCACAGATATGACTTGTAACCATGGGTAGTGAAGGGGTTGGCCACGGAGGGCTCACAGATATGACTTGTAACCATGGGTAGTGAAGGGGTTGGCCACAGAGGGCACACAGATATGACTTGTAACCATGGGTAGTCAAGGGGTTGGCCACGGAGGGCTCAGAGAT
The DNA here is from genome assembly GCF_902652985.1 of Pecten maximus. NCBI lineage: Eukaryota > Metazoa > Mollusca > Bivalvia > Pectinida > Pectinidae > Pecten > Pecten maximus. The sequence continues at coordinate 17,531,957 of NC_047019.1, read as the reverse complement.
ATGACTTGTAACCATGGGTATATATAGTCAAGGGGTTGGCCACAGAGGGCACACAGATATGACTTGTAACCATGGGTAGTCAAGGGGTTGGCCACGGAGGGCACACAGATACGACTTGTAACCATGGGTAGTCAAGGGGTTGTCCACAGACAGCTCACAGATATGACTTGTAACTATGGGTAGTCAAGGGGTTGGCCACAGAGGGCACACAGATATGACTTGTAACCATGGGTCCGTAATGTATTATAGCTTATATATAGCACACACATAATAGCCTCAGCATTGCAGTATTATGACATTACAAGATCTACAATCTGAATGAAATGTAAACAAGAAGTACATTTTCTATTCAAAGGAAGTTTATATGTATAAGTATATATTAATTGTATATGAAAAGTGTTGTATACAATATCATGTATACAATGATAGACCAGAAGGCCAACATAACAAAATATTTATTTCCATTTGAAGCAAATCAGAGAAATTGGGATATATGATATAAGTCAGGATTTAATTAAAAATTTTCAATAATAAATAGTGAACATTATCTGTGTCTGTAAAAACTGTACAAGTTATCTCCCTTTCTGAAATGAAGCCTATAGCTAGCTTACAATGGTTACAGGTATTTAACTTACTTATATGAATGAAATATTAACTTCAGTGAAAAGTATATACTAGGTATACTTTGCGACCTTCTCTGTGTTGTTGTACATGTATATAAATAATCCCTGACAGAAAAAGTAAACAATGTATTTTGGACAGAGAACAGGAAGGTATCAAAATCTTCACGATTAAATATTGTTTATTTTCAATACATTAAATTTACTTTTAAATAAATTCTTAGCACCCTTCCATACAAGGAGTTGATTGGCTACTAAGCTGACCTAAGTTACAGACTAAATGTGTTTAATTGTTTTACCAGAAATACTGTCCCCTCGTCCACCCTTTAACAACTTGTGGCTGCATGAACACATGAACACAAACCTTTGGTAATGTGAGTTTAGTAAAATAACAATGATTTCATCTATATTAAGTACCCATTAACATAATATACTTTCAACATGTGATATGAATGTAGCAAATTGAATTAACATTTGGGAGGGGGGGGGGGGGGGGGGGGGGTGCGGAGGGGAGAGAGAGAGATAACAATCAGTGACTCGACACACAATGTTACACCATGTCAATACAAGTAATAAAGTGTCTTTACTTCTGTGGTGTAAACAGTCGAATCACTAATAAACTTACGATCCTACACTTCTACACTGTAACAGCTTATCACCAGTCGAATTACCTCAAAATCAAAACTTTTCATCCAGAATAATATTCATCTCTCTCAATGGATCAAATTTTAATGTCATGGCCAGTGAAAATTTACTACAAAAACATAATTTTGCAAGTGTCATATTTATATTGTACTTGTGATTTATATGTAATACGGAAATTAAGCTGTTAATTCAATTCGGAAATTCAAGTCACCACAATGCATCAGATATACTCTTCAAAATTCACCATTAAACAATATGGTAACAATGGAGTGAATATGTTATGTCCAAATGAGAACAATAACAATTGCAAGCTGATAAACAATAGATATGCATGAAGTAATTCACTAAATTGATAGCTAAGGTAAGCTATGCTTATCAGACACAAATATACACACACCAATTATAATTATCTGTCTGCTAAGTTAGCAGATACATGTAAACCAGTGACATTATCATGACAATGGCCGTTTACGTTAACCCTCAGACAAATCGCTGAGATGATTATGACAATGGCCGTTTATGTTAACCCTCAGACAAATCGCTGAGCTGCTCATGACAATGGCCATTTATGTTAACCCTCAGACAAACCAGTGATATGATTTTGACAATGACCGTTTATGGTAACTCTCAAATAAATCGCTGAGATGATCATGACAATGGCCGTTTATGTTAACCCTCAGACAAATCGCTGAGATGATTATGACAATGGCCATTTATGTTAACCCTCAGACAAATCGCTGAGATGATTATGACAATGGCCATTTATGTTAACCCTCAGACAAACCAGTGATATGATTTTGACAATGACCGTTTATGTTAACCCTCAGACAAATCGCTGAGATGATTATGACAATGGCCGTTTATGTTAACCCTCAGACAAATCGCTGAGATGATCATGACAATGGCCGTTTATGTTAACCCAGCTCAGACAAATCGCTGAGCTGCTCATGACAATGGCCATTTATGTTAACCCTCAGACAAATCGCTGAGATGATTATGACAATGGCCATTTATGTTAACCCTCAGACAAACCAGTGATATGATTTTGACAATGACCGTTTATGGTAACTCTCAAATAAATCGCTGAGATGATTATGACAATGGCCGTTTATGTTAACCCTCAGACAAATTGCTGAGATGATTATGACAATGGCCGTTTATGTTAACCCTCAGACAAATCGCTGAGATGATTATGACAATGGCCGTTTATGTTAACCCTCAGACAAATCGCTGAGATGATTATGACAATGGCCGTTTATGTTAACCCTCAGACAAATCGCTGAGATGATCATGACAATGGCCGTTTATGTTAACCCTCAGACAAATCACTGAGATGATTATGACAATAACTGTTATGTTAACCCTCAGACAAATCGCTGAGATGATCATGACAATGGCCGTTTATGTTAACCCTCAGACAAATCGCTGAGATGATCATGACAATGGCGGTTTATGTTAACCCTCAGACAAATCGCTGAGATGATTATGACAATGGCCGTTTATGTTAACCCTCAGACAAATAGCTGAGATGATTATGACAATGGCCGTTTATGTTAACCCTCAGACAAATAGCTGAGATGATTATGACAATGGCCGTTTATGTTAACCCTCAGACAAATCGCTGAGATGATTATGACAATGGCTATTTATGTTAACCCTCAGACAAACCAGTGATATGATTTTGACAATGGCCGTTTATGGTAACTCTCAAATAAATCGCTGAGATGCTCATTAAGTTTATCAAACTCTTAAAGCAAGATTAAAAGATGCTAAGTACTTAAAGAAAATGTAAATTAATATCAATGACAACATCACAATGGTACCATATGGAATCATGGGAATGTATGGATTTGTATGTCCTTATATAGTAAAGCATAAGTATACAGGCATTAGTACTACAGGTTACAGGGGAAACATCTAATGCTGTGGTCTTTGGTTGTTACAATATTACACAGGATATCATAAGGAATATTTCTCTTTCCGAGTTACATTCTCATTAAGCAGACACTCAATGCCTCATTTCTCATTTGAGTCAACACTCAATGCTCATTTCTCATTTGAGTCAACACTCAACGCTCAGTTCTAAGTTTAGTCCACACTCAATGCTCAGGTCATAGTAAGTAAACACTTGATGCCCATTTAGTAAGCTGACACTCAATGCTCAGTTCTCAGTTAAGACTACATTCAATATTCTTACTGCCCTGAATTGAAGTAAAGACTCATGAAAATCTAATTTGATAATATTAACCTTCCCTGCAGCTGTGACATGAACCCGACCCGATAAAGATAATTTTGATGAGGACAAAACCTGATACATGTAACACCAGTGGGTCCGGATTCGTTTCCATTTTTACAAATATCACAAACAAATAAACACTGAACAGGAAAGTTTCTAGGTGTCTTTAGATAGCCCGTTAGTGTAACCAGCTATGTATACATTGCACAGAATATCAACTAGATGCTAGAAACAAGCTTCAGTGCTTCATCCTGCATGGTTACCAAGGAAACAATCCTAATATCACATTCAAATATATCACATTATCAATATCACCATAGAACCACTTTTTAATGAACCAGTTGTCAAGCTGTTGTTTCTTTGTTATAAAAACAGCAAAGTTATGTCAGTGATGCTGAGGAGCTCCCGCCATTCTTAGTATGACTGTTTGTACGATTGGTACAAAAAAGATCTTGAAGTTATTCAAAACCTCACAGAGGGAAATATTTGTAGGCTTTACAAAACTTCAATAAACCCGAATTAGGGTAATGCCAAAGGAATTCACTTGTAGAATCTGATCACTTGTGTATAATGGAATCCAGTTCCACATGATTCCTACTTATGTAAATAGGACATTACCCCACATCACAACACATTAAAACCATTACACAGGATATCCTAGAACACTGGTGATCTATACCAGGTAATTCCATGGTTAACATTTATTATTATTGATTCCATGATCTATAATCCAGTATGTCACTGTTAGCTAGGATGAGGTTCATGATACACAGCTAAATCCGTCCAACTCCTATCACCAGTGTCATTTGGTCACTCAGATATAGGATGACACCTCGGAGTCTGAATCACTAGAAATGTTACTTTGTGGTTCTGTGGGTGAGGTCTTCATGTACGCCTCCTGGAATGACTTCAGTCCACACTTTGATGGCAGTGATAATAATTTCTCTATCTCAGCGAGCTCCTTCTCTTTTGCCTGGAAATTTACAGAAAAGGAAGAGTCTAAGATTAAAACAGGTTAGATAGAAAACACATATTCAAACCAAATGTTGACAAGTGAACAAGAACTTTTAACATAGTTTCATTAATTAAGAAAAATGTATGTAACACTTACATTTTCAATGTACAAATACTAAAGAAGATAGAAACTGAATCTTTATGAACTTACGCGGACGGTTCGCTCCAGTGAGTGAAGCTGCTTGACTTTCTTGATTGTGTCTCGACTGGGAAAATCATCCCCGCCAATGCTGAGTAAGGTCTTCCTCTGTTTTCCTCGGTCAGTTCCATCGAGAGTCAGATCTTGTCTCTGTATTTGCCTCATTAGAATGCCCAGGTCCTCTGTACTCTCCTGCATACTGGCTGTACCTACACAAAGTGGAGATCCACCAAAACTGACTTGAAAATTTCCAATAATACATTTTTTTCCCACTAACATGCCAGAAAAATAAGGTAGGGAAATCGATTTTTTTTACTAGATCTTAGATCTTGTTTATAATCAATTTTTTATCACGCAGAACGGAAAACTTTCGGTTGGAGAAACAGCCTTTAAAGAGTAAATATCTTCAATGAACAATAACAAAAATCTCCATGTTTTATACAACAAATACCAAACCTGTACAGAAGACTAGAGTATTCACTGTTTATATAGGTCTATAAAGAACTAGTAACAAAATTTCAGGTCAAATGAAACGAGTCTAACAACCTATTCATAGATACATAAATATATTAACAGTTAATATATGTTAATTAAATACAGTGCAAAAGGATAAAACAGGAACTCTGATAAGTAATGTTAAAGATCTGTAGGAAGTATTACAGAAATTCAATCCAATGAAGGTACTAGGTAGATGTCACTACACAGTTAGTAACAGAAAACTCAGAGAAAAATGGCCAATACTACCCTGGTATATGGTTAATACTACCAAAAAATCAGAGAAAAATGGGCAATACTACCCTGGTAAATGGTTAATACTACAGAAAAATCAGAGAAAAATGGGCAATACTACCCTGGTAAATGGTTAATACTACAGAAAAATCAGAGAAAAATGGGCAATACTACCCTGGCAAATGGTTAATACTACAAAAAAATCTGAGAAAAAAGGGCAATACTACCTTGGTAAATGGTCAATACTACAGAGTATGAACTATGATTTTTATATAAAATTCTTGACTTTCTTGGAATGGTCATAATAATATATAATAGTAAGTATCACCAATCAGCCATAGTTAGTAAAACGTCTCACTTAGTGTCTATCAACACTAATACCCTCCCTCTGATGTAGGTTTATAGGTTCTACATCTCCGACAAAGAGTATTTAAGATCGACTGAAAACAACAACAGGCTGCTGTATAATTCTATACAACACCAAAAGTTGTATATTTTATATGCTAACCCTCCCCCTCCCCTCACCACCACCACAAGGCCTAATCTCCTCTTTTATCATCTTTAAATTTGAACCAAAAAAATAAAGAATTGAATTACACCTAAAGAAATTCCATCTGACTTTATGTTTGTTGTGTAACTTTTGGTCTTCTAAGCAATCATTTTAAGACTTAAATATTGTATTTCTTATTTGCTGGTGTTAACAGGATATCAATTTCAATAATACAGGTCTCATTTCAAGAATATTTGTAACAAATTGCAATGTATTCTCTGTCGGCGATGTAGCATCTGAATTCACTGGACTTACAGTTAGACAGTGGTTCAGGGTACTCCTGGATGGTAGTGTTAGTGGAACACACGTTATCTGGGGAGTTAGGTACAGAATCCAGGGACGTTTGGTCACATGGGGAGGTGGGTAGACTTGTTAGGGATTCAGAGCTGTTCTTACTAGTCGAAGATCCATCGTCTGGCTCTTCATCACTCTCACTGAAGCTTGGATCGTGATCTCTATTCACTGTAATAAGAAACCATGTTGTTATTGTAAGACAGAGTTTGGGTTGAAGTAATCGGACCCCACTTTTTTCATTAACGCCAACAAAAATATACAGAGGGACCATATTTTATCTGAACAGGATTGATGTCATTTATGAAATATCCAGCACAAAACCTGTTAGATATGTTGTAAATTAGGGACAGAAAAATATGTCTGTGTAATGTTGTGTATCATTACCTTAGACTATTGTTTAACGACATACTCTCATAGATTATCTAAATACAACACCAGGAATATCAACATGAAGCTAGACGTATACCCCCCGGTACCAGTATTATACTATTGGTTTCAGCTGAATCATTCCTTAGATATGGTGAACTTTGACAACATTCAATACTTTATTTCATCAGAGGACATGACATTTAATAGGTTATAAGATTTAAAAAATATTCAATTGTATATAGGGTTACCTCCCCTTGCTTAAAATTGAAACTATTAAATCGTGAAATGGCCTCCTAGCTTATAAGTTCATCACAAACATTGCTTTACAATGAACTTACCAAAAGATATTAATCATTGTATATTGTATAAATACATAACTTTTTCTTCATACAAAGTATCTTGCAAGAACGAACAAAAAGAAAACTACTTATCAATATTTTAATTTTTTTCCCCATCTTATTGCTGATCAACACCTAACTTTCAAAATTATGAAATGATGAAAACCTTTGTCTTCTGTGGTGTATTTACCTTGGGGTGTTGGTTTGAATCCGATTGAAGCCAGTCCAAACTTAACCATCCATCTGTAACATATCTCACATTAACACAGAACTGATTATAGACAGCTGAGGTCAAATCTACATTCCAGTAACTATGTTCATCCTCCAACTTACAAACATGGATCATAAACAAAATACAAACAAAATATGTTGGTAAAACAATTTCACACAAAACTGAACTTTTAACAAATTTTCCGTGTTATAGTTTGCTTAGCATACCAGGATTTAGAGAGAAACTTTTAAACCTTTAAAATACTTTCATTAACCAATTTCACTAATGATTACACATTAAACATATATGTCTAATTCATATCAATATCGAAAACCTGCATCTCATTATCATAAAACACAAGACCTTGAACCTAATTAGCAATCACAAAGTCTGCACCTCATTTGTATGTACACACAACCTTATATGTATTACGTACTTGGACATGTCCTCAATCCTCTCCGAGGCAAAAATGAAGGTTGTCCCAGCATTGTGGACTTTGAATGCACTGAAAACGAAATACCAGAGATAATTAGTATTATCAGTACCAGTTAGTATGGTAAAACAAATAGAGATAATTGGTATTATCAGTACCAGTTATGGTAAAACAAATAACAGAGATAATTGGTATTATCAGTACCAGTTAGTATGGTAAAACAAATAACAGAGATAATTAGTATTATCAGTACCAGTTAGTATGGTAAAACAAATAACAGAGATAATTGGTATTATCAGTACTAGATAACATGATAGGAAAAATGATTGAAAATAGAAAGGCTGATTTAATTAATTAGCACAAGTTGTAATATAACTACATGGACATAGAACTGTTATATTACTGGTATTAGAAGTTAATTTGTATCTACTTCTACTGTTAATCTATCAAAGTCTCTGACTCTACTATTATACAGACTAACTGTCTATGTTCTGTAAGACAAAACTGGTAACGAGGTATTATGATATTTTCAGAGACTTTTCAAATAAATGAATTTCATATTAACTATGTGACAATGAATTTCATTTGAACCATCAGATAATGAATTTCATCTAAACAATCATACAAAGAATTTAATTTGAATTATCAATGAATTTCATTTTAACCATTACAAAATGAATTTCATTTTAAATAACAGACAATGAATTTCATTTTAACCATTACACAATGAATTTCATTTGAACCATTACACAATGAATTTCATCTCAATTATCATTAAACCAATTAGACAATGAATATCATTCAAACTAATAGCCAATGAATTTCATTTGAATTATCAGCAATGATGTTATTCAGCTCAGTTTTGTCTGAACAATAAAACCCATCCCCATATAGAAACACAAGTAATGTTCTGTACACCCAACAAACACCAGATCTATTGTTCTATTCACAGATAAAAACAAGACCAAAGATAAAAATGAAATCATTGACAAAAATGTGAAGATAAATTGTACAGTATAATCATATCAGCCTCAGCATCAGACAGACCTCAGATTTGATAAATGTCCAGTAACTTTACATTAGACCAACAACCACAGTTTAATATGTCTATATATCATAATCACTAATGGTATAGTGTTGACAGTCTCGGTTAATTCTGTATTGTTCTCTACAGATATAACAACATTTCCTCCTAACAAATAGCCAGAATGGCCAGTTAGAGAAATTAGTGACCATCCTAGGCACCAAACACATTTAACACGGCCATATCAAACGTTACAGGGATCGTTTATCTTCATCCGCACCCTTAACGGTATTGACAGCCAACACGTTTGTAACACAAGTACTCCTCAACATGAATCCTAGTCTGGCTGATATCAAATCAGAAACCAAACCCATTAGCCGCCATAAAAAATTGCTTTCTGGGCAAATTTTGATGATAAAATACAATATTGGTCTGACATATATTGTCTAATGTTTGTGCTGTGAACATTCGCTGTACAATTGATTTCATTTACAAAAATGACGTTATTGATAATTCAATATAATCATTGTAGTTTTTATACAGAAATGTAGCTGAATTTGCTCTAAGTTTGTTAACCAAATCAATGATGCGCAAGTTATAGAATGCCTGTTAATATCCTGGCACTGCATGTCAATATAACTTGTTTTTTATATTATTTATTTAGATTTATCTGTTAATGCTACATGTAATTCGGGATTTTCTCTACATTGGATACCATGTAATTAGACCGCAGATACTGACTAATATACAGATGTTAACAAACCATAATATAATGAGGACCTTAACTATGTCTTTATTATATAAATACGTATGTATATACATACAGTACGTATGCCCAGTCAGGATAAAATATAAACATCAGATTTGTCTTTATGTACCAAATCTATTGTGACTTGTTGAGGACATAAATGGCGACAGTGAAAAACGTGCTACAACACAGTATACAGTGAAAAAATACATACAGTGTCCATATATATACACAGCATCATTGTTACTATACTATCAAATAGGTTACACAATGTTATATGTCAAAAGTCTTTTTGGTGAAGGGTTTGGTTTGGTTTAGTATTGTATAATGTCCTATCAACCGATATTTAAGGATGGCCACCCCTGAGTTACAGATGCATGAGATGAATGTTCATGTTTTGTCATAGCGTGAAACTGATACCAACTTCATAGTGCTACTGTGCTCAAAAATGCTGCCAGAGACTCCCAACACAACACCCAATAGGGTGGTCGGGTACGTGGCACAGTGGTAACACACTTGCCTTTCACCTAGGCAGCCTGGAGGGTTTCATTTTCCGATCTGATGTGAAAAGGTATGGAGTCACCTGCCTGACCAGGTGGGTTTTCCCGGGTCCCCTGGTTTCCTGCCACAGTAAGACAGTGCTTACACACGGGCCAACAAGTGTGATTAATATAAGTTGATATAACTTGTTTCGCAATTGTCGTAAAATAAATAAAGTTTACAGTTTTCCCTATGTGGTCACGTTACACGAACAGCAGGTGAACCAAATTCAAGATTCTCAATAAAAAGTCAATTGAATATGAACAGTGAGAGACGAATCATTATCAGAACAGAATTGAATGATTTGGTCAAAACCAGACCTGATAACACAAAGATAATCTCTGTCATCATTCTTGGCCTCCATAAGGCTGTCTAACTTATTGCTGTAAAATCTGAAAACTGATGTGTGAGACAAAGGGAAGTAACTATGGTAGTTTAGAATGTGACATTTTTTGCAAACGATGATTTTATGAACATGACACATTACATACACTGAGTTGTATTTCTCCTGAAAATACAAGGACCAAAGAAACTAATATCAAATATACAAAATCTGTAAACATGCATATATAAAACTTCTCATGCAAACAAAAATTAACAAAACAATTAAGAAATTTATATTTTGATAAACCATCTTCTCACCTTGATGTGCTAACATTGATTTTTATATACATGCACAATTAACTGATACTGATCATGATGTTCCAATAAAAGTTCATGACTGAATAAAAATGAATATAAGAATTCCACAGTCTGCCTCTTTCAAATTTAGCCTTAAAAAACCTTTCCCCCATAGAACAAGATTAAAATAATTAAAAAATATTGATGGTTTGTTCAAAGCCTGATAAACAAGATATGCTGGATTTCAATTCCTAGAGAAAATATTTTTTTCTAAAGAATAAAGAAGTTACTGAATTCAATGCATAATCAATATTCTTTATCTTATAGTCTCTTTCTACCTAATCAATATTCCTATCTGATAAAGTCTCTTTCTACCTAATCAATATTTTTTATCTTATAGTCTCGTTCTACCTAATCAATATTCTTTATCTTATACAGTCTCTTTCTACCTAATCAATATTCTTTATCTTATAGAGTATCTTTCTACCTAATCAATATTCTTTATCTTATAGTATCTTTCTACCTAATCAATATTCTTTATCTTATACAGTCTCTTTCTACCTAAACAATATTCTTTATCTTATACAGTCTCGTTCTACCTAATCAATATTCTTTATCTTATAGTCTCTTTCTACCTAATCAATATTCTTTATCTTATAGTCTCTTTCTACCTAATCAATATTCTTTATCTTATAGAGTATCTTTCTACCTAATCAATATTCTTAATATCTGATAGAGTATCTTTCTACCTAATCAATATTCTTTATCTTATACAGTCTCTTTCTACCTAATCAATATTCTTTATCTTATACAGTCTCTTTCTACCTAATCAATATTCTTTATCTTATACAGTCTCTTTCTACCTAATCAATATTCCTATCTGATAAAGTCTCTTTCTACTTTTTTGTCATAAAATAGAAATTTGGTAATGAAAGTATTTAACACAGAAGGATCAGAATTTGTAGGTAAACATGGAAACGGATCAGAATTTGTAGGTATGCATTGGACCAAACTACACAATAGGTTCATCTACATTGTAATTTTCGTCTCAGCATTGAAGTTATTCATAACAGACGGCATGTGCTCAAGTTTCTATTAATTCATTTACAATGTGTGTGTTTTTTTAAACCATTAGAAAATGTCCTTATAACATGGAGCATACAGATCTGGTCAATCCAATTCAATTTTATATTACATATATAATTTAACAATGTTTGCAATGCCTAATGCTTCATACATTTCATGCGTGATTTCAGAACTGAATTGCTCATTTTTACGAGGCCTTACACAGACGTTTGAGACAAAGAATGCTTACAATCGCCTTTGATCTGTCACCTTTGATCTGTCACCTTTGAACTTATATATATGCACCCATGATTTTAACAAAAAGTCTTTTTTTTTCAATTTTGAAAGGACATTTCCCCAATACATATGAAATACATTGAATCACATTTTCAAGGACTTTTGAAACACATGTGAACATGCCAGAATTCAAAACTTTTCAAGGCTGAATGAATAAATTCAAAAAGGTTTTTTTTTAATGCCACATAGCAAAATTTAAGGACTTTTCAAGCCCACATGCAAAGATTTAAGATTTTTCAATGCCAAATGAGTAAATTCAAGGCTTTTTAAAGGACTTTACATCAGACTGTACGCAACCTGACACTAAAAATCTGTTTGTCACATACAGCATATCAAGGTGATGAGGCTGTGAAGTGATCAGGAATGGAAACCAAACAGTGTTGTACATCAGGTCCTGTACTTACCCAGTACTGTCAGATAGCAGATGTATAAACAAGATGATACCATCATACACATATATCATCACAACTACACAATTCTTATTTTGTAGACTTGATTCTATGACATAACATTCAAAGTTATGATTGTTTATTGTATTTTAATGCCTTAACACCATATATACATAGAAATTTAGTTGCCATGGACACATCATTAAATGCAAAAAAAAATATTATTTTTGTTATAAAATTTGAAAAGATTATATTCTGAAGTTTTTTAGTTCTTTTGAAAAAATCTTAGGAGTTAAGAGTTAATTAAAGTAAGAACTCCAACAAGTCAAACTTATTGCATGACAATCAATAGTCCCGAAAAGGAGGGGTTGCTATGTTCTCCAAACTAGATTATACCTGTCTTAGTTTTTGTTGTACATGCATACTAAATTCCAGGTGAGAGTATATGACTGAAGTAGGTCAAACAATCACAGTGACCTACTTTTTGTACACAGCATAGCAGAGATGTAAGTAAAACATATTGAATTGTAAGTATACATTGGACCATGCCTCACAAGATCTATCTAGGAAGGAGACCTGATAATTGAAATCAAAAAGTAAGCTGACTTACAATTTTTTTGTCTTAACCTCGTCCTTGGATGCTGGGGATACTTGAAATGCTGGCAAATGTATGACTCCTTCTGCTTTCATGTCCTACAGCATAGTCAATGTGACAAATTACAGTCTCACACCAGATGTAGGTCAAATGTCAAAATGTAGATTAGAGTGACCTATTTTAGATACATAACATATATACTGCTACACCTAGGTGAACTCATGCCTCATGACAAGTGGTATAGTGTACAAGATTGAACCAGGTCTAGTTCCTAGTGGGTCTGATAATAACAACAATACTGTTAGCTACAGTTAATGATTTGGAATAAAAGGTATCAAAATTGTTTTAAATGGACCATAATTCAAAAAGTAGAAAACACTAAGAACATCGTAGCTGGTTACTTTTTCTGTGTCTGTGGTTGATAAAGTTTTGTCCGATTTTAAAGTAAAAATCAAGTCAACATAAAAAAACTCCAAAACATATTGGCGTACCTCCTTATCTTTGAAGAAGAACATATTCTGATGTTTGAGGACACACCAACGCTTAAGCCAATGTCGAGACAGTGGTCCATCCCCACGATTCTTGCCTTTCCAAAGCCAACCCTGGCAGTCACCCTCTCCAAGGTCCCTACATGACACACGCCGGTCTGAAACAGGTCACAGGTAACAGGTCCATCAAGATATTACATATCTACATAGATCATTCAAGAGGTCAAAGGTTACAAAAGGTCAAACCAAAGGTTACAGATTATATAAGGTCAATCAGAATAATAAAATAGCTTCATGTTTACTTTGAAACTACAAACCATTAACACAAGCATATTTATGAATACACTCAACAATACTTTTGTTATATGCCTGTTTAAAAATATCCAACATTATACTATTAAGATGTTTTATCTTATTTTCAAAACAAACTTTATTTGTACTTACCAACTTTCTTTGTCTTTTTTGGCCGTAATATAACACTCCCACTTGACTGGAAAATAGAAGGTATTTCAGTAAAAGAAACACAATGTTCAAACAAACTCCAATAGAGAGTGAACAAAGGGCAATAACTCTGTACTGTAGGTATTAAGAGATCTTTATATCAGTATATCATACTCGGCCTCATTAAGAGGTACGGTATGTATTGAGCATTAGGCAGTTGTAGTTGATGCTATATGATAAATACCCTTGACAAAGTGATACACAATAAACAAAGGGCCTTAACTCCCAGATATATTGAAGCATCTGACCGGGTAAGACGTCCTTTTGTTTGAAACTCTCCCTCCCCCCCACCCCAAACTGAAAATGAGTTGCATAAACATTAAGGGAAATATATCAACCTTGCATTTAAGAGGTATATACTCACATCAAATTTTGGCGATTGTAAATGAAATATTTTAAGAAAGAGTCTAATGGCTGACAAATTAACTAATGGATGGAGTGAAAACCTATAAAACTCCTCCAATAGTGATTAAGAAGTACACTGTTACAATGATATCATTACATGTCTTTGTAGTAAAGCTTATTAACAGAGAGGTCAGTAAAACTCAGGTTATAAGGATGACAATGTACTGAGCCTTAGGATACACACCTCCATAGAGGGGGTCTTCTCCAACGGGATCCTCTGGGGGACCCCACTCACTATCACCACCTTGTAACTGAAAAACATCAATTCATATGATCTAACTTTGAAAGTATATTTGAAATCAAATAATTTGAGATTTAAATTCCATAACCTAGATTTGTGACCTGAGCAACAAATGTTAACAAGCACTTTCTGGCTATATAACAAGTATAACTGAGACAAAATTTGTAGCAATTAGGAGCATTATACTTTATTTATTGGTAAATATCCATGAAATTGTCTGTTTCCATTAAATGAATATTTTATAACAAACTCTACTTTGTATTAATCAATGGTAACATTTCTAACATCAGCTTGAATTAGATAAAGAATGATTGACTCAATGAAGTTTGTTTGCAGTAAATTAAAATTTTACCAATGATTTTTAGGCATTTTGTCCCTTGTTTTAGCGAAATTTTAAGATCTAATCAAAGATCCAGTCATTCCAGAGAAACACTGCTGAAGTATTTGTTCCCAAATTCAAATGGATACACTGCAGATTTCTGAAGTACATATATGTTCCCAGATTTCACAGTTTTCAACTGAAGTACATGTTCCAAAAATTTCACAGATTCCAACTAAAGTGCATGTTCTCATATTTAACAGATTTCAACTGAAGTACATGTTCCAAAATTTACAGATTTCAACTGAAGTACATGTTCCCAAATATCACAGATTTAAACTGAAGTACATGTTCCCAAATTTTCCGATTTCAACTGAAGTATGTGTTCCCAATTTTTACAGATACGCTGCTGAAGAACATCTTTCCACGATCTCTGGTTACTGTTGACAATCAGTCTATATCGCTACATGACACAACCTGGTATGACTGGCTTGATTTCTCTTTCTAACTGCTGTATATGTTTTAGTACCAGGTGATACTGGCGTCCCTGATCAGTGATAACGGGACCATGATGAGGAAGTATGTAGCAGTCTCGTGTCTATCACCTTTATCTGGGACGAGGTGTATCTACAGCTAACCAAACTGATCAGTATTCAATAGAACCTGTTAACACAAGCTCCCTTACAATGAAATATGTACTAAATCAATACTTGCCAGATATTATATAAATATATTTTGCTAAACAGGAAAATGTTCCTATTCCATTAACCCAGAAGTAGAAATGTTGTTTTCAATACACTATGTCTTGAAATAGAAAAAAAAAGTTTGGAAACTTTTTCAGTTACCTGTTTATTACAATTTTAACATCGGCAGATTTATACGGTTAAAGAATTATGGAATATATGGGCAATATATGGTAGCTAGTATTAAACAGAAGTCCTAAACATTATCAATTGGCCAGTTTAACAAGCATGCTGGGTATTCCAAAAGCAATACATGTGCCATACCTGCCCACGTTAAAAATAGAAAGTGACCTTGACCTTGACTCAAAAACCCTGAAACTCAAACTTGATCTGTAGCTAGTCATACTGATTTGTATTAACAGCCAGACTTATAATGAAGTCATACCAACTTTCACCAACATACCTTAATTGAAGCATGGCTGAGAAATGTGCAGAAAACTGAGTGAATGGATGGACAGAAGGAGGGGAAGACACATATAGACCCCCAGCTTCACCGGCAGGGGACTACCGGTAATAACATTTCACTCTTTATACTATAAAACATGGTTCTTTTCCGGGGGGGGGGGGGTTTGCAATTTCGGTATGTAAACTATACGTGTTGGGATCATTTTTGTGATCGACCCACCTTCCTTTGTAGTTCGAAATTATGAAAATCAATATCAAAATAATACACGCGGGGAAAATTTTCGCTATGAAAATGACTCGGTGTAATAAGCGTAAATCCCCCCCCCCCTCTCACGTAAGAACTCCCTTTACCTTTGTTGAGGCGAGTGAAGAAAGCATTTTGTACCAATTTTTATAGCACAGAGGGAGCTAGACATGGATTATGTAAATAGCCTAATGTTTGAGTTAGGATAAATAATTTTCAGAAATGATTGAAAAAATAAAATTTTGAATAAATATGTTTGCTTTGTTACGTGCTGCTTTACATAATTTACTTTCTAAACTTGAATATAAAACATCATTGTCCAAGCTGGTAATAAGACCTTTTTTAAGTTAGGGAGGGAAGTGTTGAGGGAGAGAAGTGTAGAGGCAGGGAAGTTATTTTCCTATAGTGAATTATTTCTCCTTAGGTTTTGTTTGCTTAATGTGTCATGCACGAAATGTGTAGTCTAGTCAAAAATGTCACTCACACTTTTCTCCCCGATGAGAATTCTATAAAGTTGGTAAGCATACATGTAAACATATATTTTCAACTTTTCATTCTGTGGGTGTGGGACGTGTATACTCAAAGTCACTAACAATAAAATATATAAATATAAATTAAATTGTATCAGTGACATTTGTTTATTAACTTCTGCACATAGGTACTTTTGTGTGAGTTAAACAAGTTATCTGTTTACATCACTGAGGGCATGTTATCACTTACACATCATCACTTTCATATAGATAACATTGAACTTCCTAGTTAAATCAATTTTCCAATTGCAGGCATATGGATGGAAAGTAAAAAACCTTAACAACCAGAAAGTATATATACTTCCCTGTACTCCAGACTGTCATTATCTGTAAGTATTTATGTTGAATGACCAGCTTATGTCAAATTTGTCACACAGACTGTACATATAGCTTTGTATTTTTATACACAGTCTGTAGATACAACTTTGTGTTTCATAGAAAGACTGTAGATACAGCCTGTATTTCATACAGACCGTAGATACAGTCTGTATTTCATACAGACAATAGATACAGTCTGTACATATTTCATACACACACTGTAGATACAGCCTGTATTTCATACACAGACCGTAGATACAGCCTGTATTTCATACAGACCGTAGATACAGCCTGTATTTCATACACATACTGTAGATACAGCCTGTATTTCATACACAGACTGTAGATACAGCCTGTATTTCATACAGACTGTAGATACAGCCTGTATTTCATACACAAACTGTTGATAATCCTGTATTTCATACAGACTGTAGATACAGCCTGTATTTCATACAGACCATAGATACAGCTTTGTAATTCATACACAAACTGTTGATAATCCTGTATTTCATACAGACTGTAGATACAGCCTGTATTTCATACACAGATTGTAGATACAGCCTGTATTTTGTACACAGATTGTAGATACAGCTTTGTAATTCATACACAGACTGTAGATACAGCCTGTATTTTGTACACAGATTGTAGATACAGCCTGTATTTCATACACACTATAGATACAGCCTGTATTTCATACACAGACTGTAGATACAGCATGTATTTCATACAGAGACTAAAGATAAGCTTTTTACCATACATACAGATTGTAGATACAGCCTGTATTTCATACACAGACCGTATAGATACAGCCTGTATTTCATACACAGACTGTAGATACAGCATGTATTTCATACAGAGACTAAAGATAAGCTTTTTACCATACATACAGACTGTAGATACAGATTTGTATTTCATACACAGACTGTATAGATAAATATTTGTGTTTTATACAAAGGTTAAACTTTTTGTACACATCCATTCATGCTTTATAATGGAAAAATGTTATTATCTGAAGTATTTATCCAGACAATAATTACAGATAATCTGATGATGATTAAACCCATACTAGCAAAGATTACCTCAACTACATGTATAGATACCCATCATATGATTATTAAGATCCAGGAACTAGAAGTGCAGGACAAATAGACCCCAGACAAATCTAATATACATCATAAGAATGTCTCAACTAGATGAATCCATGACCCAAATATGAAGTTCCAGTGACAAGTAGTGTAGGATATAGAGCCCGGATAAGATGTGTCAGGACAGGAGGATTGAATGATCATAGGATAATCAAGACTTAAGATTATTAAAACTGAGATAATCTAGGTTTAAGATAATCCATATGAAGATACGGTAGACCTTAATTAGATTAGACAATGACCATCCATACTAAGCTAATTGTAAGTATATACATGATCTGAATGACAATACTTCATTAACTCTGATTCCCCCTCCTCAGAAATCTGATTAATGATCAGGAGATTCCCACAGTAATCCGTATAAAGACTTACTTGGCTGATTCCTCTAAGACTGAAGAGGCTACACTGTCCAGGGAGGCATCTGACCGGCGCTGAGACCCAGGGCTGCTACTAGCACTCCAGCGTTGTCCTGGTGGGTCCTGTAAAAAGGAAAATGACACTGTGTACATTTCAGTTTCACTAACCATAGAGAAAAGGACAGTAATACGTCTCTTCCTTATACAAGAGAGTGCATGATATTTCAATGGGAGAGTTTGTTTACAGTCCACAGGGAATACACACACCTAACCTCATTACTATACAAAATACATTGTCACAAAGGGCTGGAGCTTGCCCTTTTGATAATTAATACCTAAGTCTTACCTAGTCTTACCTCAGCTCAATCATAATGACCACACATCCATTACAAAATATGTCAATTTTCTAAATTTGTACCAAGGGAAACCCCTGGCCCTTCCGCATTACAGCTTACACATTCAGCATAAGGTAGACATCCTGTTATCAGCTATATATACAGATAGAAAGTTCCTTATTATTACATAGATGTTAGTGAGAAAGGCACTGATATACCTGGTACAGAGGGAAACACCCCGCTTCCTACATGTTTACTCTCAACACCTCAATGCTTTAGTACACTGGGAGTCGTAACACACTAGCCTCACATTGTGACCTTGACTCTCGACTACACAAAACACAGGTGTAATTCTACAGATAGTCAGTCAACTGTGACATCAGCACAATGGGATACAGGTAAAATCAGGAAGTCAGTATTTACATGTAAAACATGTGTTCTATTGGCAAGTAAAGGAAGAACATTTATGGTTCAGTTTTAAATATTACCTATCTACTGAATAATTAGAATTTACAGGTATCATAAGTTTGAAACTATGAATACTTCCATCAACTTCAGTTGTGACTTACAAATGTACGATAGTTTGGACAATTCATTTTGAATGCTATACGTATCATCTTCCTAGTCTAAAGAGCTTCAGCATAGCCCTGTGTAAATCGTATCATATGTGTGTTTATTGCCAAAACTATTTAAGTTTCTCATCTTTATCAAACTCCTTAAACATCATTTAAATATTGCATAATAGTTTTTTTTTATGTTATAAAGTTGGTGAATAAAACTGTGGCACTACTTACAGTACATTGTTAACAGAATTCTACTAAGAAACTTAGACCAAAAATACATACCAGTGTACCAAACACTATATTTCAACTTCTCCAAAGGAAAAAAAAAATATCAGGTAGGATGCTGAGACACTAGAATACTTGGTGTCCTTAATCATAACCATGCACTGAGTAAAATTCTTCTTACTGGATTTTCTCTTGTGTTTCCAAGAACAAAGGATATTACACCAGACATCTAAGATAATGCAATAATCTGTCTTCATATTCAAAATAACAATGTTGTCAATACTATAGTAGGCTAAAAATAATCCGAGCCTCTCACCTCATGTGGAGTACCTGGACCACCAAAATACCTACCAAACATCTCAGATACATGATCTGATCACAATTTTCTGCCATTGTTTTAAGAACACAAAGTCAACATTAACATCCACCAGGAAGCAGAGTATACGTCCAAGTGTTCCAGTATCTATCTAGGATATTAAAGGAGTTTACTATGAAGCTCGATAAAATTATAGTGTTTGCCTCTTGAAACGATTTCTATTTTTGCAGACACACAGGAAACAATCCTATTAGGGCCCCACTTAGTACATACATACTTTAATATTTCATGGGTTGTATAAATCTGATTCTTCAAATAAAATTGCTCTATACTTAGAAAAGGACATTATACTCAACTGATTCATGACAGGATTCTATTTCAAATCACTAAGGAAACAAGGGAAACAAGGGAAATTATATGTCTCACCCGTCCTATGCCTGATTATATGTCTCGCCTGTCCTGCTTTGTCAGTAAAGTGTAAGCTTTGAGCAAAATTAAGAAAAAATTCTACATTTTTTCCTGAGACAATCAAACAAAAAGTCCCTCTTCATTAATAAAGTGATAATGTGTTGTATGGAAGCACTTTAAATGTGTGTCAATGTTGAAGTTTTTCTAAATACGATTCCGATGCAGAAAAATGATTTCATGTGTGATGTTGATGCGTATATTTATATGAATAAAATCAAGTTTATATCAATATATTTATATGAATAAAATCAAGTTTATATCAATATATTTATATGAATAAAATCAAGTTTATATCAAAATACAACACTGTAAAATCACTTATTATCAAAATTTACTTAAATTTTACATTTTACCCCAAACAAAAAGGCCCTCAGGGCCTGAATCACTCACATGATCAGTAAGGAATATCGTCATACAAGGGTCATGATACAATACGTATCAAGATATATGAGAAACTGATTACCTTTATGTTTTTGTACTGTGTAAGGATAATGTGTTACCTACATATATGTCGATTTTAATGGAAGCATATAACTGGAATTGTCTAACACTAATCACGAACTAGGAGATTATTCGTCCGGAGATAAAACATAGCCTACCCGGTATTCCATTCATGTTTAATTGTGTTTGTGGTATTTACGAAACATTTGAGTCTACATTTGTTACAAAAACATACATTTTGTCTCTTTCCCACAAAGCGTTCTTGAATTTAGATAATTTGGATTTGAAAGAACTCCAACAGGCAGCTTTATAAGTCGCTAGAATGGCCTTATCAGTCATGTTGTTTACTACAACACGTAAGCTAACATTGGTCAAGGGAGATAACTACAAATTTCCAGGTATCGCGATACAAATCAAGGATAGACGATGCATCGATGCACCACTCTGCTATTTCATTACATCAATGCATCGTTGAATTGTTACACCACTAGTAAGGAATAATGACAAAATTACTATTTCCAATTTTCATATTGATCTTAATATATATGTTAGAGGTATAAGGAAATAATATACAATATTTCTAACAGCAGTGGTATGATTCACTGATGCTCTGATGAATCACAGTATAGAGTTTTACATAGATGCACTGTCAGTTCATGGTACTGACATATCAAACAAGAGGCCCAATGGGCCTGAATCAGTCACCTGCTACTAGAGCAACTTTGAAGTTGATTTAGGTCATTTTATGTAGATACTAATTAATGCTTCTACCACTTTATTAAATTATAAGAGAAGGCTAGCCAAGTTTATGCATGTAAGTAAATTGTGTAAGTCTTCATTCAAGCATACCATTGACTCAAAATAAGATCTGAGGGTCTCTTGGCTAACAAGAAATCATTGTTTAGCCTGTTTGAACCCTTAGACCTTGACCGTAGGTCAAGGTCATTTATTTGACCCTACAATACCAATCATCCTCACAAACCCACTACCACCCCAACAGAGACCACCACTACAACCATCTACCTCACAGACCCACTACCACCCTCACAGGGGCCATCACTACAACCATCTACCTCACAGACCCACTACCACCCTCACAGCTAGGGGCCATCACTACAACCATCTACCTCACAGACCCACTACCACCCCCACAGGGGCCATCACTACAACCATCTACCTCACAGACCCACTACCACCCTCACAGCTAGGGGCCATCACTACAACCATCTACCTCACAGACCCACTACCACCCCCACAGGGGCCATCACTACAACCATCTACCTCACAGACCCACTACCACCCCCACAGGGGCCATCACTACAACCATCTACCTCACAGACCCACTACCACCCCCACAGGGGCCATCACTATACAACCATCTACCTCACAGACCCACCACCACCCCCACAGGGGCCACCATTACAACCATCATTCTCACAGACCCACCACCACCCCCACAGGGGCCACCGTTATGACCATCATCCTCACAGACCCACTACCACCCCCACAGGGGCCATCACTATACAACCATCTACCTCACAGACCCACCACCACCCCCACAGGGGCCATCACTACAACCATCTACCTCACAGACCCACTACCACCCCCACAGGGGCCATCACTATACAACCATCTACCTCACAGACCCACCACCACCCCCACAGGGGCCACCATTACAACCATCATCCTCACAGACCCACCACCACCCCCACAGGGCCATCACTACAACCATCTACTCACAAAACAATCATCCTCACAAACCCACTACCACCCCCACATGGGCCATTACTATACAACCATCTACCTCACAGACCCACTACCACCTCCACAGGGGCCATCACTATACAACCATCTACCTCACAGACCCACCACCGCCCCCACAGGGGCCATCACTATACAACCATCTACCTCACAGACCCACCACCCCCACAGGGGCCATCACTATACAACCATCTACCTCACAGACCCACCACCACCCCCAAAGGGGCCATCACTATACAACCATCTACCTCACAGATCCACCCCCACCCCCACAGGGGCCATCACTATACAACCATCTACCTCACAGACCCACCACCGCCCCCACAGGGGCCATCACTATACAACCATCTACCTCACAGACCCACTACCACCTCCACAGGGGCCATCACTATACAACCATCTACCTCACAGACCCACCATCACCCCCACAGGGGCCATCACTATACAACCATCTACCTCACAGATCCACCCCCACCCCCACAGGGGCCATCACTATACAACCATCTACCTCACAGACCCACCACTGCCCCCACAGGGGCCATCACTATACAACCATCTACCTCACAGACCCACTACCACCCCAACAGGGCCATCGATCACTACAACCATCTACTCACAACACAATCATCCTCACAAACCCACTACCACCCCCACATGGGCCATCACTATACAACCATCTACCTCACAGACCCACCACCACCCCCACAGGGGCCACCATTACAACCATCATCCTCACAGACGCACTACCACCCCAACAGGGCCATCGATCACTACAACCATCTACTCACAACACAATCATCCTCACATACCCACTACCACCCCCACAGGGGCCATCACTATACAACCATCTACCTCACAGACCCACTACCACCTCCACAGGGGCCATCACTATACAACCATCTACCTCACAGACCCACCACCACCCCCACAGGGGCCATCACTATACAACCATCTACCTCACAGACCCACCACCACCCCCACAGGGGCCATCACTATACAACCATCTACCTCACAGACCCCCCCCCCCCCCCCCCCCCCTCCATCACTACAGAGGCAATCACTACAACCATTTATTCACAATACCAATCATCTCTACAAACCTTTAGTTTCCATGATTAGTGGACAGCTATTTTTTATATATATAAATTCCATCCTGGATTACAAAATGTAGCAAAGCTACTATCCAGTCTTTCATACAAAATTAAATTTCTAAACAAAACAATTTTAAATCCATCAATATTTTACCCATTTAGAAAAACAAAAGCTTGTTGCTCTCGCTACTTTGTCTGAATTATTCAACAAAGACAAAACTAAAATTGATATTTTTTTAGTTTATCTGTTTATAAACCATTACATCATCAGCCATCTTGAATCCTCCATTTGAGACAAAAAGTAACACTCCTTGGTACTAGTGTGTGTGTGTGGCTATACCCATACATATTCATCAGGAAATTTACTTCGGGAAGAAATTCTCTCAAGATTCTACCAACACATCATTTTCTCATCTGTTTTCCCATCAATCAAATCCCACCAAAACATTGGAGCAGACGGCAGTTCAGTACATAGACGCCAAACAACTATAAGACGGACCCTCATCTGGCAACAGGCATGGCAATGGGGACTGTATAAATGGATAAACCAACGTCTGTCATTGAAATTTAATACAATCATTCTGAAATTTAAGTCTCCGTTGTAGTTTTGACCCATCTGTCTGGATATGGACTGAATTTCAACTTGCTCTACATAATTCCTATTTTTAGATTGGAAACCATTCCATTATGGACTTTATCTTAACAATATAAAAAGCTCTGCAGCCCATTCCATCAAATTTTAATTGAATTTCAAAAATGGATAGTGAATAATTTTTCAAATACAAAATGTACTGATAAAAATAATAGCATCCCATATCATTTTATGATGTTACATCTGACATCTGAGGTTCATATAAATAGCAAATCCAGTGATATTTTACAAGCCTATAAATCACTATTCTGGTGCAATGAAACAGAAGTAACTTGGCCAGTTGTTAATATGTATCATGGCTATCCATTGGTTTTGATTTTGACATTTAATTTGTTAAACTACCTGTCAATTTTGGCAAAACATGTGTCAAATGCAAGTTTCAGGAGAACACAGAAAGCTCATGTGGAACAGACACATTTCACAAAATAACCATGCCGTTATACTCACAAGTGTCTATGGGAGGTTAAAAGTGCCAGGGTTTGTTTGACCAGATTGGACTTTATAAAAGCATGGACATTGATTCTCTTTTGACTTTGAAATGCAAATGGCGACTGTAAATAATTTTAAACAATTATGGCATATATGGAAGCATTTCAGTCTTCAAAAATGCTCTTATTAGACAATACGAAGAACTCTGAACATAGCAAGAAGATATCACTTTTTTTGCAATTAAGCAAAAATTAAACAAAGTTTACAAACATTTTTAGGATTCTGCTATAGCTAATTACCTTCCCTTTGTTTACATTAAGATATATTTCTGTATTGTGTGTGATTTTTTATGCCGGTTTGTGACAAGCTCTGTAAACATTGTCAGCAATGCATCTTTGAGATGATTATAAATCAAACTTTATTTGGTATGTTTTTTAAGCATTGGTTTTGCTGTGAAATTCTCTACTTGTTACACCAAAAACGATTTCAATTCTTCACGGATTGCTGGTTAAGAACAACAGCTGTGAGTAATCGGGACTGAGTTGAACCCTCTATAAATGGAAACTATAACTCCATTTCACTATTGCCTTGCAGTGACCAACAAATTAAAAGTTCTCACTAAAACCGGAAACCAATCCTTTGCATTTCTGGTGATTTTTGTTTCAGCTGATGTCAGATGTACTATTGAAACCCGACAGCTTAATAACTGTTCTAACTGTTGTTTTCAGGAACACCTCACATTTAACACTTGCTACTGAGGCTGGGAATCAACTGAAGCTGGATTTCAAATTTATCTCTAAATATCACACACCAGTGTCAAATGTAATTCAGGCGTAATTGTGCAACAAATTTAATTTGACATTTCTTCTTTCACTTGGCACCTATGTTTTAGCTTCAGTAAAATTGAATTAAACTCGAGGCAAGGAAGGAATCAAATTAATTGTTTTTATCACAGTGGGGAAATCAAATTCTGCACATCTCAATACCTCTGTAGCGAGAAAACTCCATATGCATCCGAGGGCTGTCAGCTTGATACATGGTGTGAGACAAATAGAAAATATTTCAGTATTTATTGAATATTATCTTATAGATATAGCATTTCAAAGACAATTGATGCTTCAATATTTCATATTTCAGTTTGATCACTTTGAAAAATGTATAGTATTGGGTTTCTACAAATACTTTTTAGATCAATGCTGATTATGCATGCCTTACATTGATTTGTACAAACACAAACACTGGGATGTTTTTGATACATTGGGCGTATCACACCACAGAGATATTGGGCAAACACAATATAGTTCTTCAATATCAAACAGAATGTCTCAGTATCCTAGCTGCTGCAGACCGTTTATTTAGTTTGTTGAAGTCCAAAATCTACTGCAGACTTAATTAGCTTGTGTTAAAGTCCAAAATCTACTGAAGACTTAGTTAGTTTGTTGAAGTCCAAAATCTACTGCAGACTTTGTTAGCTTTCTGAAGTCCAGTATCTACTGAAGACTAAGTTAGCTTTCTGAAGTCCACTATCAACTGAAGACTTAGTTAGCTTTCTGAAGTCCAGTATCTACTGAAGACTTAGTTAGCTTTCTGAAGTCCAGTATCTACTGAAGACTAAGTTAGCTTTCTGAAGTCCACTATCTACTGAAGACTAAGTTAGCTTTCTGAAGTCCAATATCTACTGAAGACTTAGTTAGCTTTCTGAAGTCCAGTATCTGCTGAAAACTTAGTTAGCTTTCCGAAGTCCACTATCTACTGAAGACTTAGTTAGCTTTCTGAAGTCCACTATTTACTGAAGACTTAGCTTTCTGAAGTCCACTATCTACTGAAGACTTAGTTAGCTTTCTGAAGTCCAATATCTACTGAAGACTTAGTTAGCTTTCTGAAGTCCAATATCTACTGAAGACTTAGCTTTCTGAAGTCCAATATCTACTGAAAACTTAGTTAACTTTCTGAAGTCCAATATCTACTGAAAACTTAGTTAACTTTCTGAAGTCCAATATCTACTGAAGACTTAGTTAGCTTTCTGAAGTCTACTATCTACTGAAGACTTAGCTAGCTTTCTGAAGTCCAGTATCTGCTGAAAACTTGTTAGCTTTCTGAAGTCCACTATCTACTGAAGACTTAGTTAGCTTTCTGAAGTCCACTATCTGCTGAAAACTTTAAGTTCGCTTTCTGAAGTGCAGTATCTGCTGAAGACTTAGTTAGCTTTCTGAAGTCCAATATATCTACTGAAGACTTAGTTAGCTTTCTGAAGTCCAGTATCTACTGAAGACTTAGTTAGCTCTCTGAAGTCCAGTATCTACTGAAGACTTAGTTAGCTTTCTGAAGTCTAATATCTACTGAAGACTTAGAATTAGCTTTCTGAAGTCCACTATCTACTGAAGACTTACCGTATTTGACCTAATAAAGGCGCCTGCCCTAATAAGGGCACCCCTACCTTTTTTCAAGGAAATAAATCTTTGAGTGTCAAGATGGTGTTCAAAAGTAATAATTCATGTGAAATGTTTTGCTACTTTATGTGTTCAATTTTCTTCAGCAAATTAAGTAACTGGAACACAAGTTTTCGCCACATTTTGTCAATTCCTACAGATGACTTGTCAGTGCAAAGAGCACCCGAAACTAAACACACATACAAAAAATAACTTACCATCTTTATTTGAAGATAAAGTAAAAGACTTAATTCTTGTTGATAAATAACTTTTGTTAAGAATAGAAAGCTAGTAAAAGGCATTTAAAATCAATTATTAGGTCAAAGAACTGAAGAAAACGATGTCTGATATGATCTGGGAAATCACCTGTGTCTATAAATAGAACACAAAGAGTTCCATTTGAACATAAATGGTGGAACACACGTTCTCTGGTCTAAAGAACAGCTGGCATGGTTTACAAGTTTACAGGAATATTCAAGTGATGTTTAAGCTTAATATATGATAATGAATAGATATCTTCATCTTGAATATTTTTATGACTGAATATTTTACCGTTTCCACAATCTTGGGTATTCTGCTATAAGGTATAGTCTGTTTCATAAAACTTCAGAATAACTAATCTTAATAAGGGCGCCCCCACTGTCAATTACCCACGCCCTGCGCCCTTATTAGGTCAAATACGGTAGTTAGCTTTCTGAAGTCCACTATCTACTGAAGACTTAGTAAGCTTTCTGAAGTCCACTGCAGGTTTCTTTTGTGTCCCTTAGTGGAAATACAGAAAACTGACTGCTGAATTGGGATCCCTATCTATGATCTGGTCCTTTCTTTCAGATATGGCTACCTAATTCTGTTGTGAGAACACGTGGCTCCCTTTTCTGATGTGAGAACACATGCATCCCTATTTCATGAGAATGCGTGGATCCCTTTTATGTTGTCAGAACATGTTGATCCCTATTCTGTCGTAAGGACACATGATTCAGACAATTTCTATTTTCATGCTGCCATGCCCAAGTTGCAATATATCAGGGAGATGCAATTTTTTCTTACAGTGCCCATCATCATGGAATCAAATGACTTCCTTGGTTTCACATGACCTTACAGCTTTTGTGTGGCACCATCATCAATGAAACCTAGTGCCTTTTAACCTCAGCTGTTGAGTGGCCCCATTATCAGTAAAACTGGTGTTGTATGATCACCAGTCAGAAAAAGTCACAAGTGTCACATGACTGCATGTCGCTGTTAGCAATTTAATGTCAATGATAGCTAGAATGATGAACAAAATACCAGGAATCCACCAAACAGGTTCTGAAAGGAATTAGTGTCTTGTCAAATTCAATGATCCCTGTACCCAAATACAATTATAGTGTCCCATTCTTAAATATATTTGTCTTGTTCTAACAGCAAAACTAGCTACCATCATACTGGAATCTATTAGCGCTTTACCCTGATGCAATGGTCTGATGACAAAGTCAGAGATACTATATGCCCAATCCTGATGCAACAGCATTGACCTATAAATGTGATATCTTAGAACTGCCCTCAGTTTCACTGACTTAACTTATTAAAACCTCAATTCCACAGGAATTTATGTAAAATATCCTAATTATGTGATTTTCAATGACAATTATATCAATTTCATACAGACAAAATCAAGTTTAGGATTGTCCTTAAGTTAGGGAATGTTCAATTGTCCTAAAAGCAATAATGCTTGGTCCTTCAAGCTGACCCCCCACATTTTATATGCAGTTTCAAAAACCATTAGTCTTTTTTAATAGATACAAATTTCATATAATATCTTTGTCTTGTTTTGGAATGAAATAATGACTAACTTAAGGGCATTCCTTCATTCGGACATCACAAACATGCTCAATTTCTATTGATGAAATCTGTCTTAACAATGATTATACAAGTGTCTACAGTGCCAACATAACGCCAAAATCTACAAGAAAAAGGTGAATTATATACAAATACCACATGTCTTTGCGGTAATTAGTGATACTTCGGGTCCAGTTAAAATTTCAGGACTTAAATACTTGAAGAACTTTGGTTAATCCTGAGAGTAAAACTGCCTTATTAATGAAAAGGTTATAACTTTTACTACTTTCAAAAAGATACGTATTTTCCAGTAAGTTTAATTTTGACGACCTAAACTTTATTCAAACAGAGAAATGCCCCTTTAAACACCATAAAATCATTGAACAACACTAAAACACTAGTGTTCCAGTACACATCAATAAATACCTCAGTTGTAAAACACGTTTTTATATCGGGAATAAAGCTGGAATTTTTCCAATATCCATAAAATCTATACAGCCTGATTTACAGTTAGTAACTATACACACTCTTCATAGATAAAATATGATACTCTACGATACATCAATTTAAATTCAAATCCATTAAACAAATTACTAAAGATAGTCTGTATTGTTACCTTGTAATGCATATATATATACTTACATGACATAGAAACAATAACATGAAATAGATAGCAACACTTGCCTAAAACAGTACTTTTTTCAACTGTTTGTTTAAAGTTGACAGAGAATGTCTACATTGTAAGTGTCCATGATAACATTAAAATATTTCTGGTTTCTCATAACAAGGCTGAATTAACGAACATTAAGTCTGCTAAATGAGTCACTAGACACCCCTGTATTAATGTATACCTACGCTAAATCACAACCTGATGAATGCACTTAGCATCTAATTATGATACGTACATGTAGCCATTTGATATAAGCCATCAATGGTCATAATAAACAAATCTTTGAAAACTTGGCAGAGGGTTGATTAATCACAATGCTTTAATGTAACAGGAGAGGAGAAAATGTAGCGGCCAGACTGGGGTTTGAACCCGGGACCTACGAACACTAGCCGGATGCTCTACCAATTGAGCTACCTGGTCACCGATGATCAACCCAGTCCAGTCCCACTACACACCTCTCTCCTTTTTTCTAAGTCTTTGCCGTTGAAGACACACAAGACCCTAATACCACCACCGTGGGTATTTAAGTTGGGCACCAATTTTGTAACAGGAAAGGAGAAAATGTAGCAGCCAGACCAGGGTTCGAACCTGGGACCTCGGAACACTAGACGGATGCTCTACCAATTGAGATACCTATACCTAGTCACCGATGATTGACCAGTCCCGCTACATAAATACTCATACAAGCATTTTACAGCAAGTGTTAAAAATTCAATCTAAGTTATAAATGTATCAAAACAAATTCAAACAAGAATGTTTTTTTGTCTACTAATCCATATTTTGCGGAAGCACAGTGGTCTAGTGCTAGTTTGAGTCCCGGGAGAGGCACCGTGTTGTAAATACTTTATGCCATTGTGTTCCAGTCGACTCCGCTATAAATGAGTATGTGGTAGAGCAGTACAAGAAATGTGTGTAAGCTGTATAGCACTGAAATGGCAGCTCTGGCTGTAAGCTCCCAAGGGAGTTCACAGATAATAATCCATGAACCACTTTGAGATTAGCACTGAAATGACAGCTCTGGCTGTATATGCTCCCAAGCGAGTTCACAGATAATAATCCATGAACCACTTTGAGATTAGCACTGAAATGACAGCTCTGGCTGTATGCTCCCAAGCGAGTTCACAGATAATAATCCATGAACCACTTTGAGATTAGCACTGAAATGACAGCTCTGGCTGTATGCTCCCAAGGGAGTTCACAGATAATAATCCGTGAACCACTTTGAGATTAGCACTGAAAAGGCATTGTAGTCTGGCTGTATGCTCCCAAGGGAGTTCACAGATAATAATCCGTGAACCACTTTGAGATTAGCACTGAAAAGGCACTGTAGTCTGGCTGTATGCTCCCAAGGGAGTTCACAGATAATAATCCGTGAACCACTTTGAGATTAGCACTGAAATGGCAGCTCTGGCTGTATGCTCCCAAGGGAGTTCACAGATAATAATCCATGAACCACTTTGAGATTAGCACTGAAAAGGCACTCTGGCTGTATGCTCCCAAGGGAGTTCACAGATAATAATCCGTGAACCACTTTGAGATTAGCACTGAAAAGGCACTCTGGCTGTATGCTCCCAAGGGAGTTCACAGATAATAATCCGTGAACCACTTTGAGATTAGCACTGAAATGGCAGCTCTGGCTGTATGCTCCCAAGGGAGTTCACAGATAATAATTCGTGAACCACTTTGAGATTAGCACTATAAGGCACTCTGGCTGTATGCTCCCAAGGGAGTTCACAGATAATAATCCGTGAACCACTTTGAGATTAGCTCTGAAATGACAGCTCTGGCTGTATGCTCCCAAGGGAGTTCACAGATAATAATCCGTGAACCACTTTGAGATTAGCACTGAAAAGGCACTCTGGCTGTATGCTCCCACTAGGGAGTTCACAGATAATAATCTGTGAACCACTTTGAGATTAGCACTGAAATGGCAGCTCTGGCTGTATGCTCCCAAGGGAGTTCACAGATAATAATTCGTGAAGCACTTTGAGATTAGCACTGAAATGGCAGCTCTGGCTGTATGCTCCCAAGGGAGTTCACAGATAATAATTTGTGAACCACTTTGAGATTAGCACTGAAAAGGCACTCTGGCTGTATGCTCCCAAGGGAGTTCACAGATAATAATCCGTGAACCACTTTGAGATTAGCACTGAAATGGCAGCTCTGGCTGTATGCTCCCAAGGGAGTTCACAGATAATATTCCGTGAACCACTTTGAGATTAGCACTGAAAAGGCACTCTGGCTGTATGCTCCCAAGGGAGTTCACAGATAATAATCCGTGAACCACTTTGAGATTAGCACTGAAATGGCAGCTCTGGCTGTATGCTCCCAAGGGAGTTCACAGATAATAATTCGTGAACCTCTTTGAGATTAGCACTGAAAAGGCACTCTGGCTGTATATGCTCACAAGGGAGTTCACAGATAATAATCCGTGAACCACTTTGAGATTAGCACTGAAATGGCAGCTCTGGCTGTATGCTCCCAAGGGAGTTCACAGATAATAATTCGTGAACCTCTTTGAGATTAGCACTGAAAAGGCACTCTGGCTGTATATGCTCCCAAGGGAGTTCACAGATAATAATCCGTGAACCACTTTGAGATTAGCACTGAAATGGCAGCTCTGGCTGTATGCTCCCAAGGGAGTTCACAGATAATAATCCGTGAACCACTTTGAGATTAGCACTGAAAAGGCACTCTGGCTGTATATGCTCCCAAGGGAGTTCACAGATAATAATCCTTGAACCACTTTGAGATTAGCACTGAAATGGCAGCTCTGGCTGTATGCTCCCAAGGGAGTTCACAGATAATAATCCGTGAACCACTTTGAGATTAGCACTGAAAAGGCACTCTGGCTGTATGCTCCCAAGGGAGTTCACAGATAATAATCCGTGAACCACTTTGAGATTAGCACTGAAATGGCAGCTCTGGCTGTATGCTCCCAAGGGAGTTCACAGATAATAATTCGTGAACCTCTTTGAGATTAGCACTGAAAAGGCACTCTGGCTGTATATGCTCACAAGGGAGTTCACAGATAATAATCCGTGAACCACTTTGAGATTAGCACTGAAATGGCAGCTCTGGCTGTATGCTCCCAAGGGAGTTCACAGATAATAATTCGTGAACCTCTTTGAGATTAGCACTGAAAAGGCACTCTGGCTGTATATGCTCCCAAGGGAGTTCACAGATAATAATCCGTGAACCACTTTGAGATTAGCACTGAAATGGCAGCTCTGGCTGTATATGCTCCCAAGGGAGTTCACAGATAATAATCCGTGAACCACTTTGAGATTAGCACTGAAAAGGCACTCTGGCTGTATGCTCCCAAGGGAGTTCACAGATAATAATCCGTGAACCACTTTGAGATTAGCACTGAAAAGGCACTCTGGCTGTATGCTCCCAAGGGAGTTCACAGATAATAATCCGTGAACCACTTTGAGATTAGCACTGAAAAGGCACTGTAGTCTGGCTGTATGCTCCCAAGGGAGTTCACAGATAATAATCCGTGAACCACTTTGAGATTAGCACTGAAAAGGCACTCTGGCTGTATGCTCCCAAACGAGTTCACAGATAATAATTCGTGAACCACTTTGAGATTAGCACTGAAAAGGCACTCTGGCTGTATGCTCCCAAGGGAGTTCACAGATAATAATCCGTGAACCACTTTGAGATTAGCACTGAAAAGGCACTGTAGTCTGGCTGTATGCTCCCAAGGGAGTTCACAGATAATAATCCGTGAACCACTTTGAGATTAGCACTGAAAAGGCACTCTGGCTGTATGCTCCCAAGGGAGTTCACAGATAATAATCCGTGAACCACTTTGAGATTAGCACTGAAAAGGCACTCTGGCTGTATGCTCCCAAACGAGTTCACAGATAATAATCCGTGAACCACTTTGAGATTAGCACTGAAAAGGCACTCTGGCTGTATGCTCCCAAGGGAGTTCACAGATAATAATTCGTGAACCACTTTGAGATTAGCACTGAAAAGGCACTCTGGCTGTATGCTCCCAAGGGAGTTCACAGATACTTTGAGAGGGCTATGCTGCTATGATATAGCACTAGAAATAAACCTCTCTGAATTATTTATCATCAATTATTACTTGACTTTTAAATATGAACTTAATGTATCAAGAGTACAAAATATCTAAAATATGCAACAGTATATGATAAAAAGAAATTGGCATTACCTGAGCAGCGATCATCATGATCAACCAAGTGTTTTCCTTTACCTAGTCCAGTACAATCTATTAACTAATTAACAGGTACCACAGAATATGTAATATCCCATTCAGCATTCAGTAAAACTCCTAAAACAAAAACTGGGACCAGGAAGTCATAGCTCCTGATCACCTACAGGTACAAGTTTACATACAGGTACGTAGGCAGTATATCTTATAGATAGGGAGATCACACGGTGTGGACACACTACACAGAAAAACCCATGTAGAGGGCTATATTATAACCTTTATCATTTGTAGAAGTATGTCATGTAGAGTGACGCTTATAAGTGCATCTATAGGTTTTTGATGTTCATTCAAGGTGACATTTTACTCCAGTCCTATTATTTATGATACAGAACGAGTACGGTTCATGACCTTGACTAAAACAAATCTACTTCAGCCTTTACAACATTTGGGAGCTGTGTTTTCTACCTCCTAACTACATTTTTCCTTCCTAATGCCTATTGATCACTTGATAACACTATGGATTTGACCTAAGTGTGGAGTATCGACCTGAGTATGAAAGTTTATTACTTCTGTCCTCGCGGACCAAGACATACTAAATCTAGAAAATCTGTACTTACCAATATCTATGTAACATTCAGCTTTAAATGAGTTGGCAGCGAGAACTAATGGTTAGCTTAGCCTGTTGTTATGTAACCATTTCAAGGTAGTGACATTTCAGCGTGATAACACTATAACATATCCCTTGAGTGACTGTCATCTATGGTTTCCTTATAACATTAGCTAATGATTCAAGGACATATAACCTCAATCTGATAGTATTTCCATGGTCTCCTTATGAAAATGTTCTTCAGGTAGTTGGTAAGGATGAATGAAAATATACCACAACCACTATATCAATCCAATTATATATCGAAGTCTGTTACAACCAGTATAGAACCAATCCAATACTGGATGTTATATACCAGTGCCAAAGTCTGTTACAACCAGTGTAGGATCCAATCCAATTATATACCGAAGTCTGTTACAACCAGTATAGAACCAATCCAATTACATACCGAAGTCTGTTACAACCAGTATAGAACCAATCCAATTTTATCCCAAAGTCTGTTACAACCCGTGTAGGATCCAATCCAATTATATACCAAAGTCTGTTACAACCAGTATAGAACCAATCCAATTATATACCAAAGTCTGTTACAACCAGTATAGAACCAATCCAATTATATACAGAAATCTGTTACAACCAGTATAGAACCAATCCAATTATATACCAAAGTCTGTTACAACCAGTATAGAACCAATCCAATTATATACCAAAGTCTGTTACAACCCGTGTAGGATCCAATCCAATTATATACCAAAGTCTGTTACAACCAGTATAGAACCAATCCAATTATATACCAAAGTCTGTTACAACCCGTGTAGGATCCAATCCAATTATATACCAAAGTCTGTTACAACCAGTATAGAACCAATCCAATTATATACCAAAGTCTGTTACAACCAGTATAGAACCAATCCAATTATATACAGAAATCTGTTACAACCAGTATAGAACCAATCCAATTATATACAGAAATCTGTTACAACCAGTATAGAACCAATCCAATTATATACAGAAATCTGTTACAACCAGTATAGAACCAATCCAATTTTATACCAAAGTCTGTTACAACCCGTGTAGGATCCAATCCAATTATATACCAAAGTCTGTTACAACCAGTATAGAACCAATCCAATTACATACCGAAATCTGTTACAACCAGTATAGAACCAATCCAATTTTATACCAAAGTCTGTTACAACCCGTGTAGGATCCAATCCAATTATATACCAAAGTCTGTTACAACCAGTATAGAACCAATCCAATTACATACCGAAATCTGTTACAACCAGTATAGAACCAACCCAATTTTATACCAAAGTCTGTTACAACCCGTGTAGGATCCAATCCAATTATATACCGAAGTCTGTTACAACCAGTATAGAACCAATCCAATTACATACCGAAATCTGTTACAACCAGTATAGAACCAATCCAATTTTATACCAAAGTCTGTTACAACCCGTGTAGGATCCAATCCAATTATATACCAAAGTCTGTTACAACCAGTATAGAACCAATCCAATTACATACCGAAATCTGTTACAACCAGTATAGAACCAATCCAATTTTATACCAAAGTCTGTTACAACCCGTGTAGGATCCAATCCAATTATATACCAAAGTCTGTTACAACCAGTATAGAACCAATCCAATTACATACCGAAATCTGTTACAACCAGTATAGAACCAATCCAATTTTATACCAAAGTCTGTTACAACCCGTGTAGGATCCAATCCAATTATATACCAAAGTCTGTTACAACCAGTATAGAACCAATCCAATTACATACCGAAATCTGTTACAACCAGTATAGAACCAATCCAATTATATACCAAAGTCTGTTACAACCAGTATAGAACCAATCCAATTATATACCAAAGTCTGTTACAACCAGTATAGAACCAATCCAATTATATACCAAAGTCTGTTACAACCCGTGTAGGATCCAATCCAATTATATACTGAAGTCTGTTACAACCAGTATAGAACCAATCCAATTACATACCGAAATCTGTTACAACCAGTATAGAACCAATCCAATTATATACCAAAGTCTGTTACAACCAGTATAGAACCAATCCAATTATATACCAAAGTCTGTTACAACCAGTATAGAACCAATCCAATTATATACTGAAGTCTGTTACAACCAGTATAGAACCAATCCAATTTTATACTGAAGTCTGTTACAACCAGTGTACTGGAACCAATCCAATTTTATACTGAAGTCTGTTACAACCAGTATAGAACCAATCCAATTTTATACTGAAGTCTGTTACAACCAGTGTACTGGAACCAATCCAATTATATACTGAGGTCTGTTACAACCAGTATAGAACCAATCCAATTATATACTGAAGTTTGTTACAGCAAGTGTAGGAACCAATCTAATATTGGTTGTGATATATACCAAAGTCTGTTACAACCAGTATAGACTCGACCCAATGCTTATTGTCACACTAAGCATATTTTCACTTTGGCTCCTTAATTATTGTATATTAATTACATTTATCAATAGAGAGTATCAGTTTAACACAATGGGAAGAATAGTATATAAGACATTTGTTTGATGCATGTTTCCTAATTATATAAGCAATACAAACCTTAACCATAGCAGAATAAAAACATCTGCTTTTCCTAGGTTTCCTGTAATGTACATCTATAGCCACAATGCTATTGTAGTATTATCTAGATTAGGAGTCATGTCACAGATTCGAGTGTTACAGGGCTTTAGTAAGAAGAAATGTAATTGTACTACACACTTCTAATACCATTGTACATATACATTTGTATACCCAAGAGTTAGCACTTGACAGACAAATAAGTTAAGTGTGTATAAAAGTTGACTTGAGAATGCTTCAACTTGACCTATCATAGTCACAAAAACACCCCTACTGTTAAATCACGGATATAAAATATGATCGCGACACTAAAACAAATACAGAATTTTGAACTCACCATCAAAATTTTCTTTAGACAATCCATCATTATGTTAAATCAAACATGCATTCAGTGATGTTTAAAATCAGAGAAATCCCTGTATATATATACTTGATACAACAATGGTTAACTAAAATCGTGCATGTTGTATCAATGTGCGATGACTCTTATGACCTTTCTATGTAATTTCTAGTGAATCATCCGATTTATCTGTACGATTAAATCACAACCAGCCCTTATATATTAGTACACAACTATAACAGATCTCTATCATAAGTATGCATTTCCTGGACAGCTCACAAATTTGTCTTTAACATTTAGTCATGTAATAATGTCACCATATATATGATATAATTTGAGTACACAATGCCACAAATGATAGATATTAAATACATATTTACACAAGTCTAGTTATGGATGATATAGTGAAGGTCAAGGTCATAAGGCTATGTAAGGTCAAGGACAGCAGTACACATGCATCTGTAGACCTTATCTCTGACATTTATTTGTTATCAGGTTTGTATATGTTTTAGGTTGTTTCCTAAAAACTAAATTTTACAGTAGAGATTACGGTACTATTTCGGCTTCCCACTAAAGAAAATCAAAGGTCTGAGAGTTCTGACTCACTGTCTCCGGACAGATATTAGTGTATACTCAAACTGTAGTGCTTTTTCTGAATTTTTACAGGTTTAATATTGCATCAATGAATTAACACACCCTGGTGTAATCCCCATAGAAAAATAACAGGATAAACTCTAACTAGCTCCAGATACTATCTAATTTTAACTCAAATATGTTATGACCTCTAAGAACTATTTGAACATTTTGAAAATGGTCCAGTGTGGCCTTTAACCTCTTAACCTTGACAGATGACAACAAAATTTACTCATGGGTAAAAGCTTTGTGTTCCCAATATCCAACGTATCTTAACTTAATTTATTGAGGGGTTCATAAAATATCTTAGAGATTTATTTTTTACTTCAAGAAGTTAATTTCATCAAGGTTTTGATACTTTAACCTTAAGAGCAAATGATTTTAAATAATTCTATATGCAGTTTTGGAAGCTATACTGAAAATTAAAATTACAGTTTATTTCAGGATCTTACCATTAGTTATTATCTGCAAATTAGCCCTTGCCAACAAATAAGCTCCTTTTTCATTTTTTAGAATCATCAATTTTAAAATAGTAAGTGAAAAGGAGTTTTCAAATAAGCCCTCCTCAAACTTAATCCTTAACTTTTACACTGGGGAGGGGGCCTATCTGAGGAAAATGCACAGGTAATGTAACTAGAAATAACCGTATCCCTACCTTATCAGCTTGTGTAAAGGAGCCGATCTTGCGATAGCCCATGAGTTGTGGCTGGTTCTTCTGTTTCTGTGGAAACGCCACCTCACCCGAATCTGAGGTCTGACGTGGCTTCTCTAAGTCAACTGCTCTTGCCTCAATCAAACCATCTTTCGCTGATGTCCGAGGGATTGACGGCTTTATAGAGTGTCTCTCCGCAGGTATTGGTTTATTTGTGATGGGATCAAACTTGTTTAATGAACTCTGTGACCTCAGATTGAGATTATTGTTGGCATTAGCTAGATTTTGATTGTCAGTGGCCGTAGCCGAAGTGTTGCCGTTAGGATCGAGGATTTCAGAATTGTTTGTAGCGCTGGTGTTAGTAGCCTCCTGTGTGGCATTGTTATAGTTGGCGTCCATCTTTTGGTCAGTGAAGGTCTCGGTACTTGCAGTCTCTGCTGCCACCCCAGGCATCGTCTCCTCAGCGAACACTTCACCAACGTCTTCCTCCGATGGTAAGTCACCTAAACCAACTACTTCCTGGTCTGGTGTATGTTTGATTGACAGTTCAGCACTGATTCCAGACTCTGAAGATTCTTTACTTTGTAGAGATCGTGACTGAGGCTGTGGAGGATGACATTCAGGCTGTGGAAGATTAGACTGTGACTGCAAAGAGCGAGATTGCGACTGTGTTGAACGAGATTTGGGCTGTGGAGGATGAGATTGAGGCTGCTGGCTTGATGACTGGGACAGAGGTTGGGGTGAGAGGGAGGGAGGTTGGGGTGACAGGGAGGGTTGCGGAGAGTGAGATACTCTGAGATTTTCTTCAGATTTGACAGTATCCTCTGTGAGGGTGTCACTTGAGGAGGTGGCAGAAATGTGTGGTTGTGTATCCGAGGTGTCTATTTCCTCATCAGTTCCCTGGGAACCGGTAGCAAAATTCTGGAATCTGTACAAAAGAAATTATCTTTCATAATATGGAACCAAATTATGTTTAGAAAGAGTCAATTACCATTTACCCTCATTCAAATCTCATATTTTAACTCATCCATAAATAAAGAAACATCTGATAATTGTTTTATTCTATAAAAAATCATTTGTTTTCTTAGTTCTCTCATACATAACTAACTTAACAAAAAAATATTGACAAAAGGATAGTACTTATATTATGTAAAAAGTAATGGAAAATTGACAAAAACGACAGTACACATACATTTTGTACCAAGGTTTTCAGTGTATGAGCTCTATGTACATGTGAGCTAATGAGCTATATAAAAGTCTTCTCAACATTCAAGATAATTTACCACAGGACGACTTTTACAGTTTTCATATGACCTGCAAAACACTTTAGAGGTTAAAGGTGATAAGAGTTAATTGTTGGGTATTTTGAGGATCATAATTACAATCGGACTACAGTGATAAAACCATTACTCTATAATCATGAGTGACGGTGTATTTTAGTCAACAATATAATTTGCTTGTATTTCATCATATATCAAATATAGATCATGTTATCACATACAAAATGCTGAGAATTGTTTTTTTAAATAGTGAAAACATTAATTTAGAACAAACTGAAATGTTGCTAATTCTTTTTCTTAATTTTCCATTATATTGTACACTGATACAGCCTGGTACATTTATTTTGAGATGATATTTAGTGATTTTAGTGTAGGCATAACTGCTTGATGGACTTAATCTGATTCTAGGCAATCTAGCTAATTCATTTTACAGATATTTAACATCAACCTTAATTAAGGATTAATAAAGCTTAATGTGATGTTTGAAAATTACTCTTTAGAGTCTTTGATGTAAATGTTTATCATCTCTTTGAAAAGAATTCTGAAGTTCTGTGGTGGTTAAAAAGACATCAATGTACATAGAGAGTTCAATGATTTGGTTTAATTTGTTGTTCCGTTTGCTTGGTCCATTGTTGGGGTCTATTTTTTTATTTCCAGTAATGATGAAACAAACAAGTAATATATGATAAAAAGAGCCTTCATTAAATTTCCGTGATCAGTCAAGTAACATCTTCAACCCTCAGACACTTCAGTTTGTCCGTAGCTTAAAAGTAGAAAATAATCTCTGTTACCTGGAAGGAACTTCAAGGAGTCCGAGTGAAGCTGATTGATCATCCGGGTCCGGAGGATCGGTTATAAGTTCGATATTCTGATCAGCCCTCGTGACTCTGAGTCGGGGTGTTGGTTCCTGGACTGTGGGTGTGGGTTTCTTCACCACAAACTCCAGGGACTGGGGAACGGACTTGGCAGTGCGGAACTCCTGTCGTTTCTGATGGGCATTTATTATCTTATTGGCATCCCCTAGTCGCAGTAAATTACTGTCCTCACCTAAAATGAATACACAAAAATGTCTAACTTTCAAATTTTAGTATCATAATAAAATTCAATATAAGATTTTCAGTCAGCTGAAATCTTTATAAAGTCACTTTTCCTGGAAAACAAAATAACATCACTTTACATCAGTGACAGGACAACAGATCAGTAATACATCATACAGATTTCTGTTGGGTTTTATACCAGGACAACAGATCAGTAATACATCATACAGATTTCTGTTGGGTTTTATACCAGGACAACAGATCAGTAATACATCATACAGATTTCTGTTGGGTTTTATACCAGGACAACAGATCAGTAATACATCATACAGATTTCTGTTGGAGTTTTATACCAGGACAACAGATCAGTAATACATCATACAGATTTCTGTTGGGTTTTATACCAGGACAACAGATCAGTAATACATCATACAGATTTCTGTTGGGTTTTATACCAGGACAACAGATCAGTAATACATCATACAGATTTCTGTTGGGTTTTATACCAGGACAACAGATCAGTAATACATCATACAGATTTCTGTTGGGTTTTATACCAACTGGTAGTGTAAAACTGTTAGCTTTTAGTGACTATGACTGTAGGTATCTCATTAAATGGGAATTTCTTACATATAATTAAATGGGTTCAAGATCTATCGGTATACAGTTAAGCCTTTATTTTAACAAAATGTTCTATAAATGGATGTTTACTGGTTTTATAACACTTTACCTCAGGTGATGTTTGTAAACAATGCTACAAGGAGAGAGTCGAATGAAGTCATGTGGGTGAGAGTGATGAGTCTGTGCAGCTTTTGCTTACGAGCGGTAACTTACCGACACATTCCTGTAAAACCTACTGAATTGTGAGTTACTGTTTTACACTGATTTAGGTATGTTTTATGTTTCAGACACTTCTAATTTTCAAAAATAAGGGAAAATCTTAGTTTAATGATATATTTGCAAAAAAATATTAAGACTGATAATACTTACAACATTAATATTTACAGACATAGTCCCTTTTAGTATCAAATTGTAATTAATGAACTAATGTTATTTACTCTACCTAATGAGCATAGATAAAAACTGTTATGACTATACATAGACACAGTCCTCATCAGCTAACTCATACAGTCACTTCGGTAAAAAAGCATCGACTTTGTATGAGTCATGAAAATCCACCTTATATAACTGTATGGTACAGCAGCAAAAGTGGAAGTCAAACCCCAGGAATTAATCTTCGTGGATAAACATAAACCTGTGTAATGCTTAGAATCTAATATAAGTTTCAAAACAGGTTTGTTCGGAAATGAACATTTGCATTGCCAATGACAACGAAAATATAATCAATATTTGGAAAAAGATTTATCAATTGAATGTCCGATAAAATTACCATACAGCATGCTATCTACACTGTATGTGTTTGTTAGGGAGTGTGTTAGGATGTCTGGTTGTTTATTAAAACACCAAATGATGCTTCCATTTAAAATCTTTAACAAGAGAGACGTGAGAAAGCCAGACAAATTTCGATTAACAGCTGTCTGAAAATAGACTGCCAACGAGCTGCTGCAAATACTCCTCCTTCTTGTCACTTGGATAAAGGAGATTTTGTAACCGTTTTTTGCTTTACATTTCTACACTAAAATTTGAAATATTGATTTTATTGTGTGACAAACAATAAAATTTGTCAAAAGCTGTATCTGAATAAAATGGACATTTTAATTCCAAGATTTTGTTAATATTTATATTTCATTACATGACTGTACGCCCGACAAAAGAATCAATAATTCTAACAACTTTGTTGTACAATAACCAATACATGTAAATGATAAATAATGGTAAGATTTTTTTAGCTGTCAAACACTCAGCAAGCCTCTTGTCTGTCAAGAACCTTCCCATGGGTTGACATTTCCTTTTCTTCAGCCATTGGGGTAATAATAATACAGACAGAATTTGTACAAAATTTAAAGCCTTTTATTGACAGATATGGGAAAAACTATTGGCCTTGACATTTTTAAAACGCAGACATAAAACAATTAATTACTAAATAAATCAAAACAGTGGGAAAGGCCTAAAACTTTATCAAGAAGTTTTTTTTGTTTTTTTTTCAGTAAATTATTTTAACATAAAGTAACATTCTATATCAACTGTAAAGATAAAACACATTCTTTGATCATCCATCAATTTCAGTAGCCTTCGGAGTACAATCATGTGCAATATTATATGAATTGAACCTCTGACATTTAACATTTTAAATAACTGCCAATCAATAACGTTAACATCCTGCTGCTGAGAACGTTGCCCACAGCTATCGAGGCTGACACGACAGAGAAGCTGTTCTACTAATTGTCTTTAATTACTTCACTTTTCCATCATTCTGACAGCATAAAAATACCACTCATCAAACCAAACTACTTCAATGATAGCTTACAAATCAAAGTGAGCTTACAAAGTTTAGTAAAACAGTGAGTCAAAATGAGCTTATGAGTCAGTAAGCTTACGAGTCAAACAGTAAGCTTACAAGTCAAACTGAGCTTACAAAGTTAAGTAAAACAGTGAGTCAAAATGAGCTTATGAGTCAGTGAGCTTACGAGTCAAACAGTAAGCTTACAAGTCAAACTGAGCTTACAAAGTTAAGTAAAACAGTGAGTCAAAATGAGCTTATGAGTCAGTAAGCTTACGAGTCAAACAGTAAGCTTACAAGTCAAACTGAGCTTACAAAGTTAAGTAAAACAGTGAGTCAAAATGAGCTTATGAGTCAGTAAGCTTACGAGTCAAACAGTAAGCTTACAAGTCAAACTGAGCTTACAAAGTTAAGTAAAACAGTGAGTCAAAATGAGCTTATGAGTCAGTAAGCTTACGAGTCAAACAGTAAGCTTACAAGTCAAACTGAGCTTTCAAAGTTAAGTAAAACAGTGAGTCAAAATGAGCTTATGAGTCAGTAAGCTTATGAGTCAAACAGAGATTACTATGCCCACAGAGCAGTCCATACAGGAAGTGACTTATGACATATAAATAAGAGTAAAATGAGTGAAATTTTTCACTGCCAATTTTGTAGATGCCATTTCGTGTTCCTGTCATGTTCTGGGGGTAGGTTGAGAATTTTCAGGAACATATTTCGTTTTGTATTGTTCCTAAATCAACAAGAACATGTCACCCAAAGACACCCTATGTGTCTCGATGTTTCTGCAGCAATACCATGGTAAGAGGCAATGAGCTTACAAGTAAAACAGTGACCTTACAAGTAACTGAGCTTATGAGTCAAGCAGTGAGCTTATGAGTCAAACAGTGAGCTTATGAGTCAAACAGTGAGCATATGAATGAGTCTAACAGTGAGCTTACAAGTAACTGAGCTTATGAGTCAAACTGAGCTTACAAGTAACTGAGCTTATGAGTCAAACTGAGCTTACAAGTAACTGAGCTTATGAGTCAAACAGTGAGCTTACAAGTAACTGAGCTTATGAGTCAAACAGTGAGCTTACAAGTCACTGATCTTACCAGTCAAAAAGTGAGCTCACTTAGCTTATGAGTCAGTTAATGAGCTTACAATTCACTGTACATACGAGTCAAACGAAGAGCTTACGAGTCAAATTGAGCTTACGAGTCAAACAGTGAGTTTATGAGTCAA
Organism: Pecten maximus; assembly: GCF_902652985.1. Taxonomy (NCBI): domain Eukaryota; kingdom Metazoa; phylum Mollusca; class Bivalvia; order Pectinida; family Pectinidae; genus Pecten; species Pecten maximus. The sequence continues at coordinate 17,487,228 of NC_047019.1, read as the reverse complement.
ACTGAGCTTGGTTCTCGTAACTTTCCTTTCTCTCTCCATTCCTTACTTGTTTTCATGAAGGCATTTGTCCTTTTGACATCAGACATGAGGTTTCTAAGGAAAACAACGTCTAATTCTCTTAGCTATTCATTTCACATGTAAAACACTACAAATATTGATTGATTTAAACTAGAACATTAAGTCAACTGTATTTATTGAAGGCATTACATTCTACACACAGGATCATATATATAACAACACCAGATCCGAGACAGATCTTGTTATTGGTGCCTATACCATTGTAAGAAAGTTTTTATTATTTTGGTTATTTTCCATTCTAAGGACATGTAGAAAATATGTTACTATCTGATATTCTATAAAATAGTTCTGAGGACAAGAACAAGCTTACTCTCTGGATCTCAGCACACTAAAACAGAATGAAATGTTTAACAACCCAGTACATACTGAATTCCAGAGTCTCATCACTTATACATCACACTACAGGGAATTGTCTAAAGTCAGATGACTGATTTAACCTTGATCACAAAATAAGCTTTAGTATCACATCACCACCAGATGTGTCTGCCAACATCCAACAGGTAAACATCGGTAAACTTTGATTCCCAATTTTTTCCATATGAAATATTAGACTATAATGTAATAAAAAAGAGTTTAAACAATTTTCTTGTCTTTGGAAAATTTGCCACTTTCACAAAGAGATCCTCAATCTATGACTGAGGTTGGTAATATATAAATCCATTTTGGCAATCTTCAACACATTATATAAACTGTGGTCACATCTAACAGTCACCCGTGTGGTTGACGTACGTAATTCATTGAAGTCAACTAGGTTCATTAGTAGGGTGCAGCAGTACTCTAGTACTTCCCTAGTTGATTATAATTAACCTACATGTCAATTAGGGTCAAGTACAGTAAACATTCTGGTCAGTAAGGGTCAATTACAGTAAACTACATAAACATTGTGGTCAAGTAGGATCAATTACAGTTAACAACAGTAAACACTGTGGTCAAGTGGGGTCAATTACAGTTAACAACAGTAAACACTGTGGTCAAGTGGGGTCAATTAATATATTACAGTTAACTACAGTAAACACTGTGGTCAAGTGGGGTCAATTACAGTTAACAGCAGTAAACACTGTGGTCAAGTGGGGTCAATTACAGTTAACTACAGTAAACACTGTGGTCAAGTAGGGTCAATTACAGTTAACTACAGTAAACACTGTGGTCAAGTAGGGTCAATTACAGTTAACTACAGTAAACACTGTGGTCGAATAGGTTCAATAACAGTTAACAACAGTAATGCTGCATGTGGTCAAGCAAGGTCAATAACGGTCAACTGCATTAAATGCTGTCGTTAAGTGGGGTCAATTTCGATCAACAACAGTAAACACTGTGGTCAAGTAGGGTCAATTACAGTTAACTACAATAAACATGGTAGTCAAGTAGGGTCAATTACAGTGAACTACAGTAAACATGGTGGTCAAGTAGGGTCAATTACAGTTAACAACAGTAAACACTGGTCAAGTAGGGTCAATTACAGTTAACTACAGTAAACACTGTGGTCAAGTAGGTTCAATTACAGTTAACTACAGTAAACACTGTGGTCAAGTAGGGTCAATTACAGTTAACTACAGTACACACTGTGGTCAAGTAGGGTCAATTACAGTTAAAAACAGTAAACACTGTGGTCAAGTAGGGTCAATTACAGTTAAAAACAGTAAACACTGTGGTCAAGTGGGGTCATTTATAACTATGGTTAACTATACCTCTTACAACATTTAACAAACCTGATCAACTACAGCTATCACCACTATGGTCAACAACCAGTATGTGCTTGGCAAGGGCTTTAAACAGGTTGGGAAAATTTAGATGTTGAACTTTTTTTTCTCTGCGGGAGAAATTATTTGGCATTCACTAGCTATATAATTGGCCTAGAGTAGTCGACGATATCACATTAAGACCCTACTAGGTATTATAGTAAAAATATTAATAAAAAAAATCTTGTACAAATATAAAATGTAAATTTCTGACAAATACAAAATCACATGTACTACATGTCATTTTTTTTCACTACATGTACATATATAGTTAACATTAGTTACAGTTAGTACATTATGTATAGGTTAACCTAGGGATCGGTACCATTTATTTTGTATATTAATCGTGATAACTGTTGTAAGCTTTATTTACAAACATCCCTTTTTTCAGCAGAATACAGTTAAGCCACACACAACTTACTATATACACAATAATTGTTGGTAGTTATAGGGAAAGTCCCTTCCACATTGACAGTGGTTGATTGTAAAGTCATGAAAAAGTCCTAGAAATGTCAGTCAAACATCTGAGGGAACTCCCAGGTCTTTAATTGTCTTCTTAAGGGAATAAGGATGTTTTAAAATATCGCAGATCTTTAAAAATTAACAAAATATGTTGTTAATTATACATCAATTTGAATGCCATGTCGTTGCCCCAGGCTCAGGAATAACCTGGATCATATTATTTCATCCGAGACCACATCCTGGTATACATACCGTAGTTTCCAACTCTATATATCTATCACTTCACCTTATTTAACTGGACCACACCATATATGATATGGTAATGAATTGTGTTTTAAAGACAGAGGATTAAATCTTTAATTTTCAAAATAAACATTTCACTTAATGATTTTAATTTACCTGTAAAACATCTATCTCATATTTCTTGACAGTTGAAATCTTCTTCACAGACTGTTTGTATAAACTAAACAACTATGTTTAATGAAATGATTTAACTTCAGCAGGAATTACCTGAACTACCATTACATTTTGAAACTGATTTGATAGTAGGTACTAATTAAATCAGCTCTAGTTTTGATGCCATTTTACATAATCTTGTGTTACATATATTTCATCTTGAAATTTTCAAAAACCTTAGTTCACAATTGCTAATGCTATGTTTAGCAAATTATATGACAGCTAAAAGAAAATAAACACAAAATGCAAGCCAACCTTTAAAACATATTTTTACCAAAATATGACTTTGCTATGATTATTAATTTTTACCATAATATATAGGACTGCTATTAATACTAAATAATCAGGACAGATTTTCCTGTTATTACACACAACAAAGTACCTTATTTTTCCTGTTATTACACACAACAAAGTACCTTATTTTTCCTGTTATTACACACAACAAAGTACCTTATTTTTCAGAAACAAACTTACCTGGTATTCCATGATCCCGATATTCGATTTGTGGAGCATCTGTTGCCGAGACTGTGAAAGATTTTGGTCGTGTAGGTGTTTCAATGTCTTCAGGTCCCAGAAGAGTTCGACTGAGTGTCGGTGATCCACCACTTACGGTGGCACGGCGCTGTTTAGGATCGACTACACTCGGCTTCACGTACTGTGGGGACTCGGAACCACTTCGGAACACATCGTTGTCAGTGTCATTACCATCATCTTTTTCATCGGATGTTCTTTCCTCTCTGTTGAAACAAAGATATCCATTAGCTAATTGTGGTTATGTGTTGTATTAATCTCACACCTGTATATTTTTTAGCCTCAATTCAGCTGTATGACTATAGAGTAGTCGCTTGTATGACATGACCAAACTAGTACTCTCGTGAGTCAAACTGGATGTCATCTGATGGTATCAAGCCGTAGCACAATGTTCTCTACGCAACTATGTGGCCTCCACATTGATTTTTACTTAGGACTACACAGGGTTCTTAAGCACAGAGCCAAATAAAGCAGCGGATTGTAATAGATTACGACAATTAACAGAGCTTATAAATCTCTGGTTACACACCAGACGTAATCCCTGCCTACTATTTACCATTAAATCAGGGTGAAATCTATTATACTCAGACATGTAAACTAACATCCTGCAACAAAAATTCAGTGTGAAATCTATCATACTCTGTTGTAAACTAACATCCCGCAACAAAACTTCAGTGGGAAATCTATTATCCTCTCATGAAAACTAACATCCTGCAACAAAAATTCAGGGTGAAAGCTATCATACTCTGTTGTAAACTAACATCCCGCAACAAAACTTCAGTGGGAAATCTATCACACTCCCATGAAAACAAACATCACACAACAAAAATTCAGGGTGAAATCTATCATACTCCCACGTAAATTAACATTCCGCAAAAAATATTCAGGGTGAATTCTATCATACTCCTATGTAAACGAGCATCCCGCAACAAAAATTCAGTGTAAAATATATATCATATTCCCATGTACACTAACATCCCGCAACAAAAATTCAGGGTGAAATCTAACATATTCCCATGTAAACTAAAATCCTGCAACAAAAATTCAGTGTGAAATATATCATATTCTCATATTAACTTTATTTATTTTACAACAATTGTGAAACAAGTTATATCAACTTATATTAATCACGCTTGTTGGCCCAGATGGAAGCGTGCAAGGGGTTTTACTGTGGGAGGAAACCGGAGTACTCTGGGAAAACCCACATGTGGTCGGGCAGGTGCCCCCGTACCTTTTCACGTCCGATCGGGGAATCAAACTCCTGCCGCCTAGGTGAATGGCAAGTGTGTTACCACTGTGCCACCCAATAACCCTATAAATTAGCATCTCGCAACAAAACATACACTATCTCCAAGTTAAATCATCTTGGGAAGGTTTAGAAAAAATACTTATTGTCATGCAGTGTTTCACCAATTTAATTAACAAGTCATACAAATACACAACAACTCACGGAGCTAGTCCATCGATTTGTATCACAGGACCCATTAACACTTATAACTACACATTAATTGTCATTACACTGGTACAAGTTTTGTAAAAAGCTACAATTGATTGAAAATTTAACTGTAAGAGGTGACGTAAAAAAACGTTGGGAAAAAATTCTCTCCCAGAATATCCCGAACAACAAGTACGGTTTACGATTTAATTTGTGCATTCGGAATATATATGTTCCGGATAATTTGTACAGTATCTTTGCCAGAGCTGATCAATACAGTTGAACCCCTAACCCAATACTTGGAGCAGTATATATCACCCATGAGACAACATTTTTTACACCAAAGTCTTGTTCCTGTAGAAGAATTAGTGCTCCGTGGCCGTGTTACCTAATAAAGCACTGGCAGAGATGTTGAGTTTTACCCAACCAGAGATAGGGATATGTGCCATATTGTACAATTATCTGTATGTTGAGAGACAGTCTGAGCGGGATCCTTTCCCCGAGATCCTCCTCTTGGCAGCCTATACATGTATTGTCCTACTGCATGCTTGCAATGTTCTGATGGATGGGGAAGCGACTTCTATAATATGCCAGTCTGGCCCTACCTTATAGCTACTGCCTTATACAGCCAAAACACAAATGACATAATTATACGCAATCTGATCAAGACAGATTCCATATTTTGAAAACACTATAACTTTTATCAAATTATCACCTGAAAGAAAATTTTCCTTACAGGAAATCTAATAACACTTGCTGTTGTCTTTTAAATCAAATTTTCTAGAAGTTAATTGTTTTAAGAAAAACAAAGCCATCTTGACTTTGCCACAGGTCCAGATAAGACAAGTGTGGGTGAAATTTTGGTGCCCTCATCCTACATAATCAAATCATCATTATCTCTGGCGGGAATACACTGCTATGTATACTGATTGGTAGTTTGGTTTGTCCAACTTTAACACAGAAACCAGACAATCAATCGGCAGACTTTAGGTAAAAGGTTTGATCCATCAAATTGATTATACAGTATCATACCCAAAGAAGCTTTATACACAAACATAGAATCAAAGATTAATTATATGTATTAGCTAACAACTAAATTAATAAAAGGCCCATGGGCCTTTACGTTCATCTGACTCTTAAAGACCCTTCTATTATTGCAGTATCAATGCTCAGTATAGTGGTACCGTTAGCCATAGGTGACCATGTAGCAACACTTGGTCAGGACCATCTCAGGATCATTTCAGGTAAATAAGAGCTGAACCTCATTTGTGGAACTTGAGAAGAAGTTTAAGATAGGAAAAGTTTACAGATGACCTGAAAAAACTCTGCTTCCAAATAGCCAATATGCCATAAAATTTCCAGAAAGCTGATAGCATTGAACGCTAGCAGAAACAAAAGTGTACTATCAAACAGTAGTACACTATGTACAATGGTATTAGCCGCTCCACAGAAATTCGATATTATTGTTCTTCCAAACAAAACGACTATTAACGATCAATAATCATGAATATTCACTGACTGATTAAGATTCCATTTTGGGATGAAAAACAAAATCTATTCCGTAGGCCAACGATCATGGTGATATAGCATCGAATCGACAGGTCTTTTGTGCTTTCATAAGCCAGCAAGAGATAGCCATCTTTTTATCAATACCAGTACTTTACAGACTTCTGTACAGTACTGTATACAAAAAAAAGCTTTCAGGAAAGAGAACGCAATAAATAAATATATAATTTCTGCATGATAAAAAGTGTTTCAAAATCTCTGAGCAGGCTGACAGTATGCACTTTTCATACAAATGGTAATCTTTGGTTTCATTGAAATTCGGTAGTCTCCACCGTCTCTGTGTTAACAATCGACCCAGATACGTGGGCAATATAACTGTCCAGCAATTTGTTAAATATCACCTAAAGGATCAAATTTAACATCGTCACGAAGTCGTCCTCATCTAAAGCAGATGCAATCTGAAATAACCAATTAGTAATTGCTATTCTGAGTCATTTAACTCTCTTGTGGAATATCAAACTCAGACAGCACTTACACTGGATCTATATAGATATGTGTGTATATCATACACATCAGTAGTAAAACACTTACCTACGTATACAACAATACACAACATGGAAATGTTACATACTGCATTAACGGGATCACATGTCGTCAGCATATGTTCGTTTATTAATTGCTGGTGTTGTTTTTTTTTGTCTTGTAAATGAACTTCAGCAGCCAGGGTCAGTTTGAGGCAGTCTCTCCGTAGTAGCTAGTAGCCACTTCAATGAACAACATACTGGAGACCTGTTGAATGCCACCCAAAGCAATCAGATGTCCATGGGACACAACAGGATTATATAGGATATATATACTGTAAATCACTTATATTTCGCGAGTACTTAATTTCGCGGTCTCAGCTAATTTGACTTATTCGCGAATACATAATTTCGCAAATTCTGATCTCAAAATGACTTTAAATTCGCGAATGATGTTAACAGGTCGCCGATATTTCCATGTTGGTAGCCATTTTGTTTATGAGAGTCATGTGATAGTACAAGAAAAGTCATGTGATTCAATCATGTGATATCGGTGTCTGGACATACTGAATTGTATTTACCGTACCTGTATACATGCTAAATGGCTTACAAAGGCGGTGTCAGACATTGAACAAAACCCACGGCTCATTAAGAATGTCTGGAAGATGACGGGACTACAATAGGTTGTGAGTTAATGTACATTGTAATTAATGTACGTGTGTATACAGTGATACCGATGAACAGCTCTCGGGAAGTCTATTGCGTATGATTTATACTCCAGGCGATTATTTGCTCTGAATGTTTGAATTAAATAAATAATTTGTTTGATTTCAACTTTGTCATGGTAAATATCTTGTCGAGAATCAAGCGATGTGAAGTGCTATATATACATGAAACCTTACATAACTTACAACAGTGTGGGTAATAAAGTAGGACATATTCCGGATGACCATCCGGGATCCTCGGGACCGTACCTATTGTACTTAAATTATAACTACATGTAAAACGTCGTCTAGAAGTTAATTAAGTCCGAGCTCAACCACAATATCAGTGTTCAGTGGGGTTTTTGGGTGTGAAATTTTGGTGTTTTGTGATATAAAAACACACTCTGATATAAGTATGTAATCTATCACTCTATCATGACTTTAACGGTGATGTTTAATTTGCTCACCAACTAAAGATTACGGTAGATTCAAAATGGACGCCACTTAGTATTTTTGTCATTCTTATACAAATATTCGCGAGGGATTTGAATTCGCGTTTGACTCTCCTCGCGAATTAACGCGAAAATAAATCCCACGCGAAATATAAGTGATTTACAGTAGTCTGTGATCTCAGTTTGACATGATCAAGCAACACAAACTGTACTGTATTGAGGGATCACTCACTCACCTCTGATCTTTACCTTAATTGTGTCATTCCACAAACATTTTTCTGCTATATTACCCCATGTCATCTTGACTCCTGTAGATTTATAATCTAATATCATAACCAGAACTTCATATGGAGTACTAGTAGCTGATTTGGATGAACAACTTGCCAACAATGATAAAACCCCTATGCTAGTTCAGGGCTTTTTCTGAGGGCTTTTTGGGGCCTTTAATGGGCCCCATTCCCAATTGGAAATATTTCATTTTAATGCCAAATTCCCAAAATTTTCTGTTTACTGCTGAAAAAATCTTTCCCAATTCACCAATTTCTTCCCAAAAAGAGACAAGAAGACCCCATCCCAAACAAGTGAGACAAAGACCTATAATTAGACAGAGCCGCAGTCAATCTTCTCTGGCATAACAAACCTACTAGAACCCCATCAGATAATCATTTATAGGATGAAGTCCATGTAAATGTCTCTGATGTGGTTTGATACATCTGCATGGATTTCTTTTGATGTTCCATCTGATTAATTGTCTACATGAACTGTTCTTCTGGATTACCAGAAACTCAATTATGAAGCATCTTTTTCCACTGCTTGACAGATCAGAAGCCTTCATTGTGTTTCCATGGTTATATTTTTAGTAACACCCTATATGTCAAATTATAAGCTTGTAATTATTTAACCATTCGACCAAATCTGAATAGAATTGATCGAAGGGTTGACTCTTTATAAAAAACTTGTCACACCTGTCCCAATTAGTCAGTGTAGTAGATGTACCATGTAAGTTCAGTAAAATTTCAGTACTTTTTCCAAAAACAACCAAACATCCTCAACTTGATGGTATGGAAGCAATAGGAATATGTTACAAACATGTGTTGACATTAATAATCAATAAAACATGGAATATGTCAAATAACTTTATCTCATAATTCACCTAAATATAACATTTTACATCTGATTTATTACAGAATTTATTCCAATTTGACTATTAATCAATATGTAAGCCCATTGGAGGAGTGATTAAGATTTAATATCTATTTTTCAAAACCTTTGGTTTTTAACTTAAAAATACAGTAAACATTTCAATTCACATAATATATATGGCGTGTTAAGAGTTTTAACTCTACTACATTACAGGTTTGGTTGAAATAACATTGATACTTTTTGAGAAACTGAGCTACACACAAAACACAAAATTCAAAAAATGCAAATGATCCCAGCATCTTTAATTTCCAGAACCACTGAACCATTCTAGATGGTAATACTTAAATGATGGGTGTGATGATCTGTCCATGTGATTGGTTTGATTTATTTTGTTAAACGTCCTATTAACAGCCAGGGTCATTTAAGGACGTGCCAGATTTGGAGGTGGAGGAAAGCCGGAGTACCCGGAGAAAAACCACCGGCCTACGGTCAGTACCTGGCAACTGCCCCACGTAGGTTTCGAACTCGCAACCCAGAGGTGGAGGGCTAGTGTTAAAGTGTCGGTACACCTTAACCACTCGGCCACCGCAGCCCCTCTGTCCATGTGATCTAACTAATACTTTTTGAGCAACAGATCTAAACCCAAAACTTTCTAGTGAAATGTTGATGACAATGCCGCTGGCAGAAAGTAACACCATAGACTTAATGCTCGTCGCAGGCGAGATAAAAGCATGCAGTGATGATACAAATATTGTCTTAAAATTCAAATTTGGAATTGGCTGATAGACAGTGTGATTCCAATATAAAGTCATATGGAGCATCTCAGCAGAAATGCAATGTCTGTCCTTAAAGCTGCTTCAACATGCTGTGTCGATCCACAAACATTTTTCTGCTATATTACCCTGTGTCGATCCACAAACATTTTTCTGCTATATTACCCAATGTTATCTTGACTCCTGTAGATTTATAATCTAATATCATAACCAGAACTTCATATGGAGTACTAGTAGCTGATTTGGATGAACAACCTGCCAACAATGGTAACTATGCTAGCTAGACAGAGCCGCAGTCAACCTTCTCTGGCATAACAAACCTACTAGAACCCCATCAGATAATCATTTATAGGATGAAGTCCATGTAAATGTCTCTGATGTGGTTCGATACATCTGCATGGATTTCTTTTGATGTTCCATCTGATTAATTGCCTACATGAACTGTTCTTCTGGATTACCAGAAACTCAATTACGAAGCATGTCACACACAATCTGAAGCACAGATATATACAGACGTACATGGTGAACTAAATAAAACTTTTATAGTAATTACAATGACGGATCAGCACGAGTCTCTGTAATCATTAAACAGCCAAGATATAAATTTTAATAATGACTGGATCAATACAGAGTTGTAAAGCTTGCTATAATCTCGTAGGATAACCTCCCAAGCTGTTCTTTCATTCTTTCTGTCAAACAGAAGGATGAGTAAGATATCAATTATGCATACCTGTGTCAGTATCTATGAGTGGCCCGATGTTACCTGTTCTATACGACCTGCTCAAGTCGGTCCATAAAACACAGAGTATACCACTGTACAATTCTTACTTCACCGTTCCGTAAAGTTTACATTTCAATTTAACCTTGTCATGTTATTTTCATACTGTTAGATTGAAAATTTCAGTTGCATCCTAAAATAGAATTGATTTTGTGTGGATAGGAATTACTGTATCTGGTAGTACAGTATCTAGCTTGTCCATGATTAAATCTACATCTGATCAAATGTGGAAATTCCAGACATATTATATATACTTTCCCTTTCTATGTTATTCCCTTCCCATGATAATTTACTGCCAAGATTTCAATACATTTTAAAACAGAATCTATTTTCTTGTTGATAGTAATTACTCGACAGCAAATAGCTTTTATAATAATCAAATTCAGATCTGATCAAATGTTGAAATTCCAATGATAAACATCTATATACATGTACTTTTCCTTTTTTCAAGAATAAGCAAACAATTTGTCACCTATCCTAAATTAGGTGGATTCTTCATTAAAATGGCATATAAAATCATCAATATATATGATGTACAATATGTTATATATGATAACTACAACTTATTCTTTATAATTATATAGCACGACATAGATAACATCATATATCTACTGATATAATGTAGGTGACCCAGAAACCTACTTTAGAGACTAATACATTTTTGAAGATGAAGCATGATATCGTTGGATAAACCGTAACACAAGTGAATGACTACGTATACAGCTACTTAGCTAGCTAGCATCCAGTTATAGTTGCTCTCTCAAGCACAAAACTTACACATGAAGTGGGGTCCTCCTTGTGGCTTTACAACAACACTGTATGCTTCTTAATGAAAATGATAATTTACAACTTACCTGCCTAAATTCTTTGTAATGGTATATATACATGTGCGAATTCCAAATATTACACAGAACTTTGTCTGAGTTATGTGAATGTACAACTGTGTGAAAAAGTCATCATTATTAAAATCCTACTTCCATCATTACTCGATCCAAAGTCATCAGTGACCTCAGAAAGTTACCGTGCGTATTTTCCTACACTGTGTTCCACTCGAGTAAATCCTGTTTGTTCCACTTGACCGGATATTACTAAGTGTAATTGACGGTGATGATCGTAACATCAAAATAAAGGTAGAGCAGTATTACTGTGTATCAGGATTTCCCTGTGATGACACACGAATGCATCTCTATCTCACCTGTCAATGTCGGTCCTCAGTAGATAAAGAGCTACTAACCCTGTAAAAAACTGACCACAGATGAATCATTGATCACTCTCCATGTGTGAAGTATACCTGGCACAGGTAAAACTCATTGTTATGCCAGTAACTTTGTTTATTGTTAAGGTAATCAGCAGAGTGTGAATTTTACTTCCTTGTCCTATCAGATCTACAACCACATTGATAGTGTGGTATTACAACATTGATATAATATTCATAATAATTCATAAAACTCCGAGCTTGACATTTTTACTTCAACCAGTACTTTAAATATATTTGAATGAACCAGACAAACCTCAATAAAAGGTGTCATGAGTTTAGAGGTAACAAGCATACTGGGTATATTGCTGAAGCAATACATGTCCCCTAGTGGCCCCCACTAATACATGTTCCCTACTGGCCCCCACTAAAAATAGTAACAGTGACCTTGACCTTGACCCAAAATACCTGAAACTTTAACTTTTCTGAGATATTATGGTCCTTTATCAATATGTAAAGTTAAAGATCAAAATCCCCCAAGGAATGAAGCTCCAAGAATGCTGACAAATTTGGTGTTACATATACATCCATACATATGACCGACAGAGAGGAAAGTTAGTCTCCCCAGTTTCACAGATAGAGGACTTATAAATTTAAACTGTCAAAATTTCAGATGGCTACCTCTCTGCCATTTTGTTATATCTGTCAATTAGTTCCCCCTTCTATCAATCCCTATAATCAAGGCCAGCTCAATATAATTGTAATTTATAAATCTAAAGCAAATTGAATTACATACTGTAACAATTATTTTAAAGCCATTATTATTATAAGTTATCAATATTTTATATAATGAATTATTCTAATCTTTCTGAAATACATTAATACATGCCCTCTCTGGTTAAGACAAATCTTATGTTAGTTTTCATTATAAGCAGTCTTATTTCTGAATTTTACGCAAATACAGTGTAAATTAAGCACTACAGGAGAATGTCTAACTAAAGTGACTTTTTGAATGTCAAGTCAAAATTTAGGTCACTGTATCGGTAATCTGATTTTGATATATAATACAGCCTTGTTGCCTTCCCAAGATGTACCCATATCAAAATTTTGAAGATCCCTGATATGCACTGGAAACCATTTTTGCACTACCAACGTCCTTTACTAACAAAATATAGGTCACAGTGACTTCCTTCTTGTATACAACACTGCTTCCCGAGATGAATACACACACACAAATCTTAAAAACTGTTTTACGAAATATAAAGACATATTGATCAAAAACTGAAACCATGGACAGACATAAGAACGGACAGATGTATGTATAAAAAGACAGACAAAGTCATTACTATACATGTATAATGCTCTCCTTGACTAAACTATGAAATATGGGATATAATATATTACAAATATTTGAAATATGTGTTAACAAAAAAGCTTAGGCATCCAATTGTGAACAGCTCTTTACCAAATATTACCAAATGTGTGACAAAAAACTGGTACATTCAGCTTTCTGGGAGTTGCTTACAAGAACAATTACGGTACACAATATGGGTCATACAGAGTTGTGAAATGGATCCAGGGTTCCAATTTAATATGCACACAGGCTGAGCAGTCGTGAGAAGGTCTTCTATTCCAAGAGGAAAAGAACAATCAATGAAAATTGTATGTCTTAATAATTCATGGCAGCTTTTACAGACATGCATAACATGCACTTTAAACACTGCAGTAATAGGTAGTTTGAGATTTCATGATGTGACAATTTCATTAAGATCAATACACAACAAATGCATGTAATAAATCCTTTTATAGATACAGATAAAGGCCATTAGCCATATACCAGTAAAACTACAGATATTTCTGAGTTTATAACAACCCTGACAGAAATTGTAGATTTTTATGACTGATCATCCTCTGTAGGATTATAAATATACAATTTGTACATGGAATATGATGAGTTCTATGCAGTTTCTCTAAGTGAAATTATCAAGTTTTTAATAGTCGTGACTGTATCCTGTTCAATATGTGCCTGCTGTCTTTCATCCTCTCCTGTTTTTGAAAGGAAATGCTCCATTCGGAGTCTTTTGATTCACATGATATATTTCTTGATACAAGTAAAATCTCCTTAATGTTAGAGATAATTGGAAACAAGGACAATTTAGACATGCATGATATCACTAACAATACATACATGTACATCCTGTTTACAAACATCAGGTATTCCTATAAACAATAACAGTTTTATGTTTTATAAATTAAAGTGGGGAATTCCCCAAAGAACCAACGTCCATTCAGTGTAGTTTAGGGAAAAGTTTGTCTTCTAGGTCTCAGGATACCAAATGGTATATATATGCAGGGCGCTCTTAAAAAGTAGATAAATCAAGGTATGAAAGAAGTGCAGCAATTCCAGAGTCCTGGCTGAGGTTTGAATAAATGCTCCTGTCGACATGTTTATGTTTTAATTCTACGATTGATAAAAAAAACAAAAAACCTACAACAGATTTTGTTTCAGTTTTGTAAAGATATCAATCTAAGATATCCATTTTCCACCATTTTTTCGGTCATTCTACGTCTTCAGAATAAATATTTTCACACTACATGTGAGCAAAAAAGACAGGTCCAATGGGCCTGCATCACTGCCCCTGGTATTCAATGATTTGATGATTTCTGCTTTTAATTTAATCAAAACAAGATAATTCAGTGAATTACAGTCCAACCCAATGTGAAGGAACTAATTCTACACACTGAATGTTAGACAGACCCAACATATTCAATAACTACATTTGGTGGTATCTATGTATATGAACTCAGAAATATCACTAATTTCAGTAAAATGAACCCATATGTCTTACAGTCTTACAGTTAGAGCTCCTAATTAAAAGTAGTGCAGACAGCCCTCTCCACCCAAAACCACAGCCCTCCCCCCCAAAACCAGAGCCCTCTCCCCCCAAAACCACAGCCCTCCCCCCTCAAAAAACCACAGCCCTCTCCCCCAAAACCACAGCCCTCTCCCCCCAAAAAACCACAGCCCTCTCCCCCAAAACCACAGCCCTCTCCCCCCAAAACCAGAGCCCTCTCCCCCCAAAACCAGAGCCCTCTCCCCCGCAAAACCAGAGCCCTCTCCCCCCAAAACCACAGCCCTCTCCCCCCAAAACCACAGCACTCTCCCCCCTAAACCAGAGCCCTCTCCCCCCAAAACCACAGCCCTCTCCCCAGCAAAACCACAGCCCTCTCCCCCGCAAAACCACAGCCCTCTCCCCGCAAAACCACAGCCCTCTCCCCCGCAAAACCACAACCCTACCCAATAATAAGTAATAAGTTGGTTGAGTTTTTTTAAGTTGTTACATCAAAAAGTAAACATAGAGTCAATTGATAACAAGAATAAGCTAGTGTATATTTTTATACATTACCAAAAACAAGAGTAGTGCAGCGTGGAATAATATACACACTTTGAATGTCATAATGTTATATACTATCTTGCATTTAAGCAATATTTGCATTACTTATAAGGGTGGCTAGTTGGCAATGGTATTAATCTCACCTTTCACTACAGTGTTAATGTCCACTAACAGTTTGAGGAAAACAAGTGATCAAAAGTCTTTAACTCATTCAACACAATTTGATATCATCATTATAAATCCTCCAAATTTCAAAGAAATCAACAGAAAATGGTAGGAGATCTGGGGACAACAAGATTCAAGTACAAAAACTAGTCATAGGGAATAGCTAATGCAAAAGTATTCAAAACATCATTTTTTTTGGTAAAATTACTTTATATCATATGACTATAATGTTTCAAAGAGATCAGTGAAATAGTGTAGATCTCTGGACAAAAAAACAAATAATTAAATAAACAACATGAATAACTTTTGCAAAAATAATAAAAATCGAAAGTCTTTTCAGGCAAACACAACCACATACCATGATTATAAATAAACCCTACCAGGTTTAAAAGAAATTGGTCAAAAAATGTAGAAGAAAATCTCTGAACAAAAAATCAAATACTGAAATAAATAGTCTAGTCTAAATTCTTTTCAGGGAAACACAACTTCATATCATGATTATAATGTATACCAAGTTTCAGAGAGATCAGTGGAAAAATGTTGGAGGAGATCACCGGACAAATAAAAGTTTACACTGGAATGATGACACGGTATCATAAAATAATAATAAAGTCAAATTTGATAGGCATATTAAATACATCCAGAAGAAATTCTATTGTATTCCGCCTCTATACTTGGTAGGTAACTTTTGGTTTAATAAGGGATCAATTAAGGACGCTGGTTTTAATTTTTTTTCATTTGTTGGTGTGTCAGCACTAGTGGTGCGCCGATCATCGATTATAATCGGTTGACGAATCGAATGCACCTTCGATTTCGACCATCGATTTCCGTTTTTCAAGAATCGATCATCGAACGCGCCCGAATCAAGGGAAGTCACTCTAATGTTATAACCTTAGAATAAAGATGGCGGACAGCTGCCTCGTCGTCGACGACTCCGTTGCAATTGCCACTATAACGGATACTGATACAGAGCTTATAATTCGACCACCCGGGGTTGGAAAGGCAAAGTCAAAAGTATGGAATATATATGCATTCCGCAAAATAAAAAAAAGAATGGGTTCCTTCTAGAAAAAACCTTGACATGACGGTCGCTGTTTGCCGCCTTTGTAAGAAATGTTACAAAAATACAAGTAGCTACATTTCGGTATTTGATAGTATTAGATAGTGAAAGACTTATAAAATGACTCCATCTGTTTATTATTTTCGATAATAAGTAGCCCTGGAGGAATCATTTGGTTTCTTAATGATAAGTTTTAGCATATTTTATATATATTAGCTGAGTAATGAGGTATGTTTCTGCTAGGTATAAGGGAAACAGTCCAGCCACATTGCTCAATCCCTGCATACTTATATAATCTCGCAATAGGCAATACACAATCTACATTCTACAAAGAAGCACATTTTTATTTATATTTTGTAATTGCATACTGTAATATTAATAGATAAATTTATGGTTTACCACAATATTTGAAATTAACATTTATTCACTGAACTGTTAAGTTATGTTTCCAATTTATATTTTTGTTAAATCAAAGAAAGTGGTTTGTTAATTAGTTGTTACTTAATCTGTTGAATAAAACTTTGCTAGTTATAATATTTTTTCTCATAAATAGGTTTCTGAAACTTTTTCGTCAGTTTTGGAAGTCCCAACTATTTGGCCATTGGTAGACAAATTAAAAGTGCTAATAATTGCATTTTCATGCATGATTAATAAAAAAAAAAAAAACACGAGTAGTCTGGTACAATTACAATGTAAATATCCAATGCAAATAATGGCAATATCCATCAATGCATATTCAATGGGATATAAGCTCTATGGCATCGCATCATTGCTCTTTTGTAATTCTTTATTTTATATGTGTACCTGCTCATATTGTATTCTACTACTTTTGCATCTAGAATTCAACGACCAAAAGTTACAAAGACCATGTAGAAAATGAAAATGTCACTTTATTAACAAAAGTATATAATCATGGACAATTTCATGTTTTATAAACAAATCTGTGAAATCCAGATACTTTTACTGGACTTCATTCTTCTTGGATCATTAATATCTATTTTTTAAGTCATAGCTGTTGACCAAAAGTACAGTTGTAACTGTCTTAATCATTCAATCATACATTCATGTGCACCATCAACTAAGAAATAGGAATAATTACACTTACAAAAGATAATTATTGATACACATTACATAACAAAATGATGATTAATAACTGAAACAAAACACTTGTGATTTAACCGATTATTAATCGGTTGACTACATCGGTTGTCCTATCCGATGTGATCCGATAATCGAAACAGATTTTCAACCGATATCCCATCACTAGTCAGCACTGTAGCATCTTCCATGGGCCTGAACAGTCATCTAACTTAAACAGTCCTAGCAATATTGTAGTATACATACTCAGTAGCAATATAGTGGTATATAGGCAACAATTGAGATTGTGCAATTCTGTATGTTGACCATGGCGCCATCTTGGATAACATATGCGCAGTAAACATAAGAATAACAACATTTGGTCAGCATCACCTCAGGATAATTTCAGGATAATTTCAGGATAATTTCAGGATAATTTCAGGATAATTTCAGGCAAGTTTGAGTTGAATTCCACTGGTGGAACTTCAGAAGAAGTTTAAAATACATGTAGGTGTTGTTCAGGAAAAACATTATTGTGAAAACATGCTATAAAATGGCTGCCACGGGTGCTGTGTCAAAGTTTTTACGAGCCTGAAAAATAACAACACTATCTTGGCTTCCTTTAACATTCCTACCAATTTCCAGCTCATTGGCACCAGTAGAACTTCAGAAGTTTGAAATGGGAAAAGTTTACGGATGACGCACAAGGACGAACAAAGCATGATGGCTATAAAGCTGACTCTGTAGACCTAGTATGGAATATCAAAGTAATTTCTTTTTGCAATGTCTGGATTAATCTTCGGAACCTATATAGCTACCAGACAAATATCTTGATTCTAGACAATTAAGTCGATCAGAAGAAGCCATTTGAGTATTTTAACGAATTTGACTCTTGTGACCTTGAAAATAAGTCAAGGTCATATCCTTTTCCAAACTTAAATTTGCTGGGCATTATCATAGGAATATTTGTCACCAGGCAAATATCTTGATTCTAGACATTTTCATCAATCAGAAGAAGCCATTTGTATATACAATGTATTTCAACAAATTTGACCTTTGTGACCTTGAATAAGCCTCAAGGTTATCAAATTTTTCAAACTTTGTCCCAACCTCCATCCAGGGAATCTACCAGAAAAATATCCTGATTGCACTTGGTCGGCCTTTTGAATCTTTAAACATAAACACACAGTCAATGGTATCCTGAGTTCAAAGTTAAGTCAGGATTAGGTGCTCAAGTTACAATGTAGCATATACAACCATGAGTGTTATAACCAGTACTCTCCAATAAACTTTGAATGTTATAACCAGTACTCTCCAATTTGTATTGCTGCAAGAATCCAAATGTATTCAGTAACGGTTCAAATATGCACTTACGTTATTATCATCAATATATGACGGTGAAATTATTAAGTTTTAATCAATTCGCTGAAAAGTATGATGCAGGTTAACTGAGTAGAACAATGTAGCAGCATTTTTTTGATACAATGACGGAAATAACATTTTCTAGTGAATGAACCAAGTGACAGAATCATTACATCAGTATGTGATGACAGAGCTAATGATCATGGGATAAAAGTAATCATGTGGCCACATTTGGATTGAACATTCAATATATGTCTACTAGACAGCCATGTAATGTATATATGACCTTATACAGTGAATCACTTTGACTTGCATTCGGCAAATTGCCAGTTCAAGTAAGGTGGCAAGAGTTAACTCCCTTTAAGAAAATAATTATTCTATCAGGAAGTATGTGGTCATATCTCAGACTATACACTGTGACATCTACATGTAGGTGATGCAGTTAGTCATCAAAGTGATAGCATTACATTGATAGTAATTTAAAAAGGCGATACTTTCTGGGGTCAGTGTATCTATGTATTAGACAGACATTTTCAGGGATATCAGCCTATATCATTATGTAAGCCTTGGAAATCTTTGCTTGGGTCACTTAAAATTGAAAATAGACTCTTTTTTTTTATAAATCCCTCACTTAAAATTGAAAATGGACTCTTTTTTTATAAATCCCTAACACTTTGACATTTTTAGAATTATATTACATGGAACTTTTGATGATATATATAGATTCTTAACCAATGTCTCTTAAGAAGATTAGGATGTGAAATCAGTTACTAGAATCACAATCCATGTATATGAACAAATATAGCAAAGCTTATCATGCATTAAGATGTGTGAGGAACAGAATCTCATACTGTCAGTCGACATGACAGCCATGATGACTAAGAAGTTCACCAGGAGACATACATATTGATAGACAAATTGTAAAGGCTACCTATTTCACATACATCTGATGTGTGATGTATTTACGTACCACCTAAAAAACATGTTCCTCTTACTATAATACTATAATATTGTTTTCAACTTCCTGGACAGTTTTCTTTCAAGGAGAGTTATCTATACATCTAGATAGTACCCTATCTTCTTCAATATTCAACACAAACCACACAAGGAAGTGTCAGATAATGTTTCAAAACACTGTGACCTTCAATGTAAGCAGACAAAACAGTAATAATCCAAGGTTATCAGAAAGGAACCATTGTCACACAGCAAGGCTTGGTTAGCTTACACTCTCTGATAAAGTAACAACTATACTTGGTTAGCTTACACTCTCTGATAAAGTAACAACTATACTTTGTTAGCTTACAGTCACTCTCTGATAAAGTACAAACTGTACATCATACTGCAATGTTTGGTTAGCTTACACTCTCTGATAAAGTAACAACTATACTTGGTTAGCTTACACTCTCTGATAAAGTAACAACTATACTTGGTTAGCTTACACTCTCTGATAAAGTACAAACTGTACATCATACTGCAATGTTTCGTAAGCTTACACTCTCTGATAAAGTAACAACTATACTTTGTTAGCTTACAGTCACTCTCTGATAAAGTACAAACTGTACATCATACAGCAATGTTTCGTTAAAACCCCTGGTTAAGTACACCATATGCAATGCATGGTTAGCTTACTACTATGCTATCACATCTAGTTAAGGGATTCATCATTCTCAGATTCAAGGGGCTTCCTCACATCAAAAATGAATATGAACTAAATGTGTTTATTGAATATCCTGAGCACAACTGTTTGATGAAATTGGTGGAAACCTTTGGTCTTTAACCTTGACAAATGACCAGCAATATCTAATCAGATTTAGAACTTGGTGTGATGTTAAATATGAATTAAATCTGTCCAGGGTTTCATGAGAGAGCTTGTACACAAGCTTTGCACAGATGCACAGAACAAAGTTATATATACCTATCTGTACTAAGTGGGGTCATAATCAAAACATGAAATTCCTACAAAAAAGTTCAATCTTCTTTGTATTTTCATCTCAGAGAGATAGCAATAATATAAGTAATTATATATATATATATATAAGTGACCCCAAAACATCCTACCTTGGCGAGTCCATATCATCTGTCTGAACTGTACTGACAAGCTCCTGTAGGGAAGGACGTACTTGTTTCGGGTCACCTCCTTCTCTTGACCGCCGTTTCTTGATGGACTTTGGCAGAGTAGAAACAGCCACCTTGGTCATTTGCTTCTTTTTGTTAGCGACATGTCCATAGGGCATAATATGGTGTGGTCGCTTCTTCAGCACCAGTACTACCTCCTTAGGTTTCTCCTTTAGTGAGTTTACTAGCTTTGTCAGCTGCCAGCCGACCTTGACAAAACACACATTATTCATACTTCAGGCGTCATATCAAGGTTATCTATAGTAGCAGTCACTTTTTTCTTCTTACTTATTTTCAAACAAATAACACAATTTTCTTTGTTATAAATGATGTGTTGAAAATGAGCTTAGGACAATACCTTTTAAATATCGGGTATGTTTAAACAGTAAGGAAATTTCCATGTCTATACATACCTGTTTCTTACAACAGGAGTTGTAATAACTTACCTAAGTGGGTTGAAATTTAGAATTAGCTTTATAAAAGTACATGTAGGTCAAAGGTCATGGTCAAGGTCAGTTGATCCTCAAATATAGCACCAATTGAAAGGTCTTAAGACAAGGAACACACATGTCAAATATGAAAGCCAAACAAATGAACGGATGGTGAGATGTTTAGGAATGAAACTAGATTTTAGGTAGGACACAAGAGTTTAGGTAGAGTTGATCTGTGTGCGGTTGATGTGTGGGCTTTGGGAATGCACATTTCAGACACAAGAGATGACTTTATAGACACATGGTGTTATGGCAAGTATGGTCACATTAATACTTACCACAGTTTTGTGGTTGACTTGAATCACCTCATCCCCTTTCTCGATTTTACCACATAAATCGGCTGGTGACTGAAATAAACACAAAAACTCTACGATGTTATTGATGCTATAAACATATACATATACATTCATGTACATGTAATCATCAGTCAACAAATATTGTGATATGAATTTCTTTTTAGATCAACGTATGTTTCATTATCACATTTAATTAGATAACTGGCATGTAGTTCTTCCATTGTCATAATACACCCATTTACTAATTACCATATGAGAATAATGAAACATGTATAACTACACTAATCAATTATATCATACAAATAGCTCAACTATAGAAAATCAATTTGAGGTTTACAGCTTTTTCTATGAATATGACTGATGCAATATTGGTAAATAGAATCTTACAATCATGTAAGTTTAACTGGAATTGTCTGACCTAAAGGCTTATGACCCTACCTAAGCTCATTGGCTTAAGACCTAACTTGAACTCATTGGCTTATGACCTAACTTGAACTCATTGGCTTATGACCTGACTTGAACTCATTGGCTTATGACCTGACTTGAACTCATTGGCTTATAACCTAATCTGAACTCATTGACTCATAACCTAATCTGAAATCATTGGCTTAAAACCTAACCTAAGCTCATTGGCTTATGACCTAACTTGAACTCACTGGCTATGACCTAACCTGAACTCATTGGCTTATGACCTAACTTGAACTCACTGGCTATGACCTAACCTGAACTCATTGGCTTATGACCTAACCTGAACTCATTGGCTTATGACCTAACTTGAACTCACTGGCTTATGACCTAACTTGAACTCACTGGCTATGACCTAACTTGAACTCACTGGCTATGACCTAACCTGAACTCTTTTTTTTTAATAAATCTATATTATACTGAGTATCACTCACATTCCTCTATTAGTGTTGAGAATCAACACATGACCTCAAGAATTTTCATTTTAGATTTGTCATCTGTTTGGTACATATTTTCATGATTAGATCCCTTTTAGGTTTGTGAGAGGAAGTTGTTAAAAGGAAAAAGTTGATGCTAAACAGACGACCAAAGGATGATCGATGCCACATCCCAGCAAGCTCACCATACCAGACTGTTGGTAGGTACTTTACTTACCATTTCCTTGATACCACCAATCACATGAATTCCATAGTAGGATGACTGGATATGCATCCCCTATAAAAACAATAATTTGTGTCAGGTTTCAAACAAGATGCCCTTACAGCTTGTGTTGTTCCAATAATAATTCTTCATTTAATTTAGTTCTATGTAAACTTAACTTTTTCTTATTTCTTTAATTTTCTCAGAATTTCCTGTTTCATTGACAGTCATTTTAAATACAGTTACAAACCAGTGCATTTATACTTCAAACATGGGATTTTTTCGTTTTAAGTCAACCTCTAAAAGGACCTGTTGTGAGCTTGAGGTTGACACAATATTTTGTATACTAGTTGTTTTTTGATAACTGACAAATATAAGACTCCTCATGATCACTGGACAAGATAATATTAAGTTTCATCCATTTGCATTAACATCTTCACTTACGAGTTCCTCTCCGGGCTTCTTCCTGATCGTAGCCTGTTCAAGGGATGCAGGTTGTACGACCAGGGACTCCTTGTTTTTAATCACTAACTCATCACAAACCTCCGTCAGGATCATACACTGTAACAATAGGATCATACATGGAATAATTGGTTCACACATTGTTACATACAGACCATACATTGTTAAAGACCATACGGTTACATACAGACCATATATTGTAACGAAAGGGTCGTATATTGTAATGGACAGATGGTTTAATTATAGACTGTAACAGAGATCATACATTGTAGCATTCAAACCCTATGATGTTTAACATGTAGATGAAACACTTCAATATACAGATGATGTATTGTGACAAACAGATCATAAATCGTAAAATACATATCATAGAGAAAATTGGTGTGTACGTACACCAGTCTTCTCTATGAGACTAAAGAATGTCACTTTGGCTCCTGACCAGGCAATACGGTGAATACACTCACAGGTATGAAAACACACCTGGTTTGGAAGTTGGAATTAAGAGTAAGGTTTATATGCCTAGCACGGAAGAGAGTTTCAATCAAGGGAGGTAACTCCCTGATTTTCACCACAATATCATATACTTTTGATTGTAACACACATATCATACATTGACTAGCGCGGAAGAGAGTTCCAATCAGGGGAGATAACTCTCCTATTTTCACCACAGTACCTTATACTTTTGACTGTAACAAACAGATTATAGACTGAATGTTATACAGACTATCATCACAAATTCTAGACATTAAATGTATGAGCTCACCGATTTTGAGATGTTCTCCTCTATATCAGTTTGTCTACTGTCTTTTTGATAAGATGACACCAGGTCGATTCCAAGCTTAACAATGGTATTCCTCAAAAGACATAGGCCGTACATTGATTCAAATGGAGATCTGGGGTAAAAGAAAGCAGAGATACCCTGTAGTCTAATCATTAATGTCAAGATGCCCTGATTAAAGAAGAATTCAACTATCTTTATCATAACATCTTCATCATAATAACATTAAATTTTAGTAGCAATAATAAAAGTCACATGTTATAACTCAAACCTACACTGATTTTGGTAAAAACAAAATTTACCGATTGGCAGCACTTTTCACTTAATTAGAAACACTATATTGATATATTTCTAACATTATAAATAAAACTTCTATGTATAGGCTTATACATACAATGTAAATGTATATATGATATTAAGAAATGTAAATCAGGTAATTCTTGTGAAAACGTATCAATCACATCCATTACATATAATATCATTGTATACAACATATTCAACAGGAAGTTCGAATTCACTGATGAAAGAATAACGTTTACAATTGAACATTTGTTCCCCCACCAATGAAATATTGTCTAAGATTTATTAATTAACAGTTAATCATATATAATTTAATTGTACTAGTTGGCTATATAATTACCACATAGCCTGGTTCTAATTTTTACCTGTCTAGCCATGACACCACATTTTTCAATGTCATACTGAGGTCAGCCAGTGCAGATAGAATCTTTATAGATAGTCTTCTGGATGGAGGGCCCTGTGAAATGTTTGCTCGATTTTTATCATTTTCTAATGACTTGGCTTGAATTTCATTATGTAAACTGCGAGCTTTACATCCAAGCTGTAATGCCAAGTGTTGGAGAGTCTCGGTTTCATACCCGTAGCGCTGTAAATAAAATACAATGATTTCTTATAATAATTTATAAAACATACAGACTGTGTTTTCACTCAGATGAACTTTTCTTCCATCCTCATTTTAACTGAGATTCCTAAAATTACAAATATTTGGGGCAGGGATTGACACTAACATTAGCCCGGCAGCCCTTGGCTGCCAGAATGTCTAGACCAGCAGCCCTGTGGGCTGCCAACATTTTCAGTCAAATGTAAAATGTTCAGGTAAAGTTTTCTTCATTTACCTTTGGCAGCCTGGGCTGCCTCATTTCAAAACTTTGCAACCTGGCGTTCTGTCAAGGCGATTAAGTTCAAACCTGAGGGGTGGTCCATTCATCAAGGAGAACATAATTATAGACAATTTACATCTATAGTATATATGCAAATGAATTTTTCTAAACTAACACAATACAGTATACAAAATGTCCGATACATTTTTGTAGATTCATATCATTATTATTAGGTGTTGAAATTTGCTTAACCATCAAGATGATATAATAACTTACTAGAGACTTCAGCAGATCTACAGCTTCTAGGATAAGTTCCTGGTGTCCGACCTTCATGATACTGATTTTCTCAAGGTCAAATGGTGTCAACAGCATCAGTTTCTTGCCATCTATACCATTGTTGAGGAAGAAATGTACATACGGGAGAATAACATCATCCAAACCTGTAAAGGATAGAGAAATAAAAAAAACATTGATAATAATATCAGTTCTCATACATCTATTGATCAATATTTTTACTGAATTATGTTAAGCAGTAATAAATGCATTGATTAGTTTGATTTAATTTTTATATTGTTTAATCCTATCTGCTATTGTCATCTAAGGATGACCACTCCCTGTGTACAAGTATGTTCATGTTACCTTCCTTATGAAAGAGTGTAACTGATGCTGAGTAACGGATGCTGACTTATAAAGTGCTAAATGAAGTAAACTGCCAAATGTCATCAGTGCGACTCGTGACACCAAAGCTAGTCACACACTTACAACAGGCAAACCAGTTGTATAATTACCAAAATGCTAAAAAGCCTTATATATTTATGAAGGAGTAATAACTGCCATTTTTAGATAATCTGATATGTTTTGGCCAGGGGACAAAACCCTTGGCCTTCCTCTTAAGGGAAAACACTCAACTAAAGGCCAAAGTGTGAGGCAGTGTCAAAGAAGACATTAGAAGAAGAAAAGGAAGAAAGAAGAAAAGAGATAAAATGAAATACTCCAACTGGTGGCAACAGGTACAATTTTCACACCCTGGACAGGTAAAGCAAGGAAAACCTAGCTAAGAAAGAAGAAAGTTGTTAAGAAAAAAAACCAAAATACAAAAATTTGTCACTCTTACAAATCATGCAACGGCAGTGGCAGCAGGTACAATTCTTTCACCCTATGTTACCATCACTATATGATCAGGGCTACTGCTAGGTTATCAAAGGCTTGAGAAATGAAGTCTGATTATCATACACCAACAGAATAATTAGGTTGCAGTGTTGTCAGGAATGTGTATTCACTTAGGTCTGATCACTTCCATTTCCCAGTATACATTAAATAAATAGCTTTGCAGTTACATGGCACAGTGTACTACAATTCTTCTTTGTCCTTGACTAATGCTTGAGCTCTGTCTTGAACATGTTAAACAAAATGATGTTCCAGGATTGTCTGAAAAGCTAGACCTCTTTTATTACACCATTTCGACTACTTGATTGAATCATCATACTCAAAGGATTAGTGGTTATAAATCATAAAATGCACATTATGTCAACTTATCTAACTAGTTCTTCATTATTACATTGACACTCATGTAAAATCATATACATGTATAATATATGCATTGTATATATTTAAATTGCTACATATGTATATGCCTTAATTCTTCATTTTCAAATTATGTATAACATGATAAATAATGTATACATATTCTGTCAGTTTTAACATTTAATTCTAATTCATTTAAGTAAAAATACACTAACTGTATTACATTGCATGTTCATGTATAATATATCGATATGTGTAACCTTTGATAAATTTCGATTTTTCTTTTTTCAAATTTCATGTCTTTCAATTGCAAGAACAAAATTGCAAATAAACTACACAACATATTTTCTATTTATTTTTAACATAATTGACTAAATCTTTATATTTAATTATCCTAGCTGATAAAGGGTCGAAAGAAATTAAAATTTATTCTCCAAATTGAAATCCTTAGATGTATATAAGAAACAGTTAATTAGAGCATATACTAAGGCACTAATGTATCTTGTAATTAACACCAGAGTTAAAATTATCCTCGATATGAACTATAAACAGATATCGAGGATAATTTTAACTCGGGTATTAATTACCAGATATAAGTGCTTATGATTAGAGAGATCACGTTATGATTTTGAAATATCTTGGAAGAATTTTGAAAGGAATGGGAAGAATGCTGAAAGAATTCCATCTGAGGTGACAGTTAATTGCATTGATACATGTCAACGAATGTGTTAAATGGTTCCGTGGATTATTTTCCCTATTTTCATATAATTTGTTTTCGTACAATCATTTATGTTTCATCGCGTTTGGACAAGAACAGAATTTGACATAATATCAACAAATGACTAGCTATAGGTGACTGACAGTGGCTCTGTACCAAACAACCTTGTTATATATCCGGCCTACCGTACCTCTTAGCCATTCAGCCACATGGTTGGCGGTCCAGTTCTCGAAATGGACCGAGTTAGCTAGGGCTGTTGACATCATCATGATGTTGGTTCGGCCTTACAAGTCCTCAGCAGTCCCCTGTACAAATGGACCATTCATTTGTTTTGCTTATTTTTATTTTTGTTAGTCTACTGTCGACTTCCGAGTAGGGGAGATAACTCTCACGCAAAATAGAATTGATCAACTTCATAAGGCCAGACCACAAAATTATTCGTTGATACATATTATTCGCGACTTCCATTGTTTTTCTTAAATTCATGAGCAGGCCTACTATATTGACGTGCCATAAGTATTAAGTCACGTGATATTTTTACTATGCTTTTCTAGGTAATGGAATCTTTTACTAGCTAGAGCAATGCAGTGTATTATCATCAGGCGGTAGTTATCGCCGTGTAGTTTTTACCTTTGTTTTGAACACTTCATTACATGATGCAGTCAATTAAGTTGCTTTAGTTTTCATTGAACAAATATATTAGTTTTGGGAACATTTCTGGCATATTTTCATTCAGACAAAGTTTCCAAAAAGATAATATTGACGTTTAAATATTATATATATATTTCATGCATTTTGACAATGTTTCAATGATTTTTTTTTATGATATCATTTTTCAAAGGATTTTCTTGAA
The DNA here is from genome assembly GCF_902652985.1 of Pecten maximus. Lineage (NCBI taxonomy): Eukaryota > Metazoa > Mollusca > Bivalvia > Pectinida > Pectinidae > Pecten > Pecten maximus. The sequence goes on along the minus strand of NC_047019.1, from coordinate 17,458,934 downwards.
ATCCCACACACTGAGGTACGTCTTGTAAAAGTAGACAATTAATAGCTTGTTCACCAGGTATTTTTACATACTTTTTCAGTACTTAATTTTTCTGAAATAGACGAATATATGCCCTGTAACAAAAGTATGATGTCTTTTTGTTCTTTACTTTTTTAACTTGGTATACACAATGTATCTATAATACCATTGCTAAAATGTTAAAACTGTGCAATATGTATAATATATCGCTTGAAATCGTCTACGGAAAATTATACAGTACAAATTTTATCAGAGAAATGAGCAAATAAGTATGATATGTATCATTCACATTTTTAAAGATATTCTATCGATTAACATTGAATGGAAAAATAATATTTGAATAGGCCAACAACTTAGCATTGTCCGATTTTATTTTGATTGAATGATAAAGCCCGGAAGTATTTCAGGAAGCCATGCGGAAACGCTGGCTTTCAAGGAAAGTAGCAATAGGCAACGACTCAAACGTCTGAAGGGAATATAAGAGTCAACCCCAACCCTAACCCCGAACGACCAAATAGGAAATTTTAACAACCTCTTGCTGGCTGTAAATCAATTTAATGTTAAATATGTGTTTAAGGGTATATGCATACGATGCACTGAGGTTGATCCTCACGCTTCTAGCTACAGGATGTGTTATATATGTATGACCTATCCTGAGACGTGCAAGGACAACCAGGTGTCAGCCACCGTCTCCATAACAAGGACACTATTCATCGGGAGTCGCTTTATCGAGTGCAGTTTGTCTATATTTTGACTTTATTCATTTTGCTACACGATATATCAAAATTATTTCAAATAGTTTAAAATCAGTGGATAGAAGCGACAATGCCGCTTTCGGATCTGCTTTTTCATTACCAAGTAATTCGTATGTCAAGGAAAACAGCAATATCTAAACATCACAATCTGAGGTAAGATAATGTATCTAAACATCACAATCAGAGGTAAGATAATGTATCTAAACATCACAATCCGAGGTAAGATAATGTATCTAAACATCACAATCCGAGGTAAGATAATGTATCTAAACATCACAATCCGAGGTAAGATAATGTATCTAAACATCACAATCAGAGGTAAGATAATGTATCTAAACATCACAATCCGAGGTAAGATAATGTATCTAAACATCACAATCCGAGGTAAGATAATGTATCTAAACATCACAATCAGAGGTAAGATAATGTATCTAAACATCACAATCAGAGGTAAGATAATGTATCTAAACATCACAATCCGAGGTAAGATAATGTATCTAAACATCACAATCCGAGGTAAGATAATGTATCTAAACATCACAATCAGAGGTAAGATAATGTATCTAAACATCACAATCAGAGGTAAGATAATGTAGTAAAATTAGTGTTGTTGTTGTTTTTGTTTTTTTGTTTGTTTTTGTTTTGTTTTTGTGTGTAAAGACTCGGTAAGACAGATTAAGGACGGGCTCCCCTGTGTGCGAGATACATGCATGAATGTGTGTGTTTTGGGTGGTTGTTGTATAGCGAGGAATTGAGGCCGAATTACTATTGCTCCCTCACTGAAGCATAAGCTACTGAAGACACCCCCGAAACGGTAACAAATAAGGCAGTGTCAAAAGAAAAGGAAGCTGTTAGAAAGAGTAAAAATGATAAGATCCTAAATGTTGTACCTGCTGTAACGGTCGAATGTACGAATGGTAAGAGGCGATTAAATTTGGGATCTTGTCTTTCTGTTCTTTCTAAGTAACACACTACAGAGAGGGCTATATTAAGTTGACTTACGATAAAGTCTTTCTAGGCACATTAGTTAGCTCCAATGTTTAATCATATGCCGCCATTCTCGTTTGTTGTTGGTCTCTGGTTCAGTTTGTTGTTGTGTTTAACGTCCTATTAACAGCCAGGGTCATTTAAGGACGTGCCAGGTTTTGGAGGTGGAGGAAAGCCGGAGTACCCAGAGAAAACCACCGGCCTACGGTCAGTACCTGGCAACTGCCCCACGTAGGTCTCTGGTTCAGATACGGCTTGAATGGTACCTGCTGCACCCATAGCACGTGATCGTAATAGGCGACTAAATTTGGAATCTGATCTTTCATAATATCTCCCTTAATTGACACTGCCTCACTTTTGGTCTTTAGTTCGCCCTGTGAGAAAGGCTATAGGTTTTTGTCCCTATGGCTGAGACATACCAGAATCTTGTAAAAAATGATACTTGGTGCTCCTGATTTGCGCTTAGCATTTTGGGAGTGAGACGACTTGTTTGCCCATTTACGGTATAATGTGAATGGCTGAGGTGTCCAGCTGGCTTTCTTTACATACAAACGTAGGGTAAACTGTCTATAAATAATACATTCCTTGTTATAGCGAGTCCTCAGGCCACAATTGAACACACAGCAATGCTAAATTACTATTAAATAACATTTCACAGTTTTGTATAAAAATCTGTAACGAGGGAATGGTATTTCGCGATATTCAGAAAATATCCCGGACAAATGATTTGAAGACTTTTTATCAAAATGATTAAAATGTGTTTTACATTGCCCCGACGTAAGATTTTGATAATTTGGTTGTGAAAAGTCCAGCTTTGTAAGTTATTTATAATTTAACATGGCGGTCGTGTATGTCAGTTTATAGCGCGCATTTGCACTTATAATTTCATCCTCGTTTACATAACAATATCATCATACGAGATTCCACGAGAATTCTAGTGATCGCCAGTCACTCCTTATATATTTAGGTATCAGGTTTTAGCCGCAATTAAAACATTTATAAACAGTCATGTAAATAAATACGGTACTGAATTTCTGATCAATACTCTGCTCCGGTCTATTGATTTTGTTTAGTAGTCGACATTAATAATTTTGAACTGATAAGCGGATTAGACACCAGGTGAAAACATACAGGTAAGTTTATATTTAAGTCGACTTAAAGTTGACCTATAAACACACGTTTGCGACCAAATTAACTCGATGTGACAGAGGATATCAGAAATGATGTTGGAAAAAGGATCTAACGTGTCCGTGGAAGGTTGACGATGACCCCGAATATGATAACTGAATGTGTAAAACATTGAAGTGGTAAGTTAAGAAATATATCTTTATATTACTATACATGATACAGAATTACAATGACAATTGTTCAGCAGGGTCAGTTACTTTTGTCAATTATACGTGGTCTAATAATTATAACTAATCATCATTCATGATATCCAAGAATCAATTAATTAATTAATTAATCAATACAGAATATGATCTGGTAATTTTATAATAGGAAGTCCCACTTATTTCATTCCGAACTATAATGATATCACTGTTTTATATCACTGTTGGAATATGTACATTCAGCCATTGATATACACACATACATAAGAATAAATGCAAATCATGTTAAATTCTAACAGAATATGTATAGTTATCATTAGAGTGGAAATTGTTTTAAAGAACAGTGATTATAAATGTTTTGTTGTCAAACCTAAAATTGCCAATTAACTAGCCAAGGAGCCCAGTGGGCCTGCATAGCTCACATGCACATTTCAGTAGTCATAGGAAATTATTCTGGTCATAATTGTTTTATAGATTTAGGTCATTTTGGGACGGTCGAATGGAGACAACTAATTATTTAGTATTAAAGCCCAATATACACAACTTTCAGTAAAACATTGCATGAGGAGAGATAAAGGAGAACGAGGAAAAATATAGTTTAAACCAGATATTGTTTTTGTGAACAAATTAATCTTAACGAAAAAATATCTGTCTCTATAGATTTAGACCATTCCCGACGACAAATCTTGAACGGTTTTGTAGACAATCACAATTTTACTGAAATCGGGTGGTGTCACAAGGCGGATGGATTAAATGAAGTATTGTTTAACGTCCTGTCAACAGCTGAGGTCATTCATGGACGGCCTCCCCTGTGTGATGCGTCTATCTCGTTGTGATAGCGCGGAACTGATGCCGACATTATAGTGCTACCTCACTGAATCATGCAGGACATCCAGCAGGACACACCACCTGTACACAATTGACAACGGGCGAATCAGATGTCCCATCCCACTTCCAAAAATGTCGAGCGCTAAGAAGGAGTAGAAACTACTCTTTAAAAATACTCTGGTATGTCTCGACCAGAGGACAGTGACTAAATTCTTCCTCTCAAGGACGAACGCTCAACAAAAGTGAAGAATGTCAATTTAATGGAGATATCATCGTCGGTAACCTACGGTATCTACGCTCACATAGAGACCGTTGGTCATTACAGACAGGGAATTTTATTTTCGCTCCAAAGAAGCCAACAATCAAATACATATATAATAATTAAACCTAGAAACAGTTTTCTGTGAAACATATTTCGGGGACCCCCGTAAGAAAACAAATAGCACAGAAAGAACAGATTTAAGATCCCATGTTTTGCAATGGGACAGATCTATTTTGGTCTCCTCAATTTCCCCTAAGAAGACACGAAGGAAAATCACCAATTTTTCAGGGAGCCAACTTTTAGTCGCCTTTTACGATAAACATAAAATGGGATACAGCGGACCTTATTCCAGGACTTCACTGAACAAGAGACACTGGAGAACCCCCCCCCCCCCCCCCCCCCCCAATCTAACACAGGAGGGGGCAACAATTAGTCCCCTCTTAAGACACCCAGTGAGATACAGTAGGCATATTTTCCCTTGCTCCTGCACGGGTTGGAATACACGACAAACGTCTAATAGAAAATGAAAAAGTTATTTCTCGAATATCATGTATTATCTTCAACAGTCTCCAAAATCAGATGAACTCCCGCAAGATTTGAAACATGCAACTGTCAGTCCTGTGTACAAAAAGGTGCAAAATGCTATCCTGTGAACTATTGACCGATCTCTCTGACCTGTATCGCTGGTAAAGGTTTGAAACACGGACTGTCATCATATTCAAGGACTTCGAAAAAAACAACTTTTTATAAAGTTCCCTGTTAAAGACTCATCTACAAGCTTCAGTACTATGGAATATTTCAACATGAACTATCCTGGATTTCTAACTTTCTTTTTGGCAGAACCCAAAGTTCTACTTTATGGTTATCATTCAAACACAATACCTGTGACCTCTGGCGTATCCCATTACACAGTTCTATGTAGAGTCCTTTTCCTTGTCTATATCAT